>NC_143203.1:13706666-14337500 GCF_051530095.1 Phoenix dactylifera | reverse complement strand
TGTTTTTGTTTTAATCAAAAGAAAAAAAACTTTGATGTTTTTGTTGAGTGCATTCTAGTTCTATATTTTAAGCTTGTATTCTGGATAAGTCAATGTTTTATTGAGTTTGTGTGAGGCTTGTTTATGGTCTTGTCTGGAGTCTGTGTTACTGTGTACATGCAAAAGGGTTCTCTGATTCTCTTTTTAAGCTTTCTGTAGGTTCCCAACATTCCTCCTGTAATTCCATGTAGTTCTGCTCTCTCCCTCCCTCCCTCCGTCCCTCCCTCCCTCGTTTGGTGACATACATATATATAACTAGGAGACATAGCCCTCACCTAAAAAGACATGCTACTTTAGCCGTTTGAACTGGACAAATCATCCAAACTTCCACAATTTTTTTTACCATCAATAGTCAGACTCATTATCATGCAAAAAAATACACTTCCTTTTACCAGCAGGGATGTAGTTGGTTGAAAGTGTTATCTGATAGATAGAAAGCAAGTCTTTCTCAAGAAGAACCCCACCACCCTTCCCAAAAAAGCAAATTTAATGAGGTGTGAAGTGGTCTTTTAGTTGCTAAATAAATTTCCAAACTTTAATGGCAATAGTAAAAATAATAAAAATTTTAAAAATTAGTAATAAAGAGGGAAAACGGTATCTAAATTGATGGGAAGAATTATTTCTCAAATATGAATTTATAAAACAAATCATGAAAGTGTTACAGTAAGTGGATAAAAAATATTAAAAATATATACTGTTAAAGAATGAAGTACCAAATTTTGTTGAATATGTAGAGGGTATTAGACTTTGATTACAGGATGCCCTCTCTATTCTAGCATCATGAAATACTTTAACCATCTGCTTCTTTAATTTCCCTTCTCTAAATAAATCTAACATTATTACAAAGACTGCATATGAAACAAAAGAACAACCTAGATGTAGTTTATTTCTCTAAACATCATGATCAGACAAATACATTGTAAAAACCCAGTTTTATTAGGCTTGTGGGCCAGCCTGAAGAGGCCAAGCGCAACCCAATCACCCTTGCCCAGCCTAGCTCATAGGCTTGTGGGCCGGCCCGAAGAGGCTAGAACCAATTAGCCCAAAAGCGTGCTTGTTGCAACAATGGTTGGAGGAAGACCCCCAATTGGAGTCTTATTCCTCCTCCGACATTGCGAGACTCTGGGAGTCCTAAGGTAGTCCCAACATCGGGGACTTCCTTAAGGCTCATTCCTCCTTTGATTTTCACCACCAGAATCGTTGAGAATCACCGCCAATTTTGACTTTTGTTTTCAAGTTTCACCCTTAAATCCTCGCCGAAAATATCGCCGGATCTTTGCCAGATTAAGGTAAGACCCAAGCCACTCCTTTCTTCTTCTTCCGGTCTTCTAGCCGTGTTTTTCTTTGAATTAAGCCGGCAAGTTGCCCTGATTCATCTGAAACATGGGTACCCTGTTTCGACGTCTCTTCCTCCCATTTTCATCGTTGCTGGCTGCCGAATTTGGCCAAGCCTTGCCACCCTGGGAACCCCTAAGAACGTATGGCTACCAGTTAGGGAGATAGCCATGTTTCAAGCAAAATTTGATTGGGTATTTGATGATCTTCTTCTTCACTCCTTCTTCGCACGAGCCAACCACTGTCGCTGGTGGTGCCACGGCCGAAGGGCTGCCTGTGGTCATTGTCACTGGGGCTAGGCCGACTTGGTGGCCCACCACCCTCTGATTTGAAAGGAGAGGGAGAGATCAACTCTACCTTGTTTTGGAGAAGAAGAGAGCCTCTCTCTTTCTCTCTCCTCTCTCCTCTCTCTTGACTTCTTTTCCTCTGTTTCTCTCTCTTCGCATGATTCAATGGACTTAGCAGGAGGATCCCAGATATTTTCTTTTTGGATGCAGGTTGATCCCAGTAGAAAGTCCTCGACTAGTGTCGCTGCGACCATCCGTTGTGCTGCCTTATCTTGACTATCATCGAGTATCGTTAGACTTTATCATCATTAGTCCCTATTGAGTTATTTGTACCATGGTCTGATTTTTATTTCATAAGTTGACTAGTTTGATTGGCCAGAGCGGATCGACCCGGATTGTAGATGCTGCTACCTAGTTAACCCTGTTCGTCCTGCATCCAACTGTTGTCAGTTACTATTAGATCCATAATTAATAACTCCTGATCTATTACCTTTTTCTTGATTATATATATGTTTCTTGATTAGATGGATTGAGTTACATTGTACTAACTAATTCAAACAAATAGGTATTGTCATCTAGTTCGCCTCGTATATCTTTCTATACAAATCTATTTTCATGGTCAGCCCTAGTTTTGTATAAGGTTACAGTTAATTGGACAAGAAGAAGCCTAACAAGATCTTATACTCTAGTTTCTAAATTGAGGTAAGACCTTGACCTTTTATTTATATTTAATTTTTAATTAAAGGATAATAGAGAATATAAAAATTAAAATATTAGAACTCTAAAATTACGTAATTACTGAATAATTGATTCATTAATATGGCAAGTGATTGATAAGGGATAAGTTGGTGTTATATTGATATTAAATTAACTGGACATATTAGGTATGGATTGGAAGCATTATGGTTGTGTGGGATTGCAATAGAGATAAGAATCTCTATACTCAGTCACCATATATATATATATATATATGTGTGTGTGTGTGTGTGTGTGTACTGCTGAATTTGCATTGTAAAATTTACATCAATAAATTAGGTTCAGAATATGACGATATGTTTTATATGATTTTCAATACAAATATATTTGTATGGCTATTATACGCATCAAATATTGAGAACATGATTATGTAAACAAAGATACCTTAAATTTGAGAGAAATTCATTTTATAAGTGGTAATTGATTTAATAAGAGTAACATGTAAATCAAACGGATAAGATATGAATTGGACTAACTTCATTTTGGGATGGTGCCATGGGCTGACGCATGAAGATAGCCACCACAGGCTTATGTGTGGTATTTTGTTAATCTTGGACTGATTTATGATCTTGATTAGTCCAAAACTGGAAGATAATTAAAGAGAAAAATAAAAATCAAGTTTTATGAGAAACAGATGAAATCACATAAAAAAATATTGTTGAACAATTGGATACATTGAGATATATATATTTATATGTATACGTATGATTTATGATAAAATGATAATGTGCATGTTATTTGTATGAGCTTTTCGAGTATTGATACGATATTCATGTTATCTGGTATTGCTAGTTGGTTATTTTCTTATTACTTATGGCGTAGCAGTTTAGAATTCTTACTAGGCTGTAATGCTCACAAACCCACTTCCTCTTTCTTTTTTTCAAAGTTGCAAGCTGCATAGCACTTTAATATGGTTGAGATCACAGGTTAAGGCATAAATAGATAGAGCGTCACTGATATAAGTTCTGTAATTGGATCAGTTTTATTATTCGTTATCAATTGAGATCATTATTATTCATAGATATTAAGATCGTGATAAATTTTTTAGGCCTAGCATATTCTCTAGGGCTCTGCCCTAGAAAGTGTGCAGCCATGTCTCATTCGGGACCCAGGTGCTAGGTTTGGAGCTTGACACACATGCAAGAGGTTTGTAGGAGAATGAAAATTTGTGGTTGTTATAATTTATCACTACATTTGACTGGAACAAAATAGTATCCTTTTCTAGTAAGTTTCGCTTGGTGAATGACCTTGCCAAGAAAATAATAGCAAGCTTGTTTGAATAGGCCCCCATTACAGTGGGCAAATTTGCATCCTCCTTCACTATTCTCTATGAACTTGTTTGGTTCGAAGAAAAAGAAGGGAAAAAGTGTGGTCAACGAAAAAGTAAAAAAATATCTCTTGTTTGGTTAGAGTTTTCAAAGAAGAGTGACGGAAAAGTTGTATTTTCGTAGAAATATAATTTCCACGTTTTATGGAAAAGTCTTTCCCACGATAAACATGGAAAAGTTACTTTCCCATGAGTCGAAAATCAAAACATTTTTATTTTTTTCAAAAACGCCCTTCAGCATTAAATCAAGAATCTTATTTGATCCAAAGCATTAAAGATCTAATTTTTATTAAGAGTATAATAAAAATTATGCATAACTTTTTCAGAAAAGTGAATGGTCAAGCAAACATAAGCACTCTGAAAATCTATCATTTTTCTATGGTCAACCAAACATACCAAAAGTACTTTTTCAGGCATCCTCTTTTTAGAAATCTGCTTTTCAGAAATCATATTCCTATAAGCAAAAATGCTTTCCGCGAACTAAACGAGCCCTATGTCATTGTTGCAGGATAAGGGGTCTTTCGCGTCTTTAACTTGCCAACACTCCCAAAAATTGTCAAAATTTTTTTGAGTGTGCCAATTAAAATACCACAATGCTTTCTAAATGCATCAAGGAAGCGACACTTTTAAGCATCACTCAGTAGAAATTACACTCGTCTGGAATCCAGCTAGAAAGTTAATTGGTGACGCATCTTACGCATCTTTATCGTGTCTATTAAGAAATCTTCGATGCCTTTTTGTCATAAGCATTGGAAAGTTCACTGGACGACACTTCTATGTGTTGTAGGGTGAAAAATTGTCAATTTTCACTCTCGCACCCTTTCTCCCTCTCCTCTTAGTGCCATTTGATAGCCTCTCCAGCTCCCAAGCCCACACTCCCATTGACCAGCTCTGCCTTTTCTCAAAGCCCTCCTCCTCCCCCACCAGCTCCTCCTTGTCCTCCTCATCTCCCTTTCTCAAAGTATTTTTTATGACTAGCTCCTCGTTCTCATCTCCTCCTGCCCTTTCTTTGCTTGGGTTTCGATTGGAAGGCAGTGGCCATCAGCTCGAGTATTGGATTTTGTTGGGGGAATATAAATTGCCCCAAAGCACGTGAGCACATCGCCAGCACATGATCAGAAGCGCCCGACCTCGGACGCCCGACCAGGCGCCCGACCTCGGACGCCCGACCAGGCGCTCGACCTCGGAGCTCGGCGCCCGATCAGGCACCCGACCTCAGAGCGCCCGACTTCAAACAACCGACCAGGCACTCGACCTCAGAAGCATCCGACCTCAGAAGCGCCCGACCTCGAACGCCCGATCAGGCGCTCAACCTCAGAGCTCGGCGTCCGACCAAGCGCTCGACCTCAGAGCTCTCGACCTGGCGCCCGACCTCAACATTCTCGACCTCGGAAGCTTGGCCTCACCATCCACCAGCCACGGTCACATCCTTCTGCAACCCGATCGGAGATCATGCCTTGCTTCCGCTGCCAACAATCAATGCGTATGGCCTCTGCTGATCTCCGGCTAATTCAACAATCAATACGCATGGCCTCTGCTGATCTCCGACTCACTCAACAATTAATGCGCATGCCATCTACGGATCTCAAGCTCTCCACGGTAAACAGCTGACCCGCTCGGCTACGTCCGATCAGTCACGACGACTCGTAAGCTCCGGCTTGATCTCCTACGGCAATAAATTAATTCACCCGATCGTGCATTAATTCATACGACATGCTCAATCATGACGGTAATCCGTTCACCCCGTCACATCACAGGTAATCCTGTATCCCTCTATAAAAGGGGAACCC
This sequence comes from Phoenix dactylifera, assembly GCF_051530095.1. Lineage (NCBI taxonomy): Eukaryota > Viridiplantae > Streptophyta > Magnoliopsida > Arecales > Arecaceae > Phoenix > Phoenix dactylifera. The sequence goes on along the minus strand of NC_143203.1, from coordinate 14,331,966 downwards.
CTCCATCTTGGAGGGGGTTGGACTTTGAAACTCCGGAAACATACTTCTTTCTCTCTTCTCATACATTTGCCCCCTCTGACTTAGGCATCGGAGGGCCGGCGCCGGAAACCCCGGCCACCGGCTTTTTCGCAGGCCCCTCGGAGGACGTCGCCCGCCGACGGACCGCCGCCCGCCATCTCACGCCGGAGCTCCTCCTTCTCAGCCGACGGCCGCCCCCGGGTCCAATTTCCAGCAACAGTTGGCGCTAGAGGAAGGGCCCGAGTCGTGGCCATGAAGTTGAGAAGCAAAGGAGCCTCCAACGCCTCCCGACGTCTCCCACCAAGCCCTGGACACTCTGTCCAAAATTCGCCATCTCCGGCTGATCCAGTTTCCCATGTCCATCCGGAACAGTTTAACATCCTTGTGCAGCAGGTTCAAGCCTTGGCCGCAGCCATCCAAGGCCTGCAATGTGAGGAAGCCCCACCTGTGCCGCTTCTGCAGGCCCAGGTCCAGCCAGTGCTTCCTCCAAACGGACCAGTGCCCCAGGGCCAAAATCTCTACGGCTCCTCGAGAGCCAACAATGAAGAACGATGCTGTCGCCAAGGCTCAGCCCGGGCATCTTTTCGGAGAGAATTGCTAGGAAGGAGCATAGACAGAAGGCCACAGCTGTCGAAAGCCGAGTCAGGCCTGGACCGTCACGAGCCGGAGCAGACTATGGTGGCGATCCCCCAGGCTGGGGAGCTCGACAGGAAGGTCGAGAATCTTGAGCGCCAGATTGAAGCGCTTCACAGCAGGAAAGCAAGGCGCGAGGGCGACTTTGAGTTTACCACCAAGTCCCCCTTTTCTCGCCAGATCGAGGATGAGCTAGTCCCACCGAGGTTCAAAATGCCCCAAGTGGAGCCCTACAACGGAACTACCGACCTCCTCGATCATTTGGAGAGTTACCGAGCCCTCATTGCATTGCAAGGGTCCTCGGAGGCTGTGCTCTGCAAGGCCTTCCTAGCAACTCTTCGAAGAACGGCTTGACTTTGGTTCTCTGGACTGTAGCCGAGCACGGTATCCTCCCTCGAGCAGCTCGGCAGGCAGTTCGCCACCAACTTTGCTGCCAACCGGCGCCAGCGGCGAACATCGGATTCCCTCCTGAACGTCAAGCAAAAGGAGGGGGGATCCCTCAGAGAATACCTCGACCGCTTTACCGCTGCAACCTGGAAGGTCCGCGAGCTCGACCAATCGATAGCCATGTCGACAATAAAGACTGGGGCTCGCTCCTACATATTTTTTTTCTCCATTGAGAAGAGCTTCCCCGCCGAGTTCACTAAAATGCTGGCCCGAGCTCGGAAGTATACGAAGGCCGAGGAGGCTATCGCCTCCAGGCGGGGCGCGATCGAGCAGACCTCAAAGAAGCAGAAGAAGCACCGTGAAGAGTGCGGCCGCCCGAAAAGCCGATCTTCCCGCCGAGATAAGAACTTGCCTCGGCTGAGGAGCCCACCTCGACAGCGGGGACGACTTTGACCAAGGTCCCCGCCTCGACCGAGATCTCCACCGCGGCCACAAATGCCCTTGGGGAGGTACGAAAATTACACCCCCCTGAATGCCCCTCGAGCAGAGGTCCTAATGGAGATAGAAGGTCAAGACTATTTCCGACCTCCACCCCCGATGCGGGATACCGGAGCTCGGCGCAATCCTAGAAAGTATTGTCGTTTCCACCGGAACCTCGGCCATGATACGGAGGATTGGTTTCAGCTCCGGGACGAGATCGAGGTGCTTATCCGTCGTGGAGTACTCAACCGGTTTGTGCGGAACCGGCGTGAGGAAAGGAGGCCAGTGAAAAATGCCGCACCGCCCGAAAACCCAAATGACAACGGGCCCATCGTCGGCACCATCAACACCATTGGAGGAGGAAGCTCGACTAAAGAACCAATTGAGGAAAGGATCCCTCCGAAGCGCCCGCGCATCTCCAAAGCCATCTCATTCTTGGACGAGAACTTGGAAGGAGTTGAGACTCCTCATGATGACGCTGTTGTCATCTCCATGATTGTAAACAAATTTGATGTAAAGCGCGTCCTAGTTGATAATGGAAGCTCGGCTAATATTTTGTACTACGATACCTATCAAAAAATGGGGATGACGGAAAGCCAACTTCGGAGAATGAACGCTCCACTGGTCGAATTTATCGGGGATTCTGTCCCGGTCGAGGGCGAGGTCGGCCTCTTTATCACGGTCGGGCTCGCTCCCCGAGAAAGTACTGTAAGAATGGATTTCCTAGTAGTCCGCCTATCTTCAGCCTACAACGCCATCCTCGGACGACCAGGGCTAAATGCCCTCCGAGCGGTGGTCTCGGCCTATCACCTGCTTATGTGATTCCCCACCGACCAAGGAGTAGGCGAAGTTCGTGGGGACCAGGCAATAGCTAAGCAGTGCTACATGGCGACTCACCGAACAAAGCAACCAGCTAAGGCACCAAGCCGGGAGGAGCTACCGGCCAAGGTGCCAACTCAAACGTCAAATCGGATGCTGCCCATCGAAACCTTGGAAGTGCGGGACGATCTCCGAAAAGGACGGGTAGAACCTGGTGAGCTTCTTACCCAGATTTCTTTACAAGAAAATTGCCTAGAGCTAACTGTGCAGGTCGGCTCCGGCCTGAGCTCCCTTGAAAGAAACCGCCTGATCGAGTTCCTTCGGTCCAAAATGGACGTCTTCGCCTGGTCACCCGCCGACATGCCGGAAATAGACCCTGAGGTCATGATTCACCGACTCCAGGTGAAATCAACCTGCAGACCTGTGCGGCAGAAGAAATGGGGCTCCGCCCCGGAACGACAACGAGTAGCGGCCGAGGAAGTGGACAAACTTCTCGAGGCTGGCTTCATCCGGGAGGTCTCCTATCTAGACTGGCTCGCCAACGTGGTCCTCGTGAAGAAAGCTAACGGGAAGTGGCGCATATGCGTGGACTACACCGACTTGAACAGAGCCTGCCCAAAGGAAAGCTTTCCACTCCCCAGCATTGACCAGCTCGTGGACTCCACCTCGGAACACCAGTTGCTGACATTCATGGATGCCTTCTTGGGTTACAATCAGATCCGAATGGCGCCGGAAGATGAGGAGAAGATGGCCTTCATCACCGATAGGGGCACTTACTGCTACAAAGTGATGCCTTTCGGATTGAAAAATGCTGGAGCAACATATCAAAGGCTGGTCAGCCAAATCTTTAAAAACCAAATAGGCCGAAATATGGAGGTCTATGTGGACGACATGCTGGTAAAGAGCTGAACAACGAAAGACCATGTGGCTGACCTCAACGAAACATTCTCCACACTTAAAAAGTATCGGATGAAGCTCAACCCCGCTAAGTGCGCATTCGGAGTCACCTCAGACAAATTCCTTGGCTTCGTAGTCACCCAGCGTAGAATCGAAGCAAATTCCGAGAAGATCCAAGCACTGCAAGAGATGGTGCCACCAAAGACGGTCAAGGAGGTACAGCGGCTCACAGGGCGGGTCGCGGCTCTGGGAAGATTTGTTTCCAGGTCGATCGAGCGGTGCCTCCCATTCTTCACAATCCTCAAGCGACCGAAGAACTTCTTGTGGTCGGAGGAGTGTCAGCAAGCTTTTGAAGAGCTTAAGCACCTCCTTGCTTTCCCTCCATTACTTACAAAACCCCAGCAGGGTGAGCTCCTCTATTGTACCTGGCTGTCTCCTCGGTTGCGCGGTAAGCTCAGTCCTGGTCCGAGAAGAGAACAAGCTTCCAAGATCAGTATATTATACCAGCCGGGTCCTGAGGGATGCCGAGATCCGATATTCCAAACTGGAGAAAACAATCTTCGCCCTCGTCATCTCGGCTCGGAGGCTCTGGCCCTACTTCCAGGCCCATACTGTGGTCGTACTAACCGACCAGCTTATGAAGCAGATTCTGCAACACTCGGATCGCGCCGGGAGGATTGCCAAGTGGGCAGTCGAGCTCGGGGAGTTCGACCTCAAATACCATCCAAGGTTCGCGATCAAAGCCCAAGCGCTCGCCGATTTCATCGTGGAGTGCACTTTGCCGGACGATCCCGAGCTCCCACTCATGCCAGTGGAGGAGACCCTGAGGCAGCCATGGATCCTATATGTGGACGGCTCCTCGACCTCGGGGGGTAGCGGAGCAGGTCTTATCCTTACAAGCCCAGATGGGGAGTTGCGGAGCAGGCCCTATGCCTCGAGATTCCAGCCTCGAACAATGAGGCAGAGTACGAGGCGCTTATCGCCAGGCTCAAATTGGCAAAGGAGCTGAACGCCGAGGACCTGAAGGTCTTCAGTGACTCCCAACTGGTCGTGAGCCAGATCCTGGAGGACTTTGAAGCAAAAGAGCCATCGATGCAGAGATATCTCCAAAAGGTGCGAGACCTCACATCCACCCTGGGCTCCTTCAATATCCAGTACATCCCTAGAACAGAGAACCTAAGGGCAAACCAACTGTCGAAGCTGGCGACCTCCCGCATGAGCGAGCTTCCTAAGGCAACAATGCTCGAATATCTCCAAATGCCCAGCACGGCGGAGCCTGAGCCAACCCTCTGCATCGAAACCGAGCCGAGATGGATGGACGAGCTCATCAGTTATCTACAAAATGAAGCCCTTCCCAATGATGAGCTCGAGGCTTGCCGAATCAGGCGTCTAGCCTTCCGATACATATTATATGAAGGCAAGCTCTACCGAAAATCCTTCACCTCCCCTCTCCTCAGATGCCTCTGCCCGTTCGAGGCAGATTATGCCATGCGAGAGGTCCATGAAGTGATATGCGAAAACCATCTAGGAGGCCGGACGCTGGTCCATAAAATCTTGCGCCAAGGATACTATTGGCCCACACTTCAAAAGGATGCAACGGACTTCGTCCGAAGGTACGATCGATGCCAGCGGAACGTCAACATCGAGCACCGACCCTCGGCCCAGCTGACCTCGATCAGTGCTCCCTGGCCATTCGCCCAATGGGGGATCGACATTCTGGGGCCATTCCCCCTGGCAACCGGACAGAGGAAATTTCTGGTCGTCTCCATCGACTACTTCACCAAATGGATCGAAGCCGAACCAGTGGCTCGGATCACCAAGCAGAAGATGCGGAACTTTGTTTGAAAGTCAATAATCTGCAGATTTGGACTCCCCCGCATCCTTATATCTGACAACGGCCGTCAGTTCGACAACGTCCGTTTCAGAAAATTCTGCTCCGAACTTGGCATCGATCACCACTTCACCTCGGTCGCCCATCCACAGACAATTGCAGAAACCGAGGTGACGAATCGTACCATCCTCCAGGGACTCAAGGCCAGGCTCAATCGATCCAAGGGGCAATGGGTCGAAGACCTCTACAACGTCCTCTGGGCCTACAGAACCACATTCTGACTTTCTACCGGCGAGACCTCCTTGAACCTGGCATACGGAACGGAAGCTGTCATCCCTCTGAAAGTTGGACTCCCCTCACCAAGAGTGGAACATTACGACGCAGCCTCCAACTCCTCCCAATTCAGGGGCAACCTGGACCTCATCGAGGAGACAAGGGAGGCAGCCCGAGTTCGCATTGTGAGATATCAACGAAAAATGGCACAGTACTACAACTCCAGAGTAAAAGCCAAGTTCTTCAAGGTAGGAGATCTCGTCCTCAGGAGAGCAGAAGCTTCTCAGCCCTCCAAGCAAGGAAAACTTGCCCCAAACTGGGAAGGACCCTACCGGATCGCGCGAGTCCAGCAGCCTGGAGCATACAAATTGGAATCTCTCGAGGGGACTCTCATTCCACGAAGCTGGAATTCCAAAAATCTTCGGATGTACTACCAGTAAAGCCCCCAGGGGTCTTCAACGATTGGGAATACAACTCTCACCCCCTACTTGTGATAATTCGTTTATAGCTCTCCCTTAATTATTCCATGTTCTTCCTGATATTGGGACGCTCATGAATCTCGGATGCTCGACCAAGCTCGGATGCCCCAGCTAAGTCTGGAACACCTCGCCACGTTGATGTCGAGCTCGGTCTCGATCTCCCTCAAAGACCCCGACCAAGATCGGGATGCCCCCTTGTTCGATAGTGAGCCCAAGCTTCCTCGACCTCGAGGAGCATCACCAGATCGACAGCGAGCCCAAGCTCCCTCGACCTTGTGCTCGATTCCTCAACTAAGATCGGAATGCCCCGCTGAGTCGACAGTGAGCCCAAGCTCCCTCGGCCTCGGAAAGCGTCACCAGGTCGACAGCGAGCCCAAGCTCCCTCGACCTCGTGCTCGATTCCTCTACTAAGGTCGGGATGCCTCGCTGAGTCGACAGCGAGCCCAAGCTCCCTCGGCCTCGGGATGTGTCACCAGGTCGACAGCGAGCCCAAGCTCCCTCGACCTCGTGCTCGATCCTTCGACTAAGGTCGGGATGCCCCGTTGAGTCGACAGTGAGTCCAAGCTCCCTCAGCCTCGGGAAGACAACAACGAGGTAGTACCTTCGCGGACCTCCGAGGCCTACAACAACGGGATAGTACCTTCGCGGACCTCCGAGGCCTTCAATAATGGGGTAGTATCTTCGTGGACCTCCGAGGCCTTCAACAACGGGGTAGTACCTTCGCGGACCCCCGGGCGTGCAGGCGTAAAGCAGAAAATACCTCGCAGGGAACACAGCGTTCTCCCCTATTCGGCCGGAGCGAGCTACACTGTTACGCGAGACTCCGACCAAAGCGCCATCCCTACAACAGATAACACCACCTGTGGAAGTGGACTACAGGCCGAGGAACGCCCCTAAAAGTCGACCACAGGACGGAGTCGCTTACCTTAACCCGAGATGACCGGCTCCGATGGTGCAAGAGGTATAACCCTACCCAGCACCTATGTCATTTCATCTACTTATTTATATTACAAGACGATCGACAAAACCCCGACCAAGCTCAGGACCCTCTCTGACCAAGGTCGGGATGCTCTCCTGAATCAACCATGAGCCGGGATTCCCTCGGCCCCATGCGTACTCTCCTCACCACCAATCTCCGGTTCAATCTTCACTTGTTCCGGACCCCTCTGAACGAGGGCCCGGCCGAGTCTAAACGTCGATTCAAGCCGAGATGGCCTGTAACGACGACTTCGAGCTCCGCCTGATAATACTCTAGCTGAGCCCGAAAATGCTAAGTCACTCACCGTAAGTTCTAATTCTACTTTCTGATACTCCAACCAAGTTTGAGACCAAAAAGCACAAATGATAGCCCGACCTCGGTCTGCGATCTCTTCGGAGCTCGACCGTAAAGCTTTGACAAGCTTATTCTAGGAGCCGAGCCCAAGGACTTGGCAAAATTTTCCAGAAGATAAACCTAAAGGTCTAACGGGATCTCTTCGGAGTCCGACCTTAAAGCTTTGGCAAGCTTGTTCTAAGAGCCGAGCCCAAGGACTTGGCAAAATTTTTCAAAAGATAAACCTAAAGGTCTAGCGGGATCTCTTCGGAGTACGACTTTAAAGCTTTGGCAAGCTTCTTCTAGGAGCCGAGCTCAAGGACTTGACCAAATTTCCGGAAGCTAAGCCTGAAGGATTAGCGAAACTTCTTCGAAGCCCGAGCTCAAGGACATAGCGAATTTTCCTAAAGTCTAAGCCCGGAGCCTTAACGCGATCCCTATTAGAGCTAAGCCTGACGATCTAGCGAAGGCTACCAGAATCTAAGTCTATGGATTTAGCCGAGATAAAAGACTTAGGAAAATTCGTGGAAAGGGAATTCAACTTAAAGGTAAAAGTTTACCTACTATGCAAAAAAGAGACAAGCACAAATTTAGAAAGAAGCTCTTCATTGATAAAAGCCTGAAGGCTAAAGTACAAAATTAAGGTTCGGCCGTACAATAACTTCAATGGCCGACCTCATTTACAAAAAGAAAACAAAACAAAGAAAAAGAAGAGACCAAGTCCTAAGAGGCTGCGGCTTCATCAGCGCCGGGGTCGTCCACGATCATCACCTGGGGGTCCTCGGCAGGAATTGGCTCGGGACCTTCCGCGACAGCCTCAGACGGAGCTTCGCCAGCGGCCTCAGGAACGCCCCCGGCAACTTCCCCAACGGGAGTCTCTTGTGCCGTTCGCTCGGCCGCGCCAGTCTCGGCCTTGGCGACCTCTTCCTCGGCCTCAAGGATTGCGGAGAGATCGAACTCGCTCTCTTCGCCGATCACCGACCTAGGCCGAATCCCCCCGAGGTCGAGCTGGGGGCAGAACCTGTGCATCTGCCTCCGTCGAAGCCGCGGAGAAACCCATCCACGGCCTCTTCCTCCAACATGTCGCGGAACTCCTCCGACTTCTTGAAGAGTTCCATGGCGTTCTGGGCCTGCTCCAGTGCCCTCTTCTCTCGAGCCTCGAGCTGCTCGACTTTTAGGCGGAGGACCCCGCCCTCGTATCTGTGGCCGGCAGCCTCCGAACGGGCCTCGGCCAGACGCGCCTCGGAGGCGTGCAACTCTGACCGCGCCAAAGTATGCGCAGCCTTCTCCTCCTCGAGCTGATCGACTGTCGATCGCCGCTTGGCCTCGGCAGCCTCCATCCGCGCGACGGCCTCCGCCCGCGCGGCCTCAGACTCGGCGAGCCTCTTCTCGGCCATCTCCAACTGCCGTTGGAATCACCGAGCCTCATTCTGGCATCCCGAGGCTATGAATACCAGTGTGTCGATCTCGTGAATATGCTGCAAGGAAAGTAACGATAAGCTAAAGTGGAGGAAATGCCAATAACCAAAGCAAAAATGAGAAAGCGACTTCCCCGAGCAGCATTAGAGTACGTCTGATCGACGATGTCCCCGAGCTCGATGGCCTCGAACTCGGCCCGGTCAGCCGGGAGCATTGCGCGACGAAATACCTCGCACGCGACATTACTGTCATGAAGGGCCGAACTGCCCTCACGAATGGGAGACTCCGGGCTGCTAGACCCCCTCCCGGAGCGATTTCCGGCCCCAGACGAACTCGGCCTGCCCGAGCTCACGACGGCGGGGCGGGATGCGCTCGGGACCCCAGGGCCTCTGCTCGGCTCGGGGCCTGAGCGCCGCAGACGGACGATTGGTCGATCTGCTCGTTGAGAAATGGGGGCGGGGCAGGCAGGAGGCGCCGAGACCGTCGCCCCGGGAACCTGAGCTCGCCTGCTCGGTAACCGGGGCCTCAGCCTGGACGGACCTGGAAGGTCCGGCCCTAGAGCCCCTTGCCTCGGTAGGGGCGGAAGTGGAGGCTGACTTAGCTTTCTTTTTGGGCTCAGGAAGAGCCCCGCCAGCCTCGGCTGCCCTCCTCTTCAGTCGGACGAAAAGAGATGTGTTGCTTGTCACCATGTTGGAAATGTCTGAAAAGAAGAAAAATTCTAAGTGTTAGATCAGCGCTAAGAAAAGAAGTAAAGAAGCAAATAAGGCAAAGGACAGTAAAATGACGAAGGAGCAGTGCGACTGCTCTTACCCTCGGAGCGCGCCGAGCTCAAGCCGACGTTCACCAAGGCCTCCTCGCTCAGGAGGTCGGTCAGAATGATGTCCCTCCCGAGACTACGCAGAGCGTCAAAAATTCTCTGCTCGTCCGCCGAAAGCTGGGTGAGCCTGTTGAGGGCCTTCAGCTGGGGATGCCCCCACCTCGGGTCAAATCCCCACGAGACCTCGGACGAAAGGAAGAAAAACCTCCCCTTCCACTCATGAATAGAGGAAGGGGCACTTCGGAAAAGTGACATACCACCCCGAAAGGCGAAGTAAGGCCACTCTCCGTCCACTGGGTTCGACTTCAACAAGAAGCACCGGCGGAAGACACTCACCAAGGTCGAAATTCTGTGCGCAAGGCAAAGGGATAGGAATCCGACGATGGTCCTCCATGAGTTCGGAGCGAGTTGTGCTGGGACGAGCTGGTACTCCACCAGCAAATCGTTCACGAACTCATGAAGGGGGAACCGCAGGCCGGCCTAGAGTGTCTCAACGTACACCCCGATCCGACCTGGAGGAGGTCTTATCACCCGGTCCCCCGGCCCCGCAGGCTCAAGATGAAACCTGGGCCGAAAAAAGAACCAGAAACGGACCAGCTCTAGCTCCTCCTCCGTCAGGTTAGACCCGACCTCCTTCGGACCAAGACCCATTTCAAAAAGAAGGACAGAGAAGAAAACAAAGAACGAAGAAAGAAAAGAGGAAGAAGAAGGGGAATCCCCGAGCCAAGGTGGGAGAATGACCTACGAAGGGGTCGCCGGAAATCGCCTCAGGGCACCACCGGGAAGGCTCGATCACAGCTGGGAAAGGAGAAAAGAAACAGAGGAAAAAGGGGGAGCAGCAACAACAAGCGGCTAAGCAAGACCTTTCTAGGGCTAAGCTAAGGAGTTTATATAGACCCTCCCGACGGCCCAGATCGGCGGAACTGGATCCCGCCTTCTTTCCAAATCGTGCCACGTGTCGGCTCTGAAAATCGAAGCGACATATTTAATCTGGATCGACGCTTCGAATACAGAATTAAGGCAGCATCCCATCGGATCTCGGAGCCGCATCATGAGCCCACCACGCGAGGCGGCCTCGAAGGGCGAAAAGGCGTCGCCCCATCTCCTCTCATTAAAAGTGCCCTGAAGCGCGCGCAACGCCGGAATAATTTAAGGTTCCCTGGCCCCCACCACTGCAATAAAGGCAACTACTTCCCACGTCCGAGCTCGCAAATGGCTCGAACTCGGAAGTCGGGGGTAGTGTTGGGGGAATATAAATTGCACCAAAGTACGTGAGCACATCGCCAGTACGTGATCAGAAGCGCCCGACCTCGGATGCCCGACCAGGCGCTCGACCTCAGAGCTCAGCGCCCGACCAGGCGCTCGACCTCAGACGACTGACCAGGCGCTCGACCTCAGAAGCGCCCGACCTTAGAAGCACCCTACCTCGGACGCCCGACCAGGCGCTCGACCTCAGAGCTCTCGACCTGGCTCCCGACCTCAACATTCTCGACCTCGGAAGCCCGGCCTCACCATCCACCCGCCACGGTCACATCCTTCTGCAACCCGACCGAAGACCATGCCCTGCTTCCGCTGCCAATAATCAATGCGCATGGCCTCTGCTGATCTCCGGCTCACTCAACAATTAATGTGCATGCCATCTACGGATCTCAAGCCCTCCACGGCAAATAGCTGATCCGCTCGGCTACGTCCGATCAGTCACGACGACTCATCAGCTCCGGCCTGATCTCCTACGGCAATACATTAATTCACACGATCGTGCATTAATTCATACGACATACTCAATCATGACGGTAACCCGTTCGCCCCGTCACATTACAGGTAATCCTGTACCCCTCTATAAAAGAAAAACCCCTCCATCTTGGAAGGGGTTGGACTTTGAAACTCTGGAAACATACTTCTTTCTCTTCTCTCATACATTTGCCCTCTCTGACTTAGGCATCGGAGGGTCGGCACCAGAAACCCCGGCCACCGGCTTTTTTGCAAACCCCTCAGAGGACGTCGCCCGTCGACGGACCGCCGCCCGCCATCTCACGCCGGAGCTCCTCCTTCTCAGCCGACGGCCGCCCCCGGGTCCAATTTCCAGCAACATATTTCAATCTTCTTCTAAGCAAGCTATATATGTTTCTTTTTCAAAGAATAAAATGCGATCTTGTAGTTACATTTGTAATTTAGGTTTTATGAGTTTGATCTTTTAATGCTTTTTTCTTGAAATCCTACACTCCGATTCTTGGCTCAAATTTCTTTGGTTATGATTGTCTAAAAACATGATTGAATTAGAATAGTCCATTCGGCGACCTTAGGCAAGCCAAGCCTTGGTTGGGACTGTCCAATACTAAGAGGGAAGATGGGAAGGAATTTCTATTTGGGGATGATTTTAGAGCAACTTTGGTAGAAGTGCAGGTTTTTAGAGCGCACAGATAGCAAGCTTGTATTGAGAACAAGACACCCATTCCAACCTATAGTCATGGGAAGAAGGGAGGGAGTTCAAACTTGGTAGATAAGATATAGTTTAACGATGGTAAGAAGTGGGGTTGTTGCTTTAAGACTTGTTTTAGGCTGCCTATTCGTTGTGCTTACAAGTTTGGAGTGGTATCACTCTTAACTTTCAAAAATGGTGATGTGCTTCTAAGAATATTTTCCTATAATAAAGAGCTTCAATTTTTGTTTCACAGCAAATGCTGACATAAGACCACAATGAGGAGTTGAGCATGGTAAATGGTTTTTCAATTTTGTTTGTTGAATGTATGCTACTGTAATTGCATGTTCTTTTAGTCATTACTGAGACACATGTTACAGTTTACTTCAATAGGGAGAAAAATGTTGCAGGCCTAAATGTCGTGCACAAAGCTTGAAAGAGATCGGCTTTATCGGGTGTATTCTTACACGTATTGTACGATGAACCCGCTATAGCAAAAACAAACAAAAAACAAACAAAAAAAAAAGCTTGAAAGAGAATGTGGGTTTAATTAGTGATTGTTTTTTGTTGGTCATTGTAATAGGTTGATATCGATCCGTTATCCATGAGCATATATAACCACTAGCACTCATCATGTTCAATGCACGAGATAGATTCAAGAAGTACTGAATGGACTATTTGGTTTGCGTGGAAGGTATGTTTGCATGTGAAACACATTCAACAACTTCAAATAATAAAATCAAAAACTAGACTGAGTGCATGGATTATTGTTAATTTCTTGTTCTATTAGTACCTATTTTCTGTTACTTTCTTTCTAGTTTTTATCCTTTAGTAGAATATCAGACTTGTCCCTTTCTGTAATCTGGCTTTTTGAAGTTGTGTATTAATTTTTGCCGAATGCAGTATTAAACATTTAATTTATTTCAATTTATTAGGTAAGTTGTGTTTTCAATTAGTATTTTCAGACCATGGACAAACATTGGATAAATAAGCCGAGGTTCAGCAAAGATTATTTGGACGGGGTTCATATTTTTATTAAATTTATAGTTGAGAAAGTGTCTATAAATATCAAGATTCTATGCCCATGTCAAAGATGTATAAATTGTTTTTCACTCGGTCTAGAAATTGTTGAAGAATATTATTTTATAAATGGTTATACTTAGTGGGTGTTTTATGAAGACTCTATATTACCGTCTCCATATAATCAACCCTCTTATTAGAAGGAAGTGTTATTGGAATTCATTCCAAGAAAAAAGAATCAAGCGGCGAAACACAGATTGCTTCGAGCTTGAAGATACCAGAAAGAAAGTTAGAAAGAACAATTAAAGTAGAAAGAAGAATGTTTCCATCAAGGCTTGCAAGTCAAGGTGAACATCGATATGAGATTAATGTAGCCAGAGTCAAGTAGAGGTGATTGGCGATATCCTATTATACAATACCTAAAGAATTGATCCAAAAAGATGGAATGAAATGTAAAGCTTCCTGCCATAACTTATGTTCTGGTTCGGGATGAATTATGCAAGAAATGGCCTGATGGACTTTTATTAAAGTGCATAGGAGAAGATGAGTCCTTATTGATGATAGGAGAAATGCATAAAGGCATATGTAGTACCCATCAGGCCCCTCCAAAGATGCGGAGGTTGATAGTAAGGCATGGATATTTTCGAATTAAGATGCAGAAAGCTTGCATTTGGTATTCCAAATAAAGTCAGGCCTATCAAAAATATGGACCTGTACAAAGAATTCCAGTGGCCAAAAATGCGGTATGTAATAAGACCATGGTTGTTTAGGGGATCGACGATGAATTTAATCAATTAGATTTACCCTGCATCCTTAGGTGCTGAATTTGTTATAGTGGCTACTGACTACTTCACTAAGTGGTTTGAAGCAATCCCAATAAGATCAGCCGGCCATTATAATTTTTATCAGACAGCATATCATATATAGATTCTACTTATCATAGACAGTAACTACGGTTCAACATTTTGTGTTTACTTGACAAGAAGTATTGGCATTTGAGGAGGAAATAGTATTTTGCATTATTCATTGTACTCCATATTATGCTCAAGAGAATGGACAAGCCGAATCAATTAAAATATCTTGATCGATAACATATGAAAGTTTGTCGGTGATAGGCTGAGTGTATGGCATGAGGTGCTATCAAAAGTATTGTGGGGTTATTGGACTTCTAAAAGGACTTCAACAGGAACTATCCCATATGCTTTGACATTCGGCTATGATATAATGATCCCTATGGAGTTGACGGTCAATTTAGGCTGAGTGGTACATTAAGGAGTGCCGCCTAAACAAGCATATTCACAGGAAATAATGGCTAAATTGATGATGTTGGATGAAAATGGGCTGTATGCCTTGGATTATCTACAAGCTCAAAAGATGAAGGTTGTCATAACCTATGATAAGAAGGTTCGGTCCAGAAGTTTTGAAGAAGGAAAATTAGTTTGGAAAATCATTCTCCTGATTGGCTTGAGAGATCACTTTCATTCGTTACACAATTATGAAAATCTTTTACAGGAATTTGAAGGAGAATCTGCACTTCTATAAGGTCAACCATATAGTAGACTTTGACTGATTAGTCGGAGACTTTAAAACGAGCTTTTAGAGCTCATTTCGTTCCCGAAAAAAGAAAAGAGGAAAGTGTGGTCAACAGGAAAGTAATGAGATGTCTCTTGTTTGGTTGGAATTTTCAAAGAAAAGAGATGGAAAAGTTGTATTCTCATGAGAATATGATTCTCACATTTTATGAAAAAATCTTTTCAATGAGAAACATGGAAATGTTACTTTCTCATGAGCTGGAAATTACATAATTTTTATTTTTTTTTCAAAAAGGCCCTTCAGCATTAAACAGGTTTTAAAAATCTAATTTATATTAAGGGTATAATAGAAATTATAAATAACTTTTTTTAAAAAGTGGATGGTCAACCAAACATAAGCATTTTGGAAATCTGTCACTTTTTCATGGTCAACCAAACATGCCAAAAATACTTTTTCAGGCATGCTCTTCCTATGAATCTACTTCTCAAGAACCATATTTGTAGAAGAAAAAATGCTTCCCGCGAACCAAATGAGTCTTTATTAGTTAATTTGCTATATCGGCTGAAGTTTAGCTCCAAAACTTATTATTTATTAATTTTATTTTAAAATTATTGATGGATGGATGACCAAGAATCCATAACACAAAATTTCTTTACATGAGAAGATTTATCTTCTTTATCTTAAAATGGCACGGATTATCCGGCAAAAAAATAGAGGCATTATGAATATCTAAATATTTACCTAAATGAGGATTTTTCAAATGAATAATTATTATCACGGATCAGGAAGGCTGCCATTCATGTGGTTCAATGGTCGTTGTTTGGGAAGGTAGATGGCGTTGTCTACTTTTAGCGTTTCTCGAGGACAATTGACGAAGGAACTTCCAAGTGCAAGTATTATCCCTCATTAATAATCTACCTTCGTTTCAATTTCTCTCCTTCACCTTCTTCCCATCAAATCTCCTCATTAATAATCTACCTTCTCCTGATTACAAATGGAAACAAGAGTTATTATCATTGAAGTATTCAACCGGCATGGCAGCACGAGTCAAAAACTGTGCCAATAAAAGAAATTAAATCCACTTGCAACCCCACCTAATTAAAGCCCTTTTAATTGCTGGAATAAATGAGTGAATAAGTCCCTGAGCATTTAATTCCTAGCTTACCATATTGCTCACGTCAATCCATTTAGACTGGTGAGCCATCTACTTCTGACTGAAAGTCTTCCACAAGGGGAATCCTTGTATAAATATAAGCACCCCATAAATGATAAATAAATTTAACGATTAATTCCCAAGGTGGTGTCTCTACAAGGAAAGCCCATGTAGTGGACTCGCCCATGAAATCCTCGGTCAATCCCCCACAATGGCCATGATTAAGAGGTCCCAACTCCTCATTAATGTTTGATGACTCGGAGAGGATGTGAGGCGATGGCATTTATGTTTGTGTAAAGACTGAGGAAGCTTTTTAATGGGGCCTGTGGCCCCACGAGAGGAGGGTTATTTAATATCCTGCTGGGCTTTTTATGGTCCAACGTAATTGCGTGTTCTCTCCTTCTCAAAGTACGACAAGCAGTCAAATGTGATATATTTATAAATTCGCATATATTCTGAATATCCCGATATGTAAATATAATATATATTTCTTTGTATCAAATAATTAAGTCAGGAGGTTCAATAACCATGTCACATTTTGACTGTTCAGAGCTCCCATAAATGGTGGATGACGTCATGTGAATCTCTCACAGGTGAGTAACTGGTGCAAGCCAGAATATTTTAAATGATAATTTGACCGTTGTTTCCCTGTTTTTTCAAAAAAAAAAAAAAACAACTAAACCAGCAAGGGCTTGGCCATGAAAAGCCATGAAAAATCCGGTCATAACCAAGAATCAACTCCCCTTTGCCAGCCTCATAAGAACTAGAAAACTCGCAATTGAGAAGTTTAGTTGGAGACTATGATACTGGTTGCCATAACATTGTACTTTTGAAATTTTGCATTAAGAAGTAATACCATCCATGCTTAACGCTAAAGATTCGAGATCAAACTGGCCAAGGAAAATTCATGAATTAATTAATTTTGTCAGATGAATTTTACCAAATTTGACACCATTAATTATTAGAAGAGTATGAGTAACATTCCATAAACATGTTAAAGAACATGGCATTGATATGAATGTGGGTGATATTTGCATGGCACAATTAGGAAATAATTTGTACTTATGAAATGCTATTTATTATATGCATATATTTTTTATGTAGAAAATAAATAATAAAAACAAAGATAAATAGGAAGAAAACAAAATAAGTAAAAAAATTTATCTAATTTAATACAAGGTATCCTATTTGAGAATAGAAAAATATGGTGATAGATGTGGCCTAAATTTAATCCAAATCATGGGATGACATGTGGTGAACATTTTGACAAGATTTGAATTCAAAAAATTTTGAATTCTTAGTGAAAATCTAAATGAGGAAAGACATTATGACAGATTTGAATTCCTAGCAGGATCTAGATTAGAAAAGTGATTATGGAAAACCCTGGATTTTCACCTCTAAATCATAATAGATCCACTCATCCCATATATAAATGGGGCCGAAGAATCCCAAAAAGGGGTGGGAGGGTACGAACAGCTAGAAGCTCTCAAGTTTTCATAGCGAGAGGCTCCCACAAAGAGGCCTTCAAGCTCTTATGGCTATTTCTGTACCCAACTCCTCTTCCATGACTGGCCCCAAGCACTGCCTTCTCTCTGCACGAGTTGTATATTCTTGAAAACCAAAATGTGAGTCCTTAGAGGTCGCTCTTTAGTGCCATCCAAGACACGAGCACTATGCATATAGGACGAGCGATTGCTAACTAAAAGACAGACCAAACTAGATGAGCTCCCATGTCGAGCATTATAGATCGAGCTCTCAGGATGAGCACTTCAGGCCAAGCTCCTAGACTGAGCTCCTAGGCCGAGCTTCCACGTCGTGTCCCATGTCAAGTACTCCAGATGAGCACTCCATGCTAAGCTCCTGGATCGAGCACTTTAGGTTGAGCTCTCTTAGGCCATGCACTCCAAGCTGAGCACTCTCAAGCAGACTCTCCTCCGGCTAAGCACTTGATGGCCGAGCCTCCAAAGGCTGAGTCTCTGATGGTCGAGCTCCCAATGGCTGAGCACTCCAAACTAAGCAATCAAGGCCTAACAATCCAAAGAGATCACTCTACTTTAATTCTTTTTATTATATCTTCTCTTGCTCTCATTGTTATTCCAAAGCTCTACCTGCTTTTAGCATCGGAGGAGATCCAGTTGGAGCCATAGTAGTGGCCCTTTCTCTAATATTTGTGCACAAATTCATGACTCTATACAGCAACTCGACGCTACATCTTCCACCATTGTGGACCGAGTGGATTGGAGCCCTCCATGCCTTCATATCATTAGAACATGGCCGGGTAGAAATTGGACATCAATAGTGATAAAGGGGATGGTGAACTAAGTTTGCTCAAAATATCAATCACAAATATATAAATGGCCGAAGCTATTACAGAAGGACAAGTAAAAAAAGGCACATTTTGTAGCTTTGATTAGATAAAATTCATTAATTAAGCAATTTACAGATAGGTCTAATGATACTATTATATTGTCAAAGCTCAAAGTGATTAATTATTATGACATTATAAAGTGATCTACATTTAAAAACACTGACTGTGTCTAGCTAGAGTGGTCAGTCATAACATAATAGGTTGTACTTGGATTGCTTTCAAAATTTAAGATTCCATAACCTGGAAACTTAGTTAATTTTAAGAAATGGAACATTTAATTGATTGTATTTACTGAGACCTATTTGTTCGCAGCAACCAAATACTGCAGGAAAATGACTACTTTCATTGTGATAGAAATCCTTGAATTCTTTCACACTAATCCCATCCAGGATTTAACAGCCTTATCTTCCCATAAAGCCTTCAGATTCAGTTTCCCATAGGGGAGCAAAAGAAATTAGCTTCATTATATGCATAAACTCGCGCTAGAACTGCATTTTGCCCTTTTCTTTACTATATTTGCAACAAGAAGTTTTGCAAAGCTTTCCTAGGAACTTAGATGAAAGTGAACTTTAGTTTTTCACTTTCACCTACAAGAAAATCATGGCCATATTGTTAAAAATGGTCCTCTATAATATCTAGTAAAGTCTAACTTTCCAATTATATGTGCGTCGCCCTAACAGGCTCTCCATTAAAATGACCAAATACATGGTTCTAAATAATAATGCACTTATAATGCTTGAAATTTCATTGTGCTCTAGCTACACAATTTATAATCATAAGACTATAATTATTGTGGTAGTCTTCATCACAACTATTTCAACATTTCCTTGTGTCTGTATTTTATATATTTATTATTATTTCATCTAAATAGTGATACGGTAAATAAGATTTATATCTTAACTTGGAAAATAAGTCTAAACATTAGGGCTTGACATGACAAAACTTGGATTCTTGAAATGCTTCTTTTATGCAAATAAAACATATACTTTAATATGTAATTGAAAGTCTTCTACACTTGACAGGTACTTGTACACTTTTACATTAGGTACATCGGTCTTGCACCAAACAATATGTGGTACCCATAAAAATATATCAATATAATTCACATATATAATATTTATGACAACGTAGCTGTAAAAGATCAAATCCTCATAGGGATTGATATGATATGTGGCATGCATCCACATCAATTGATCATAATATAAATCACCTATGATGCGTAGAAGTTGCTGCATGGTGCATTTCATGAGATTATATGAACCATTACCTTGCCCATAAAAATCACTATATGCACCATTTGATATTGAATTGTTGAATACGGCAACTTTGGCGCACTATAAATAACTGCAATGACGATGACAGGGACTCAAGCCAGGTCCACTGTTTACATATAAATACATCACCCTAGTAAAAATGAATCGGATAACATCAGGATCTATTATAAACATATAAAAGTATGGATACAAAATAGCATCCCATTAATATTTATATTTATGTTAATATCCATCAACAAAAAATAAATATGTACCTGAATAGATAATTTCTGTAATTCATATTCGAATATCCGATTATGCTTGTAATCCTGTTTAGTCTCGTATAACACTTATAAATTTTTTTAAAAAATAATTGAATACATTAACATGGTATAGACTTAATTTTTTTTATTAAATAATATTTTTGATTTGATGGCCGTAAATTTTAACTATTCATTTTTATTCGTACTTTTAATTTTTATTTATAATATATCTAAAAGAATTAAATATAAATTTTGATATCCAGTTTATATTGATTTCCATAACCGTATCAAATGAAAATCAAAATGAAGATGGATATGCTGAAGTTGAATCCGTTTTGGGCCTTAAATGCATTTAGACTAATTGCATCGAGAAACATGTACACCTTTAGCTAAGCAGGCTTTAAAAAATCCGGATGTGCGGTCTTCTTCTCTTCCGTAACGGATTCTTACATACTAATTAAACTCTATCGATCATTAATATCGATTAAGTAACAATCTCACATTAACTCTACAGCTACCAGGGATATATCTCATTTAATGAATTAATTAGTGCTTCAAATACCCTTATATAAATATTTTTTGAGGTGACCTTTATATAAATATTATCTACTCCAAACTATATAAATTGGCCTCTCCGCTAGGGGGCCTCTCTCCCACTCCTCTCTCTCTCTCTTCTTCGCTTGCTTCCGGTGGAAGCGCTCGTAGATTTTTGGGGATAAAACCCTAGCCCTAGAGAAAGCTGGCGGTACGCTAATGGCGGCGGATGTGAGCTTTTCAGCGCGGATGCAGAGCGGGTACAAAGAAGAAGGGGAGGGGAAGAGGGATTTGGTCACCAGGGACCTCCTCGGCGGCGGGGCGGTGCTCAGATCCCCGGCGGAGGTAGATCTCGACGTCCAGGTCCCCGCCGGCTGGGAGCGGCGCCTCGATCTATTGGTACTTGTCTCCGCTTAATCTCCTCTTTTTTTCTCTCGCATTCATACGTTTGTTTGAATTCTAGTAAGGATTCGAATTTACTTGAGTTATGTGAATATTTCACGAAATTACTTCGGCTTTCTTTTATTTGAAATCCCTGAACCGTAGAATCTCCAATTTAGAATTCAACCTGTTATATTGAATTACTTACTCCATTTCCTCCACCTTATTTGTCACCATCTTCCCAATTCCACATCTCACTTTCTTCTTTCTCGTTTCCTTCCGAACAAAGACCTATTTTTTTTACACACAGTTCCATTCTGATATTATTTTTCTTTATATCATGATTAAAATTCGTAATTTCCATTGAGCTCTCTCCTCTCCTTCTCCTGAGCGTAAGCCTGCCTCGTTAAAAAAAAAAATAATCATTTTTTTGATTTTATCACTGTTTTTGTTCTTTTTGTTTTTCCCCTAAGAAAACGATCTTTCGATGTTATTGTTCAAATTTCTAATTTAAAAGTATTTTTTTAATCTATGCAGTCCGGTAAAACGTACCTCGAGAAGCGCGAATCCAATCCGTCGCCCCGCAATCTCCAGGACCTCAACCTCCCGCCACCGCCCTCCTCCTCGGCCACCGCCGGCGTCCTCCCGGAGGACTCCACCGCCCTCGACCTCAAGCTGGTGGCGCCGGCTCCCTCCTTCTCCGCCTACCAGAGCGTGTGCACCCTTGAGAAGGTGAGGTACGCGCTGGAGCGCGAGTCCCGCATCAGGCTCCCCCTCCGCCCCCGATCCGACGCCTCCCCTTCGCCCTCCTCCTCCTCCACCTCCTCCTCGATCAAACGGCGCGCGGCGGCAGATCAGGACGAGGACGGCGCCACGGACGGCTCTGATTCGTCCGGTGGGTTGATCGCCGCCGGTTGCCCGGGGTGCCTCCTCTATGTACTCATTGCCAAGGTGGACCCCAGGTGCCCCCGTTGTGACTCGCACGTGCCGGTCCCTACTCTGAAGAAGAAGCCCAAGATCGACCTCAACTCATCACAGACTGACTTGTATTAGCTTAATGATAATATATATACATCTATAAAGCACAAACAGAATTGCTAAATTTTCAGTAGGAGGTTACAGAGGAAAATAATAATAATAATAAAAAGATATGGGAGCCGATGTTTTTCCTTGTGTACAAAAGAATACTGTTTCGGAGTTGGATTTATTTGTTGCCTTTTTTTTTTTCCTTTTTGGGTCTGTAATGTTGGATTTACAGTTATAAATTTATAAATTATTTTTTTTATTTATTTATTTTTTGCCTCGAGAAGTTTTGATATGGTGTACAGTGAAAATGCCAAGAAAGCTTACTAGTTTTATCATCATATTCTATTAGTTTTACTAGACTTTTGCAAGTTCAATACATATGGTCAGATGGAGAAGAAATTTTATTTATTAAACTTCCGTTTCGATGTACTGCTATAGAATGAGCGGCTGTGTTCGGCGACATATATAGGCCAAATTAGGGTATGTTTTTTTTCTGTATTTTGCTTTAAGTTGTTGCTTGAGAAGTTAAAAACCTACTAGATATAACCTATAACTTTCAATTATTTTGACTTCTCCCTCTCTTTTTCTAATTTTATTGGTTGAAAAACACTCTACATGCCAACATAGGAGGGGTTGAACCACCAAAACTGCATACTAATACTGTAATTAATATATCAAATATTAATGTTTGTTAATACCACCATGACTCCTCCAAGCGACATCAACTATGTTTCTTCCTAGTGACATACAACTATAGGCTGTACTGATATAAATATACATCGAGGAATGTAAAATAATGAGTCACACAGAAATAGACTGATGGTGTCATGCCATGGCCCACTCATTTATATTCGAGCAGCAAGTACACGTTAATTTCCAACATTTTCTGACACAAATGGCAGTCCAGAGAGGGAACTGCCCATCGAAATGCGTTTTCCTCATTATTTTAAATGAACATTTTTCTATTACAACAGCTTCCTAACAAAATACTTATTGGCCTATTATAACTAGCATATAACCCGCGCATCATATAACTTTTTTTTTCCAATAAAAATTCTGTTGAAGCCGGTCATGAAAAGATGAGGATACAAGATCAGCTGAAAATCGACGATGTTGAAGATGATACCTCAATGTTATTAGAAAATCAAAATGTACAAGTTGCTTTGGCCTATATGAAGACCAAAGGAATATCTAGAGGAGAAATCAGATTTGAAAGAATGACTACCAAAAAGAGTTATAGGGCCTACTTATAAAAGAGCATGTTCAGTTAGAAAATGAATCAAACAAATCAATGCATAGAATAAAACTAGATTCCTATGAATATGGAAGATACTTCTAGATACAGAAGAATAGTTCATGAAAGAAAATATGACAAGAGCAAAAGGCTTGAAGAAATCAAAAGATATATGAGTGAATTGCCGAAGGCAGATACCTCGGTAAGAGAGCAATCCTCGATCAAGGTCCAAGGAGATCCAAACTATAATTGTTGGAGGCAATGATTTGATATTTTGTTAGTCTTAGGATCCTTGGTTAAAAAAAGATGGGGGCATTGTTTATATCACATTCCAACAATCTAGCTGGCAGCTACAAGCAAACCCCATGAAGGTTAAGTTTAATAATATCAAAGCGGGTGAGAATCATGAACTTTTGCTAAAACTGGAGAGAGTTCGGCTATGAAACCATATTAAGGGTAAAGATCCAAGTTGAATATTTAAAATTCGGCCATGATATGGATAAGCTAGCTGAAAGACCAAATCATGGCTATTGACCAATAAACAACTGAGGTGATCACACCGATTTCAGATTTTTGAGAACAGAAGGCTATATTATGGGCCAAATGAGGGCAAATGACCAACACAAACTATGTTAGGATAAATTAAAGTCTGATAAGGTATGACTATCGGTCTGATAATTGCAAAATGACCCTGTTTGTATACGATAATAATGGTAAGATGGTTGGCAGTGGTTTCCAAAATAATTAAGAGTGGAGACCGGATGTGGAAACAATTAGTTATTGTGCTTAAGGGCAGTTGTTATGTATTAGAATAAATAAGTGAAATTGTAAGACTTTGACAATTAATCTAATTAATTTACTTTAATCTTTACCTTTATTTTGATCTTTTATCCTAGGAATAGGCATAATTTAGATTATCTGTTGTAGCCTAGTATCACATTCTTACCATGGTCTAGTGATATATTTATATCGTAGCCTAATGGTACACTCCTATCCATTTTCATCTCTTCAAATGATGGTGCGATAGTGGTAAAAAATTTTGAAGGTCAAGATACTTGGATCCATCCTATTGTCTATCCTTCCTTCCATCCACATCTTTTTGGCTAACCCAACATTAGTAGCATGCTTGTCCACACATCCAAGCTTCACTCAAGCAAATATGTTTGTGCACCCACTGTCTCGACCAACTAAGCTCCTTAGGGATCCCAAGTTTTCTAGCTTGTCCAAATGGGACAGAAAGGGTGGCAACAGTAATAACTTAAAATATATTTATTATATATATATTGTTATAGTATTATATAAATTTTATTATAATTATTATAATACTTATATAATATTAAAAGCCTTATTTTATAGCCAATAATTGTTCATTTACATTTTCAGTATCAGCTTTCTTTTCCCATTGATTTAATTAATATATGCAGCTTTCACCTTATAAATGATAATAGGGAATGTGAGAATGTTTTAAATCCAATCATTAATATTAATGTCCATGTGGATAGCCTGTAATTAACTAATACACATGGCTTTAAGTAATATATTGATTTAATTAATCTATGACTTCATGTTATTAAGGATAATTGGAATGCAAGAAGGATTTAAAATCTATTATTCATATTAGTGTTCGTATGACAAGTGCCATGGAGAAAATCTATCGTATATGATGTGCACCATATAGCCGTGCATGCTGCCAATCATAATTTTTTAAAGACTTTATTCACTAAGCGCTCATATTGATGCACTATTACAGAACAAGTGTGGAATTGGCGGTCTACACAGGCAAATTAAGGTTTGTTATTCCTTCCTTTCTCTTCTTTTATTTGTTTCCTTCTGTGTTTTGTTTTAATTTGTTTCTTGAGGAGTTAAATGCCACCTAAATACAACCATGAACTTCTGGTATTTTATCTTCTACAATCTAGAGTTGGGCACTGGGCCGGGCCGCCCACGGCCCGGCACGAAGCGGGCCGTGCCTGGCACGGCCCGCTAGCTACAGTACCGGGCCGTGCCTGGCACGGCCCGCTAGCTACAGTACCGGGCCGTGCCTGGCACGGCCGATTTAAGGGGGCCGTGCTGGGTCACGGGTTTCTGGCCCGCGGGCCGAGCCCGGCACGGCCCGCTTCGGGCCTGGGCCGGCACGGCCCGCTCTTGGCCCACGGGCCAAGCACGGCACGGCCCGCGGGCTAGCCCGGCACGGCCCATAAGGGCCTGGGCCGGGCTGGCCCGCGGGCCTGGCCCGGGCCGGGCCTGGGCCGTCTCCATAAAAATTAATGCTTCATAAATTTTTTTAATAAATTAATACATATTGAAAACTAAGGATTTATTAATATAAAGCCACCTTAATGGTGGGGTTTTGGCATAGACCCCTAACAGTTTATTAATTTAAATCAAAACGGTACATGAAGGGAGGTTTGGACCTTAGTCTGACCTCCAGAATACAATAAGAAAGGGCCGAGGTTTGGACCTTGGTCTGACCTCCAGAATACAATTCAAATGTATAATTATAAAAAATTAAGAAATCTTACTAATCATCAGTGATTCAGTGAATCAGTATTCACTCTTCAGTAGTGTTTGTATCATCATCATCAGAGGATGTTGTATTATGTCTACCTTTATCTTGAAGTCTTGCCTCAGCATCCAACCAATCTTTGAAGCATCTCCACCGTTTCGCCCGTCATCCTACTTCTCTTTTCGTCAAGAACACGCCGACCTGCACTAAAAGCGGATTCCGATGCTACCGTGGACATCGGCACAGCTAAAATATCGCGTGCAATTGCAGACATAACAGGATATTGATTTCTAACACTCTTCCACCAAGATAATACATCTAGATTCTCTATTTGATTTTCATCATATGCAGACTGAAGATCATTTCGTAAATAAAATTCTAGTTCACTACTTAAAGATGAAGAAGATAAAGATAAACTTAAAGCATGTGTGTGTTTTCTCTGTGCAATGAATGAAAAAATAGATGACGAACGAGAATTACTAGAAGAAGAAATAGAGGTTTGTACGGAAAATCTAGATCCACGAATTTTTTCATCATATATAGCATAAATATCATAAAGAAGTTGTTTTACCTCATTTTTAGCAGGTTCAGGATCTTGATTCATATTTTCACAGTATGCATCAAGTAAAATTAGCACGCCATTTAATTTAACTCTAGGATCAAATACAGCAGCTAAGTTATGCATAGGACATATCTTGTCCCAATACTCATTCCATTTAGATTCCATTAGGTCAATAATAGGCATTAAAACATCATCATATCTATGTTCTGCAAATTTTTGACTAATTATATATGCTTGTTGTAAAAATGAACATGAAGTTGGATAATAAATACCAGAAAGAACATTGGTAGCATTATAAAAACTAAGCAAAAAATCTTCCAAAATTTTTTCTTTATTCCAATCAGTTTCAGTCAATGTAAAGCCTAATCCACGATCATTAATATATGCACTTAATAAGTTTTTATATGGGTATGCATCATGTATCATGCTATATGTTGAGTTCCAACGAGTAATTACATCATGTTTAAATTTTTTAAAATATTTACCATGATTTATACATAGTTCCTTAAATTTTTGAAGTCTTGATCTTGAAGCATGAATAAAAGAAACTGCATTTCTAATTTTTGAAATCACATCTTGAATCATACCCATGCCAGCTTGAACAGAAAGATTTAAGATATGACATGCACATCTAATATGCAATAAATTTCCATCTAATATGAGATGCAATGAGTCTTTTAATAATGCAACAACAGAATTATTATTAGATGCATTATCAAAAGTAATAGACATAATTTTATCATTAATATTATATGAACATGCAGTTTGATAAATGACATTTGAAATTTGTTGCCCAGAATGTGGAAAATCAAAAGCACGAAAAGCAAGAATACGTTTATTTAATTACCAATTATTATCAATATAATGAGCAGTAATGGCAATAAAACAATTACTACCTACAGATGCTGACCAAATATCAGAAGTTAATGAAATTTTTACATTTAAAGTAGAAAGTGTTTCAATTAACTTTTGTTTTATTGCTAAAAAGTTAGTCATAGCTACTCTTCTAAATGTACGCCTACTAGTTCTTTTGTAAGCAGGTTGTAGGTTTAATTGAACATATTCTTCAAAATTAAAAGATTCACATAAACTAAAAGGTAATTCATCCTTAACTATCCATTTTACAAGTGCTTTTCTTTGATTTTTATGATTATATGCAAAATTACCTACAAGTAATCCCCCATGTATATTAAGGGTACTTTGAGTTTGAGCATGAGAATCATGCATCCTATGTTCTCTCTTGATGTCTTTTTAAATGCCCTGTTCCCCCACTACTACTACAACTATAAAGTTTGGCACATTTTTTACATTTAGCTTTCCAGACTCCATCAACCATAACTCTATCAAATTCATTCCATACAGCACTAGTTGTTGCCCAGATAGACAACCCAAGAGGGGGGGGTGAATTGGGTTTTAAAATAATCTTACAATTTAAAACGATGTGGATGACTAATTAAAGCTATTGCAAGTTGTTCGATTAATTGCTATGTGCTGTGAGTGATATGAGAGTAAGAGAAAGAGAGACAATCAATCACAAACACCAAGTTTTATAGTGGTTCGGAGCTAACCCTTGCTCCTACGTCCACTCCCCAAGTCTCACTTGGGAATTCACTATAACCCCTTGGATTACAGCCGGTTGTTTTCCAAGCTCACAACCAAACTTGTTGTTTTACACCGATTGTTTTTCCGGGATCACAATCGAACCCTTACACGTTGGTTTTACACTCGGCTCACCAACCAACCTCTATACCCTTGATTCAATCCCCCGATTGAACCAAGCAAAGACAATGTGTAGATGAAAAGAACAAACAGAAAAATACAGCTTCTCAAAAGCAGATAAATGGCAATATGAACAATAACGAAGTTAAGAGCCCTCAAACGCTTTTAAGTTGGAGAAGAGGAAGGGCTTCTTGAACTTCGGGTCTCCTCTTGAATGTGTAGTCGACTTGAATGCAGGAGGAGGCTCTTTCAATGTTGGAAAGAAGTAGGTGGATGCAGTTAATGCTGCTCTTCCCTCTTTTTCGTTGAAGAACAAGTTGCAGAGATTGAAAGCTTGATTACTTGGAGTGGAATGGTTGTTCTCTTCTTTGCTACAGTCCTCTGTGGCTATTTAAACCAACC
Organism: Phoenix dactylifera; assembly: GCF_051530095.1. Classification (NCBI taxonomy): domain Eukaryota; kingdom Viridiplantae; phylum Streptophyta; class Magnoliopsida; order Arecales; family Arecaceae; genus Phoenix; species Phoenix dactylifera. The sequence continues at coordinate 14,304,228 of NC_143203.1, read as the reverse complement.
CCCACGGAAACTATCCATTAGAGAGCTTTTTCTGCCCGTTCTGCACACTCTGTACACCCTGACAATGTGTCCGTTGGTGGGTTGGAGTCGACTCGCGCGATCAGGAGTCGACTCGGCTGTAGCGGGAGTCGACTCATGCTTTTCTGGAGTCGACTCGGCAACTGTTTCGGATTTGAATTAAAGTAGCCTCTTAGACTGGGAGTCGACTCGTCTTGACCTGGAGTCGACTCGCCAACTTCTGGAGCTGACTTGGCTTTCTCGGAGTCGACTCGGCGCTCAGAGCCCGAACTCCCTATCTTCTGTCTTTTGCCTCGTCCAGTCTTGGAGTCGACTCGAACTTCCCCGGAGTCGACTCGGCTCTCAGTTTCCGAAACACTGTCTTCTGTCTTTTTGATGTAGAGCTGCCTTGGAGTCGACTCTAGCTGTCTGGGAGTCAACTCGAATCTCAGAGACAGTAAATTGGTCTTCTGTCTTCTTTGTGGTCGCGGAGTCTCGGAGTCGACTCGCGTATTGCGGGAGTCGACTCGAATCTCAGAGTTCGAAAAACGTTCTCTGACTTTTTCCTTGTGTTCCTCTGAGAGTCGACTCTCACTTTCTTTGAAGTCGACTTGCCAACCATCGGAGTTGACCCGCGTTCCACTGGAGTCGACTCGAATCTCAGACCCGAAAACTGCTATCTGACTTTTCTGCCTGTGGCTCCTTGGAGTCGACTCTTGCTACCCTGGAGTCGACTCGGTGAACATCGGAGTCGACTCGCGCACTTCAGGAGTCGACTCGCTGACAGATTTTGAGTTGATGCTTTCTGTTCGTCTGTCTGTTCTAAGTCGGAGTCGACTCGTACTTATCCGGAGTCGACTCGAGCCCGTGCCAGTGAACTTGATACGCTTGGAGTCGACTCGTAATACTCTGGAGTCGACTCGAGTCTCAGACTTTGGTTCAGGCTGACTTCTTAACTTATCTAAAATATTATGAACTAAGTCTAGAGACACTTAGACAAGATTTTCACTGAAACACTTAATTGAATTCATTAGTAAACAAGAGATATACTCAAATGCTTTGAGCTCATCAAAATCAAATAGGGTTTTAATCAATCACTCCACACTAGTCCTCTTACGAGAAGAGGTTTGATCTTCACTTGGTTCACTAGTTCTAGAGGAACTAGGAACATGGGGTTGGGGATTAGTTTCTTCTCCATCAGAAACAAGAGGAATGCCAAACTGACTTTCCTTAAAAGTTGACATATCTAAATTGATGAATTCAAAAAATAAAAACTAACCACAAGGAGGAATTGAGTAGAGGGTCGGAGGGCAGAGGCAGAGCGAGATTCTGAGCTTCCTCCTGTGCTCTCAACAGGAGTGACCTTCTCTTCTCAACAGGAACTTCCTCTTGTGTAGCACTTGAACACTTGCTAAATGCAAACTAAAAATTAAATTGCTAGAAGAGCACTTTAGAAGAGAGAAATAATAGTAGTAGAGAAGGAGAGAATAGTTGGTTCGGTGTGGTGAGAATGAGGGAGGAAAGGGCTATTTATAGAAGCCCAAAATTTTTTTTTTCCAAAATACCCCTCAATTTAGCCGTTTTTGGACTGTTGGGAGGGGCAAAATTGGAATTTTTCCAAAATAGCCGTTGGAAACGGCTATTTTTCTCCCCCCCTCTGGAACCGTTGCGGGCCGTGCCGGCACGGCCCGTCTCGTGCCGTGCCCGGCCCGGCCCGCCAATAGACGGGCCTGGGGCTGGGCCGGGCTACTGTTCTATGCTAAACGGGCCGTGCTCGGCACGGCCCATTTAGACCTCGAGCTCGGTGGGCCCGGCCCGGCCCGATGCCCAACTCTACTACAATCTCTATTCTCACTCTATTGGTTGAAAAAGACTTTGCACGCCAAAATGGAAGGGGTTGAATCACAAGAACTTACGTCATACGTTTAAACAATGCATGCGTTTTTGCCAAAATATACAGAGTACATGTACTAATACTATAATTGATGTATCAAATATTGATGTTTGTTAATACCACCATGGCTCCTCCAAGCGACATCTACTATCTTATTGCCGGTGACATACAACTATGAACCGTACTAATATTAATATACATCGAGGAACGCAGCATACTAAAAGTCACGCAGATATAGACTGCTGGTGTCACTCCATGGCCCCACTCATTTATATTCAAGCTGTAGCTGCACATTAATTTCCAGCCTTAATTTCCAATGTTTGTAGCCACTCATGGCAGTCGTGAAAGGGAACTGTCAATCAAATCGAGTTTTCCTCATTATTTTACATCAACATTATCTCATTATAAGAGCCTCCTAACAAAATCTTTATTGGTCATCATAACAGTTATTATAACTAGTATATTCCTTGGGCATCCTACAACTTTTTCTCCCTCTTTCCCAACTATTTTTAAAATCTAATATAATAATGTAATAAATTAGTAATTTTAATATGGCCAGGCAAAAATTTGCATCATGTTATTAATACAACATCTAAATTATGGATATAGAACTCCGCATACAAGTTGAGCTTTTGTGGAAAGATTTTCATCATGAATATCAGCTTCACTAATAATGGCTTCGTGTGTGATGCACGGTAGTTTAATGATAAAAGGCTTACCCTAATAATGAAAAATAGGCTTAGGGTTCAACATTAATTTAAAAGGATGTGTTAATCCAAAAAAGTTATTAGATTTGATATGAACCATTTTGACTATTATAAATAGGGTTAAATAGAGTTTAAGAGCGAGATCCACTATATTGGAACTCCGAATCATGTACCAAATTTTTGAAGATCATAACTTGGTCATGCGAAACTCGATTGAGATAATTTTTGCTTCAAAATTGGATAATTTTCTGAGATCTACAATGTAGAGAAATTCACCAAGATCAAATATTTTGAGGTGGCTTTTATAGAAAATTCAGATTTTCTTTTTGATGTTGTTATCGTATAAAAACATAAACTTTGAGACTCAATAGCTAAGTATATGGTAATTGAATCATGAGTTAGGATCAGAGGAGCCGCGCCTTGAGTGATCAAACTCAAATTTCATCATTTGGGTTCCAAAACAAGCTAGTCAAACTGAAAATTATCTTTTTGAAAAAGATTTTAATCAAAAATAATCTTCCAATCTAGGATGAATTCGATAGAGTGACAAAAGACATAGTTTTAGGATATGAATCTCACTTTTAAGATCTTATTATTTATAAATAGAGGCTATGAATCTCAATTTTAGGAATATCAATGAAAGAAAAAAGGACTTACACCCTTTTTTTTCATCTTTCACTAAATTTTTCTTGAGAGATTTGAGTTGACGGGTTGAAGATCGGCTCAGATAGTGGCACATGATAAGATTCAGAGGTTAAATAAGAGAAGTAGTCCGACATGCCAAGTATATTTAAAGAGAATTAGTTGAACTAGGCTGAGTGGTTGCTTGAGGCACTAGCTGAATTTTGGAGAGGTCATGAGTATGGGCTGATTAGCCTACTGGGGTGAAAAAATTGACTTAAAGTCTTATCATGCCTTATGCTAAGATATCGGCATAGTGTAGGTTGGAGTCTTGGATGTAGGCTGTGAGAAGCGGAAGTGGTTGCTGAAAGATTATAACATGAAGTGTAGAGATGTAGTTAGAATTCATTGTGGCAACTTATAGAAGAAAATGGATAAAGTGATTATTGCTGAGAAAGACAGACATCAATGCTGAGAGGAGACAACTGTAGCTATTGATATTGTTATAGTTGCTACTTGAAGCCATTTAGTAAATTAAATATGTGCAAACTAGGGCATAGATTATACTAAATTTCAAAGCTATAGATGTGTCGCTGGCTTCAGTTTGAGTTAAGACTAAATTATAAGCATGTAATTATTATATATTTTATTAAATATATATTATATAATAAATTAAGAATATATTTATTTTATATATTTTCTTTTGTCTTATATAATTGTTATATTATTAAGTAAATAATGAATATTAGATGTATTTATTCCAGTTGTTATATAAGTTTTATTATAATCATGAAAATATTTATATATTGTTAAGATCATTATTTTATAGCCTGCAAATGTTTGTTTGCATTTTCAGTATCAACTCTTATCCTATTCATTTTGTTAATACATAGCTTTCAACTTATTAATGATAATATAGAATGTGAAAATGATTTAAATCCAATCATTAATATCAGTGTCCATGTGGATAACCTACAACTAACTAATACATCATTATAATTAATACATTGATTTATAAATTCATGACTTCACCTTATTAATGGTAATTAGAATGGGAGAAAGATTTAAATCCAATTATTAATACTAGTATCTACATGGCAAGTGCCACATTGTAAATAGATAACTCTACAAAGAGCCTCCATTTTTGTATATATAATAAAATATATGTAAGAGTCCTACTTATTATGCAAAATAAAAATGGATAGCTCAGCACAAGCAAAGTTTTATATTTTAGTTATATATAGTATATAGTAAGTACTCATTATTTATCTCAGAAAGCAATATTCCAAATTTTTAATATTAAATAATCATCGAGATAGTGGCTATTATGGTAGCATTATAATGGAAACAAGAAACAATAATAGAAAAATAATGGTGTTATCTTTTTCTTTATAAATAAATTTTGAGGTATTATTTTTATTATTTTTTAACCTTTTTGAAAGAGATCTATGGAATAATTTGAAATTTTGAACTATTATTTTATCCAAAAGGAATATAATTGAAAATAATGGTCATTATTTATGTTATAATAGTCAATTGCAACATAAAACAATGAGAAATTAATGAAAAATAGTGGTTGTGATATTTTTTTAGGTTATTTTGTTTTTTTAGGGTAGATGAAAATAATAATGGTAATTATAATAGTTATAACACCATTATTTAAAACTATAAGATACCCGGATACTATGACTGAGCTTTAACAACCAGAACTATGGTTTGCATGAGCAACAAGTCTGATAACAGTGTTGATTGTATGATGAATTTGAAGGATGCTCAAGATACGTCAACATTATTATTTCTTTTGGTAAATGCTATACTATACCTTGAATAATCGCAATAAGAACGAACAGCCAATGCACAAAATTTTAGTCGCGAGAACAGGGACAAGGTGGCCGAGCAGCAAGGAGCTTACAAGTTCTTTTCCCCGTTCTGAAAGAGAGTAGTCAGAAAGAATGGGAAGCAATCAAGTTGTGGGTGCATTGATGGATTAATGTCTGGTGGATTATTCTGAGAAAATTCAATATCTCGTGAAATATATCCTACAAATATCATTCACTTAGAAAATGAAGTGCCATACATTTTACATGCATATTTATATGTAATTAGTGCATGGAAGATAACTTCTAGTTAATTAGCCGATTAGTTATGAGTTGAGCAAGTTTCTATTGAGAAACACAAAGGTCCTTTAATTGTAAGTATGTGCGTGTGCGTGTGCCTGGTTATATCTTGATAATAGTTCATCAGAAAACTCCTGAATCTTTTAACAGACTAATAGTGAGCTAAGAACTTAAAGCATTACCTTATTAAGTATTATCTTTTTTCTTAATGTAAATGATAGCAAGCTATCCAGATCCATTAAGCTCATGAATAGGATGGTACAGTGAATGAGGCTTTCATCTCTGTAGAGTCTGGTGAGGGTTAGTTGAACGCAACTTTATATCCGTACGTGAAAAGACAAATAGTTTATGCCAAATTATTGTATGAGATAGTGGCCCTTGGGTGGTGGTCAAAAGTTGAAAGAAGAACCATGGATATTGGATAGAATGAAATAGCAATGTATCTTGTCACTGTAAGAGTAAGTCCTTAAGTGAGGCGCTAACCAATGATGCTAACAGTTATTGTTCTATTAACATGAAAATTAGTGTTCCCGTTGGTAGATACTACTAAGGATTACTTGTTCCTGTGATGCCTGAAATTTATCAATTTTACAGCATAGAAGATTAAGACATAAAAAGCTTGACCTTATTTGATCGCAACTGGACCTGGTAATCATTGAAAGATTACGCCATCATTGACCGATGCTTATAAGTGTCGGCAAAGCTTCAGTTTTTATTAATACTTTCAAAAAGCATCGGCAAAAAAAATTTCCACTCTTCGTTTATCGTCACTTTTGAAAGCGTCGGCGTTAAAATTACTGACGCTTATAAGCATCGGTATAAGCTCTAAAAGCGCCGAAAAAGATAATTTTTTTTAGGATCATTGTCCCTGTATGTGAGCCCCACCAGAATATCTATAAAGGACCCAAATGAGGCAGCTATTAGTAGACATCAGATACAGTACCATCACTTACGTGCATCACTCGTGTTTCCTTATATATCAAAAAAATTAAAAAAACTTAGTGGCTATTTAGATGATTAGACCGAAAAATCTATAAAATTATGGATTTGGACCAGTATAACCAGCAAAATCATAAGATGACGCCAGATACAACAAGTCTTTTTTCTCACTATAGGATTCGAGCTGGTCTATTCTAAAACCACTTCTAGATATTTATCAATATAGATCTAACCCAATCTATATAATCTTAAGATTTTGCTGGTTGCATTGGCTCTACCTAGGAATTCTAAAAAATTTTCAACCCAATTATCTAAACTGACCCTTAAAGTTAATTAAAAATAGAGAACATGCATTTTTTATTTTTTTATTGCCATTAGGTCCAAGCCTCTTGCTTCCGAATCACCACAAAATATCTAGTGATGTAAGTAAAACAATTTTTGAAACTAATTGTAAGAATTCAAGAGTGCAACCCCCCCCCCCCCAAAAAAAAAATAAAATAAAATAAAATAAAATAAAAATAAAAATAAAAATAATAATAATAAAAAATAAATAAATAAATAAATAAATAAATAATATTTATAGCTTCTCAAAACGAAAAAAAATGACTTCTATGAGCAGATCTCGTTCCCTTATAAGTGGAGTGATTGCCTATCCACTTGATCGACAAAATAAAAGAAAGAAGGATGTTGCCTATCTGCTCTCTTAGGCTACCTTAGGTTGCAGAAAAAAAATTGAGGGGACAAAGAAAAGTTATCCACATACTGCAGAAGGGAAAGGACTTATCCCCATGGGATAAGAATTTTTTGGCATTTGGCTGGAGGAGCAAATGGATAGGGATATTCTATTATGATGTTGTTTAGTTGGTGGAATAATTTTAAGGAATAAGTGAAATTTTATATTGTATAGATAAAATTGCCTCAATACCAGTTGTTCAAAAAATGCTAACTATGGAGGCTTTGTCGTGTGAAAAAATGTAGAACAACTTTAGCCACCCCAACCCCCTCCCCCCCTCGGGAACCCCCATGCCCTCCCCCTAAGCTCAAGCAATGCTATTTATTTTTTTCCTTAGGATAAAATTGTCATTCCTTATTTAAGGACAAAGTGTGGATGAATATTTTCATCTCATTGTGGAATTATCTTTATTCCTATCTCTTACACCGCTCTCCCCCTCCGCTCATACCCCGCCTCTAGGATCCAGTAGTTATATGTAACTTTTTTTTGAACTTAAAAATTGCCCTACTCTCATTTATTGGAGATTGGCTAAGTATGAAGGAACTTGTAATGTTGTCATGGAAATATGGAGATTCAGGTTCCCACATTCCCTCCTATGGCTTGTCAATAGCGTTGTGCAATTGAATATAATTTGTCACCCACCGCATACAACGTGTTCATTACCACAAAGATATGAAAATGATCTGATACCAACATCCATAAACTAGGTAAATAATAGTTAACAAAACTAGGAGCCAAAGTACTAGTAACAAGAAAGGAATTTAAACAAGAGTCAAATTCATCTTGCAGTCCGCAGTGGAAGCCTAGAAGATATGTATCAACCCTATATATTAAGTCATAAGATACATGCCCAATAGGATATAAAGTAAAAATATGCTGCAAGACCCCGGAAAGGAGAAGAACCTAACAGACATGTAGATGAGCCTTAGAGAGTGCAATGTGGGTCCCCATATTCCTCCTATGGTTTGCCAGTTGCCCTGAGCAATTGAATATAATTTGCCACTGGTGCATACAATGATATGTTCATTACCATAGACATATGAATATGATTCGATGCCAATTGTGGCAATTGCTTTTGTTAAAAGCTTCATAGTTTTCCTAGGTTTCATCCTATCATTCTTGTTAGTAGTTAATAGAACCTAGCAGGCAGACATTTGAAATTAGAAATTTTATGCCTAATTCAAATTACAATCTGATAATCAGGTACTCGGAAGTGCTAACAAATCATATTAACATATTTTTGTAAATGTAATGGGTCTCGATGGCTCTAAACGTCCACTATAAAAGCACAAGTGTCATAATCGGCTGAATAATGAATGTCGTGGTGGTTCACTCAATGATTTAGTAGTGGTAATTGTTAGTATATGCCCTAAAAGTTATTTGCATATAGTTATAAACATTATATAGATTAAGCATGGGTTTTTCCTATTTCAGGATCATATCGAAAGTACAGGATATGTGACACATATCCTAGATATCATGGGGAAGATTAGATATTCCTAGATACTCAAAATATATTTGTAGCTTTGAATGAGGTTAGGCATTACACTTGTAAGGTTGCTGAGGTGGATGATGATTTTGTTGAGTTCTTCCTTCACCAAGGTATGACCTTGCACTGACATCCAGGTGTGCTATCACAGTAAATAGTCAAAATTATTGAGATGTGCTATCACAATAAACAATCAATATTGGCAATCTCAATCCATCTCATAAAGCACTGTTAGGAGTAAAGGAGAGAACTAAGTGTACAACTTGCAACTTGTTCCTTAATTTAAAGGAAAGTACATCTTACTATATTTTGAAGGTTATAAATTTGCAACCAAACTACTGTATTGATAATGATATATTGGATCATGTCCTTGATAGAAAGTATAGTAATTTACTAGGTTCAGATATGAGTAAGGGTTTAAATATCTAATATGCAAACCATCAAAATAGCATGATGTCCATATTAGAACGGAGATATGGTTAGATATACAAGACTTGGAGCCCAACAATAACTTGAAAGGTTTTTGAAAATCATTGTTTAATGAAATCACTATGTTCAATAGCTAATTATTTTCACAAAGATTTTATATAAATAATTTTCATAAAAGAGTGTTTGATATGATTTAGGATTTTGATAGGCCCTGACATTGTATGATTAAGGATTGGACAGTGCGGTACCTAATGGTCATACAAGGGTACTAGAATGATAGGAGATTGATTGCAGCACATACTTTCTACAAGAAAGGGAGACTAACTGCTTTCATACACTCACCAAGGATTTAATAACGTGGTATGGGAACCATATCCTCATAGTGGACCATGATACTTATATATGATTAAAGCGGACTTTAAGGGAGAACTTTAGTTGACCTATACTATAATATCATCTATCTTTAGGTCAATTTGAATGAAATCTTAGTTGATAATTCCCTCACAGATTGAATTAAGAAATATCAAAAATTGATTAGAGAAAATCTTAGGATAAAGAAAGAGCCCAAAAATAGAGTTTCGGCTAGGTCGGTCAAGTAAGATCGGACTAGAGGTCAAACCTTATGCCACTTGAATTGGATCCAAATTTGGTTAACACCTAGAGATGGGCCACTTGAATTGGATCCAAATTTGGTTATCAAATTTGGCCCACCGGGCCACAGACTAAACGGGCCGTGCCTGGCCCGGCCTGTTACTAAACGGGCCGTGCCAGGCACGGCCCGCTTAGCCTATAAGCTAAGCCCGGCCCGACCCTAGGCCTGGCACGAGACGGGCCGTGCCTGGCACGGCCCGTATGGCAAAAAAAAAAATAGCCATTACGGGCCGTGCAGGCACGAGGCTACCAAAAAATAGCCGTTACAGGCCGTGCCTGGCATGGCCCGTCTGGCAAAAAAAAAAAGCCGTTGCCATAACGGCTTTTTTTGGTTTTTACCCAAAATACCCCTCCCAACAATCATAAAACGGCTAATTTGAGGGGTATTTTGGAAAAAAAATATTTGGAGTCCTATAAATACCCCTTTCCTCCCTCATTCTCACCACACCAAACTAACTCTTCTCTCCTTCTCTACTACTACTATTTCTCTCTTCTAGCAATATTTAGCAAGTGCTCTTCTAGCAATTTAATTTTTAGTTTGCATTTAGCAAGTGTTCAAGTGCTACACAAGAGGAGGTTCTTGTTGAGAAGAGAATGAGGTTTTTGTTGAAAGCACAAAAGGAAGCTCACAAATCTCGGCTCTACCTCTAGTCCTCTACTCAATTTCTCGTTGTGGTTAGTTTTTATTTTTTGCATTCATCAATTTAGATATGTCATCTTTTGAGGAAAATCATTTTGGCATTCCTCCTGTTTCTGAGGGAGAAGAAACTAATCCCCAACCCTATGTTCCTAGTTCCTCTAGAACTAGTGAACCGAGTGAAGATCAAACCTCTTCTCGTAAGAGGACTAGTGCTGTATGGAATGAATTTGATAGAATTATGGTTGATGGAGTCTAGAAAGCAAAATGTAAAAAATGTGCCAAACTTTATAGTTGTAGTAGTAGTGGGGGAACAAGCCATTTAAAAAGACATCAAGAGAGTCATAGGATGCATGATTCTCGTCTTCAAAGTACCCTTAATATACAAGGGGGATCACTTTTAGGTAATTTTGCATATAATTATGAAAATCAAAGAAAATCACTTGTAAAATGGATAGTTAAGGATGAATTACCTTTTAGTTTATATGAATCTTTTAATTTTGAAGAATATGTTCAATTAAACCTACAACCTGCTTACAAAAGAACTAGTAGGCGTACATTTAGAAGAGTAGCTATGACTAACTTTTTAGCAATGAGACAAAGTTTAATTGAAACACTCTCTACTTTAAATGTAAAAGTTTCATTAACTTCTGATATTTGGTCAGCATCTGTAGGTAGTAATTGTTTTATTGCTATTACTGCTCATTATATTGATAATGATTGGCAATTAAATAAACGTATTCTTGCTTTTCGTGCTTTTGATTTTTTACATTCTGGGTAACAAATTTCAAATGCCATTTATCAAACTGCATGTTCGTATAATATTAATGATAAAATTATGTCTATTACTTTTGATAATGCATCTAATAATAATTCTACTGTTACATTGTTAAAGGACTCATTGCATTCCATGTTAAATGGAAATTTATTGCATATTAGATGTGCATGTCATATCTTAAATCTTTCTGTTCCAGCTGGCATGGGTATGATTCAAGATGTTATTTCAAAAATTAGAAATGCAGTTTCTTTTATTCATGCTTCAAGATCAAGACTTCAAGAATTTAAGGAACTATGTATAAATCATGGTAAACGTTTTAAAAAATTTAAACTTGATGTAATTACTCGTTGGAACTCAACATATAGCATGATACATGATGCATACCCATATAAAAACTTATTAAGTGCATATATTAATGATCGTGGATTAGGCTTTACATTGACTGAAATTGATTGGAATAAAGAAAAAATTCTGGAAGATTTTTTGCTTAGTTTTTATAATGCTATTAATGTTCTTTCTGGTATTTATTATCCAACTTCATGTTCATTTTTACAACAAGTATATATGATTAGTCAAAAATTTGCAGAACATAGATATGATGATGTTTTAATGCCTATTATTGAACAAATGGAATTTAAATGGAATGAGTATTGGGACAAGATATGTCCTATGCATAACTTAGCTGCTGTATTTGATCCAAGAGTTAAATTGAATGGCGTACTAATTTTACTTGATGCATATTGTGAAAATATGATTCAAGATCCTAAACCTGCTAAAATTGAGGTAAAACAACTTCTTTATGATATTTATGCTATATATGATGAAAAAATTCGTAGATCTAGATTCTCCGTACAAAGCTCTATTTCTTCTTCTAGTAGTTCTCGTTCGTCATCTATTTTTTCATTCATTGCACAGAGAAAATACACAGATGCTTCAAGTTCATCTTCATCTTCTTCATCTTTAAGTAGTGAACTAGAATTTTATTTACGAAATGATCTTCAGTCTGCATATGATGAAAATCAAATAGAGAGTCCAGATGTATTATCTTGGTGGAAGAGTGTTAAAAATCAATATCCTGTTATGTCTGCAATTGCACGCGATATTTTAGCTGTGCCGATGTCCACAGTAGCATCGGAATCCGCTTTTAGTGCAGGTCGGCGTGTTCTTGACGAAAAGAGAGGTAGGATGACTGGCGAAACGGTTGAGATGCTTCTCTGCTTCAAAGATTGGTTGGATACTGAGGCGAGACTTCAAGATAAAGGTGGACATGATACAACATCCTCTGATGATGATGATACAAACACTACTGAATAGTGAATACTGATGATTAGTAAGATTTTGATCATTTATTTTTATTTCTTAATTTTTTATAATTGTACATTTTTATTTTTTTAATTATTAAAGTGAGTCATCTCTATTTTTTCTCCTTTCTTATTGTATTCTGGAGGTCAGACCAAGGTCCAAACCTCCCTTCATGTACCATTTTGATTTAAATTAATAAACTGATAGGGGTCTATGCCAAACCCCTCACCATTAAGGTAACTTTATATTAATAAATCCTTAGTTTCCAATATTTATTAATTTATTAAAAAAAATTTATTCTCATTTATTTTAAGGGGGACGAGCCGTGCCTGGCCCGGCCCTAGCCCGATTCAGGCCCTTATGGGCCGTTCCGGGCTGGTTCGCGTGCCGTGCCGTGCTTGGCCCACGAATCGTGCCAGCCCAGACCCTTATGAGCCATGCCGGGCTGGCTCGCGGGCCGTGCCGTGCTTGGCCCACGAATCGTGCCAGCCCAGGCCCTTATGGGCCGTGTCGGGCTTGGCCCGCGGGCCAGAAATTCGTAACCCAGCCCGTAGTGTTGGGCAACGGGCCGTGCCGGGCCGGCCCGGCCCAGGCCCACCGGGCCCAAGGAATAAACGGGTCGTGCCTGGCCCGGCCCGCTTATGAAGCGGGCCGTGCCGGGCACGGCCCGTCCAGCACGGAACGCCAGCCCGGCCCGGCCCCAGGCCCGTCTATTGGCGGGCCGGGCCGGGCACGGCACGCCACGGGCGCAAACGGGCCGTGCCAGGCACGGCCCGCAACGGCTCCAGACGGGCCGTGCCTGGCACGGCCCATCTGGAGAGGGGGGAGGAAAATAGCCGTTTCCAACGGCTATTTTCGGGAAAAAGACCCTTTTACCCCTCCCAACAGTCCAATAACGGCTGAATTGAGGGGTATTTTGGGAAAAAAAATTTTGGGCTTCTATAAATAGCCCATTCCTCCCTCATTCTCACCACACCAAACCAACTATTCTCTCCTTCTCTACTGCTATTATTTCTCTCTTCTAAAGTGCTCTTCTAGCAATTTAATTTTTAGTTTGTTCAAGTGCTACACAAGAGGAGGTTCCTGTTGAGAAGAGAAGGTCGCTTCTGTTGAGAGCACAAGAGGAAGCTCGGAATCTCGGCTCTGCCTCTGCCCTCCGACCCTCTACTCAATTCCTCCTTGCGGTTAGTTTTTATTTTTTGAATTAATCATAGATATGTCATCTTTTGAGGAAAGTCAGTTTGGCATTCCTCCTGTTTCTGAGGGAGAAGAAACTAATCCCCAACCCCATGTTCCTAGTTCCTCTAGAACTGGTGAACCGAGTGAAGATCAAACCTCTTCTCGTAAGAGGACTAGTGCTGTATGGAATGAATTTGATAGAGTTATGGTTGATGGAGTCTGGAAAGTTAGATGTAAAAAATGTGCCAAACTTTATAGTTGTAGTAGTAGTGGGGGAACAGGGCATTTAAAAAGACATCAAGAGAGTCATAGGATGCATGATTCTCATGCTCAAACTCAAAGTACCCTTAATATACAAGGGGGATTACTTGTAGGTAATTTTGCATATAATCATGAAAATCAAAGAAAAGCACTTGTAAAATGGATAGTTAAGGATGAATTACCTTTTAGTTTATGTGAATCTTTTAATTTTGAAGAATATGTTCAATTAAACCTACAACCTGCTTACAAAAGAACTAGTAGGCGTACATTTAGAAGAGTAGCTATGACTAACTTTTTAGCAATGAAACAAAATTTAATTGAAACACTTTCTACTTTAAATGTAAAAATTTCATTAACTTCTGATATTTGGTCAGCATCTGTAGGTAGTAATTGTTTTATTGCCATTACTGCTCATTATATTGATAATGATTGGCAATTAAATAAACGTATTCTTGCTTTTCGTGCTTTTGATTTTTCACATTCTGGGCAACAAATTTCAAATATCATTTATCAAACTGCATGTTCATATAATATTAATGATAAAATTATGTCTATTACTTTTGATAATGCATCTAATAATAATTCTGCTGTTGTATTATTAAAAGACTCATTGCATCCCATATTAGATGGAAATTTATTGCATATTAGATGTGCATGTCATATCTTAAATCTTTCTGGTCAAGCTGGCATAGGCATGATTCAAGATGTGATTTCAAAAATTAGAAATGCAGTTTCTTTTATTCATGCTTCAAGATCAAGACTTCAAGAATTTAAGGAATTATGCATAAATCATCGTAAACGTTTTAAAAAATTTAAACTTGATGTAATTACTCGTTGGAACTCCACATATAGCATGATACATGATGCATACCCATATAAAAACTTATTAAGTGCATATATTAATGATCGTGGATTAGGCTTTACATTGTCTGAAACTGATTGGAATAAAGGAAAAATTTTGGAAGATTTTTTGCTTAGTTTTTATAATGCTACCAATGTTCTTTCTGGTATTTATTATCCAACTTCATGTTCATTTTTACAACAAGCATATATAATTAGTCAAAAATTTGCAGAACATAGATATGATGATGTTTTAATGCCTATTATTGACCTAATGGAATCTAAATGGAATGAGTGTTGGGACAAGATATGTCCTATGCATAACTTAGCTGCTGTATTTGATCCTAGAGTTAAATTAAATGGCGTGCTAATTTTACTTGATGCATACTCTGAAAATATGAATCAAGATTCTGAATCTGCTAAAGATGAGGTAAAACAACTTCTTTATGATATTTATGCTATATATGATGAAAAAATTCGTGGATCTAGAACACAAATACAAACCTCTATTTCTTCTTCTAGTAGTTCTCGTTCGTCATCTATTTTTTCATTCATTGCACAGAGAAGACACACACATGCTTCAAGTTCCTCTTCATCTTCTTCATCTTTAAGTAGTGAACTAGAATTTTATTTACGAAATGATCTTCACTTTGCATATGATGAAAATCAAATAGAGAATCTAGATGTATTATCTTGGTGGAAGAGTGTTAGAAATCAATATCCTGTTATGTCTGCAATTGCACGCGATATTTTAGCTGTGCCGATGTCCACGGTAGCATCGGAATCCGCTTTTAGTGCAGGTCGGCGTGTTCTTGACGAAAAGAGAAGTAGGATGACGGGCGAAACGGTGGAGATGCTTCTCTGCTTCAAAGATTGGTTGGATGCTGAGGCAAGACTTCAAGATAAAGGTGGACATAATACAACATCCTCTGATGATGATGATACAAACACTACTGAAGACTGAAGACTGAATAGTGAATACTGATTCACTGAATCACTGATGACTAGTAAGATTTCTTAATTTTTTATAATTGTACATTTTTATTGTATTCTGGAGGTCAGACCAAGGTCCAAACCTCGGCCCTTTCTTATTGTATTCTGGAGGTCAGACCAAGGTCCAAACCTCCCTTCATGTACCATTTTGATTTAAATTAATAAACTGGTAGGGGTCTATGCCAAACCCCCCACCAATGGTGGCTTTATATTCATAAATCCTTAGTTTTCAATATTTATTAATTTATTAAAAAAATTTATGAAGCATTAATTGTTATCGGGCCGGGCCGGGCCCAGGCCCGGACCGTGCCAGGCCCGCGGGCCAGCCCGGCCTAGGCCCTTATGGGCCGTGCCGGGCTGGCCCGCGGGCCGTGCCGTGCTTGGCCAGCGGGCCTAGACCGGGCCGTGCCGGCCCAGGCCCGAAGCGGGCCGTGCCGGGCTCGGCCCGCGGGCCAGTACCCTGTGACCCAGCACGGCCCTCTCAAATGGGCCGTGCCCGGCACGGCCCGGCACTGTAGCGGGCGGGCCGTGCCAGGCACGGCCCGCTTCGTGCCGGGCCGTGGGCGGCCCGGCCCAGTGCCCAACTCTACCAGCCGGCCCCCTTTTATGGGCCGTGCTAGGCACGGCCTATTACTGTAGCAAGCGGGCTGTGCCCGCTTCGTGCCAGGCCGGGCCGGGCCGGGCCCAATGCCCATCTCTATTAACAACCAAGCAAAGGGGTCATTGCTTTCCCTTTTTGTGGCATCTAGATGGTGCCCTCCTCTTAAGAGTGCATGGCATCTAGAAGGGGTAGTGCCCAAGTAAGGGCCAGCTACCTCTTCTCTCTTATCTTCTCTCAGTTAGGGTTCTATCAGGACTCTAGGGTGCCATCGACTTAAGATCCCCTTTATAAAAGATGAGGTGCTTGAGGGTTTGGGCCATTGTATTCACACACCACATCATTCTAAGCTAGGGAGAGGCATGGTAAGGTTAGGGTTTTTCTTTTCCAAGAGAAAAGGAGAGAGAAAGAGAGAAGATGACTTATTAGATAAGTTCTTCCACTACCAAAAAACTTATCTTTTCTGGCATTTTTTAAAGCCTGTACCAATGTTTATAAGCATCGGTAAATTTGGCGCCAAAGCTTTCTAAAGTATCGCAAAAGCGTCGGCTTGCCTAGTAAAGCATCCTCTTAGCTTGCGACTATTGGGGAATTAGGACTAAGCAAAGCCTTGGAAGATAGAATATGTAGACGGAAGCGGCTAAGAATAGTAATTCTTAGAGGGTCATGTGGGTTCGCAGTCTCAATCTCCCTCGTGAAAGGCAACATTCAACTCTAGATTATTAATATGGGAAAGTATAATTTAAACTTGGATGCATAATTATGTGAAAAATATCACTCAGGTTTAGTTTTGTAGCCTCTCCAGAATCGGGTTTACCTCTCCAAGACATCCCCACCACAAGCCTTCAAATACTTACTAATTGAACGGGAGTTGCCAAAACCAATTGCAAATCTGTCTCCCTAAAAAAGAAAGGATTTTGTTCTTATGAGACCTAATGGAGTTCAGAAAGTGGAGAACGCGATAGATGAGGAAGAGATGGAGTTGCGGGCTGGGTGGGGGATTATCTTTAAGGTAAAATATGTCTATAGGGAGGCCAATGAAGCTGCGGACTGGATGGCTTTCTTTGTGGCAAATCACTCGAGGGTTCTTTGGACTGGTGAAGGAGAGCTACCTTGGGCGCTAGTGACTTGCTGTATTTTATTTTTATTTTATTTTTTTTGGTAAAAGCGGCAACTCATTTCATTTAACTCTAACGTGAGTACAGCCTGCCAAATCGCGAAAAAGTAAAAAATACAAAGGAGGAGGGACGTCTGATACGGACGTCCAAAGAAAATCCTCGGAATGCCGGGCAACAAAGGAGGCGATCCAGTCTGCTGCCCTGTTCGCCTCCCTAAACACATGTCCAATCTGAATATCACCCATCAGCTGGGCCATCCTACGGGTCTCCCGTATGAGGGGATGACCGTCCCTAAACCGATCCGCCCTCCGGAGCCAGTCGATAACCACAGATGAGTCTCCCTCGAGGCAGACTCGCTCCATACCCAGTACCTGCCACAATAAGATAAGATATACCCTCTCAAGTAGCCCGCAGCTCTGCTCCGACCACTGTGAATCCTGGCGTGCGTCGCCCTCTTGCTGCAATCATTCTACCAAGGTGGTCCCTGATTACAAATCCAACTCCTCCAGTCATACCATCCACTGACCGATTGCCACCGAAATTTACTTTGAGGTATTTTAAATTTTTTGGATGTATTTATATTGTATGAGTCGTCCGGTGTAGCAAAAAAGAAAAAAAGAAAGAAGTAAAAGATGAAATGTACATAGGTTGGAAGATTATTTCGTGGTGCTTAGAGATATTGCAGAAAATGAGAGACTGAGGGGAGAGTTATCATCCATAAAGTGGTATGAGGAATACAAGAGAGAGAGAAAACAAACAGATACTTTAAATGCTGGTAGAAGAAACAAAACCGGGAAGTTTCTGTGATAGTTACAATTTATCAAGTTTTGTAAAGCCATACTTTCTGCCACAATGTGTTCGATTTCTTGCTTTGGAGTATGTAATCATTTCCGGAGTTCAAGATTTCAGTTTGTCAAAACAATGACAGCTGACAACATAGAATTTAGTAAGAGTAGAGCAGCAATGCCCTGTTCCGTGTTTTGGAAAACTACCCTTTTTCTAATTTTCAAAGGCTTCTGCTGAGTCTATTAATCATCTTGTGAGGATTCTCATTTCTTTTGAGGCTTGTTCTATTGTGTTATTAATGTTCAAGATATATAGTTTTTTTTCCTACGTCCAAGTGAAAAAAGCAGGAGAGCAACACTTCCTGTTGTTTGAGAAGGCTTTGAATTTTTGAAGTGACGCTGCAAAAATCGAAAATCCTTGGCATCTGGTTAGTTTATGTGTTGGAATATTCTCCAAATGGTCTCAAAGCAACTCAATGATTAGAATTTTAGAAGCATTAACATTTGTGCATTAGTGATTTATGTATTCGGTTTGGAAAGTATCCATTCTGTTAAGTCCATGTGATTGACAATTGAGTTGTAAAGAAGTAAATTAGTGGGGCGTGAGCAGGATACAGAATGATTCATGGTGAAAAGCTGACAAGCTAATCAGTTTTGGATTTGAATCTCCATTACATTTATTGGTATGAATTGCCTATGGATTTGTTATAAGATTTTTGGTAGCTCTAGTGTATATTTCAAAAATATTTTTGAAAATTATTAAAACAAACAGGAAGGAGAAAATCCCTGTATTTTTTATTGATGTAAATTTTTTTTTGAATACAATAGTATGCACACGGTATATATATAGGTTTAACTATAACCAGGGTCGGTGGAACCATCCCAAACCAGACAGTTTTGGTCATGTCGAGCTGTCCCGATTGCAAACTAGGACAATTATGGCAATGGAAATGAAACTCGTCGTCAAAGGGGGAGAAAGAGAAGCAAAGAGAGAAAAAGAGAGAGTGAGTGGGGGAGCGAGGGAGAGGGAGGGGAAGGAAGTGAGAGGGAGGTAGCGGCCGGCCGGCGAGCCACACAGAGGCCGGCGAGCCGCACGAAGGATGCTCCTCTAGGCTCCATGGTCGGATCCTCTATTTTGTTCGAAATAGGGGTCTGGCCGCCTTTTTAATTTAGCGATATTTAAGTGAAGTCGGCAAGCGATTTGCCCACTTCACTAAAAGTCGCAAAAAGAATTAAGCGGCCGGATCCCTGTTTTGAACAAAATAGGGGACCCGACCGTGCAACCCTCCTATGCCCAAGTCGTCAGCCTCTGTCGACCCTCCTTCTCTCCCTCCATTCTCTCTCTTTTTCTCTCTCCCGTTCGTCCTCTCCCCCACCTCCTCTACTTTGTCGGTACATGCCCGACCCGACATAGTATAGGCCAGTACCGATCCATGCCGCCAGACCTGTACCGACCCGTGCCTCTGAACAACTGGTTTGAGGCTCGATACCAGCATAACAGTTACTAACTATAACAAACTTTGAGTATGATAACAGCTCTATTAATATTACAAATTAGGTACATTAATATCCCCTCAAACTCAAAATGGTATGGTGGAAGCCTGCTTGTGTTTGAAAATTATGTCTATATTAGGGTAGATGGGCCTTGGTGAAGATATTTAAAACCTGATCGTAGAAGAAAATAGAATGAATGTGTTGGCGAACGAAGTGAAAATAGAATGAATGTGTTGGCGAACGAAGTGATAATCATTTTCAATATATTTAGTATGCTCATGAAAAATATTTATGTGATCCGATCGAAGAGAAGGAAGATTTTCTTCAACTTCCTCAACACGAATCTCTTAGAAGATAACTAGAAGAAGATAGAGGAATCTCGAAAGTAGGACTTTAAATCTTCTTTTCATTCATTAATTCTTAAAAAATGAGGTACATGGCCTCTAGTTGTAATGTGAGGTCTGCCTTCAAACAATTTAGGCTGGATTTCTGTTTCTAAACCTAGTAAGATTTTTTTTCTTAAAATAAAAATCTCTAGTAGAAATCTTTTAGAAAAAACTAAAAATCTTGAGAAGATAAATCTCGACTTCTACATCAACTGTCTTTCGTTGCTTCGTGTAATTTTTCTCGAATAGAAAGCTACGCATGGTCAAAATCTTACTGAAAAAGAAAACTTTTAGTTTGATCGGGCCGTTTTGGGCCCCAAACGATAGAGTTTGGGCTACATCGCTAGAAGCGCTGCCCCCTAAAGGGCATGGCGTTACATTGTAGATATTAAAAAGTTACCCAATTTTTTTTTAAAAAAAAGATCATTTCAATCGGACGTTGTATGACCAAATTATGGTTTTCAAAAATTTGACCTGCGACTCGGCTTTCTCTGGACCCTGTCTAGCCGTATTCGTAGTGGCCAAAGTAGTCCACGTCGAGTCTCATGATTCTCCTGGATTACATTGTGTGCAATCTGGATGGCACTTTGATTATCATAGTAGAGAGTTGTAGCACCATGATGAGTAACTTCCATATCCTCTGGTTACCATATGAATTAGAAAAGTTTATCATTAGTATCAACAATATAATAGCTATATTCTACCTTAATACTGGACCTGAGACAATAACCAGTTTCTTACTATGCCAAGAGTTAGGAAAGTCATCCAAAAAGAAATAATATCATGTAGTAGAGAGTCTATTAGTAGGAACACCTGTCCAATCATCATCAAAGTAAACATTTAGGTGCAAGGAGGAATTAGCAGCAAAATGTATGCCATGAAACAAAATATCCTTGATATAACGTAAAATGTGCAAAAGAGTAGCATAATGAGGATCGAAGAGCTGTCATAAACTGTCTGGCAATATAAATAGCATAAGCTATGTCAAGGTGAGTAACTGTGAGATATATAAGACTGCCGACTACGATAACTGTGAGATATATAGAAAGAGGAGTTTCATCAGTTGGTGTTAGTGTAGCATCGGTGTGAATAGGCACCAAAGTAATCTTGCTATCGAACTTTAAAAATGAGATTAGATACATATTTGGTCTGCAATAAATTATACTCGTCAGATCTAGATGTAAGCTTGAGGCCGAAGAAGTAACTCAGTTGTCTCTGACTATTTCATCTCAAGTTCGCATAGGAGATGTTCGGCGATGACCTGGTATTATTTCTTGGCATTGATCGGCGACAACATTGTGGAGATTCTTCTTGGCGGGACGTCAGGAGCTTTTGGAGGTAGAGGTGTCATGAATTTTGGAAGCAGAGGATCTACTCGTGGAGGCGGGTTCAAGGGCAGTGTAAATTCGTGGTCTTCATCTCCTTCTAAGGTGCCTACGGGTGCAAACGCGATCCCCCTTACCCCTAGATTTCAACAGAAAGCCCCTCCATATGGAAAGGAACTGCCTTCTGCTGCAGTTTCTTGTCCAAGGCTTGGGGCTGGTCTTCTTGGGAAGAAACCCTCTTACGCCTCTGTTCTCGAGAAGGCTTAGCAAACTTCTTGTTTATTTGCCGGTGGATAAAGATGTTAGACATCAACTCTGTGATGTGTTCTGTTCAGGGATTGCCGAAGTGAAAGAAAGTAGGGAAAGAACTTGGGAGGCTGTGTTTTTGTAATCAGGGGCCAGAAATTGTTGATCATCCTTTTTCACAATGCATTTTCTTCTTGACTATTTGGAAAGCTGTCGGCTCTTCCCTTCATATCCTGCATCCTCAATCAAATTTTGCACATTTATGTTTAGATTGGATACTTCAATACTTCCATAAATCAGCTCAACAGCTGATTCTTATGCTACATGCTGCCATGGCTTGGTTGTTGTTGCCGCTAAATTCTGAACCGAGGCCGAGATGCTGCTCAGCTCACCTTGAGGTCACTTTTGAGGTGTGAAAAAATCTAGTCGCCTTCGAGGCTAACTTGCAATAAGTCCACTTGTCAGAAAGTTTCCATTGGAGGACCCTATGATGCTTAAATTACAATACTAGAGCAAAAGTGCGGAAGGGAGAATTTGTAGAGAGTAGTCTCCAAAATGAGCTTACTTGAGGATTGTCGGGCCACCCCTTTATATAGGGTTGAATATTGATCCATTACCTGATTTTATGCGACGTGCCTTAATTGTAAAGTAACGGTTGGCTGCACATTAACAATATGGTGACCATCCCACGTGAGCAGTAGGCGACGTTAATTATGCCAATCATATATTATCTGCAGTATTGCTATAACTGCTGGTTTTTATTAGCACGATTAGAGTGGCACCTAGGTTTTCACCGAGGTATTCACCGAGGTTAATACCGAGGTTAAGCAGGTCAATTTAGGCTGATCGAGGTCAAGATGTCCTATATTTTCTCCATCACTTACCCTCCACTTTTGAGGCCGAATTGAATTTTAGTTCGGTGACAGAAGTTGTATTGTTATCTTGATCGAGGACAAGGCATTTAGAAGGAAGTTTTAATATGTCGATTGATCTTCTCAAAGCACCATCATATCAGGGCTATCTCGAGACGTCATTATTTCAAAGTTTTCCCAAGGCACTATTAATGTGGTGATCCGAATGAATTGCTCACATCGTATCCCAAGCTGACACATGGAAGAATCAACTCGGATAGTCGAACTGTCACTTTAACTAGGGCCGTTGATACCCTATATAAGGGTAACCCCCTTCTTCATTTCGCACTTCTTGCTTCTTTTGTGAATCTCTCCAGTGGCTCGTACATTCTCCTGAGCACTTCTTTCATGAAGTTCTTCCCCTCTAGCTCAAGCATCCTCCCTGGTTTCTTTCGATCGTCGGTGGGTTTCTGCTTTTGGCTGCTCAAATTTTTCTTTTCTTGTTCTTTTGTTTTTTGATTTTTTTCTATTTTCTACACCATTAGCAAGGCTAAGTTGGAGGTCTTAGTAGGGAGTTTGTCGTCCTACCATTCTCCTCGAGCATGGTGATCATCACCTCCAAGTGAGTCTAAGCCAGAAGTCTGCTCTGGCCTAGAATATGAGGTGTCGGTCCATACCTAAAAAAGAAATCTAATTTGAGTTGGATTTTCTCGTCGGCCAGCCACTGCCACCGGCCGTCACTATCGCCAGCTGCCACCTTGCCGAACCACCATGATCACAACCACCCCCCTTTCTCCTCTATTTTACTAAAAAAGAAAGAAAGAAAGAAAGAAAGAAGAGAAGAAGAAAAGAAGGGAGAAGGAGAGAGAGAGCCCATTCCTCTCTTTCTCTCTTATTTTCTCTCTCTAAGACCCATTCCTCTCTTTCTCTCTTATTTTCTCTCTCTAAGAGACCTATAGATCTCAGTATAGGGTCCTGTCGACCTAATCTATGAATCTGAGCTGACTTCTGCAAAGGGCTCTGATCTGCCCTAGTGCCTGGGCCACTTACTAAACCGATCACCTCGATCCTATTGAATGTCCCTAAGGCCTCCATGGATGAACCATGTTGATTGATCCTAGCCCTGATTGAGTTTGATTCATTAAGCGAATCATCTAAACTTGACCCAAATAAAACCACCATACGCTCGGTGAAGTCTTCTTGAATTATTTTATTAAAGTTATCGAATGAGAATTAATCTTACTCTTAATATTTTTAAATGGTTTAATAGGTTTACATGGTAAAGTTTAAAAGTCTAAGATGGAATAGTTGTCATACGACCTTGCCAGCAAGTAATAGTAGTTGGCATACGACCCTGCCAATGGATCATAGTAGTTGGTGTTTGTCGATTACGGCCTTATCACAGGCATAATAGTCACCTTAGCATTTAGTCTGAAAGAAGTAATTTGATCAATGATATAGTTAGATGGTAACTAATTTATAATTTTATTTATGCTATTCACCTAGAACTCTGTTTATGAAATATTGATCATATTGCATGCACGATTGACTTTATGACTTACTTTATGACTTACTTTATGATATGATATCATGAAATGTTCTACTTGCAATAATTGTTATTTTCACATTATGATGCATCGATTCATGCAAAACTTTACGCTTGATCCTGTAAGATAGTGAAACGTTTATTTACTAAGCCGTGTCCTCATAATTGTCTATTTTGATTTTTCTCCCTCCAGATGAATAGGATCGACAGGAACGAAGAATGATCCACACTTGGAGTTCACGCTAGCAAGCTTGATGATTTTGTAGAAGAGTTTTAGTATTTTAAATTGAGTATTTATTTGTAGTTATTGATTTTCTGAATGTTGAGGATTAAGGGTTTGAAATTTATCTTTGGATTTAGATGCTCTGAACCAGTGTTGGCTGCATTTAATTGATAATGAAATTGGACTTTTATTTATCATATTGTGTTTGAAATGAATTTGGAAGTTAAATAAAATATTTAACTTCGTGTTATCATTGGCTGTACCCCTTGGTAGCACGGTTATGTCATACTCCAGATCTAGAGCGTGACATTATCTGCCTCTCATATTATGAGATCCCCTGCAAGAAGGGATCTCTTAGCTGCAATGTCATGTTCCTTGTCTAGTCTCCAACGCTTATGACATTTCTTCTACATCCTCGTTGGATCAACAATTCTGGATGTTTGCAGCACCCTCTCCAAACCACCAGGGGTGTCGAGTATCAAGTCTCTTCTAATTTGACCTTCATGCACTTCCTTAATCCGAAAGCAAACAGAAGGCCTTATTACTTGCCAAAGGCGTTGCTTGTTCCCGCTACTTTGCCTCTTCAAATGCATTCCTTGCGTACAAGCGATAAAGATCAGAAAAAATTTATCAACATAGTTATAGCTGTTATCAAAGATTGACAATTAGCCTTAGCTTTATGTTTATAATAACTGATTACTATCAATATCTGGGATAGTACAAGGAAAAAGCTCGAGGATGAAATCGCTACCTCCCGAGTTTGCATTGTGATAAAATTAGATTTCAGCACTACGCACATGAACGTGCAGATGCACGACGTGGAGCCTCGTGGATGCAATTTGCTTGGGCGTTTCAATTTAATAATAAAACAGATGGAGAAAGCTGATGCAGCTAATGCTTGTTAGTTTCATTTGATTTCTGTATCTGTAATATCATATCAAACTTCTTGTTTCTCTTTTCGAAAATTTGTGTTAATTGCTTAGACATTAATGAATTAAATTAGTGTATTTTAATTTCAAACATAAGAATATCTTTTCCCCCATATTTTTATCATATATATAGATTTTTTTTTGATAAATTGGATGAATTAAACCATCCAAGTATGGATATATATTAAGAATCAAAAAATAAAATATTTAAAAATTGAACAGAATGATTTGTTGGAGATTTTCATGTTATAGTCCCTGTGCGATTGGCCATGAAGAACCCATGCATCCAATTGATAGCACTATCAACTGTTCATTAGA
This sequence comes from Phoenix dactylifera, assembly GCF_051530095.1. Classification (NCBI taxonomy): domain Eukaryota; kingdom Viridiplantae; phylum Streptophyta; class Magnoliopsida; order Arecales; family Arecaceae; genus Phoenix; species Phoenix dactylifera. The sequence continues at coordinate 14,278,842 of NC_143203.1, read as the reverse complement.
TATGTGACGCCTTAATTGACGGAGACATCCGAGCCATTCCTTCAGATGATGGAGCCATCACAGCTATTTACTCAAGCTGCACTAGAGTTTGACATCAGAACCCCTAGATTGGGTCTATTTGAATCTGCTTTATTTTTTTTATTTTCTGCATTTTGCTTTTGCTTAAGTCAAATCAATTTGGTCAATTATTTTGATCAGACAAGTCAATTGAGTTAGCTATTGAGTCATATAATGGGGTTAAGTCATTGGATCGATTTTGGTATATAATCAATTAATTGATTTAGTTAATAAATTGAAGGGTCCAAGTTTGGTTAGTTGTTAATTGATTGATTTGGTCAACTCACGATGTAAGACCTATATAAGGGCCACCCGCTCATCAATTAGGGTATGAATGATTGAATAAAAGATTCCTAGCCGTCTTTCTTTCTGCTTCTTTTTCTTCTTCCTCCTCTCTCTCTTTTTTTTTTCTTTCCCTCTCCTTCCTGCAGTGGTCCATCAACTTGGTATCAGCGTTGGCAGGCTTGGCCAAAGTCATGATCCAGTTACTTTCTCCCCTCGCTCTCTCGATTTAACCAGGCCCCTCTCTCCCTCGGTTTTCACCAGAAAAAAAAAAGGTTCCTCCCTCCCAATTTCACCAAAGAAAGGGGAAAACCCCTTTGGCGTTTCCTCCAACCGCCGCCGCGCCCCCACGGAAGCCCACCGTCCCTGGTTTCAGCCGCACGGTTCACGGGCTGACGGGAGAACCCCTGTTCCGCAGTCCCGTGTCGCCACCCGCTCCCAAGCACCCCGTCACCCCTCGCAGACCCACCCCTTTTTTTCCCAGCACGCTCGTCGCCGGTTCACCATTGGAGGCCACCACGTCCCACGGAGACCCGCCGCCCCTGGTCTGACGGAAAGATCCTCGGCCGCACCCCTGTGGCCACCGCCCGTGGCCAGATCCGGAAGAGCACGCCGCCGCACCATGCCGCCGCCTGCCGGAGCAGTGACCGGCAGCCGCCCTCCACTGCAGCCCACGGAGCCCGCCCCGCAGCCGCTGCCGCCAGTTCGGAGTGCCTTCCCAAACCGTCGGGAGGTGGTAGAGCTGATCAAAACTCAGGCCGGGCCGGGCTTTACAGCAGAAATTAGGCCCGATGGCTATGCCCAGGCCTGGCCCAGCCCGAATGTCGGGCTTAAATTTTTGTCTAGGCCTGACCTGACTTTATAAATATGGTTCTAGGCCCGTCTAGCCCGACCCGACCCGATAGGCCCGACTCGACAAGCCCGATTTTTTCTTTGTTTGGAATCTGGAAATGGGCCAGAATGGCCCGACCAGGCCTGGCCCGATTTTTTTGGTCGGGCCGCTTTTCTTGCCCAGGCCTGACCCATGGGCCTTTTTTTAATGCCCAAGCCCGAAAAAATTCGGGCCGAGCTGGGCGGGCTGGGTGGGCCAGAAGGCCCGTGATCAGCTCTAGGAGGTGGAATTTCGCTTAACGGGTAAGTCTCAGACCCGTTAGCCCGTACCCACTAGCCCGGATCCGTTTCGGAAAAAAATGGAAAAAAATCTTTTTGCACGTGATCGCACGTGCGTGCCCAAAAAAAAAAAACTTACTGTTCTTCTTCCCGAAGCTCCACCGCCCGAACTCCCTCCGTGTAACTCACCTTCGCTGCCGTCGAGCGCCGCATCCCCCGATCCGCCGCTGCCGAGCGCCGCCTCCCCCGATCCGCCGCTGCCGAGCGCCGCCTCCCCCGATTCGCCGCCGCCGAGTGCCGCCGAGCGCAGCCTTCCCCGACCCGCCGCTCCCTAGCGCCACCTCAACCCATTCGGCTCACCCCTCCTCCTCCCTGACACGAAAGATAGCTCTTGGAGGATGTGCGTTAATAGCTGTGCCATCAACAAAATCACGGTTAAGTATCGCTTTCCTATCCTTAGGCTGAACGACCTTTTAAATTCTATGCCTGGTGCCACGATCTTTTCGAAGATTGATCTGAAGAATGGGTACCACCAGATTCAGATTTTAGATTCGGATTCGTCCCGAATGCTCATGGCCAGATGTCAGTATAGACTTCGTGTTAGGACTTCTTCATACCTCTACCAAGCATGATTCTATTTTTGTGGTTGTGGACCGTTTCTCAAAGATGGCTCACTTTCTTCTTTGTTCTAAGACTTCTGATGCTTCTAGAATTGTCAAAGTTTATTTCGACGAAGCCGTTAGACTCCATGACTTTCCTAAATCTGTTGTGTCTGATTGGAATATTAAATGCATGAGCTACTTTAGGAAAATCCTTTGGCACATGATGGGCACCAAACTGAAATTTTCTTCTGCCTATCATCCTCAAACCGAGGCCAGACTGAAGTTGTCAACCGTAGCCTTGGAAACCTGTTAAGATATCTAGTAGGTGAACATGCTAAAACCTGAAATTTAGTGTTACCAACAGATGAGTTTGTATATAATAGTTCAGTCAATAAGTCCATAGGCATGAGTCCATTCGAAGTGGTACATGGTTACAAATCTAGGCAACCTATAGACCTGATCCCTATGTCTCATCAGCATAGATTGTCTGAGTCTGCACAGTCATTTGCATCGCACCTGCATTCATTGCATCAAGAAATCAGTACACGCATTCATTCTAATAACTTAAAATATAAATTCTTTGCTGATTTGCACAGACGTTATAAAGAGCTAAGTGTAGAAGATTATGTGATGGTAAGGATTAGGCCTGAGCGACTTTCTTTAGGAACGTTCAAGAAATTGCAAGCTTGTAGTGTGGGACCGTTCAAAGTCCTAAAGAAAATCAGTTCGAATGCATATGTTGTGGATCTTCTGGATGACTATGGGATTAGTGCAACATTTAATATTAAAGATTTAGTCCTCTACAAAAATACAGCAATTATTCTTTTTGACCCCTTTGTTGACATACCTGCTCTTGATGATCACCCTGACCTGTTACCTATTGTTGAGCCACCACCTCCAAAATTTTATGCACGCAGAGAACAAATAGAACATATATTAGATGCGCAGGTTATGTCAATCAGGAACGGCGGTTACCAACATTACCTTGCTCGATGGAAAGGCCGACCAAAGTCTGACGTGACGTAGATTTCCAGAGTCGAGTTGCAGCACCTTGACCCCAATCTCCTAGAGTAGTATGACAGCTGGCTAGACCTGCACTCGACGGGGTCGAGTTTTTCCCACCTGAGAGGAGTTGATGGGGACATCAGAGCTGTTCCTTCAAATGATGGAGCCATCACAACCATTCACTCACGCCGCACCAGAGTTTGACATCAGGGCCCCCAAATTGCGTCCATTTGAGTCTGCTTTATTTTTTATTTTCTGCATTTTGTTTTTGCTTAAGTCAAGTCAATTTGGTCAATTGTTTTGATTTGACAAGTTATTTGGGTTAGTTGTTGAGTCATATAATTGGTCTAGTAATTGAATCGATTTTGGTATGTAATCAGTTAATTGACTTAGTCAATTAATTAAAGGGTCCAAGTTTGGTTAGTTATTAATTGATTGACTTGCTCAACTCATGATGTAAGGCCTATATAAGAGCCACCCCGCTCATAAATTAGGGCATTAAATGATTGAATAAAAAATCATAGCTTCCTTTCTGCTTCTTCTTCTTCTTCTTCATCCTCTCTTTCTCTTCTTCTTTCTCGTTCCCTCTCCTCCCTGCTGTGGTCCTCCATCATTAATAGTCACTTACCTGCAATCCTTAAGAAGAGGAAAAGTATGGGGATTGGAAAATTGTCTTCAAGATAGCTTCATGGATAGACCTCAAAAGGTGGAATTATATCGGCTTCGCATTCCCTGCAGGTCAACTTTCCACAGGCACGTGCACGAAGTCTCCTCTATTCTTCATAAAAAAAATCAAACGCACGTATCCGTTACGGTGGGGCAATGAGTGGCAGCATGAAATCAGGCCCCACAGCGTAGAAATCCTAGCAAGTCCGCAGTGGATCGGACTTTGCGGTGACTTGCAGGCAGATCACCGTGGCCACATGCAGTCCAGGAAAAGATGATTGAATATCTCAGATGACCTTCCGTGAGTTGCAAGCAGATGACCTTCGCGAGTCTCTGCCGAAAACGACCGTGCTGCTCGCCGTGCCCTCTCGTATCAAGGATCTATATGATCTTTATCTCGTTGCCACTACAAAAATTTATATCGTTAGTCATAAAAAAATGTATTGCTAAAAATTAATTTTTATTATCTAAAATATTTGGTGACAAAAAATATTTCATCGCCAGGCTTGTAGCCAATGCTCAGCACTTAAAGCCATAAAATGCTAAATATTTTATGACGAAATAAATATACCACATTGCCTAAACATCTATTTTGTTACAACAAGTCAGCTCTAAGTGTTACGTACATTATCTTTTTTTCTACGAAAGTAATTTTTCTACAACAAAAGTAATTTCTTCATAAAATATTTTGATGATGAATTTTTTTTATCATAAAACGATAACTATTGATCGGTTCTTTCAAGTTCAAAAATAAACCACGCAATAGCACGTATCCTGTAGGATAGTGATTACGTGTGTCGGTCCATAGGGATTGGAGACAAGTTATTTTTCCTAATTAAATAATTACTTCAAAGGGGATAAGCTAGAGTAAATGATAAAAACTAAGAATTAATATGGGTGTAGTAGTATGAATTATCTATGGAGAGAGGTGTTTAGGGCTAGATTCCACTGATAGATTTATATCCGTGACGCTTTCAATGATTGAGTTGTATGTAAGACTTGATTGCTTCCGACTACAAGCCAAAGCAATCACAAAAAAAAATTATAACTAATTTCCAGCATGAATCATCTAAGTCTAGCACAAACCATCTACTCTGCATGACCTGTCTAACCTAGCATGATGCATCTGATCATTTAAACATGAAATCGATGTCACATGAATATCTCCTCCAAACCACAGGTGTTGGATTCGATGAAATAGATCAATCTATGTAAAATATTTTATGCAAGATAAATGATTCACATAAATTGGATAAATCATAAGATCAATTGATAAATTCTTCATCATGCAACCATCTTACAATACAAACTCAAATCAATAAAAATGAAACGAATACTCCTCTATGGCTTCATCAAACCCCTAAACCGAGGCTTAGCTGCTCATGGTGGCCGGAAGTCCTCCCATCTTCATAAAAAAATTGCTCTTCACTCCCTTCCGCTCCCAGCCTCTCTCTCTTCTCTCTTTTTTTTTATTATTTTTTATTTTTTCATCTCCCGAACAGAGCCTCTTCTGTTCTTCAAAACCGAGCCCCCCTTCTCCCCTCTTCTTCGTCTTCCTCTTATAGATCGCCGAAGACCAGCGATGGATCCCGAGAGAGGAGGAGGGCGTGATGCTGGGAGAATGGCTGGATCTCGGGCGACGATGGGGATGGAGCTCGAAATGGGTGCCGATCCGGAAGGAGCTGGGTTACCGGCTCGTTGAATGCAGTTGGCTGGGATCGCGGTGAAGGCTGAATCACAGGGATTGGAGCTGGGAATCGATGGGATCTCTTCTTGGAACGAATCCGGGTGAAGCTCGGGATGGCTGGAATGCTTGGAGGAAATGGCTGATTTCCGGCTGCTGGGAGGTGGAACGGGCGGCGGATGGCACGCGGTTGATGCGGCTGGCACGGAGCTGATGCGGTGGTGCTGGATCTCGGCTGAAGACGCGAGATGTGATGGCAAAGGGGCTGGATCTCCGCTGCTGGGAAGAGTCGACCGCACGGGCACGGTGGGCACGCGGCTGATTGCGGCCGACTGGAATCACGGAGGACTGGTCGCCGACGGATTTGATCGCGGGATCGTCGGGAGGAAGCCGCGGACGGTGGGCGGCCGCGGGATCAACGGGAAGACGCCGCGGGGGACCGTCGGTGGGCTGCGCGTGAGATGTTCATCGGGGGAGGAAGAAGATGAAAAGTGGCTGAGTCATTTTTTTTTATATTTTTTTGTAACACTATTCATATGAACAGTGTTTTCACGGAACACTGTTCATATGAACAGTGCCATCTCGGAACACTGTTCATATGAACAGTGTTTTCAGCATTTGGGGAAAAACTCTTTTCTTGCTCTATTTTAACGTGAAAATGGGCATATATGGATTTAAAAGGTCTCCCTTATTTTGCTTAGTTTGAAAACATGATGCGGAGACAGAAATTTCTGAACCGTTGGATCACTTGGGGAGCCACGGACGGTGGACAGTGCTTGGGTGCATGCATGTCAGTTGGGCATTGGGCTCGAACCTAGTGTTGTTGAACTGAAACGTGCTGGCTGGTATGCTCGGAAGGCGAGGACATGTAAATTTTTTATTTCTTATCATATTTTAAATTTATTTCAAAGATTGTTCTATTTTGTAGTAAAATAAATAGTTATCCGTTTAAGAACGTTGACATGTGCTGGAAAAAGAATATTAAATTATAGATTAATCAGCACTTATCACACCCCCAAACCTACATTTTGCTAGTCCTCGAGCAAAATAAAACTAGAAAAGAAAAATTCTAACTCACTTTCGTAGGCATCGCGATTGCATTTACCATATGCAACAAGGCTTTAAACCCCTAGGTTACCCTAGTGGACGAGTTATAGTCTTGTGAGGGTTTCCAGTGAAGATACCCACAAACTTCAATATTAAAATAAATCATTTATGATTATTATTATTATTATTATTATTATTAATTTTTTTTTAGTCGATTGATCTATAAAGTGAAAATCAAATTCCAAATGCATACTAGCTAAGAATTTCAAAAACTCTCTTTTTTTTATTATTATTATTAAAATCTAATTTAAGATACATAAATGATAAGAATTTCAAAGCACACACGGTTTTATTTACTAAGTCAGCCCAAATTCTAGGTTAGTATGCAATCTAAGTTAAAGTCATTAAGTTTCCGTTTAGGGAGTTGTAAGACTTATTTATACTGGAGTGCTCGGTGAAATCTGGACCGTACACAAGCTAAGGGTTCGGATCTCCAAAATATTGTTAATACTAGTAGTTTCCAAGGATTGGTCGAAAAGACCTGCTCACTGATTCAAAATCATCATATCTGCAGGATTTCGAGAGTTGTGGATGTTTACTTTAGTACCTCACGGGCTTTATCTGTAATATTCCAGTTTACTCGAATTTTTACAACGACGGCTTTCACACTATTGTCTTTTTCAAGGTCAATACAGAACTTTTTTTTTTTTTGAAAGATGTATAATTGTGTACTTTTACTCTTGTGGTGATTTCTCCGGGTAACGAGCAATCAATCGACAACTCTCACACCAGTTGGCACAAGGTGTCAGGCATCAAGACTCCCCTACGGACTTATGCTCGGAGTCCTCATCACAAGCCCACTTAACCTTTGACAATAGGTAGCCCTCTTCGATGTTCCTGACTAAATCCATTTTTATTGATGATTTTTTTTTTCTTTTCTTTTTTTTTTGGATTGGATAAGTATGCTTCATCAGGGTCCAAGGTTGCTACTATACTATCAACATAATGTCGAGCCTAGACCTTAGAAGGGTCGGCCAGTGTGTAGTGAAATTCCAAAGTATTAATTAGCTTACAACTCCCTAAGAGAGACTTAATAAAAAGAACTTAAATTTGTATTACTTCCGACTAGTCATTGGGCTTTTTAGATTTTATATACCTTGTGTATTTATCATTCTCGCATAAATGTATAGAAATTAGGTTTTTTTTTAAAATTTTTTTATTATTATTTATTATTTTATAAAAATGAAAATGAACACATTTTTGTTTTTGATGAAAATCAAGATGAATACCCCCAAACCTAAACTTGACATTGTGAAGTGAAAACGAATGCAAGAGATGCAAACAAAACCAAAAATTCTTAAAAATACTCAAAAATACCCCCAAACCTAAACCTAACATTGTCCTCAATGTTAAAGAAATCTAAGAGAATTGGGTTGCCTCCCAACAAGCGCTAAGTTTATTGTCTTCAGCCAGACACAGTGAGGTAGTTTTTGCATCTCCTTCTATGAGGTCATCTATTTTGTCTATCATAAAACACTCAACTTCCCTCGCGGGTTGGTCGGCCGCATTGAACACATTTAATTTTACCTTCATGTTCCCAAATGATATGTTCATTATCTTTGTTCTATAATTGATGCACGCATTGGCTGTTGCTAAAAAGGGGCGCCCAAGGATCACGGGGATTTGTTTCTTAGGATTAGGTTCATGTTCCATATCAAGGACGATGAAATCTACTAGAAAATAGAATTTATCTACCTTGACAAGAACATCTTCAATTATCCCACGTGGTGTTTTTACAGATCGATCAGCCAATTGAAGGGATACTGAGATTGGTTTTAACTCACCTAACCCAAGCTTCTCATAAACTGAGTAAGGTAAAAGGTTGCCACTTGCCCCTAGATCTAAGAGTGCTCGATCAATAAAATTATTTCCTAAGACACAAGAGATGGTGGGAGCACCAGGATCTTTGAATTTCAGAGGGGTGTTGTGTTGGAGAATAGAACTCACTTGCTCAGTTAGGAAGACCTTTCTAGGCACATGTGTCCTAGATTTTCGCTTTTGGGTGCACAGGTCTTTAAGAAATTTGGCATAGGAGGGAACTTGTCTAATAGCATCAAGAAGTGGAAGGTTGATCTTCACTTGTTTGAAAACCTCCATCATCTCCTCTAGTGAAGTTTCCTTTTTGCCAAATGGAGAGGGTGAAGTAAGAGCTTCAGGAAATGGGGCCTTTGGGATGTGAGTTTTGGCAGAAGATGGACTAGCCGAAGAAGAAGAAGAAGAAGGTTTTAGATTTTCATTTGACACATTTCTATCCTCTTCTTCACCTTCCTTATTGTTGCCCAAGGTGACAACCCAAGAGGGGGGGTGAATTGGGTTTTCTAAAAATTATGTTCCCTAATTTTTACTTTGAATAGACTGCAGCAGAATAATAGGATGTTATTTACTTAAGCTCTAGGCAATTACAAGTAAAGTAGTGGAAGATTAAGCTAGAGCAATTATATTATGGCTTTAGGGTGCAATTGATCTAAAATTACCTTATAGTTGTATGATCAATCTTAATCTATGTGTATGGTAAGAATGGAGTGGAAGCTAAGCAAATCACGTATAACTCTATAGAAAACAAAGCTAGAGATATTACACAATCAAGCATGAATGGAAGGCATGAAATACAAGAGATAAGGCATCACAAACACAAAGATATATAGTGGTTCGGTGCACCCCAGCACCTACATCCACTCCCCAAGACCTCTTGGGAATTTCACTATAATCCTACCGATTACAGCCGGTTGTTTTACAAGCTCACAACCCAACTTGTTGTTTTACGAGCGCACAACGAACTCGGTCGGTTTTCTCCGGCTCACCGACTAGAACCTCCCCGATTGTTTTTCCGGGATCACAATCAAACCCTTACACGTTGGTTTTACCCTCGGCTCACCAACAAACCTAAACCCCGTTGGTTTTCCCTTTGGCTCACCAACAAACCTTACACCGTTGGTTTTCCCTTTGGCTTACCAACAAACCTTTAACCCCTTGATTCAATCCCTTGATTGAATCAAGTTACAAGATATTAAAACAAAGAATAAAAACAAATCAAAGCTTCTTAAACAAGCAAATATGACAATATAAACAAATAGAGTAAAGAGAAGCCCTCAAACGAGTTTTGAAGATGGAGGAGCTCGGCTTCTTCTTTACTTGATCCTCCTCTGATTTGGCATGAAGTAGAGGATCCCCGAGGCAGCACACGGATGGAGAGGAAGCTTTCGGATTCACTTGGATGCTCTTCTTCTCTCTATTTCGTTTTGGATGGCCCTTTTGTGCTTATGGAAGATTTCCTTTGTAATCTCTTTGAGATCTCTTTCCTAGATGATCTCTCCCACTTCCATGAGTTCTCCCCTAGCTCTCTTCTTGTTTTTATAGCTTTAGATGGCGTGGAAACAAGAATATAGCCGTTAGAGACAAGAAAAAGAGCCGTTGGACACAGTCTGCATTTCCTGACAATGTTACCGTTGGGATCGGAGTCGACTCGCTCGATCAGGAGTCGACTCGCCTGTTGCAGGAGTCGGCTCGTGCTTTACTGGAGACGACTCGGCTACTGTTCCAAATTTGAATTAAAGTGCATGCCTTGACTGGGAGTCGACTCGACTTAACCCGGAGTCGACTCGCCAACATCTGGAGCTGACTAGGCATCTTCGGAGTCGGCTCATCCCATGAATCCAGAGGACATACTTTCTGATTTTCTTCCTCGAGTCGACTCGGATTCTCTTGGAGTCGACTCGGCTCTCAGAGCCCGAAAACTGATCCTCTGCATTTTTGGGGTCGCGCTGCCTTGGAGTCGACTCGAACTGTCTGGGAGTCGACTCGAATCTCAGAGGCAGTAACATGGTCTTTTGTCTGTTGATGGTCGCTCAGTCTCGGAGTCGACTCGTGTACTGCGGGAGTCGACTCGAATCTCAGAGTCCCAAAAATGCTCTCTGACTTTTTCCTTGTGTTCCGCTGAGAGTCGACTCTTGCTTTCTTTGGAGTCGACCTACCAACCATCGGAGTCGACTCGCGTTCCACTGGAGTCGACTCGAATTTCAGACCCGAAAACTGCTCTCTGACTTTTCTGCCTGTGACTCCTAGGAGTCGACTCATACTTCTCCGGAGTCGACTCATACTTCTCCGGAGTCGACTCGAATTCCACTGGAGTCGACTCGAAGACTGTTCTTTTGAATTTTTCTTTTGATTTTACTCCTCCAATTTGAATCCTTTGAACTTTAAGCTTGGGCCAATAAATTGTAGCTTTCTTCCAACTTGAGAGCTTTGGAGGCCTTCTTGTGTTCTTCCAACTTGCTATGTTCCTTACAAAATAAATATCTTTCTCCTTGCAACATAAACATTAGTATCTATACTTCAAGGTTTTGTGATCATCAAAATCAATCTATGAATCAATCTTTGGGACATCAATCTCCCCCTTTTTGATGATGACAAAACTTGGAGTATATGCAATATAAAAGATATTGATTTCTAGAAGTAATACATAGCTAAGTTGCATGAAGTAGAAAACATATATATTTAAAAACATACTTCATGATAATGCTTTAGATTTAATCAGCTTAACACAATCAACATATTTAAATTTTAAGCTGATTTGTATTCAATTCAAGCATTCTGAGTATATAGCATATACTTAGATATTTCTCCCCCTTTTTGACAACATCAAAAAGATAGGGAAACATTAAGCACAAAGATAAGAACACTCAAATATTTCTTTCCCTTATTGTACTCTGATTTGAATGTTAAATTATTGCAAGGATATGAATCATATAACTTAAGGCAATAATATTGGGATCAGATTAGTGAGCACAGATCAGAGCCAATTAAGATAGTTTGCAAGAAGTTTTTCTAAGTTGATACCACAGATAGTTTTCTAATCAAGTGTAGGTGGGATCTTCCCTAGGTTAATTCAAGAAGTGGAAATCTAACCTCTCTTCAATAATAAGTGTGAAAGCTTGTTCATTTAAGATCTTGTGCCCAATCTATTAAGTATTTCATCAACATGAGAGAAATTTAATTAATTTTCAGAGTAAAAGATCAAAACTTATATATTTGGAAAAACATATCATCATGTTGGATCATTAATTCTTAATGACTTCAAAGTTCTTTTATGATAATAAGAGCATTGGGGCACAAATACCAAAATATACATTCATGCAATTTTTGATACATCTTAGAGCTCTTTTAAAGACTTTCTTTTATTTCTTTAGAAAATAAGCACAATTTGATACATAAAATAATGAATTTGCACAAAATTGAAGTTCCAAAAAGCAAACCAATTAGAGCTCATTAGTGAAGTTCCAAAAATAGATTTTCTAAGAGATACTCAAGAAAATTTAACACATTATTCTCCCCCTTTTTCATTAAATTAGAGGCTCTTAAGATTTGCAATTTGGTTCAAGAGTGATGCATGAGATATACTAACCAAATAACACGCCTCAAGGTGTATCATACAGATTTTCAGATTTAAATTTCAGATGATACATATTGGAGAGTATTAGAATCACTTTTCATTTAGTGTTCTTTCTCTCTCCTTTAGTTATAGATTTATGCGATTAAGTTCCATAAGACCTCTCCTTCTGAAATTTTCTTTCTCCCCCTCAATTGATCATTCCATTTAAGAGTTTAGAATCCTAAGATAATGTTCAATAAGATTGTCAATCTCAAAAATATATTTCAGCTTATTTTCATAAGACTCAAGGTTTGAGATAAGACAACCTTTATAGAACTCATCTCAAGGAAATTAAAGCATGTCTTGCAATATAAGGAGGTTCATCAAAATCAATCCATAAAATTCAAAGTATGCATCAAAATAAAGTGTTTTTGGGATAGGATACTGAATATCTAAAGCTCCCCCTCAAAAGATGCATTCTTCTTTAATCATTTTAAATTGTTGAATTTTAGATTTTAGTGATAAACGTGAATAACACTGAAATTCTGTAATATCGAGAATGTAGAGTAATCTAGTATTATTCCAAAATTTGTAGTAATTACTCTTTCTAATCCTTTACGAACAAGTTATACTTTCTCTTAATCTTAGAGAAAATGTATAGAAATATTAATCAGAAAATGATTCATTTGAAGCTCAATTTCTTTCAAAAGCATTTACATTTTCTTTCTTTTAGAGTCATTTGAGTGAACTGAAATATTTCTAGTTTTAAGATCATTCACTCTATTGATGGAAGTCTTTAATAATGTAGGAGAGAAAAAACATATAGATGATCATTGAAGTATATCTATTTATAGAACTCAATTTCTTAATTATAGTTTTTCTGCAATGGATACATGAAGCATAATAAATCTTTTTAATATCAAAATAAACTCATATATTTAAAAATATTTGTTTGCAATTAAGATCATTGAAAGACACATCATTTAGACCAATATTAGTATACTTTGAAGATAAGAAATGATATGTTTCGGATGCGTATCGGAGCAATCAACATAAATTCTGTTTTTCTTACATTAATATTTTATTTAGTAATCATATGGAGTTTAAGCTTTTATACAAAATCAAATTCTGAATTTTATAAAGATTTTCAATAGAGCCCTTTTAAATCATAATTTGAGATATGTATCTTTCACATTGTGGCTCATCTTAAATTATTACGATTGAAAAGTACATATTTCAATAACATTAAGGCACTTTCAGAATCTTTGTATTTAATTTTGAGTTTTGATACAAAATAAAGGATATTTTAACAAGTATTAGGACATTATGTATCAAAGTTAGGCGAGTAGAAAGATAGATCAAAATCAATTTATTTTTCCTAAATAGAGATATTCTTCTCTTCTCCTTTCTACAATGATTGTGAATGAATCTATTTTATTTCTTTTCAATAGGATCAAACAAAAGATGTTATGTAGCAATTCAAACATTCAATCAAATTGTCCAAGTATGAAGCATTACAAAATATTGAGAACCCATAAATCAAGACATCATACCATATGCAAAACATCTCATGTGTTAAATCATGCATTAAAATATTAAGAACAAGCATGTCAAGGATCCAAATCAATACTTTTCAAATAAACTCCCCCTATTTAAATATAATCTTGCAATGATTTCATCCTTAAAGTGTGTTTTCAAGTGATTAAAAATTTGACTTAATTCTACTTTCATTTACTTTGTTTTTCATTTATAACTTTCTTATGCTCTATACTCTATTTGCTCCCTATCCGGTGGAGTTGGGAAGGGGCACGAGGTACTACCACTAGCCTCCCTCTTGTGCCGTCCCTAATATGCCCTACACTGAATAGTTGGGTCAAATAGTGCCGGGTACTACCACTAGCCTCCCCATTGGCACCATCCCTATGATGAGCAATATAGAAAGGTTAAAATGTTTACTTCAAAACATCCCTGTTTAAGTGTAATTAATTATGGATTTTATCCCTTCCAAAAGAATGCTCACACAAGTCTCACAAATGTGTCGAATATATTAAGTTTGTTTTGCTTTTCCTTAAGGTTGAAGTGTTTGCCTCTACTTGGATTTTACTTCTCTTGAATAATACCATTTTCTTTTCTTTATCTCTCTCTCTCTTTTTGTTATTCTCAAGTAATTTTCATGAGAGAGCAGAATAGAGAATTAATCTTACGTATCATATATATGTATATCATGCAAACAACATTTTCATTATGCTCAAGGTTTCATAACTTCTCACAAGTTATTTTACATCAACATTTTAAGCATATACTTGTGTACTTCATGGTTATGACATAGGCAAAGATATATTTTAGTTTGGGCAAACCATGAAATAATTTCTAAAAGTATAAGTCAGTCAATACACATATAGACATGATATCAAAAATTAATAATTAAAGAATTTAATCATGCCATAATAAGATTTAAGTTACCGATTTTGCTCAACTAATTTGTGAGAAAGGTATCTAAATTACCTATTCATTATATGTTCTTCAAGCCAAACTAGATTTCTTATGTGTGAACTTTTGGCTGAAGAAGATCCTCTCTCTTGTTTGCATGTGAATGTTTAGTGTATCTTACATGAAGATATCCTTCAAGTTGAAATTTCTCATTTTTCTTTCTTGAAGGAAGGTCATTAGTTTCTTTAAGATACAAAGCATTTATCCAACATATATATTTTTTAACTAGATGACTCAATATAAGATATGACAATAGTTGCATGTTGAGTCACTTTACTCAAGAGATTGCCTAAATATAAGCAAGCACATATCATTTGAACTAAAGAGATAGTTTCATTAAATCAGATGGTTCAAGGACAAGCATGTGAGGCAATAGGTAGATTTATCAAGGTCAAATCAATTTCTTATTTTCAAAATCAATTTAGTTTAGATTTTATTCAATAAGGCACGCTAGCTAAGTTTTAATCAACTTATCTTAAACAGTTGTTTCTATCACAATTCAGATTATGATTTATTTGTTTATCAATAAAATATGATTCATTAAAGTTAGATTGATGTCTTGCACAAGGTCACATAATGAGCATACAATCTGGTCTACTAGCTGTATGATAAAATAATTATTCTATTATGCTTCAATACAGCTTTAAACAATAGATCTACTTTGCTCATCCTTTACAATTTCTACAAGATGGGGTCATAGATATACCTTCTTCACGCCAATCTTCTATAAGGGTTTTCTTGTGGACTAACGTTGGTCAATGAAGATTTCCTTTCCTGTTTGTCTTAATTTGGAGTTTGAGAGAAGATGTTAATTCATTCATCATATTTCAAACTCACTTTGCAATATAACTCTTCATTAGTAGAACCAAAAATGATGTCATCAATGTGTGCTATGAGCAAGCAAGATATCATAGATTCTTCTTTTTGATGCATAGATTTATCACTATTACTTTCTATCAACAAGGTTACCTAAGCTTTTATATATCAAGCTTTTGATGCTTGTTTTAAATCACATATTGCTTTATCATATATGTAATGTGTAATTTTTAAATATGGTGGTTATTTAACATATATCTTCTTTAATAAAATAAGCATATAGGAGTCCATTCTACACACTCATTTGATAGACTATAAAGCTCATAAAGCAAGCAAATGATAATGATGATTTTTACTTCTAATCATGCAAGAATCTTATCAAGATCTATTTCATCTTTTCTTGATTTAATCTTCTAATAGTCATCATTAAGTGTATATCTGAAAAAAAAATCCAATTTGGTTCTAATTAACAAGTTTTTCAGATTGTTATATGTAAAAGATTTAACCATATAATTTGATTTTAGTATTTTGATAATAAATCATTAGTCTCATAAAGAATAAAATGACTTGATATTTCTGCAACTAAAATCTTTTCATTGAATATTCTATATGCATTGCTTGATGAATGATATCCAAGGATAGACATATCTCTATCAGATTTGGCATTATTTTCATAATAACATGTACGACTGAAAAATATGAAAGATATGCAATGGTTCATTTTCCATTTTTCAGAAGATCAAAATTTTCATCAAAAATAGAAATCATATGTATGACAAGCAGTGATGATAGTCTTTTAAAAATTATTTAAATAGATGACTATCATACATAATTGTCTTTTTCATTTCTTCAAGAATTCTATTAATCCTATTTTGCTTATGGTGTCCTTGGTGCTGAAATCATTGGATTTAATATTATTTTCTGTATAACCTTTATCAGGATTTTGGTTTTCAAGACTGTGCCATGATACTCTTCACAGTTTGGAAACCTTTATCATTTGAACCACTTTTACAAGATTTAGTAAATACAGAAAAATACTTCAGTTTTATTTTTCAAGAATAAATCCAATGTAAGCTTTTGAAAAACTTGGAGATGGAAACAACATCTTTAGATTTAGAAATGATTTTTGTTTGTTTCCTTAGTTAGCATGCATAGCAAAACTTTGACCTTTAAGTAGATAATCTAAGTAAGCCTATGGCAAGGTCTTTTGAGATTAAGTACATACTAGCATGAGTTGATTTTATATGCCAAAGATGGTTTCTTTAATCTTGGTATTCATAGTGCATTTATTCCAAAGCATACCAAGTACACATTATCATATTTATGATTAATAAACAATAATGCCATGGATACAAATTCTTAATCAAGCATATAGAGAATTCATAGAGTTATTCTTAATAAATTAATTAATCATTTAGCAACTTATCCAATAGTGAGTGGAGCATACTATAAAAATGAAGTGATTTGAATATATTTTCTTTTCATACCCAAGAAAAAAAAAATCACTTATATCACAAAAATGATTAATACTTTCAAGTTATGTTTTAATCAACTAATAAAGTAATTTCAATACGAGAAGATGTAAGAATTACTTATTTCATTCTTTCTTTCATTTAAATCATTCTTTTAAATTACATTTTAAATTCAATTCTTTAACACATGTCTAGAGCACCCATTGTTTAGATAACATCTTTCATTAGAACCTTGGATAGCTAGACATGCATGCTGAAAGAATAATCATATTTTCAATTTAGGAACCCAAGCTCTTTTGGGTCCTTGTAGGTTAGCTATAATTGTTCCTTTTGGAATCCATATTCTCTTAATAGCTATTTTGTCCATGAATTTACAGATTTTAGGATTACAAGGGATGTATTTCTGTATCCTCTTGTTGAATTTAACAAACTTAGATCGAACATGAGTAGTAGGAAAACTTTTAATTTTCTGTTTCTCCCTTTTTGGTTCATCAAATTTGTAACGTATAGATTTAGGAACAACAGAAGAGATTTTACTTAGCTTTTGTTTATAAGAATCTGTTTTAGAGTAATTAAAAACTGTTTTAACAAACATATTCTTAAAAGGTTTTTGGGTGTACCAAGGTTGATATCCTAATGTAACTTTATCAAATTTAGCTCTTTGATTATTTATCATTAGGTTCAATTTTTCAGAGCTGAGGGTAAATCTTTCAACAACAGGTTTTAATTTGTCAACTTCTTTAGTTAATCTTCTGTTATCTTCTGAAAGTAACTCATTGTTTTTCTTAAGTTTATCATGACTTTCAGTGAGAAGTTGATCTCTTTGATTTAGTTCTTGATTTTCTTTTAATTAAGATTTCAGTTTTACTGGTTAGTTTCAGTTTTTCATCTATTAGAATTTGATTTTCAATCTTCAAGTTTTTGTTCTTACAAATAAGTTTCTTATATTCTAAATACAAATCAGAAAAGGCATCATGGAGTTCATCAAATATAAAATTGCTTTCAGTTTCAGCATGTACCTCTTGTGCCACCAAGCATGGATTTTCAATGTGATACTGCTCTCCTTCTACACATGATGTTTCAGATTTGTTAGTGCATTCATATTTGTCTTCAAGCATATTCCATATTTCTTTAGCAGTCATGCAAGAAGATATGCAATTAAACTCATTCCTATCTAGTGCACAATATAGTAGGTTCATGGCTTTTGAATTTTGTTGAGCCATTTTCTCATTATGACTAGTGTTTGTGTGTGTTCCATTGACTATAATGCTCCATAAATTATAATCAACTGATTGTATAAAAATGCGCATGCGTATTTTCCAATGTGTATAGTTTATGCCATTAAATAGTGGAGGTGTATCAATTGATTGTCCTTCTCCTAGAAAACTATCTATTTGAGTTGTCATGATCTTTGGCTCTAGTCGGTTAAGACTACAAATAATATTTGAGCACCTGCTCTGATACCACTTGTTGCCCAAGGTGACAACCCAAGAGGGGGGGTGAATTGGGTTTTCTAAAAATTATGTTTCCTAATTTTTACTTTGAATAGACTGCAGCAGAATAATAGGATGTTATTTACTTAAGCTCTAGACAATTACAAGTAAAGTAGTGGAAGATTAAGCTAGAGCAATTATATTATGGCTTTAGGGTGCAATTGATCTAAAATTGCCTTATAGTTGTATGATCAATCTTAATCTATGTGTATGGTAAGAATGGAGTGGAAGCTAAGCAAATCACGTATAACTCTATAGAAAACAAAGCTAGAGATATTACACAATCAAGCATGAATGGAAGGCATGAAATACAAGAGATAAGGCATCACAAACACAAAGATATATAGTGGTTCGGTGCACCCCAGCACCTACATCCACTCCCCAAGACCTCTTGGGAATTTCACTATAATCCTACCGATTACAGCCGGTTGTTTTACAAGCTCACAACCCAACTTGTTGTTTTACGAGCGCACAACGAACTCGGTCGGTTTTCCCCGTCTCACCGACTAGAACCTCCCCGATTGTTTTCCCGGAATCACAATCAAACCCTTACACGTTGGTTTTACCCTCGGCTCACCAACAAACCTAAACCCCGTTGGTTTTCCCTTTGGCTCACCAACAAACCTTACACCGTTGGTTTTCCCTTTGGCTTACCAACAAACCTTTAACCCCTTGATTCAATTCCTTGATTGAATCAAGTTACAAGATATTAAAACAAAGAATAAAAACAAATCAAAGCTTCTTAAACAAGCAAATATGACAATATAAACAAATAGAGTAAAGAGAAGCCCTCAAACGAGTTTTGAAGATGGAGGAGCTCGGCTTCTTCTTTACTTGATCCTCCTCTGATTTGGCATGAAGTAGAGGATCCCCGAGGCAGCACACGGATGGAGAGGAAGCTTTCGGATTCACTTGGATGCTCTTCTTCTCTCTATTTCGTTTTGGATGGCCCTTTTATGCTTATGGAAGATTTCCTTTGTAATCTCTTTGAGATCTCTTTCCTAGATGATCTCTCCCACTTCCATGAGTTCTTCCCTAGCTCTCTTCTTGTTTTTATAGCTTTAGATGGCGTGGAAACAAGAATATAGCCGTTAGAGATAAGAAAAAGAGCCGTTGGACACAGTCTGCATTTCCTGACAATGTTACCGTTGGGATCGGAGTCGACTCGCTCGATCAGGAGTCGACTCGCCTGTTGCAGGAGTCGGCTCGTGCTTTACTGGAGACGACTCGGCTACTGTTCCAAATTTGAATTAAAGTGCATGCCTTGACTGGGAGTCGACTCGACTTAACCCGGAGTCGACTCGCCAACATCTGGAGCTGACTAGGCATCTTCAGAGTCGGCTCATCCCATGAATCCAGAGGACATACTTTCTGATTTTCTTCCTCGAGTCGACTCGGATTCTCTTGGAGTCGACTCGGCTCTCAGAGCCCGAAAACTGATCCTCTGCATTTTTGGGGTCGCGCTGCCTTGGAGTCGACTCGAACTATCTGGGAGTCGACTCGAATCTCAGAGGCAGTAACATGGTCTTCTGTCTGTTGATGGTCGCTCAGTCTCGGAGTCGACTCGTGTACTGCGGGAGTCGACTCGAATCTCAGAGTCCCAAAAATGCTCTCTGACTTTTTTCTTGTGTTCCGCTGAGAGTCGACTCTTGCTTTCTTTGGAGTCGACCTACCAACCATCGGAGTCGACTCGCGTTCCACTGGAGTTGACTCGAATCTCAGACCCGAAAACTGCTCTCTGACTTTTCTGCCTGTGACTCCTAGGAGTCGACTCATACTTCTCCGGAGTCGACTCATACTTCTCCGGAGTCGACTCGAATTCCACTGGAGTCGACTCGAAGACTGTTCTTTTGAATTTTTCTTTTGATTTTACTCCTCCAATTTGAATCCTTTGAACTTTAAGCTTGGGCCAATAAATTGTAGCTTTCTTCCAACTTGAGAGCTTTGGAGGCCTTCTTGTGTTCTTCCAACTTGCTATGTTCCTTGCAAAATAAATATCTTTCTCCTTGCAACATAAACATTAGTATCTATACTTCAAGGTTTTGTGATCATCAAAATCAATCTATGAATCAATCTTTGGGACATCACTTATTGTTGTCCTCCCCAATCTTATTATCAATTATACGTCCACTCCTTAGGATAGTCAAAGCATTGGCTTGTTCATGATGAATAGCATTTAATTAATTTTCTTGAGCTATGTATTGTCCCCTAGGATTACTTAGCGGTTGGCTTGGAAGCTTTCCTTCCTCTCGCTTGTTCAGTGCATTAGCTAGTTGCCCCATCTGGGATTCTAGCTTGGCGATTGATTGCGTGTGAGAGTGCACCAATTGTGTAATGGTTTCCAAACCTTGAAGGGCGTTCAACACTTTCTCCTCAAAGGCTGTGTTTCTTTGGGGTGGAGGAGAAGTGTGTTGAAATTGAGTCGAGGGACGGTAGGGATGAATATTTTGTTGGGTTTGAAAATTCTGAGAATTTTGAAAATTTTGGGAATAGGGTTAGGCTATGTTCGAAGCTTGTTGCTTCCAAGAAAAGTTTGGATGATTTCGCCATCCCGAGTTATATGTATTGGAAAATGGGTCATTACCCGGTCTGGGCTGTGTTTGAGCAGCATTGATGTGTTCTTGCACGAGTTCGGAGAATTGGGGCGCTGAGGGGCACTCATGAATAGGGTGGGATGGGCTAGAACAAATAGTACACACTTGTGCTTGGGAAGAGTTCATGTAATGCCCACCTATCATCAGTTGGTCAATCTTATGGGACAATGCATCTACCTTGCTAGACAGGTCCATAGAATGACTTATTTCACAAATGGTCCCTTTTCTTTGAGAACTCGGGGGTGCTTGACGAGAACATGAAGCATGGTGGAGGGAGTTTTCATTAAGATTTTTAAATAATTGCCATGCTTCATGCTCATTTTGAAGCATAAAAGTGCCCCCGCATGCAGCATCGATCATCTGACGGTTTCGTTCTGTCAATCCGTCATAAAAATATTGCACTAGTTGCCACTTAGGTATTTGATGATGAGGGCATTTACGGATTAGGTCCCTAAATCTCTTCTAAGTTTCATAAAATTCTTCTCCCTCAGTTTGGGAGAAGCTTGTAATGGCACGTCTAAACTGGTTCGTTCTTCCTATGGAAAAGTATTTTTTAAGGAATTCTTGTTGTATTTGATCCCAAAAATGAATCAAGTTAGCTTCTAAAGAATTCAGCCATTGTTTGGCTCTATCTTTAAGGGAGAAGGGGAATAACCTAAGTTTCAGGGCATCATCAGTGAAGTTCTGAATTTTGACAGTAGTGCAAATCTCAAGAAATTCATCTAAATGTTTGTATGGGTCTTCGTTGGTGAGCCCATAAAAAGATGGGAGCATTTAGATCACACTAGACTTTATTTCATATTGTACAGCTGCTACCTCAGGTAATCGAATGCAAGATGGGGAAGTGTAAATAGTGGGAGTAAAGTACTCCCTCAGGAGTTTGGGTTGTTCTTCAGCCATCTTAAGAGGTGGGGATGATCCTAATGTTTTGATCTTAGCTCGAATGTTCCTAAGGGTTCGTTCTATTTCAGGGTCAAAAGGTAATAGGTTTCGTACTCTAGAACGACTACCTTGCATACACTAGTACTTGATCAATCAAGCATGCAATAAAAGAGAAAAGCATATCAATCCTAGTCTTTATCCTAAAATCACTAGACAGCTCCTAACTGGTTTGAAGAGGGCACCTAAGCCTCCAATCCGGTCTAATGAACCGAGTTGATCAGGTAAGCTCCCAGGTAAGTGGAGGGGTCACGATGCGTTCGCAAAGGTCCCACTTAAAACCCACTTGCCTCGAACAGATGAATTGTCTCCCTTATAGGGACAAAGCTTGCTTAGACATCAACTAAGCCACAGAGCGAAATTGGTGCAACTTTCGGTGATCTTCGTCCTATTGAGCTCGAATGTCCCTAGGGGCCAATGTCTAATTGATTTTAATTAAAGTGACACTCTGTGAGATTGAGTTCACCTAAATTGGGCAAGAGTCCGGTGATGAAATCCGGCTCTTATCTTGTTGGGGTGATTGCCCTTACTGAGTACAGATTAATTGGTGTATGTGTATCAGGCATGCATTCACACTTTTGCTGAAATTAAAATCAAACAATCACCACAAAATTTCAAGCTAATACTTAATTTAAATAAGAAAGGTTTAAAGGTTACCAAAGAGAATTTTCCCAGCAATTTAATTTTTTTTTTTGGCAAACCTCTACAGCATTCCTTTTCCAGCAGTTCTCTTTTTGATCATCCCAGATTTTTTCTTCGATTCCTGATCAAATAAGATCAAAAGAAAATTTAAAAAAAAAATAGTAGACGAGAAAAAAAAAGTAACAATAATAGAAAATAATTTTTTTATTTTATTTTAGACATATATATATTTTTTAAAATTTTTAATTAATTAATTTTTTTAATGATAGGAAAAATAACTATGCTAGCAATCCCCGGCAACGGCGCCAAAAATTGATCGGTTCTTTCAAGTTCAAAAATAAACCACGCAATAGCACGTATCCTGTAGGATAGTGATTACGGGTGTCGGTCCATAGGGATTGGAGACAAGTTATTTTTCCTAATTAAATAATTACTTCAAAGGGGATAAGCTAGAGTAAATGATAAAAACTAAGAATTAATATGGGTGTAGTAGTATGAATTATCTATGGAGAGAGGTGTTTAGGGCTAGATTCCACCGATAGATTTATATCCGTGACGCTTTCAATGATTGAGTTGTATGTAAGACTTGATTGCTTCTGACTACAAGCCAAAGCAATCACAAAAGAAAATTATAACTAATTCCCAGCATGAATCATCTAAGTCTAGCACAAACCATCTACTCTGCATGACCTGTCTAACCTAGCATGATGCATCTGATCATTTAAACATGAAATCGATGTCACATGAATATCTCCTCCAAACCACAGGTGTTGGATTCGATGAAATAGATCAATCTATGTAAAATATTTTATGCAAGATAAATGATTTACATAAATTGGATAAATCATAAGATCAATTGATAAATTCTTCATCATGCAACCATCTTACAATACAAACTCAAATCAATAAAAATGAAACGAATACTCCTCTATGGCTTCATCAAACTCCTAAACCGAGGCTTAGCTGCTCATGGTGGCCGGAAGTCCTCCCATCTTCATAAAAAAATTGCTCTTCACTCCCTTCCGCTCCCAGCCTCTCTCTCTTCTCTCTTTTTTTATTTTTATTTTTTATTTCTTCATCTCTCGAACAGAGACTCCTCTGTTCTTCAAAACCGAGCCCCCCTTCTCCCCTCTTCTTCATCTTCCTCTTATAGATCGCCGAAGACCAGCGATGGATCCCGAGAGAGGAGGAGGGCGTGATGCTGGGAGAATGGCTGGATCTCGGGCGACGATGGGGATGGAGCTCGAAACGGGTGCCGATCCGGAAGGAGCTGGGTTACCGGCTCGTTGAATGCAGTTGGCTGGGATCGCGGTGAAGGCTGAATCACAGGGATTGGAGCTGGGAATCGATGGGATCTCTTCTTGGAATGAATTCGGGTGAAGCTCGAGATGGTTGGAATGCTTGGAGGAAATGGCTGATTTCCAGCTGCTGGGAGGTGGAACGGGCGGCGGATGGCACACTGTACAACTACTACAGGCCCACAGCAGCATCCTCTTAGTGTCCATTTCAACTCAACAGCTCGGATTCAGTAATCAGCCCCCACTGAGTGTCGGCACTGTGTCATCGTCTCCACTACTTGGGAAGCCACGAGCAAACGATTTTGGTCGACTACTTCACGACAGGTGATAGGTTTCTACTTTTTCTGGCTTGTTCATTTAATTATGTTCTGGTTCTCTTGCATGATAGCCATATTTTGAAAACTTATATTGCTGTCAAAATTCAGAACATTAAACCTTTCACTTTCGAACCCATCCTATTACTCATTAAATCTTGATATTAAATTAGCACACCCTAGCAACAGGACGTTTCTCAACATTATTCGCTCAAATTACTTTAGGATCAGAACAACTGAACTACTTGATTGCAATCTAATTTCTTAAATTGAATAATCTTAATCCTTAATTCTGAATAACCGAAGTAAAAATCAGCAACATTTAAATTTTAAGTTATTTTTGTGAAGACTTGCTGATTTCTGAGATCATAATAGATTGCATTAGTAGGTTGTCCTGCATCAAATTTGGTCTTACATCATAGTTATTAGGGTTTCATTAGTGACACTGCATTTCATATCATCACCCAGTGTCATCATTGCATGCCAACCTGTAGTGATATGGAGTACTATCTCAGTCAACCTAAAACCCCTGTAGCTACCATGAATTTCGACATTTTGAGGTCTATCAAGGAACAGATTGTTGCCATGCGGGCTGGATACAAGGAATTCAAACAAGAGATCCATGAGCTCGTGCAAAATTCTAGGACCCCTAAATCGCCAGCCCCTGTTACAGCCCAACCTAAAATCGGTTTGGTCGCACCACCTGTAGTCCTTCCCCACTCTCCTAGGTACCAAACCCAATACTCTAGGTGTCAACTTTTCGGCCACATAGCGCCCCAATGTTCCACTAAGATCTACCCGATTACTGAACCAGAAGTTAGGAACCAAGAGGCCGAATATGTCGAAGAAGTCTATGAACCAAATATAGAAGACTACGAAGAAGACTTTGAAGACGAACCTACAGAATTGGACTTTGTCCAAAATGATTTCCAAAGGAAGACTATTGATCTAAATACAACCAAGCCACTTCACATCACTACTGTGGAAGAGGTAGTGACAGATATTGAGAGCCAGACACCTGAATTGGCACTTGTAGCTAAAGATACCCGTGTGGAGTCTAATCTTGAACATTCCCCTATAGTAGTTTCCCTTCTAGAGGAGTTTAATGATGTAGTCCCTGATGATCTTCCGGATGCACTTTCTCCGATGTGTGATATCCAACACGCAATTGATCTAATTCCCGGAGTATTTCTGCCCAACCTTCCACATCATAGGCTCAACCCAAAGACATATGCTAGGACCTGGAATTTAATATTACCGACAGTTGAGTTTGCATATAATAGTTCGGTTCATAAGTCCATAGGCATAAATCCGTTTGAAGTGGTGCATGATTACAAATCTAGGCAACCCATAGACCTATTTTTCATGTCTCATCAGTATAGAGTCTTTGAGTCTGCACAATCAATTGCATCTCATCCACATTCATTGCATCAAGAAATCAGCAATTGCAGTCACTTTAATAACTTAAAATATAAATCCCTTGCTGATTTAACCGGACGTTATAATGAGTTAAGTGAAAGAGATTACGTCATGATAAGAATTAGATTTGAACGACTTTCTTCGGAAACGTTTAAGAAATTGCAAACTTGTAGTGCAGAACCGTTCAAAATCTTAAAGAAAATCAGTTCGAATGCATATGTTGTGGATCTTCCTGATGACTATGGGATTAGTGCGACATTTAATATTGAAGATTTAGTCCCATACAAAAAGATAATATTCCTGCCTTCTGACCCCTTTATTGACATACCTGCCCATGTTGGATACCCTGACCTATTACCTGCTGTTGAGCTACCACCTCCCAAATTTCATGCACGCAGAGAACAAATAGAACATATATTGGATGAGCAGGTTATTTCAAGCAGGAACGGTGGTTACCAATGTTACCTTGTTCGGTGGAAAGGTCGACAAAAGTCTGATGTGACGTGGATTTCCATAGCACAGTTGCAGCGCCTCAACCCCGATCTTCTGGAGCAGTACGACGGCCAGCCAGAGCTGTACTCGACGGGGTCGAGTTTTTCTCACCCGGGAGGAGTTGATGGGGACATCAGAGCCCTTCATCCAGATGATCCTGAGCCTCCGAATTGAGTCAGACCCGTTTATTTGCATATTTATTTTATTATTTTATTTTTGGGCTTGTTTGCATTTTAGGGCTTATTTGTGTTATTTGTGGGCTTATTAGGAGTTATTTTTGTGTAAGGGGGTTTTATGTTAATTGTTCTTATTGGGCCCTATTTATAGGAAACTTTTATGTTGATTAGGGTTAATGAAGTGATTTGGAATTTTCTTTCCCCTACGTTCTTTCTTCTCCTCTCCTCCTCTCCTCCTCTATTCTTCCTGCGTCTCTACAACCTCTTCTTCCTTCTCCTTCTCTTGTTCTTCCTTCTTCTTCTCTTCCCCCGCACTGGTGCTGCATCAATTATATATTTTTCCAATAAATTTATATCTATTGATGAAACACTATCATCGCTAAATCATATAAATAATTTGCAATGAAAACTATTTCGTCATAAAAGTTTGATAATGATGTATAGGTGATAAAACCCAATTCCTCATTAAATAGTTAGTATTATATGACAAAACTATATATGATACCAATAAAGATATGTTTAATTATTAGATAATTAGCAATAAAAATAATTTTTGTCATAAATTGATGTGCTGAAAAATGCATGATAAAATACTATTTTATTACTAAATAACCTACATTATGTGACAAAATTGAATACATTACCAATAAATAAGTTTTTAGTGATAAGATTTTATTCTTGCTAAAAAAATAGAGTGGTGAAATATAATTTTGTTACCAAATATAAAAGATATTAGTAGCAAAATTAATTTATCACTAATATTTTTTAAATTTCTTGTATCTATGAGTATATATTTGGGAATGATTCTAGCGTCATCGTCAAAATTAATAATCAATTCATGAAAAAATAGCATCACTGAAATTTGTGGTACTTGCGGCAATAATTTTTCTTTGTAAAAGGATTATAAATTGTTATCAAAAGATTTCCACCAAAAGGTCGAAGTGTAAGTATTTGGTGCCGCAGATTTGATGTTAAAAATTAACAATGAAACATGATTTTTTTGTTAAAAATACTATTTAAATAATATAGTGTAATGAATTTTATATTTCATTACTTTATATACTTATTAATAATAATTTATGATTCATAACAAATTATTTTGTTGCCCATCGAGCGTTTTAACTATTTCGCATTTCCTCCATCCTGAACGTCAATTTTCGGGAGGGACGTGCACGAAGTCCCCTCTATTATTGGCAGCGACAAATCAAGCCCCAGAGCAAGTAGACGAACGCGGCCATATACAGTCCAGGGAACGACCGTTGAATTTCTCAGAAACCATACAAATGCCGAAGACCTGTCTCCTTTCCCAAGTCATTGCCGAAAACGGCCGTGCTGCTCGATATGCCGAAGATGATCTATATGAACTTCATCTTGGCGCACAGCTAGCAGCTACGAGCAGTATTTGGGCTCGCATTTGGAGTTTTACCAAGAATGCTCTCGAATTTTCTCCTCCTCTTCTTGCTTGCCCACAGCCTCTACCTCTCAGCTGCTTCCTTCATCAGCTGGCGAGCAATGGAAGCTGACGGAGGACACTTTTGCGAGGATTCCGAAGTATATTGCGGAGGGCCGTTTATGAAGGACCGTTATCCTTTCGTGCGATTCGACCCTCTCAACGGATCATGTTCTCCTCATATCACTTGTTCACAAAATCGCCTTGGTATGAAGATCGGCTCGCTTGAATATCGGATCAATTTCATCGATTACGAGAAACAAACTCTTTTGATGGCCAATAATGATTACTTCTTGTCCGACCAATGCTTATGCTGTTATTCGTCAGGGATTACTCTCTTTCAGGATGTTGAGCCTTTTTTCAGCTACACCGAGCACAATCTACAGGTTTTATTGCTCTACGATTGCTCATCTCGGGTGCTGGACTTCGATGGTGTCCACAAGCTCCCATGCTCCGACGGCAGTGCTGGCCAATTCTATTACACTGCCATGGATCCCGGGTTCTTCGAGTCGGAATGCGCATCGGTTTCCTACGCTGTTATGAATCAGATGAGTTACATGAGTATGGACCCACATATCAACAGTACTGTGGAAGATCTTGAGGGGGCCCTGCAGCTGGGATTTGAGGTGACCTGGACACCACAGGAAAGAAAAGGGTGCGACGGATGCATGCAATCTGGTGGACGCTGCAGGAACGACTCGTTCCTGGATGACATGGTCTTGTGTCTTTGCCGAGATAACTTTACTTATCTTCACACCTGCCCGGTTCAAAGAGGTAGGTAGTGCTTAATTACCGCTCCTTCCCGTCTCCAAAACCGCATGTGAACCGCCATCAGCATGGGTCCCTCACTATATTTGGGTTAGGTCGAGCCTGTAATGTGTTTGAGATATGATACTCATTTAACCTGTTGGAAATCAAATTAAGTTCAACTGGATCCAGCCTGTTTATAAAAAGATTATGCCCTGATTTGATCCATTTGTAAGCCTAGGCGCACCAATCTTAGCTTTTGAATAACCCAAGAGTAGTTCAAGTTATTTCAATGCTTAACTAGTGTTTTTCTTTTTTTGAGCAAAACAATTGTAAGCCATCTCATATATCATTGATAAATGAAATGCAACAAGAAAAGCATACAAGAGGAGGGGAACAAATTTAAAACAGAGAGAGACAGAATGGAAACTGGATGGTGGGGACCATAACTAGTCCAAACAACAAGGCCTAGCCCAACTAGAATCAGCTAATCATACAGAAGGACCTATTTATACATCCGAAGACTGGCTCAACTATAACTCAAATTCAAATTTATGGGATGGGTCAGACCAATATTCATCTCTAATATACCATTTACTTGTACGATAATCCTGCCAGAAGTGGCATAGCTAAGGTTCAATGTAACTGATAAGTTTCTATAAGACTTGCAAGCTTTATAATTAAAATTCTGATAGTTTCCATGCTAAATTTTGACTTTTTATCATGTTACAGGGCACGATGTTTTTGAGCAGAATGGGACCAAACCTCCAGAAAAAGGAATCATACTAGGTAACAAACTTGAAGTAGCCTCCTAGGTATTGTTTCATTCTCTTGGAAGCCGAACGGATCGGAACACTCCAATAGAATGTCATAATCCCAGATTTTAACAAAGATAATGCAGTAGGATCTTAGTTCTTGTGATTTAGTTTCTGATCAAATAATACTTACATGTTTCTATTGACCAATAGGTGAGAACTGTGACTAGGACCTCCTAATTGATTCTCGAACTCATCTTTCAATAATGTTATAAATAGCATGCATACTTTGCTCTTTGCTCTTGTAGCCTAGTTAGATCTTAACTTTGCGGCTCAAATTTTGACTATCACAAATACCTTCAATCATCTTAGATACTTTAAAATCGAATTTGGTAATATATCCCAAATGCTAACTCCATCATTACTTTTTTGTGGTTAGAATCATCATAGAATCATTCTTAACAAGCATGGTTCAATACTATCGGTAGCTACGAAAAGCAATATGAAATGATTGGTCAATTTTATGTGGTTAGAATCACCTTCCAGATTTTCTGAAGTTTGGAACAAAGAAAAAAATATCTCTTCATAGGTATTTGATCGATAGAGATTTCTGTGCCTTATCAACCTAGTTGAAGAATATAATTGTTGGGAGCTAAAACCAGTCTAAAATCTATTTTTTTTTCAGTTCCCTTATCATGTATATTTATCAATTTATATATTATTTTTTTACAACAAAATTTAGGTGATCTACTCTCTCTTTTTTTTCTATAAAAAAAATTAAAAAAAGGTCACCCAACTAATTTACAAAATAGTATTGAGGATAATCTTTAGTTAGAAACTGAACAATGGTGAATTATGAGACATAAAAATTGGCCGGCTCAGGAATTATAATGTGCTGAAGTATAGCTGACATTATTAGGTTTCTGCATCAGTTTACCACTGCTCATAAAAATTACTGTTTTAGGCATAAATTATGGATCTTGTGGATCACAAGCGATTAACCTTGAGAATGGTATTGCATGAGCTGAGTCTCTCTCGGTGATCAAAAATATGTAAAAGCAGATGTAAAAGTTTTTTTTTTTTTTTTTTTTTTTTTTGAGCAAAACAATTGTAAGCCATCTCATATATCATTGATAAATGAAATGCAACAAGAAAAGCATTCGAGAGGAGGGGAACAAGTTTAAAACAGAGAGAGACAGAAAGGAAACAGGATGGTAGGGACCATAACTAGTCCAAACAGCAAGGCCTAGCCCAACTAGAATCAGATAATCATACAGAACGACCTATTTATACATCCCCAGACTGGCTCAACTTGTGAGGATCCGTGCGGGCGTGTGTTTAGTCCCACATCGGTTATTCGCTGGGTAGATCTTGGGTACTTATACAGGATCAAGGAACCCAAATAATAACTTCCGGCTAGCCATTTTGGGTGAGGTCCTGGGTTGTTACAAATGGTATCAGAGTGGACCCGGCCCATAACTTATGTGGACTAGGGGACACTGCAACACGGATCCATTGGGGTTGACCACGGACCGATCGTGGTGTTAATGATTAGATTTGAATGGATTTGAACCCTTAGCCTGACGAGGACGTCAGGGCTTGAATGGGGGGAGTATGTGAGGATCCGTGCGGGCGTGTGTTTAGTCCCACATCGGTTATTCGCTGGGTAGATCTTGGGTACTTATACAGGATCAAGGAACCCAAATAATAACTTCCGGCTAGCCATTTTGGGTGAGGTCCTGGGTTGTTACACAACTATAACTCAAATTCAAATTTATGGGGTGGGTCAGACCAATATTCATCTCTAATATACCATTTACTTGTACGATAATCGCGTCAGAAATGGCATAGCTAAGGTTCAATGTAACTGATAAGTTTCTATAAGACTTGCATGCTGTATAATTAAAATTCAGAAGGCTTCTATGCTAAATTTTGACTTTTTTTGATGTTACAGGGCAGAATGGGACCAAACTTCCAGAAAAAGGAATCATAATAGGTAACAAACTTGAAGTGGCATCCTAGGTATCGTTTCATTCTCTTGGAAGCCCAACGGATGGGCACACTCCAATAAAATGTCAAAATCCTAGATTTTCACTAAGATAATGCAGTAGGATCTTAGTTCTTGTAATTTAGTTTCTGATCAAATAATACTTACATGTTTCTATGACCAACTGGTGAGAACTGTGACTAGGACCTCCTAATTGATTCTCGAACTTATCTTTCAATAATGTTATAAATAGTATGCATACTTTGCTCTTTGCTCTTGTAGCCTAGTTTAGATCTTAACTTTGCAGGTGGAATTTTGACTATCTCAAACACCTTCAATCATCTTAGATACTTTAAAAACAAATGTGGTAATACATCCCAAACACTAACTCCATCATTACTTTGCAGGTGGACTTTTGGCCGCAGGAATCTTCCTATTTGTATTCCTCCTCTTGCTTTATCTCTATTGCTATGGAAAATTGAATATTTCAATCTTATCCGGGAAGAACGGGTCAAGGAAAGATTCAAAGCTAGACGCCTTCATGGAGAAGTTCGGGCACTTGGCCCCAACGAGTTATAGCTACTCCGACGTGGAGAAGATGACCTCTTCGTTCAATCACAAGATAGGTCAGGGTGGTTATGGTGGCGTGTACAAAGGAAAGCTTGATAATGGTCGTCTGGTAGCAGTTAAGGTCTTGAATAGTTCTAAAGGCACCGGCAAGGAATTCCTGAGCGAAGTTATCAGCATTGGTTGCACTTACCATGTCAATATTGTGAGCTTACTAGGCTTTTGCTTGGAAGGGTCTACAAGAATTCTGATATATGAGTTCATGGCCAATGGATCGCTTGAAAAGTTCATCTACACTAAGAAACAAACAATACCAAGTCTGGAATGGGAGAAGCTATTGGAGATTGCAACTGGCATTGCACGAGGCTTAGAGTATCTCCACCATGGCTGCAACATTGGAATTCTACATTTTGACATTAAGCCACATAACATACTACTAGATGAAGATTTTCATCCAAATATATCTGATTTTGGGCTAGCTAAATTGTGCCGCTCGGCGGATAGTATCATATCAATGGTCCAAGCTCGAGGGACTGTAGGGTACATTGCCCCTGAGGTGTTCTTGAAAAATTTTGGAGGGGTCTCTAGCAAATCCGATGTTTATAGTTATGGGATGGTAGTGCTCGAAATGGTTGGGGGAAGAAGAAATGTTGAAGTTCAACCAGACAACACCAGTGAGATCTACTTCCCACATTGGATTTACAAGAATCTCAACTTGGATGGAAAGATGATAACTTTTAGGGCAATGAACAAAGTGGAAGAAGTGATTGCTAGAAGGATGATTCTAGTTGGTTTATGGTGCATCCAGACTAAGCCAACAGATCGGCCCTCAATGAGGAAGGTTCTAGATATGTTAGAAGGAAGGATTATAGATTTGCAAATTCCACCCATGCCAGTTTTGTCTTCACCCTCAAGATCAGCGAAGCATTCTCAGACAAATCATTCTCATGAAATAGTATCAGTAGCCACCACTTATTAGAATATACTTAAAAGATTTGAATGTATAATAGGTGTATTGACCATGGTACTATAGGCATCCACTTATTTTCTATTTCGGACAAAAATTTTGAGATGTGGTGCTGAAGGCGTCATAAATATTTGAACCTTCAACATATTTATATTTTACTTTCATATTTAGGAAAATCGAGGAGAAAATTAGGGACTTAAAAGTTTAAGATTTTCTTAACAAAAGCATTTCTAAATTATATATATTAGCTTTTATTGTACATTTTGAAAATTTGAAGGAGCATAGGTTATGACTAATGGATTAGTTGGATCGAATTGCTTCTAAATTACAAGATTCTCAGTCATCTCTGTTATTGGATTCTTAGTCATCTATACCATCAAATGATGATACTTTTAGCCCTTAGGGGGTGCGGGCAGATTTTCGACCCCTTGGATCTCTTTGCCTGATTCCTTTCACAGGTCAAGATGGTTATCTTCCTTCAGTTGGTGAAAAATTGTAAAACTTACTCTGTTTTGGTTTTTCTGAAGTTGTAAATCTCCTTTCTTTGCTGCACCTCCCTCTTAGGTGTAACAACATCTTCATCATGTATTATATCTTTTTTTCGATTCCTTAATAGAGGCCACGTAGTTATTATCTCCCTTATCATCAAAAAAAAAGAAAAAAGAAAAAAGAGACTTGCTTCTAAACTAGAATCGATCACTACAAATAAAACCGTAGTTTTTCTTGTCAAATTTGTTGATGGTGCACAAAAAATCCCTTGGCAAAACAATTTCTAACAACTTTTTCTAATTGTTTGGTCCTATAAATTAGATAAGAGGTTGATTTAGATGATGATATGTAATAAGTCGTCTGCAAAAATAATTTTTGACAATACCATATAACTTTCCATCGGCAAAAAATCTATACAAGATGCTTGTCGAATACTGTATCACATATAATTGGGAAAATTCTAGTGTACAAGATTTTTGGTAATTGTCAACTTTCGACAAATGTATTTAAATTGAATAAGATATAGATGTATTTATACTTAGGTTGTCAAATGAAATAAGCATGTCGATGTTCGGGATAGGCTCCTGTAGTGAAGATATTGAAACAAGCTTCATTTAAAGCTAAACAAATCAAGTTTGAACCAGTAAAATAGGCGCAAAATAAGTTTGAAGTCGAGTTAAACATTGACCCATCTCAAATAGGCTTAGCTCAATAAGGATCGAATATATTTAATTGGTAGTCTTTTTATTCTTTAGATCAAGCGAATATTAATTTAGCTCCTAACCAAACCTTAAAACTTAAACCAAGCTTGAAATCATGATTCAACTTTTATTCATGTTTGAACTAAGCTTTATGTAATCTCAAGTTGATTTTAGCTCAATAAGGATTATCAAGCTGATCAAATATGCCTTTCTAAAGCTTGATTTAAACTTAAGCTTGAATTCAGCTTGAAATAATGGTAAATCAATCAAGCTTGATCTTGGAGTTTTAGTTCCAAATTAGTTTCAAAACAAGTTTGATCACACCATGGCTTGATCAATCTGGGTTCAGTTACAGTGCTCCATATGTGCTAGGGACTTATTCCACATAACTTTACCTGTTACCCTAAAGGTAGAAGGGTTTGTGCTATCCTTTCCGAGCCTAGGGTCATACAAAGGTGAAAAACTACCATGTATAATATTGACGAATAGATGAGGACCAGCCTGCTAACTTCACATTCTTCTGTGTAGATGAAGATTGAAGACCAATCTGAGTGTTCCAAAAATAAGAAGAATAGGCCCGGGCTTGGGTTTTTGGCCTTAAACCCCCAAGCCGAAATGGTAGGAAGCCTCTGGGCCTGGCCCTCGCTTAGTTGAACGAAAAAATTAATGGGGCCGAATAAAAGCCCATATTCTAGTTAAGCTTGAATGTTATAATGGCAGTCTAGTTAGCTCAATTGTCTATTTAGCTACTAATTCCGGCTTCCATATCAGAATTTAACTATAAAGTTATAATCTAAAAGCAAGTAAATAAAGCAGCAAAGTTCCAAACTGAGCTTAATTCATCATACTTAGAGATACATGTCTAGCAGTAGGTAACATACGTTAACTCCGCTACTGGACGTGCTATTGGAACCTTTCTACTAGCGTGCCGCCTTTTGCTATGTTCTTGCCCCCTAGAACAGTGGCATCTTTAGTCTTATGTGGGAAGAGGTGGGTCAAGGAAAGATCGAAAGCTCGATTCTTTTTCAGAGTTTCGGACCAAGGTGACCTCTTCCATCAGTAATAAACTAGGACAAGGCGGTTAGGATGGCGATAAAAAGAGAAAGCTTAGCAGTGAAGGTCTTGAATAATTCTGAAGGCAGCGGCAAGTAATTTTTTAATGAGGTTATTAGCATTGGATTTCCTTACCATGTCAACATTGTTAGCTTGGTAGCCTTTTGTTTATTGGGTTCCCACAGAAATCTTACCTATAAGTTCATGATTAATGGTTCACTCGAAAAATTTATTTATACCAAGAGACAGACAGGACCCATTCTCAAATAGGAGAAGCTATTGGAGATTGCAATGTTCGAGGCTTAGATTATCTCTACCATGACTGTAACTTTGGAACTTTTCATTTCGACGTTACGCTGCGTAACATACTACTAGACCTAGACTTCTCCCCTAGAATATATATCCGATTTCGGGCTCGCCAACTTATCCCTCTTAGAAGAATAGGTCTTGTCGAGGTTGGGTGCCCGAGGGACCATATATAGAGTACATTTCTCCTGAGGACTGGATGCTGAACTTTGGACAAGCCATCATGTCTGATGAATATAGCTATGGGATGATGCTTCTTGAAATGGTTGGTGGAAGAATGTTGCAGTTCATCCAGACAAATCTAGTGAAACCTATTTTCCACATTGGATCTTGTGGTGCATACAAACTAGACTGGCAGAACCTAGAACCACACCCTCTAAACTAGATGTGGAGCCACGTTGGGCCCATATATATATATATATATATATATATATATATATATATATATATATATATATATATATATAGTACTTCACAAATTATTTCTTTTTTCTGACACAAAGGCCAAAAATTCGGAGTTCTGGTTTATCTTAATTAAAAACGAAGATTCAAAAATTAAAAAGTACTGAATATTTTGCCAAAATTCTGATGAAAAAGTTAACATGGACAAAGAATCTAAAGTGTGGGTGTGGGTGTGTATTATTTTGCATATTACTAAAGCGTGAATAATCCCTATCAAAAAAGAAATTAAAGCATTAGATTTTTTGTGTCACAGAATTAAACCAGGTCGGCCTACATATCAACCTCTTGAAATACCATTCAGTGGCACTTTTAATGGGATTTGTGATATCTTTCTATTAAGAATCAAGAGGGAATTTCATCAAAAATCCAAAGGGTAAATAATTTTCTTCATATCAGCAATTTTCTCAAAAAGTTGTTTGATCTACATATCGCTCCTTACTGGATTTAAAACTGAACAAATATCACATCTCCCGCGCAAAGAAACTCATGTTAATCTTTGCGATGTACACCACCATGTCAGGAAAAAAAAAATGATTTTCAAGTTAATCTAAAAATCAAAATATTTTTTTTTCACTTTTAATCCTGGTGGCTTCTTTCTTCTTTGATCTACAGACCATACTCCCATGACAATGCTTCAAATCTTATATATTGATAGAGCTCACTAGTGAACCATCTAAGATGAACTGTGATTTACCTCCAAATGATGTGTATACTCATTAGTCATGACCATACTCCCACAAAACCATCTAAGGTGCTAATTCCAATTTTTGGTCTCTTTGCGTTTAATTAATTCTCGTCCATGACAAGCCAAGAATAACTTTATTAAAATTTTTGAATATTCCGTGTACATCATATCAATGGGGGAAGATCAATGGACTGTAGGGTACATTGCTTCTAAAGTCTTTTGAAGAATTTTGGAGGTGTATCTAGCAAATCTGCGGTTTATTTTTGTGGGATGATAGTGCTTGAAATGGTTGGGAGATGAGGGAATGTACAAGTTCAAGTAGACGTCACCAATGAGATCTACCTCCCATAATAGACTTATAACCATCTCAACTTGGATGGGAATTTGAAATCCTTTAGGGCCATGACCAAAGTGAAAGAAGAGATTGTAAGAAGGATGATTCTAGTTGGTTTGTGGTGCATTCAAACAAAGCTAACAGATCAACCCTCGATGAATAAGATTATAGATATTTTAGAAGGAAGGATTTTAGACTTGCAAAATCCACCCTTACTAGTATTATCTTCGCCCTCATGGTACAAATCATTCTCATGAAATAATATTGGCAGTCACTTGTTAGAGCAGACTTAAAAAAATCTGAATGTATAATAGGTATGTTGACCTTGGTGCTGCAGTTATCCACTTGTTCCCTATATCAAACAAAGATTTCGAGATGTGGCTCCAAAGGACTAATAAAACTTTCAACCTTCAATAGTTTTATATTTTATTTTCGTATTTGGTGAAATCAAGGAACAAATTATGATTTATTTAACAAAAGCTCTTTTAGATTACGTATATTAGTTTTTATTAACCTTTTGGGATTCCAAAGGAGCATAGGTCAAAAGTGAATTTGTTAGATTGACTTGCTTCTAATCCTGAACCAATCGCAAAAAATCTAAAAAAGATTTTTTCCAATCAAATTATTTGTTAATGGTCCCACAAAAAGCCATCGACAATACATTTCTCTAACAACCTTTTCTAATTTATTGGTCCTATAAATTAGATAAAAGGTTAATTTAGATGATGATACGTAATAAGTTGCCTACAAAAAAAATTTCCAACAAAAAATCTATTGTATCCGATGTATCTCCTACAATTGAAAAAAGTATGGTGTATAAGATTTTTTGGGATGGTTACTTGAGAGCTATTGACATTGAGCAGTGGTGTGTGTAGAAGGGGCAGATCAAGCCTCCTTTCCTAAGAAAGTAAAAAGTACATCTTGGCAAGAAAACACACCAGAATTCTCCCAATACCTAGCATGCATAGGAAGCAACCCAAATTAGAGTAGCCATCCAAAAGTTCCAAAATTTGTGTTGCTTCAAGGAGAGTTATAAGGACCCATATAGGCATGTGTTTAGTCCCACATCGGTTATTCGCCGAAGAGATCTTGGGTACTTATACAAGACCAAGAAACCCAAATAATATCTTCCGACTAGCATTTTTAGGTGAGGTCCTGGGTTGGTACAAATAGTATTAGAGCAGATCCGACTCATAACCTATGTGAACTAAGGGACATTGCAGCACAGATCAATTGGAGTTGACCACGGGCCGATCATGATGCTTGTGATTAAATTTGAATGGATTTGAACCCTTAGCCCGACGAGGACGTCGGGACATGAATGGAGAGAGTATGTGAGGACCCAAGATTGTAGGAAGGGAGGCTCGCCACTTTGCACTTCACAATGTTAAGGTATATTTTTGTCTTGCTACCAATCACTTTCTTAATTTTGTTGTTCTAGGAAATAGGGGCAAGACGCTGACAAAAATCATTTCAAGCAAGAAACTTGAAGCATCTTGTCATTTTTCAATCTCCTTAAAGCTTTATGATTGAGAAGTTATTTAAAAAGAAATTCTTATCTCTCATATGCATCTTTACTTAGAGAAAATGCAATTGGGTTTTAGTTGTCAATTTTTATCAATTTTATTTAAATTGAATAATACATAGGTGTACTCATATTAGGGGCTTCAAATGAACTAAGCATGTCGTCAGCATTTGGCTTGGGCTATATTAGAGAAGATCTTGCGTCAAGCTTGGTTTGAAGCTAAATATATCAACTTTGAACTAGTAAAATAGGCTCAAAATTAATTGTTAATCGAGTCAAAAATGGACTCATCTCGATCAGGTTTTGGTCCATAAGGATCGAATATATTTATTGGTATACTTCTTATTCTTTAGATTTATTGAATATTAATTTAGCTCCAAATCAAGCCATAAAACTTAAGCCAAGCTCGAAATTAGGATTCAGCTTTTATTCGTGGTTGAACATAGCTTAGCTAGCCTCGAGTTGATTTTAGCTTAATTTGTATTATCAAGCTGATCAAATATCCCTTTCTAAACACCGATTTGAACTTAAGCTTGAAATAATGGTAAATAAATCAAACTGGATCTTGGAGTTCAAACAACTGGAACATCATATGGTGTCCTAAATTATGTTGCATTAATTTATGTCATTCTTTATTGGGAGAAAGTCTAGGAAAGAAGCACACAACCTGCTTCCTTTCAAATATAGTGACACAGGAACAACTAGCTACACTCCCAGTAAGAGGCAGAAAATAGATACTAGTTCTTGATTACAGATGTCCGGCATCAAGATACAGTCGACTAAAAGAGACAACGAAGTCAAAGTAAAGCAGCACCCAGCAACTCCCTTGCTCAATCCTCCATCACTGGAGCTATCACTTAACGCAGGATTAATCACTTTAAGATGCAACCGAGTTGACAACTGTCGAGGATGTATTGCAGAAGTAAAAATGCCCCCCTGGGATCTGTTGGAAGCAGCCATCATTGAAGGTTGGAGCAAAAACCTAACAAGCCTGCCAGCGAGCAAACAGAGCAAGAGAGAACAATTGATGCATTGGCAGACTTGAGAGATGGGTGGTCTTTTCAAGATAATGGGTCTGGGCTCTACACTTTTGATAGGGCCCGATTATTTATTTATAGAAAAATTTCAAAAGAAACAATTCATTTGTATAAAAAAATTGTATAATAAGAAAGCATAATTTCAAAACCTTATGAAGCTCAATTATATAGAATTCAGTACGCATACACCAACAAATGAACACCTCTTAAACAGCGGGTGTGCTAAATGATCGAGGAAACTCATACTTATTTAACCACATTCACATGATGATCATGAACCATATGTGCTAACACTTGCACTACGCCGTTTGTGGCCTTCTTCACTAGTTGTTATCCACCCAGAACTGAGCCGGGAGATACTTGATCGTATCCTTGCCCACTTGGAAGGCCTTGGCCAAAACCGCATCAGAGATGGGTGGGTTTGATCCAAAGACTGCATTGGCTATAGTGATCACCCCAGGGTTCTGGCTGCTTAGGGCTGCAACGGCCACGGCAGGCGTTGGACCGTAGTTGAATTGGAAATGGATTAGACCTTCGGGAAACACAAAGACATCACCCTTCTTGAGCATCTTAGTGAAGAGAAGGTTGCCGTTGTTGGTGTTGGATGTGACAAAGCCGACATAGAGCATGCCTTCTAACGCTGTAAGGATCTCGGTGGCCCGGGGATGGGTGTGTGGTGGGTTGAGACCATAAGGTGCATAGTCTATTCGAGCCAAGGAGATGCCGAGGGTGTTGAGCCCTGCAATTTGGTTCACATTCACCTGCGTCACCTTGGACCCAAGCTGGTTCGACGTGTTGCCGGGCATATCGAGGCCGGAGAAGAAGAAGTCGTCCGCTGTCACGTGCATTGGTGGCTTGCAAACAAAACCATTCACAAGGACTGCATCCAAAGGAAGAAGCTAAGCAACTAAGGATTACGGTGAAATTAACCAATTAATGATAAGAGTGAAGAGTAATTACCAGGGGACTTGAGGTCAGCAACGCAAAAGTCTTGAAGTTGGCTGGGATCGGAGGCCATCACATGAGACGAAGCCAGGGCAAGGAGAGCAAAGAGGAGGATATGGCATGCCATCTCTTTCCTCTAGGAAATTAAAGGAGGCACGGAGCAGATCAGTTTATATAGACTAGGACATGGAACTAGTCGTGCTCTAATAACGCAGTAGAAGACTCCATGAGGTTAGGTATGAAGGCACGGAGCGGATCAGTTTACTCTCCAATTTCACATAGTGCCCCACACCTCTATGATGTCAATTGTAAGTACATCTACTATCTTCTGCATTTGAAGATGAAGATCCATTATCTAGCGAGGACGATGAGCAACCTATAGGTATGAAAAATCTCTCTTTTCAACCCACTAAAGTTGAACTTCGAATTGAGATCTCCTGTGAAAACCCAAAAAAAAAAAAAAAAAAAAAGGGAAAAGGGTTAACGGGCCGGCCCGAAAATACCTGGCCCGTCTCCCTTTTATGATCGTGCCCTAGGCACGATCGTGGAAGAGGGGTTGCAAGGGGGGGAAGGCAGCGGCGTGAGGGGAGGCCGGTCGTCGGGAGAGGCGACCAAGAGCTGGCCGGCCCTGGAGAAAGCCGGAAAAGCCTTCCTCCTTCAAGAAGATCCAAACAAATCGGTGAAGAGATCTTGGACCCGTGCGTGTTTGCTCACGGATTTCCTCCTCCGATTTCTCGCCAGAAAGGTCGCCGGAACACCCATCGGACCAAGGTAAGCATGGCTCCTTCCCTTGCATTTCATTTGCTAGATTTTTGGGTCAAGTTGGTGGGGTTATGGCCGATGAAATCACCGAAGGATCCGAAACAGGGTACCCCTGTTTCGGCTCCTCTCCTCCGGATTTTTGGCCGCTGTCGGCCGCCGGGATGGGCCGAGATCCATGGTATTGTGGGTCGGTCGGGACTGTAGGAGGTCAGAGAGGGATTTTTAGGGTTTATTGGAGAAGGGAAGTGATGGATCCGAGGTCTTCTTCCTCGTGACTCCATCTTCTTCCTTTCCCCTTTTCCTCACGTCGGCGGCAGCGACGGCAGCAGGCCACTGGTGGTGACGGCGGCGACGGTCGTGGGCCACGGGGGTTGCTGTCGAGTGGGGGCCGAGCCACTGTTAGGAGGGCTTCCGGTGGATGTTTGGAGGAGGGGAAGAGTGGTTCTTCTGTGGATGAAAGAGGAAGGGGGAAGGGAGGAGAGAAGTCCTGTCGAGATTGGAGAAGGGGGAGGAAATCATGCATGTTCTTGGGAGGAAGAAGAAGAAGAGATAGAAGAGGAGATCTCTTCTTCTCTCTTCCCCTTGTCCGGCCACCATCGCCGGCGACTGCAACAGTGGCAGCCGGCGATGGTTCGGCCAGTGGTGTTGTTGGGTTGGGGAAGGAGAGGGCACAACCACCATGGCTATTGCCCTTGGACCAAAGAGATGTGAGAGAGGGAGATGGACTCCCAACCATGAAGAGAGAGAGATCTTTCTTTTTTTTTTTGGTCTCTTCACCGGAACCGATCATCGTCGCGGCATGGCTGCGGCCACGGCTGGCGACGATATAGGCTGGTAGTACAAGGGTGGGAGTCGGGCCACCCTGACTGCCCTAGATTTGGAGGGATTGAGATGCTTGGGGATTTGGTGATGGACCCCATAGTAGATGTGAATTATGGTTTAGAATATTTAAATATTGAATAATTTAGTTTGTGAAATATAATTGATGTTGTAGGAGAAGAGTCAGCGGTGCCAGAAGATTTTGATCAGGGGACTCAGCACCCCAGTGAGTAGGTTGTGATTCGGATCCGTGATTGAATCAGTCTACAATTTCTGTAAGAATTCCTACATCTGAGCACTTCTATACATATATTTGATTTATCGTTGGATTTATTTCATAATTATGTTGTTATTGTTTTATGAGTTGATGCGATATCTATGAGGCGAATTTATATCAACATATTTTCATAATTATGTTGTTATTGTTTTATGAGCTGATACGAAACCTTTGAGGCGTGCATTGTGTTTATAATGAAAATATTGAGATAAATTCATTTGGGAAGAAATAACATATTTTTGAGAATTTATGAAAATATGTGACGGGATTGAAATGTGATTAAACATGTAAAACTAGACATGTAATGTGGGTTGGACTAACCTTGTCATGAGATAGCCTCTACGAGCTTATGCGTAGGATAGCTGCCACGAGCTAATGCGTGGGATAGCCTCCACGGGCTTACGCGTGGGATAGCCTCTACGAGCTTATGCGTAGGATAGCCTCCACGGCTTACGCGTGGGATAGCCTCTACGAGCTTATGCGTAGGATAGCCTCCACGGGCTTACGCGTGGGATAGCTGCCA
Source organism: Phoenix dactylifera (assembly GCF_051530095.1). Lineage (NCBI taxonomy): Eukaryota > Viridiplantae > Streptophyta > Magnoliopsida > Arecales > Arecaceae > Phoenix > Phoenix dactylifera. Next base: position 14,236,425 of record NC_143203.1, on the reverse strand, counting down.
CGAGCTTATGCGTAGGATTTGTGCAGTCTTGGACTGGGTCATGAACTTGGTTAGTCCAACGCCAGAAGTAAAAAGTCTGAAGACTTGGGAATCATGGTATTACGTGAATGAATCTCGAAATGTGAAAAAGGGATTTATGTATACAAAATGGTTTGTGTATATATTTGTTATTTGTTGAGCCTTTTGAAATGATGAAATGACATATATTTGATGTATTGATTATTTTATGATTTTTACTGGTGTGGCTGTTGGGATTCTTACTGGGCTGGAAAAGCTCATACTACACTTACATTTTTTTTCAGAGGCACTGAATTCGTAGGATCTGACGGGTGGGACGAGAAATGAAATCAGCATGGAGTCTGACTGCTTGATAGATAGCAGCTTATCTTTTATTTATGGATATTTGGAATTATGTAATAAATCAGTACATTTTAGTTGGTTTAGTTTGAATACATTAATTATGGATTTATTGGAATTGTTGTTTATCTTAGGCCTTGCATGATCTTTAGGGCATTGCTCTAGGGCTCATGCGGCCGGTCCCGTGCCGGACCTGGGTGATGGGTTCGGGGCGTGACATCTCCATAATGGAACTGTCGATATAGAAAAGCTAGATAATTGGTTGCACTAGTTAGAGATTTACTTTACTATCTATAGATACTCCAATATCTAGAAAGTAGATTTCGCTCACCACAAGCTTTCTAGCCATGCTCTTATGTGGTGAAATTCATACGTGAGGAACAACAATATTTCTAATTAGACATGGAGCAAATTCAAGGGCTTAATCAAGTAGTTTTGTCCAAACGGCCACGAGAAGGATCGGTGGATCAAGTGGCAATATATACGCAAGAAGTAAGATCAGCCTATCCAGAAAGGTACCATCGAGTTCTATAAGCAAGCAATCTCATTTAGAATCTTTATCGATGATCATGCAGTTTTTATGAAGTACGTCGGAGGTCTCCATGCGAGCATCTGAAAGGAGATGAAGCTCTTCAAAATTGAGGATGACTAGGAATCTAACTTAAAGACCATGGAGATTGAGGAGAAGAATCAGTTTAAAGAAGGCAAGAAAGGTGACAAGTTTAAGAAAGATAGCAAAAAATCAAGCCAGAAGAGAGAGCAGAGCACGAAGCAAGTCAACACAACTCAAAAAAATTACTGTGCTCATTATAACTTGGATTTTTTGCATAGATACCCTTCTAAATATAGGATTTTGCGTAAATACCTTTCTAAAATTGATATTTGCATGTATACCCTCGTCAAATATTTATTTTGCTATTCTACCCTTTTTTATTCTTATTTTTGCATATGTACCCATACCATCTAACGCCGTTAAAAAATTAGCGGTTTTAAATTAAAATGACTAAAATATTCTTAATGGGTAGGCATGCAAATAGAAATTTTTATAAGGATATACAAGTAAATAGAAACTTTACCACGCTTTTGGATAAGAATTTGGGCAAATCTAATTAGTCATATCATAATTATGAGGTGTTGGGCGACCCATGACTTGAAAGACTTGTAATTGACCTCGTCCAGTCAGAGAAGGTGACCTATGACCTACTACCTGCGTCCGTCTACAAGCCACATACCTTCTTCCAAAATCCAATTCCATTGCAGAAAACTAGCACATGACCCATATTTAGTTGAGTGTTCCCTCACTTTCTCCTTTCAAAAGTTAAAAGAAACAAAAATAAAAAAACATAAGGAAAAAAAAAAACCAGCTACCGAACCAGAGGCATCAACAGTGTAATAGATCGAGAGAGAATCCTGATGGGCCGAGGTTCCTTTGGATTCTGCGAACCTATGCTTGTTGCTATCCTTCCACACTTGAACCCTACTCCCCTTAGGGCTTTTCCTCCTCATTGGCTGGCATTTCCCATCCCTTTAGAGAATAATAAGGCCATGGGAGCAAGCTAACAAGCTCCTAAGAAACCCATATCTCCTTCCTGTCTGCCTTGAAAACCCGCCATAAATTCACTTAAAAACGACCAATAGTACCACCACCCACACACAAAAAAAAGAAGAGACTCTCTTGCTTGTTATCACAAAGCAAACTCATTTCTCTGAGCTTTTGCTGGATTTTAGGTGGCTTTGTGCAGCCTTTATCCTGATTTTGTCTCTCTTTTTCTGTTTCCATTACCACCAACTCAGTGCTGTTAAAGCCACCTACTTAGCATCATTTCTGGTCCTTAGACAAGCCTCCTACTCAGTGAGGGGAGGGAAGAGTAAGGCACCGGGTGGGTGCTAAAGCTGGGCAAGGGGGGGCAGGGCATGGAAGAGCAAGGATAATAACGTCATTTCAATTTTTTATTTTATTTTTAATTAATATAAATATGATTTTTTTTAACACCGTTAGAACAACTGTTTTATTAGGGGTATTTGTACAATAATAGAGTTTTACGATAGTATACATACAAATATCAATTTTGAAAGGGTATTCACGCAAAATTCGATATTTAGAAGGGTATCTATGCAAAAAACCCTTATAACTTTCATGGACACACTAAGGAGAAGTGCTTAAAACTTTACCCTGAGTTGCAGCCGAAGAGAAAGAAGTTGTAGTATAAGGATTCCAAGAAGAAAAGAAAGGCAGTTCTCAATGCTGTAGAGGTTGAGGAACTATGAGAGCATGGGCAAACAAACTCCAAAAGAAAACCTAAGAGAACAACTAAGGTAGACTAAGAAGTGTGAGAGGTACTCTTCCACTTGAGGTCCAGGTAAAGCAAAGCAGCATCGAGGCTATTATAGATCTTGGAAGCCAAAAAAACTTCATCTCAAATCATAGTGGTCTTCATATCATTTATGTTGGGAATTGTGTCCCAAAGCCAATGTTTTAATTGTAAGAAATTGGTGTATGTATATATTTTATTAAAATGAATAAAAATTTATTCTGGTATTTTTCTATTCATCACAAGTGTTACATCTTCAAATTGAACTCCTGTGTATTGTGATGAAGTCCTTAGGACTAATTTAGTGGATAAAGGAGGTTTTATCATTTAGTCCTTAAACCAGTTCGCAACCAAATGATGAGCTGTCAATTGGACGATAGCTATGTCAAGTATAGGTCGTTGTGTGCCATTTAGTTGGTTGTCCTCTTAAACCAAGAAGTGTGGAGACACTGTATGGCATACAGGTGAGATGTAGGAGTACATCGTCACTGAACATTGACTCACCTGCGTAGCACTCCACTGTCGGGAGTTAGCTAGCAAAGCGTACGGGCATAAGTATCCCTTAGACCTGAGACTGTCACGGTGACCTGCAAGCAACTTACTGTACTTAGGCACTGGACGACCTGAATTTCTAATTCAGGGATCGGAAGGATGCTGGGTGCAATCAAGTACTCGCGAAGTCTGTGCATGAGTCAAGATGGGATTGACCGCTCCAGATTATAGGAGTTGATGTCTCGCTGTATTTCAATTCAGTAAAACCTTGGCCAGGGTAAACCAAGTGATAGGCCACTTGGTTTGATTATTTGAAATACACTATGGATGACCGGACCCAGAGTTCGACAGTCCACTCTGAGGTCATCTTGAGCATCGATGGTCATAGGGATGAATTATGCAATAACCATACGTCTAGGTTCTTGAATGTTGCTTTGCATATTTGACCTATCCGGATATCGGGTATCATTGCTAAATGGTCACCTCGATTAGTGCATGGGGTAGTTCATGTACTACCGGCTTAGTGTTCGAACCTATCGGAGTCACGCATATTAGTCAAGCTAAGTAGGAAGGTCTTGACCCAATTTGATTAAGAATTAAATTATGGGTCATTTGGAATTTGGCTTTGTCTATGTTCAGCTAGCACTGAACATGAGGTATATGCTAAATTTTATGGATGAGCAATTAATTAAGTCTGTATTCTAGGTCAATCAAGTTTCAATTAATGTAATTGAACTTGATCAGGACTCAATTATTGAGATTGGGTTTGATTGAGTCTCAATTAGTGTAATTGGGCTCGATTACGATTTAATTAGGATTTAATTTCGTATTTGTTCTGATCTAAGTCAGACTTGGATCGAGCCGAAACTGGACCCAATTGAATCTCCCATGAGTCGGACTCGTGTGAAATTTTTTCGGGTCAAAAATTCATTCAAATGGGCTGCCAATTTGGTTTAGAACCAAATAGGCTAGCTTATGATCAAATGGGCTGACCCATTTGAATCAGAATCTGACTTTTTCCATTTAAATTGGCTACTGACCATGAATATTACTCATGGACCCGTGGACCACTCCCCCTCATGGACCATTAACACTTTTCCTGTGAGCCACGACTCTCACCTGGGACACATGAAACAGAGAAGCTCTGTTCCACGCGTCCGCAGCCCTTTGGACCGGCGATTGCGCGGCCAACCGGCCTCCGGCCCGATGGCCGACTGGACCGGAATGTGCGGTTTTGAACCACCAACATTCCAGTTCAGTTTGATTTTTGAAATCCGACAGTAATTGGCATTAATGGCTATTTTTTTCCACGGTTGTTTTTGAAACAATCATTATCAAATTCATTCATATTCGATAATGAATGAATTTAATAACGCTCGACCATTTATGCCTCTTAACTCCTCTCAGCGTTGGCCTATTTGTAGGCCACCATTTTCTCTCGGAAGAAGTGAGAGAGAATTTTTCTTGGGAAGAAAACGTCAGACAGAGAGAGGTTGATTCTGTGAAGAAGAAGAAGAGAGAGGAAGGAGTCCTTTCTCTCTGGTGGTTTGGAGTTCGACCTAGGTCCGGTGTCCTCTCCTCCCTTCCATTCTCTCTGTGATCAGGATCAAGAGATGGGCGTCTGTGGCCCAGGCGTGCTGTGAAGAAACAGGAGAAAAAAAACCGAAGAAAGAAAGAAAGAGAAGAAAGAAAGAAACAGAAAAGGGAAGGTCCTTTTTCTGGATTTCCTTTCTTCCAAGGGTCCTTTTTGCAAAAGATTGTTTTGCACGAGTAAAGACATCATCCAACCTTCTTGTGAAGCTTGACGTGCGTGCGAAGTAGAGGGCTTGCAGATCCAGGCCTCGCAGAGCTACCTTCAGGGATCCAGATTCAGATCCAGATTACCTCGACCAACTTCCGCTGCGGGCTTGAGGTAATTTTACCTAAAAGTTAAATTTAATATTTATAATTGTTATAAATAAAATAAATAAAAAATTTTAAAACTGATTTTCATGCCTGGCGTTCGATTTTATCGGACAACTCGGGAGATTTTTCCTTCAACTGGTATCAGAGCCAGGTTGGCCGATGGAATTGGCCTATAACATCTAGAATTATGCGTGATTTAATTTTTAAATTTAGATTAGATCTAGATTTATTGATAAAATATCAATCTTGTGTTGAATTATAAGGTTGTCCTGCTATAAGGTTAATCCCTTGTAGTGAAAAGGTTGTCCTAGCACAAAATTGAGATTAATTTGTATCATAAAAATAAATATTTTATTTTTGTGAAATTATGCATAAGTGATGTTTATAAAATTTTACTTTTAAATTTATTATGACCATAAAGTTTAAATATAAATTGTTTATATTTGAAATAAATTGACACCTTGAATCCATGATCATAATACATTTAATTAAGAATAAATGTTGAATTTAAAATTTAAAATTTGAATTTCAAATAAAGATTTAAAATTCAAAATTTGAAATTTGAATTAAAATTTAAATTTGAGCATGGGATTTGGGGCATGGGTTAGCACAATCAGATTAGTTGACTAGGTGAGACCTAATCATGAAATCAGATTGAAATGGACTAACTTAAGAAACATGATTTAATCTAATTAATTGTTGAACTAGACTAAATCAAGGTTTATAAAATGATCAAACTCAATAGTTGTAGTTTATCATATCCAAATATTTTACTTAGATCTGATTGTGGCTCAGTGGTCGAGCCCGAGTTCCTAAGGATAACTTAAATCAACTTGATAAACCAATTGGTGTCTAAGGTAAGTCGACATTTGATTATGGTTTTTAATTGGGGCTACCTCTTACCTGGCCAACATAGTTGGTGTCTAGGAAAGAGGTTAATGGCGTAACTTGTTGGGATTTGTATCCTAAATGTCAATCGTCAGCATATTGATGATTGAATTTTGTAAACGAATTGACAAATTAATAAATTATTATTTGGCATTATTCATCATTTCATCTTCAAATGAACTCTTATATGATGAAGCCCTTAGGACTTATGTTATGATAAAGGAGGATTTATCTTTGAGTCCTTAAACTTATTCACGACTAAATGATATATTGTTACTAGGACGACAGCATTATCGATATTAGGTCGTTGTATGACATATACGTTGGTTGTCCTCTTAACCAAGGAGTGTGGAGACACTGGTATGCCACACAGGTGAAGTGTAGGAGTACATTTAAATTCGAATTTCAAATGAAATATATGCGACAAGAGGTAGGAAAATTCTGCTACATGGATTTCAAATTTCTCCCCTCTTTCACATGTGTTTAAAATTTGCATTTAAATCAGATTTGGTTGAGATCTGATTTGGGTTGTTCCTATTTCTTTGCATGTGCCAACTAAAGGAGGTTTTCTGAAAATAAATTTTGAATTTTGAATGAAAATTTGGAGGCCATTAAAAGGGGTCAAACATGGGCACCGAAAATACATCCATTGCAGCCTTCTTCCTCACCCACCTCCTTCTCCTCTTCTTCTCCATTTTAGATAGGGTTTTCAGAGTGAATATCTAGAAGATTCAAGATCAGATCTGAGTCCTCTACTTTTCTTACAAACCTCATCTCTATCTGCTTCAAGACGATTGATCAAGAGTTGATTGAATCCCGGCGGGCAGATTTCAGCTTTCAAGTGTTCTGCAGCTGCTAGCACTGTTGCAGAAGAAGATCCTTCAGGACTTCGCGTGTACTTCTCGTAGAGGCCATTTGTGTGCGTGACTGCGAAGTCAAGAATCAGATTCACAACTTTCATCCATCATAAAAGGTATTAATCTAGCATTAATCATTTATTATGGTGTCAAGGTCTAGGTCCGATTCACCGAGGTTTTACCCTCTTTTGGGGCTCCTCACGGAGATATCTCCAAAATCCATTCGATGGATATTCGAAGATTAATTGAAAGAGAGTTCTTAAGTTTCAAATCTGATAGTTAATCATACATAAAAGTTTTAGCATAATTGTTTAAACGATTCCGGCATAATCCTATGTGTTCTTAATATGCTAATTTCTAGATTTAATCTTGTAAGCATGCATGAATTAAATTATTTGATTCATTTTTTCGCTGTATTTTTGAAACTTTAAAAGAACTACGTTTGGCTTGATTCTCTTTGTGAAAGGGTACGTAGGCAACCCGATCAGGTTCAGCCATGGTTTTCCAAAAAAAAAAAAATTAGCATACTAAACACCGAAGAACCTAGGAATAACTTTCAGTGGTATCAGAGCCAGGTTATGTTTAAACTTTTATGTTTTAATTCTTGCAATTAAATCTGAAATTATTAACATGTTTAGATTAGATCTAAAGTGCTTTTTATGATTGATTTAATTGCTGATTATGCATGATTAAGTAGATCTGAAATTTTGGATGCATATGATGCATGTTTGTGTTAGGATTAGTAACATGAATTCATCTGAAATCATAATATTGTTTAGATTAGATCTAAATAAAGTTTATGATTCTTATGATCTCTGATTTTAATGAACAATCAGATCTGAAAATAAAAGTAAAAAAGCAAATACATAAGATGTATGTTGTTTGTATTAATTCATGTTGTTATGTATATGTGATGCATGAACATAAAACATAATGACTTAAACATGAATTAAATCTGATTATATGTGATTAATTACAAAAACTCAGATCTGAAAATGTGTTTTAAGAATTGAAAGATTGTAATTAACATGTAATTAAAAAGAAATATGCAATGATCAAAACTTTCATAAGTCTAAACTTAATTGAGAATTAAGTGTTATGAAATAAAATTGTAACTCAATTAATTGACATTGCATAATTCTTTGGGCATATGGGTTAGCTTGAATCAAGTTCTTAGGATTGGGTTAGACCTAAGGTTAGAATCAAATATGATCTAGTTAGAGTTAATTGATCAAATCTAATTAAGTAGTAACTAGATTAGGTCAAGAAAACTCTAGGTTAAATACAATAGTTGTAGATTGATCAATTCCATGTCTTTGATTAGACCAAGATGGAACTTGATTTAGGTTCAGAGGTGTAGCTCGAGTCATTTGAGTAATCAAATCGAAATTGATTAACCAGTCGGTGTCTAAGGTAAGTTTGGCAGTTTTGATCGGTGGTTTTTAATTGGGAGCTACTCGCACTGATTCGTCTTAGTCGAGTTAATGGCATATCCCTTCCACCGATTTCACTTACCTGGCCGACATGGTCAATCACATTTTGATTGGATCACTTAATGATTCGAGTTAGCCCATGCCTTAAGGAAAATCAGTACGACTGTTTTAGGTGTCTCCTTAACCGGTTTGAGTCTAATCAGATTTGGTGAAGTCAGTGGGAGAAATTAGACTAACCGGATCTTCTTATCTATCCTAATTATGATATCCTCTAAAATTATTAGGTCCTTAAAATGAAATGGTTATGGGGATAACTAGGTCATAGCCTCCCATTAAGTTGGGTGATAATGGGTCCAATGTTTTGATAATTATTGGAGGCGCCACACGCCTGGTACTTATCAAGCATTGAAATTGTCATTCAATATATGATGAGTTAAGTGTACCTTCAATAGGCGGTCAGGTGAGCCGAGCCACACTCGGGCTTGGTCGTCTATTAGTTGATTAGACTTAACCCTATCATTTAATGGTTGGACCTGACTAGAGTATTCGGTGGAGGCGCCACACGCCTGCCGGAAAACCTAGGGCAAAATCATCACTAGAAGTTGCTTGGTGAAGCAATTGGTTAAGAACCTACCAATAGGTGCATATGGGTTGGTCGAGCCACACTCGGGCCTATATGTGATCTATTGGGTTCTAGTGCCCACTAAAGAATTAGGAGTAATTTTTTGAATTAGAGATAGAGGCTATCAATTTGTATAAAATAGTGGGAATACCTTTAGACTAAAGTCCAAGTCTATTGAGTTTAGTCAATTCATATACTAATAGCCAATTTTTTTTTTATGCAGAAATGGCCACTAATTTGTCACTTCGCTCATTGTTGGACAATGACAAGTTGACTGGTCTAAATTTCAATAATTGGCATAGGAAACTGAAAATAGTGCTAGAGCATGAGAGGATCTTTTATGTGATAATGGATCAAGCACCTGAGCAGCCCGCTGCTAATGCAACAAGATCGGCCAGAGACACTTATCATAAGTGGCTCAGTGACCGGATCACTGTTCGATGCATCATGTTGGCAGCAATGAGTGATGAGTTTAGTAGGCGTTTTGAGAATACGCAGCCGGAAGATATCATTCAAGTGTTGAATGAATCATTCGGTGTTCCTGACGACGTTGAGAGGCACAAAACTAGTTGTGCCATGTTCAGCGCCCCAATGAAAGATGGGACCTCGGTAACTGATCATGTACTGTACATGATTGAGTTGATCGAGCGTCTAAGCTCTCTTGGCTTTCCCCTTCATGATCAATTGGGGAAGGATGCCATACTAAACTCATTGCCTGGATCATACCGTCCTTTTCTCACTCATTTTCGTATGACGAAATCTGTAGTGAATTATCACCAATTGTTGGGGTTACTACAGACGTTTGAGAATGATCACCAACTTCTTAAGAAGACGGTGAACTTAGTGGGAGGTTCATCCAAGGGTCGCTCCTTTAAGAAAGGGAAAAAAGAAATTCAAAAGAAACAGGTGCACCATGCTCAGCCTAGTCAGAAAAAGAATAAAAAGGCTGATCAAAGCAAGGCGGAGTGCTTCTTCTGCAAGAAGCAAGGACATTGGAAGAGGACTGTCCTCTTTACATTGCATCCCTCGATCCGAACCGGCCTAAGAAAAGTGGGCAATCAGTTGCCAATCAAGGTACTTATATGATAACACCTTGCAATTTTTCTATTTGTGATAATTCGATCTGGATATTGGATACCGATAGTCCTTTTAATATTTGCAATTCGTTGCAGGGGCTACAAGTCAGTAAGAGGTTTGAAGAAGGAGAAAGGTTCCTGAATGTTGGAGATGGAAGACCAGTTCCAATTCTAGCTTTAGGAATTCTTAAACTTGAATTCAGCTCTCATGTAAATGTCCTTAGTGATTGTCACTATTGTCCAAGTTTTCTATTGAATATCATTTCTGTAGGCCTTTTGGCCAAAAATGGTTATGAAATATCAATAAAAAAGGATTATTACAATGTCATTTGGAATGGTGTTGTTGTAAAGAATGGAATTCTGAGTAATGGCATTTACATTTTGTCACAGCTTGTTTATGTAATGTATAAATCCAATAAGCGCCCTAGAATAGATAATGTCACGGATGTCTACCTTTGGCATCATAGGCTAGGTCATATTAACAAGAATAGGATGAACAAGTTAAGTAAAGAGGGAATCCTTGATGTTAATAATTGTGAATCATTGACAACCTGTGAATCATGTCTTCTTGGTAAAATGACCAAATCACCTTTTACCGAAAAAGATGAACGAGCTAGTGATTTATTGACCCTTGTACATTCTGATGTATGTGGGCCAATGAGCCCAGATGCTAGAGGTGGGTATTCATATTTCATTACGTTTACAGACGACCTTTCTAGGTATGGTTATGTATATTTAATGAGACATAAATCTGAATCATTTGAAATGTTCAAATTATATCATAATGAACTAGAAAAACAAACTGGAAAGAGTATTAAAACTCTTCGATCAGATCGAGGAGGTGAATACCTCTCCAGTGAATTTTTGACATATCTAGGAGAAAATGGGATTCTCTCCCAATGGACTCCTCTTGGTACACCACAATATAATGGTGTGTCAGAAAGGAGAAATCAAACTCTGTTAGACATGGTTCGATCCATGATGGGGTTTGCTAATCTGCCCATATCCTTTTGGGGATATGCTCTTGAGTCAGCCTGCTATATTCTAAATAAGGTTCCAAGTAAGTCTGTAAATAAAACACCACATGAGATATGGACTGGACGCAAGCCGATGCTCTCTCACCTTAGGATTTGGGAGTGTCCGGCGTACGTCAAACGTTTGAAGACAGACAAACTACAACCCAAGTCTGACAAATGTTTTTTTGTTGGTTACCCTAAAGAAACTAAAGGATATTACTTCTACTTTGCTGAAGAACAAAAGTTGTTTGTAAGCAATAGAGCAATTTTCTTAGAAAAGAAATTCCTTGGTGAAGGAACAAATAGCTCTAATATTGAGCTTAGAGAAGTTCAACATGTAGAAGATCCGACACCATCTACTGAACCAGTTGAGTCGGATTTGATTAGATCAGATTCAGAACCCATATTAGATGCACCATTAATGCGATCGGGTAGAGTACCACGTCAGCCGGACAGATACTACGGTTTCTTGGTCCGGAATGGGGATCCTATCGAACTTGATGAAAACGATGAGAATCCGATCACATATATGGATGCAATGCAGAGGTATGACTCTGATAAATGGCTTGGAGCCATGCAATCCGAAATAGAATCCATGAAGGTCAATGATGTTTGGACATTAGTTGACCCACCTGAAGGAATTAAATTCATAGGGTGTAAGTGGATATTCAAAAGGAAACAGGGCGCAGACGGAAAGGTAGAGACCTATAAAGTCCGTTTGGTTGCCAAGGGTTATCGTCAACGTTACGGTATTGACTATGACGAGACGTTTTCTCCTGTGGCAATGCTCAAGTCCATTCGAATTATGCTTGCGATAGCAGCACATTTAGACTATGAAATCTGGCAAATCGATGTAAAGACCGCATTTCTAAATAGAGATTTAGAAGAGGAAGTGTATATGATACAACCTGAAGGTTTTTACATCTGCAGATGAGTCTAAAGTATGCAAGCTTCAAAAATCCATTTATGGATTAAAGCAAGCTTCACGGAGTTGGAATATACGTTTTGATAAGGTAATCAAAACATATGGCTTCATTAAGAATGAAGAGGAACCTTGCATTTATAAATGGGCAAATGGTTCAGTTATTATATTCCTTATTTTGTATGTGGATGACATTCTTTTAATCGGGAATGACATTCCTGCATTACAAGGAATAAAGGTTTGGCTATCATCTCAATTTGCCATGAAGGATTTGGGAGAAGCATCTTACATCCTAAGGATGAAGATCTATAGAGATAGATCTAGAAGATTGCTTGGATTATCCCAATCCACATACATTGATACTATACTGAAGAGGTTCAGTATGATTAATTCCTAGAAAGGCTATCTTCCGATGGGCCATGGAATTAACCTCTCTAAAAAGGATTGTCCGACAACCCCTCAAGAAAGAGAGAGTATGGATAGAATTCCATATGCTTCGGCAGTAGGATCTATAATGTATGCCATGACATGTACTAGACCAGACGTGGCATACTCACTAGGAGTAGTGAGCAGATACCAGTCTGATCCAGGTAGCAACCACTGGAAGGTTGTAAAAACCATCCTTAAGTATTTGAGAAATACTAAAGATCAATGGCTTGTCTATGGTGATTCTAACTTAAAACTTGAGGGATATACTGATTCAAGTTTTCAGTCAGATCAAGATGATAGCAAGAGCGTGTCAGGATATATCTTCACTCTTAAGGGTGGGGCCATCTGCTGGAAGAGTTCCAAGCAACATACAGTGGCAGATTCTACATGTGAAGTAGAATATATCGCAACATTTGATGCCGCCAAGGAAGCTGTATGGTTGCGGAAGTTCATCACCGAGCTTGGAGTGACACCCTCCATTGATGGTCCAGTGCCTGTATTTTGTGACAATACTGGGGCCATAGCTCAAGCAAGAGAACCCAAAGCACATCAGCGGACCAAGCATATTCTACATCGCTACCACCTAGTTCGAGAGATCATCGATCGAGGTGATATTGATCTTCAGAAGATTGACATAAAAAAAAATCTGGCTGACCCATTTACCAAAGTCCTCGGCATCAAAGAGTTCGACGAACACAAGTCGAAGATGGGTATTAGATACTGTGCCGATTGGCATTAGGCTAAGTGGGAGTTGTTGGGATTTGTATCCTAAATGTCAATCGTCAGCATATTGATGATTGAATTTTATAAATAAATTGATAAATTAATAAAGTGTTATTTGGCATTATTCATTATTTCATCTTCAAATGAACTCTTATATGATGAAGTCCTTAGGACTTATATTATGATAAAGGAGGATTTATCTTTGAGTCTTTAAACTTGTTTGCGACCAAATGATATGTTGTTACTAGGACGACAGCATTATCGAGATTAGGTCGTTGTGTGACATATACGTTGGTTGTCCTCTTAACCAAGGAGTGTGGAGACACTGGTATGCCACACAGGTGAAGTGTAGGAGTACATTTCACTGAACGTGACCAATTTCGGAATGCTCTACTGTCGAGAGATGTTCCGAGTGGATATGGGTATAAGTTTGGCCCTCTGACCTGAGACCGCAACCTGTGACTAGCAAGCAACTCACTGTACTTTGGTACCGGACTACCTGAATTTCTAATTCAGTAACGGAAGGTCACTGGGTGCAGTCAAGTACTTGCGTAGTCAGTTGTGAGTCAAGATGGAATTGACCCCTCCTGAAAACAGAAGATAATGTCTTGTGATTAATTTAGCAAAACCTTGGCCAGGGTAATCCCAGTGAGGAGTCACGGGATATCTAAAGTTAATCACATAATGGATGTACTAATTATAGGGTTGACAGTGAGGTCTAAGTCATCCTGGCATTAGGAGTCAAAGGAATTGAATTATACAGTAACCATAGTTCAGGGTTCCAGAATATTTGCTTCGCATATATTCGGCCTATTCGGACGTCGGGTACCATTGCTAGATGGTCACATCGATTAGTGTAGAAAATTGTTCCTATACTACCGGCTTAGGTTTGACCTATGAGGTCACACGCATAGAAGATTCTTGATTGATCAAGAAAGCTGATGAATGATTAAGAATCATTCTGGGGTAATTTGGTCAATTTGATTGACAAATTATCTTATAAAATAATTAAAGTAATTATTGAAGGATTAATTAGTAATTAAATTACTAATAAACTCAATTTGATTGAGTAATTGTGCTAAGGATGAGCCAAATTGAATTGGATACAAGTTTGGGCTCAATCAGGATTTTGACCTGATTGGATTAGGTCAGAACCAAAAAGGACTTAAGCTGATCAAATTAATTTCAAATTAATTTGTTCTTAATTGGGGATTGACCTAATTGGATTAGGTCCAACACAAAGTAATTAATTCAATTTGATTGAGCTTGGATGAGCCAACAATTGAATTGGATTCAATTTGAGCTCAATCAGGGTCTGACCTGATTAGATTGGGTTCAACCAAATTGCTTTGTTTTAATCCGGGTTTGACCAAATTTGATTAGGTGCAACCCAAGAGGATTAGGCTCAGATGATGTGGCAATTAGTGGTGACATGGAATTGGATTTCATGAATTTTAAATAAACCAAAATTATTGCATGGCGCATGGACCCATTGCTTGACACATGGCGACATTGTTTGTTGTTTGAATTTGAATTCAAACATTAAGCGATATATTAAATGATTTCATACATCAAATTACTTCCCTAGCTGGCATGTGAACCTCTGAATCATTTAAATTCGAATTTCAAATGAAATATATGCGACAAGAGGTAGGAAAATTCTGCTGCATGGATTTCAAATTCCTCCCCTCTTTCACATGTGTTTAAAATTTGCATTTAAATCAGATTTGGTTGAGATCTGATTTGGGTTGTTCCTATTTCTTTGCATGTGCCAACTAAAGGAGGTTTTCTGAAAATAAATTTCAAATTTTGAATGAAAATTCGGAGGCTATTAAAAGGGGTCAAATATGGGCACCGAAAACACATCCATTGCAGCCTTCTTCCTCACCCGCCTCCTCCTCCTCTTCTTCTCCATTTTAGATAGGGTTTTTAGAGTGAATATCTAGAAGATTCAAGATCAAATCTGAGTCCTCTACTTTTCTTACAAACCTCATCTCTATCTGTTTCAAGACGATTGATCAAGAGTTGATTGAATCCCGGCGGGCAGATTTCAGCTTTCATTTGTTCTGCAGCTGCTAGCACTATTGCGGAAGAAGATCCTTCAGGACTTCGCGTGTACTTCTCGTAGAGGCCATTCATGTGGATGGCTGCGAAGTCAAGAATCAGATTCACTACTTTCATCCATCATAAAAGGTATTAATCTAGCATTAATCATTTATTATGGTGTCAAGGTCTAGGTCCGATTCTCCGAGGTTTTACCCTCTTTTGGGGCTTCTCACGGAGATATCTCCAAAATCCATTCGATGGATATTCGGAGATTAATTGGAATAGAGTTCTTAAGTTTCAGATCTGATAGTTAATCATGCATAAAAGTTTTAGCATAATTGTTTGAACGATTCCGGCATAATCCTATGTGTTCTTAATGTGCTGATTTCTAGATTTGATCTTATAAGCATGCATGAATTAAATTGTTTGATTCATTTTTCCGCTTTATTTTTGAAACTTTAAAAGAACTATGTGTGGCTTGATTCTCCTTGTGAAGGGGTACGTAGGCAACCCGATCAGGTTCAGCCATGGTTTTCAAAAAAAAAAAAAAATTCAGCATGCTAAACACCGAAGAACCTAGGAATAACTTTCAGTGGTATCAGAGCCAGATTTATGTTTTAATTTTTGCAATTAAATCTGAAATCATTAATATGTTTAGATTAGATCTAAAGTGCTTTTTATGATTGATTTAATTGCTGATTATGCATGATTAAGTAGATCTGAAATTGGATAAACACAAATCTGAAATCATAATAAATAGTGGGAATACCTTGTAATTTTTCTGTTTATGATTCTACTGCTTGGGTATTGGATACCAGAAGTCCAATTAATATTTGCAATTAATTGCAGGGATTTCAAGTTAGTAGAAGATTCAAGAATTGCGAAAGATTCCTGAACGTTGGAGATGGAAGATCTGTTCCAGTCCTAGCTTTAGGAGTTATTAAGCTTGTTTTTGAATCTAGAGTAGTCATATTAGATGATTGTCATTATTGTCCAGCATTTTTGATGAATGTCATCTCTGTAGGCCTTTTGGCCAAAAATGGTTATTGTTTATCAATAAAAAAAAATTTATGATATTATTTTAAATGGTATTAAAATTTTTCGTGGACAATTGACACATGACATTTATATTCTATCATTGTCTGTGAATGTAATGTACACTTCTAATAAACGCCCTAAGTTAGATAATGTCAATGAAGCCTATTTGTGGCATTGCCGGCTAGGTCACATAAATAAAAATAGGATAAACAGGTTAGCCCAACAGGGCATTTTAGAAATCAATGATTGTGAATCATTGCCAACTTGTGAATCTTGTCTTCTGGGTAAGATGACCAAGTCACCTTTTTCTGGAAAGGGTGAACGAGCCGGCGATGTTCTTGGCCTCATACATACTGATGTATGTGGACCTATGAACGTAAGTGCCAAAGGTGGTTATGCCTACTTCATAACCTTCACATATGACCTATCCAGGTATGGGTATGTCTATCTGATGAAGCATAAGTCGGAATCATTTGAAATGTTCAAACGATTTCGTAATGAAGTAGAAAAACAGACTGGAAAGAGTATTAAGATCCTTCGGTCAGACCGAGGAGGAGAATACCTTTCCAGTGATTTCTTGACTTATCTAGAGGAGAATGGGATCTCTCACAATGGACCCCTCCAGGAACACCTCAGCACAATGGTGTATCCGAAAGGAGGAATCAAACTCTGTTAGACATGGTTCGATCCATGATGGAGTTTACTAGTCTGCCTCTATCTTTTTGGGGTTATGCTTTAGAGTCTGTGTGTATAATACAAATAAGGTTCCAAGTAAGTCTATTGAGAAGACTCCATATGAGATATGGACTGGGCGTAAGCCGACACTTTCATACCTTAGGGTTTGGGGATGTCCGGCTTATGTTTAACATTCTCAAACTGACAAACTTGGTCCTAGGTCCGATAAGTGTTATTTTGTAGGGTACCTCAAGGAAACTAGGGGTTATTACTTCTACCTTCCTAATGAACAAAAGGTGTTCGTAGGACTTAAGGCAACCTTTTTGGAAAGGAAATTCCTTAGTGAAGGAATTGTTGCCTCTAAGGTTGAACTTAGTGAAGTTCAGCAGGTGGAAGATTTAACACAATCTACTGAACCCACAGAACCGGATTTAATTAGATCAAACCCAGAGCCCAATGTAGAAGCACCATTAAGGCGATCAGGTAGAGTACCGCGTTAAGTGGACAGATACTACGATTTCTTGATCCAAGATGCAGATCCCATTGAACTCGATGAGAACAATGAGGATCCGATCACCTATATGGATGCTATGCAGAGGTCCGACTCTGAGTTATGGCTTAACGCCATGAGATCTGAAATGAAATCCTTGGAAATCAATAGTGTATGGACACTAGTTGATCCATTCGAAGGGATAAAACTCATAGGGTGCAAATGGATCTTCAAAAGAAAAAGAGGCGCAGACGGAAAGGTGGAGATCTATAAAGCCTGTTTGGTTGCCAAGGGGTATCGTCAACGTTATGGTATCGACTATGACAAGACTTTTTCCCCTGTGGCAATGCTAAAATCTATTTGGATCATGCTTGCTATAGCAGCATATATGGATTATGAAATCTGGCAAATGGATGTGAAAACAGCTTTTCTAAATGGAGAGCTGGAAGAAGAGGTGTATATGATACAACCTGAGGGTTTCACATCCATAGACGAGTCCAAAGTATGCAAGCTACAAATGTTCATTTATGGACTTAAGCAAGCTTCTTGAAGTTGGAACATACGTTTCGATAAAACTATCAAAATGTATGGCTTCGTTGAGAACGAAGAAGAACCTTGTGTCTACAAGTGGGCTAACGGTTCAGTGATCACATTCCTTGTCTTGTATGTGGATGACATTCTCCTAATTGGGAATGACATCCCTGCATTACAAAATGTGAAACTCTGGCTGTCATCATAGTTCTCCGTGAAGGATCTGGGAGAAGCATCCTACATCCTAGGGATGAAAATCTATAGAGATGGATCTAAGAGGTTGCTTGGATTGTCCCAATCCACGTACATCGATACTATGTTGAAGTGGTTCAACATGAAGAATTCCAAGAAGGGCTGTCTTTCGATAGGCCAAGGAATTTCTCTCTTTAAGAAAGATTGTCCGACAACTTCCGAAGAGAGAGAGCATATGAGTAGAATCTCATATGCTTCTGCAGTGGGATCTATCATGTACGCCATGACATGTACGAGACCGGATGTTGCTTACTCATTAGCAGTAGCGAGTAGGTATCAGTCTGATCTGGGTGAGAACCATTGGAAGGTGGTGAAAACCATCCTTAAGTATTTGAGAAATACTAAGGACCAATGGTTAATTTATGGAGAATCTAACTTAAAACTTGTGGGGTTTACAGAATCCAGTTTTCAGTCAGATCATGATGACAGTAAGAGTATGTCAGGATTTATGTTTACCCTAAATGGAGGAGCAGTCTGCTGAAAAAATTTCAAGCAGCATTCAGTAGCCAATTCTGTATGCGAAGCAGAATATGTTGCTGCATCAGATGCCGCAAAGGAAGCTGT
Organism: Phoenix dactylifera; assembly: GCF_051530095.1. NCBI lineage: Eukaryota > Viridiplantae > Streptophyta > Magnoliopsida > Arecales > Arecaceae > Phoenix > Phoenix dactylifera. The sequence continues at coordinate 14,217,797 of NC_143203.1, read as the reverse complement.
TTGGATCAAGAAGTTCGTAAATCAACTTGGTGTTGCTCCCTCAATCAACGGTCCAGTTCTTTTGTATTGTGACAATACTAGAGCCATTGCACAAGCAAAGGAGCCAAAGTCTCACCACAGGACCAAGCACATTCTGCATCGCTATCACCTGGTATGAGAGATCGTGGAACGAGGTGACGTCAATCTTCAGAAGATCGATGGAAAGAAGAACCTAGCTGATCCATTCACTAAAGCCCTTTCTGTAAAGGAGTTCGATTATCACAAATCGAAGATGGGTATAAGATACTATACAAATTGGCTTTTGTCCAAGTGGGAGTTGTTGGAAATTGTGTCCCAAAGCCAATTTTTTAATTGTAAAAAATTGTTGTATGTATATGTTTTATTAAAATGAATAAAAATTTATTCTAGTATTTTTCTATTCATCACAAGTGTTACATCTTCAAATTAAACTCCCGTGTATTGTGATGAAGTCCTTAGAACTAATTTAGTGGATAAAGGAGATTTTATCATTTAGTCCTTAAACCAGTTCGCCCAAATGATGAGCTGTCAATTGGACGATAGCTATGTCAAGTATAGATCATTGTGTGCCATTTAGTTGGTTGTTCTCTTAAACCAAGAAGTGTGAAGACACTGTATGGAATACAGGTGAGATGTAGGAGTACATCGTCACTGAACAGTGACTCACTTGCGTAGCACTCCACTGTCGGGAGTTAGCTAGCAAAGCGTATGGGCATAAGTATCCCTTAGACCTGAGACTGTCACGGTGACTTGCAAGCAACTTACTGTACTTAGGCACTGGACGACCTGAATTTCTAATTCAAGGATCGGAAGGATGCTGGGTGCAATCAAGTACTCGCGAAGTCTGTGTATGAGTCAAGATGGGATTGACCGCTCCAGATTATAGGAGTTGATGTCTCGCTATTTTTCAATTCAGTAAAACCTTGGCCAGGGTAAACTAAGTGATATGTCACTTGATTTGATTATTTGAAATACACTATGGATGACTGGACCCAGAGTTCGACAGTCCACTCTGAGCTCATCTTGAGCATCGATGGTCATAGAGATGAATTATGCAATAACCATACGTCTAGGTTCTTGAATGTTGCTTTACATATTTGACCTATCCGAACGTCGGGTATTATTGCTAGATGGTCACCTCGATTAGTGCATGGAGTAGTTCATGTAGTATCAGCTTAGTGTTTGAACCTATTCACACCCATTAGTCAAGCTAAGTAGGAAGGCCTTGACCCAATTTGGTTAAGCATTAAATTATGGGTCATTTGGAATTTGGTTCTGTCTATGTTCAGCTAGCACTGAGCATGAGGTACATGCTAAATTTCATGGATGAACAACTAATTAAGTCTGTATTTCGGGTCAATCAAGTTTAAATTAATGTAATTGAACTTGGTCAGGACTCAATTAGTGTAATTGGGCTCGATCACAATTTAATTGGAATTTAATTTCGTATTTGTTCTGATCTAAGTCGGACTTGGATCGAGCCAAAACTGGACCCAATTGAATCTTCCATGAGTCAGACTCGTGTGGAATTTTTTCGGGTCAAAAATTCATTTAAATAGGCTGCCAATTTGGTTTAGAACCAAATAGGCTAGCTTATGATCAAATGGGCCGACCCATTTAAATCAAAACCCGACTTTTCCCATTTAAATTGGCTACTGACCGTGAATATTACTCATGGACCCATGGACCACTCCCCCTCATGGACCATTAACACTTTTCCTATGAGCTGCGACTCTCACCTAGGACGCATGAAACAGAGAAGCTCTGTTCCACGCGTCCGCAACCCTTTGGACTGCCGATTGCGCGGCCAACCGGCCTCCGGCCAGATGGCCGACTGGACCAGAATGTGCGGTTTTGAACCGCCAACATTCCAGTTCAGTTTGATATTTGAAATCCGACAGTAATTGGCATTAATCGCTGTTTTTCTCCACGGTTGTTTTTGAAACAATTGTTATCATATTCATTCATATTCGATAATGAGCATATTCGATAATGAATGAATTCAATAATGCTCGACCTTTTACGCCTCTTAACTTCTCTCAGCGTTGGCCTATTTGTAGGCCACCGTTTCCTCCTGGAAGAAGTGAGAGAGAATTTTTCTTGGGAAGAAAACATCAGACAAAGAGAGGTTGATTCTGTGAAGAAGAAGAAGAGAGAGGAAGGAGTCCTTTCTCTCTGGTGGTTTGGAGTTCGACCCAGGTCCGGTGTCCTCTCCTCCCTTCCATTCTCTCTGTGATCAAGATCAAGAGATGGGCGTCTGTGGCCCAGGCATGCTGTGAAAATACGAGAGAAAAGAAACCGAAGAAAGAAAGAAAGAGAAGAAAGAAAGAAACAGAAAAGGGAAGGTCCTTTTTTCGGATTTCCTTTCTTCCAAGGGTCCTTTTTTGCAAAAGATTGTTTTGCACGAGTAAAGAAATCATCCAACCTTCTTGCGAAGCTTGACGTGCATGCGAAGTAGAGGGCTTGTAGATCCAGATCCAGGCCTCGAAGCTTGATTGTGTACCTCGATAATATTTTGATCTACAACAATACTTGGGAATAACATGTCGTGCACATCAGGAAGGTCTTGGAGGTACCGCAGAAAAATTAGATGAAGCTGAACCTCAAGAAGTGCAAGATCGGAAAGCAGTCTTTAGTGTACTTAGGCTTCGTGGTGGTGGGGTGAGCTGAAAATTGATCTACATAAGGTGAGGGCCATCAAAAGTGGCCTAGACCCAAGTTAGTAATCGAGGTTAAAAGTTTTATGGCGCATGTCAGTTTGACCATGCCGTTTTGGGCCCCAAACGATGAAATTTGGGCTCGATCGCTAGAAGCGTCGCCCTTAAAAGGCATCGCGTCACATCGTAGATATTAAAAAACTGCCTGATTGAAAAAAAAAATATCATTTTAATTAGCCGTCGTATGATCATGTTTTGGCAACTGAAAGTTTGACCTATGACTCGACTTTCTAATGTAGAGGATTTTGTTTCTGGACCTTGTCCAGCCCTATTCGTAGTGGCCAAAGTGGGATCCTCCTTGATCACATTGTGAGCAATCTGAATGACACTTTGATTGTCATAGTAAAAAGTTGTAGTACCATGATGAGTAACTCTCATATCCTCTGGTAACCATCTAAGTTAGAGAAGCTCATCGGTAGTATCAACAACAGCTCTATATTTTGCCTCAATACTGGACCTGGAGATAATAGTCTGCTTCTTACTATGCCAAGAGTTAGAAAAGTCATCCAAAAAATAATAATAGCATGTAGTAGAGCGTCTATTAGTAGGAACACCTGCCCAATCATCATCAAACTAAACACTTAGGTGCAAACAGGAATCAACAGCAAAATGTATGCCATGAAACAAAATATCCTTGATGTTGGGGAAAAATATGACGCCACACTTGGCCGAGCAGACCACCTCCGAGCAGGTGTCGGTCGAGCAGACCGCCTCCGAGCAAGGGTCCGCCGAGCAGACCCCTCCGAGCAGGGGCCGACCGAGCAGACCCCCCCGAGCACGGGCCGACCGAGCAGACCCTCCTTTCTGTTGTCGGCACCCCACGCCGGAACCCACTCACACCAGCGCCGCCACCGACGTCGGACAAGCAAGAGAGATACAAACGGATAAGCACTCTCTCGCTCCCTCGACTCCGGACTCAAGGATCACCTCTTCGCTCCGCCTACGAAGGGCAAAAGATTACCCCGTGGTATCAGTAGGGTAAAACACTTGAGCACCGCAACGGATTATCAAAGATCAAAGGAAGAAGAAGGAAGAAAATAGCAAAGCAAACACAAAGATGTAACGAGGTTCGGCTACAAATAGCCTACGTCCTCCACCGCTCCAAATCTCAATAAGGATGAACTGATTACAGAGATAGCACACACCCAAACGATCACAAGCGATCGATCTACAAGAGATTCACACAGAATTCCCTTTGCACAAGAAGTAGGATCCCAATCCTCTTCTTCTCTAGAACCCTAGCCTCACAAACAAGAGTATCTCTCAAATATACGGCCAATCGCTATAACCCTAGGGCTCTCATGAGTCCTATATATAGTCTCAAGACCTTCAGATGATCATAGCCGTCGAAACGCCAACAAAACACCAAAAGAAAACTCATCCGTATGATTTCCGCGAGCTCGAGTCGACTCGGCTTTAGTTCGAGTCGACTCGGGCACGTCTGGACAACTTCCAGTATGACTGGCACGATCTCGAGTCGACTCCACTGTATCTCGAGTCGACTCGACGATGCTCCGAGTCGACTCGACTGTAGTTCGAGTCGACTCTGACAGTCCAGACAGAAACATGGTTTTTGCGGCTTTCTCCTCTCGGGTCGACTCGACAGACCTCGAGTCGACTCGACTGTTTCCGAGTCGACTCGACTGTAACTCGAGTCGACTCCGACAGTCCACCAGACGGAACTATTCAGAATTGATTCTCCTTCAATTCTCTTCATCACTAAAGGTCTCCACATACCCCAACAATCTCCCACTTGGAGACCTTGGGTATATTCTCTTGTTACTTGGTTCTCCTCTGTGCTCCCACTGAAACTGGATCATCCTAGTGAAATCGGTACGATGCCTCCTCAACGTCTTCAAGCATGAAGACCAGCAGAAGCTGAACAGCTCCTCAGCTTCTCCACCGTGACGACCTTCGTCAACATATCTGCAGGATTCTGACTTGTATGAATTTTCTCCAACTTGACGAGTCCCTGCTCGAGCAATGACCTCACGAAGTGGTACCGTATGTCAATATGCTTCGTCCTTGAATGAAAAACTGAATTCTTCGCCAGATGAATTGCACTTTGACTGTCTGAATATAACATGCAATCCTTCTGTTCCTTCCCAAGCTCCTTCATCAAGCCTTGAAGCCATATTAGTTCCTTGCACGCCTCTGTGGCTGCCACATACTCCGCCTCCGTAGTCGACAATGCAACAACTGGTTGCAACCTGGAAATCCAACTGACGGCTCCACTGCCCAAGGTGAACAAGTACCCTGTCGTGCTTCTCCTGCCGTCCAAGTCCCCTGCCATGTCTGAGTCCACATACCCCTGTAACCGGATCTCAGAACCTCCATAGCACAATGACATGTGCTCAGTGCCTTTCAGATACCTCAGTATCCATTTGACCGCGCGCCAATGCTCCAAGCCTGGGCAGCTCATGAAGCGACTCACAACTCCCACTGCTTGAGCAATGTCTGGTCTCGTACACACCATAGCGTACATCAAGCTCCCCACTGCCGATGCATACGGGATTTTTGACATATTGAGCTCCTCCACCCGCGTCTTCGGACTTTGCCCGTTTGAGAGCTTAAAATGGGCACCCAGCGGTGTGCCAACAGGTTTGGCACCCTCCATGCAGAATCTCCTGAGTACTCAGCTGATGTACTCCGCCTGAGATAGTCTGAGGATATGTTTAGACCTATCTCTGCTGATCCGCATCCCAAGGATCTGTTTTGCTGCTCCTAGATCCTTCATTGCAAATTTTCTTGACAGCTTCAGCTTCAATTTTGCAATCTCATGCATGCTAGCTCCTGCAACTAACATGTCATCAACATACAATAGCAAGATAATGTAAGATGTACCGAAGTTCCGGAAGTAGCAACAGTGATCCTCCTGACATCTCCTGTATCCTATCTCAAGCATGTAACTATTGAACTTGAGATACCATTGTCTGGGTGCCTGTTTCAAACCATAGAGGCTTTTCTTTAGTTTGCAGACTAAGTCACCCGTGCCAGCTGCAATGTATCCCTCCGGCTGCTGCATGTATATCTCCTCATCGAGATCTTCGTGGAGAAAGGCCGTCTTCACATCAAGCTGCTCTAAGTGAAGATCCTCTACTGCCACCATGCTCAGCACCGCTCGAATAGTACTCATCTTGACTACAGGAGAAAAGATCTCTGTGAAGTCGATACCTGCTCTCTGCTGAAATCCTTTTACAACCAGTCTGGCCTTGTATCGCTTCTTCCCGCCTTGCTCTTCCTTCAGCCTGTAAACCCATTTGTTTAACAGTGCTTTCTTCCCCTTGGGCAGATTCACCAAATCCCACGTTTGATTCTGTTCCAATGACTTCATCTCATCATCCATGGCCAACTCCCACTCCTTCCTGGTATCAACCTCCAATGCCTCCGTGAAGCATTCAGGTTCGCCATTATCTGTGAGCAGCAAATAACTAAGAGTCCCATCATACCTTTGAGGAGGCTTCCCATGAGTACTACGAGTGGACCTTCTTAGTTGTGGAGGGGGTGCCATTGCTTCAGGTTCTTGCTCTGACTGAGTCTTCTGACCAGAATTTGTAGACTCCTCTTCAGGATCCACAAAACACGGCTCAACAGGTTTTGTTTCTGATTCAGTGCTCTGCTGCATTTTCTCATTGAATACCACATCATTACTACGAATGATCTTCTTGTGTTCGGGATCCCAAAGCCGGTACCCAAACTGTTGACCTCCGTATCCAACGAAAATACACTTCTTTGATTTGGCGTCTAGTTTGCTTCTTTGACTGGAATCAACATGGACATAACTGGTACAACCGAATACTCGTAAGTGCGCCAAATCAATCTTCTTCGCTGTCCATGCTTCCTTAGGAATCCCAAATTCAAGTTTCTTTGATGGCCCTCTGTTGATCAAGTAGGCAGCAGTGTTAACTGCTTCCGCCCAAAACTGCTGTGGCAATCCAGCATGTATCCTCATACTCCTGGCACGCTCATTAATTGTTCTGTTCATCCTTTTAGCAACTCCATTTTGTTGTGGTGTTCCTGGAACTGTCCTTTGCCTGACGATCCCAGCATCTGCACAGTAGTCCTCAAACTCCCTGCTACAATACTCACCACCGTTGTCCGATCTCAGGCATTTCAACCTCTTTCCTGTCTCGAGTTCTACCATCGCCTGCCATCTCCTGAAGACCCCAAATACCTCTGACTTGTGCTTCAAGAAGAACACCCAAAGCTTCCTGGTAGCATCATCAATAAAAGTAACATAGTACTGAGATCCACCAATGGAAGAAACTGGTGCAGGCCCCCACACGTCCGTGTGCACGAGATCTAGCTTTTCTTGCTTCCGAGGTTTACCTTCTTTGTTGAATGAAACACGCTTCTGCTTTCCGAGAACACAATCCTCACAGAAGTCCATCTCAACACTCCTGAGACCCTGCAGCTTTCCCAACTGGTGCATCACCTCCAGTCCCTGATAACTCATGTGCCCAAGTCTACAATGGCATAACTTGGTGTCCACATCTGCTGCAACAACTCCAATAGAGTTCTCCGTGCCGTTGGTGACATAAAGTGTCCCAACCTTCTTGCCACTAGCCACCGTCAACGAACCTCTGGATATCTTCCACTGATCAGCTGTGAAAGTAGCCTTGTACCCCTGGCTCGCCAACTGTCCAACAGAAATCAGATTCCTCTGCAGTTGAGGTACGTGCCGTACGTCCTCAAGCTCAAGTGAAGATCCAGAAACCAACTTCACTTCCGCGCTTCCCCTTCCTTGTATGGTGCAAGGCTCTCCATCCCCTAGGTAGACTTTGCCAAAGTCTCCCTTCTCATATCCTCCAAGAAGCTTCCGTTGGGATGTAGCATGGAAAGACGCGCCCGAGTCTATCACCCAAGACTCGTCACAGGTAGACAAAGATAGAACGAGGGCATCCATATCACCGTCTTCAGCAAGATTTGCCAGATCCTTGCTGACTCCTTCGATGTGGTCGCCTTGCTTCCCTTTAGGAGATTTGCAATCCCTCCTAAAGTGCCCCGTCTTCCCGCAGTTCCAGTACTTCGCTCCCTTGTTCTGAGGTGCTCGAGACCTGCTGGATCTCGACTTCGAGTCGCTTCGAAATCGACCGTCCTTCTTTTGTCTTCCCCGGTCAGAGGTGTTTAGTGCACTTCCAGACGACTCCGTAGCTCCAGAAGATTTCCTTCTTGCTTCTTCACTCAGAAGCACTCCCACAACGTCATCAAAAATCAACTTCCCCGTTGCCGAAGAGTTGCTCACCGCCATCACCAGGCCCTCCCAGCTATCAGGCAATCCGGAGAGGATTAGCAATGCCCGAATCTCATCGTCAAAACTAATCTCCACTGACTCCAACTGGGCCGTGAGTCCATTGAACTCGTTGAGGTATTCTGCTACGCTGCCGCCATTTTTCATACGAAGATTAAACAACCTCTTCATGAGAAATACCTTGTTTGATGCTGAGGGTTTCTCGTACATCCGCGACAATGTTGCCATCAACTCCATCGTCGTCTTCTCATTTTTGATGTTGAATGCCACTTGGGATGCAAGTGACAATCTGATGGTGCCGAGCGTCTTCCGATCGAGGACCTCCCAGTCTTCATCGGACATCTTCTCTGGTTTCTTTGCTCTACCTCCAAGAGGTAAATAGAGATCCTTCTGGTAAAGGTAATCTTCTATTTGCATCTTCCAAAACCCGAAGTTCGTGCCATTGAACTTCTCAATTCGCAACTTTCCTTCATCCGCCATTGCAGAATAACCAATAGCTCTGATACCAATTGTTGTCGGCACCCCACGCCGGAACCCACTCACACCAGCGCCGCCACCGACGTCGGACAAGCAAGAGAGATACAAACGGATAAGCACTCTCTCGCTCCCTCGACTCCGGACTCAAGGATCACCTCTTCGCTCCGCCTACGAAGGGCAAAAGATTACCCCGTGGTATCAGTAGGGTAAAACACTTGAGCACCGCAACGGATTATCAAAGATCAAAGGAAGAAGAAGGAAGAAAATAGCAAAGCAAACACAAAGATATAACGAGGTTCGGCTACAAATAGCCTACGTCCTCCACCGCTCCAAATCTCAATAAGGATGAACTGATTACAGAGATAGCACACACCCGAACGATCACAAGCGATCGATCTACAAGAGATTCACACAGAATTCCCTTTGCACAAGAAGTAGGATCCCAATCCTCTTCTTCTCTAGAACCCTAGCCTCACAAACAAGAGTATCTCTCAAATATACGGCCAATCGCTATAACCCTAGGGCTCTCATGAGTCCTATATATAGTCTCAAGACCTTCAGATGATCATAGCCGTCAAAACGCCAACAAAACACCAAAAGAAAACTCATCCGTATGATTTCCGCGAGCTCGAGTCGACTCGGCTTTAGTTCGAGTCGACTCGGGCACGTCTGGACAACTTCCAGTATGACTGGCACGATCTCGAGTCGACTCCACTGTATCTTGAGTCGACTCGACGATGCTCCGAGTCGACTCGACTGTAGTTCGAGTCGACTCTGACAGTCCAGACAGAAACATGGTTTTTGCGGCTTTCTCCTCTCGGGTCGACTCGACAGACCTCGAGTCGACTCGACTGTTCCCGAGTCGACTCGACTGTAACTCGAGTCGACTCCGACAGTCCACCAGACGGAACTATTCAGAATTGATTCTCCTTCAATTCTCTTCATCACTAAAGGTCTCCACATACCCCAACACTTTCGGCCTGGCGACACCCGGATAGCCTTACCAACCCAAGGACGTCTGACCTGCGCGCTGAGGCTACATCCTCCCGCAGTACGACCGAAAGACTACGTTTTGTCTTCACCAACAATTAATGTGTGTGGGTCTTGTAGACATCCGGTTCACTCAACAATCAAAGCGCATGACACCTGCAGGCCCTCAGCCTACTCAACAATTAAAGCGTATGGCTTCCATCGCCTACGGACACCGAGCCTCTCACGGCAAACCCGCATGACTACGAATGATGGCATGACTCCACGACGACTTGAGCTTCGGCCTAATCTCCTACAGTAATAGCATTGATTCACACGATCGAGCATTAAGGTCCAATTGTACGACAAACCATTTGCTCTGCCACATCACAGGTAACCCGACCCTCTCTATAAAAGGGGAATTTCTCCACTTTAAAGGGGGGGACGAAATCTGGTTTTCTGGCTTCCTCTCTCTCCTCCCTCATATTGACCCCTCACTGACTTAAGCATCGGAGGGCCGGCGCCCCCGGACAGCCCGGCCACCGGCTTCTTGCAGGTATCCAGGAGGACGCTGCCCGCCGACGAGCCGCCACCCTCCACTCAGCCAGCGGAGCTCCTCCCTTCCGGCCGACGGTCGCCCCCGAGTCCAATTTCCAGCAACAGTTGGCGCTAGAGGAAGGGCCCGAGTCGCGACCATGAAGCTGAGAAGCAAGGGAGCTTCTAATGCCTCTCGACATCCTCCACCTAGCCTCGGACACTCTGTCCAGAACTCGCCACCTCCAGCCGATTCGACTCCCCAAGTTCGGCCGGAGCAGTTTGATGCCCTGGTGCAGCAGGTCCAGGCCTTGGCCGTTGCTGTCCAAGGCCTGCAACCTAGGGGCATCCCAACGGCACCATTCCCTCCGGCCCTAGTTCAGCCGGTGCCTCCTGTAAGTAGACTGCCCCTCCAAGGCTAAGATCCCCATGCTCAGGCCTCCTCCTGGAGGGAACACCCGGTGAGGAGTCTTGGTGACTGGCCACAACCGTCAGAAGCCGAGTCAGTCCCAGGGCAACCTGCGCCGGACCGGACCGCCGCGGCGATCTCCCAGAGCGATGAGCTCGACAATAAGGTCGAGAAGCTAGAGCGCCAGATTGAGGCGCTCCACGGCAGGAGGTCGGGATGCGATGGTGACTTCGAGTTCACCGCGAGGTCCCCCTTCTCCCAACAAATCGAAGATGAGCCGGTCCCACCAAGATTTAAGATGCCCCAGGTGGAGCCTTACAATGGCAGAACCGATCCCCTTGACCACCTGGAAAGCTATCGGGCCTTAATGGCCCTGCAGGGAGCCTCGAAGGCCATGCTTTGTAAGGCCTTTCCAGCAACACTCCGAGGAGCAGCCCGATTTTGGTTTACCGGGCTGAAGCCTAGCACCGTCTCCTCTTTCGAACAGCTCGGCAGGTAATTCGCCAGCAATTTTGCTGCCAGCCGACCCCAACGGCAGACCTCGGACTCCCTCCTCGATATAAAACAAAAGGAGGGAGAGTCCCTCAGGGAATATTTGGACCGCTTCACCGCCGCAACATGGGAAGTTCGGGAGCTTGACCAGTCAATTGCCATGTCAGCACTGAAGACTGGGGCCCGGTCTTATAGATTCCTCTTCTCCATCGAGAAGAATTTTCCTGCTGACCTCACTGAGATGCTGGTTCGGGCGCGGAAGTATGCGAAAGCCGAGGAAGCCGTTGCCTCTAGACGGAGCGGGGCTGAGCAGACCTCCAAGAAGTAGAAAAGGCGTCGCGAGGAGCGTGGCCACCCCAGAAGTCCGTCTCCGCGCCGAGCCAAGAATCCACCTCGTCTGAAGAGTCCACCCCGATTGCGGGGACCACCTCGGCAAAGGTCCCCACCTCGTCCAAGGTCTCCACCATGGTCCCGCATACCCAACGAGAGGTACGAAAATTACACTCCCCTTACTGCTCCTCGAACCGAGATTCTCATGGAGATCGAGGGCCGGGACTATTTCCGGCCACCGCCCCCGAGACGAGATCCCGGGGCCAGGCGTAACCTCCGGAAGTACTGTCGTTTCCACCGGGACCACGGCCATGATACGGAGGACTGCTTCCAGCTTCGGGACGAGATTGAGACACTCATCCGTCGAGGAGTGCTCGACCGGTTCGTACGAAACCGGCGCGAAGAGCGAAGGCCAGTGGAGAATACCGCACAGCCCGAAGATCCAAATGCCAACAGGCCCATCGCCGGCACCATCAATACCATCCGAGGCGGGGCCTCGGTCGGAGGAGCTTCAGAGGAAGGAACCGCCCCGAAGCGCCTGCGCGCCTCGGAAACTATCTCATTTTCGGATGAGGACTTGAAGGGAGTTGAAACTCCCCATGACGACGCTGTGGTCGTCTCTATGGTTGTGAACAGATTTGATGTAAAACGCGTCTTAATTGATAATGGAAGCTCGGCGAACGTTTTGTACTTTGATGCCTATTCCAGAATGGGGATGACAGAAAGGCAACTGCGGAGGATGAATGCCCCGCTGGTCGGATTCACTGGAGACTCGGTCCCAGTGGAGGGCGAGGTCGATCTCCTGGTCACGGTCGGGCTCGCCCCCCGAGAAAGTACCATGAGGATGGGTTTCCTCGTGGTGCGCCTGCCCTCGGCTTATAATGCCATCCTCGGACGACTAGGGCTCAATGCTCTTCGAGCCGTGGTCTCAACCCTCCACCTGCTTGTGTGATTCCCCACCAGCCAAGGAGTCGGTGAAGTCCGCGGGGACCAGGCGGTAGCAAGACGATGCTACATGGCGACCCATGAGGCGAAGCAACCGGCCAAGGTGTCGGTTTCGTCAACAGACGACAAGCTCTCGGCCGAGACCTTAGAGGCACGGGTCGGCCCTCAGAAGAATCGGGTAGAGCCCGGTGAGCTACTCATTCAAATTTCCTTACGAGAAAATTTTTCCGAGCTAACTGTGCAGGTCGGCTCCGGCCTTGATGTCTGCGAAAGAGATCGCCTCGTCAGATTCCTGCAGAACAACATGGACGTCTTTGCCTGGTCGCTTGCAGATATGCCAGGGATAGATCCGGAGGTCGCGGTCCACCGACTCCAAGTGAAGCCTTGCAAACCCGTGCGGCAAAAGAAGCGAAATGCCGCCCTAGAGCGACAACGAGCAGTAGCCGAGGAAGTTGACAAACTCCTCAAGGCTGGCTTCATCCGGGAGATATCCTATCCAGAGTGGCTCGCCAATGTGGTCCTCGTCAAAAAGGCTAGCAGGAAATGGCGCATGTGCATAGACTACACCGACCTGAACAGGGCCTGTCCAAAGGGCAGCTTCCCACTCCCTAGCATCGACCAGCTCGTGGACTCCACTTCGGGATACGGGCTGTTGACATTTATGGACGCCTTCTCCGGGTACAACCAGATCCGGATGGCACCAGAAGATGAAGAAAAGACGGCCTTCATCACCGACGGGGGTACCTATTGCTACAAAGTAATGCCCTTCGGCTTAAAGAATGCTGGAGCAACTTATCAGAGGCTGGTCAGCCGAATCTTCAAAGATCAAATAGGCCGAAATATGGAGGTCTACGTCGACGATATGTTGGTGAAGAGTCGAATAGCAAAGGACCATGTGGCTGACCTCGACGAAGCATTCGCCACGCTCTGGAGACATCGCATGAAGATTAATCCCGCCAAATGTGCGTTCGGAGTCACCTCGGGCAAGTTCCTCGATTTCGTAATAACCCAACGAGGAATTGAGGCCAACCCCGAGAAGATCCGAGCACTCCAGGAGATGGTACCTCCGAGGACAGTTAAGGAGGTACAGCGGCTTACCGGACGGGTCGCAGCCCTTGGGAGATTTGTCTCCCGATCAGCCGAGCGATGCCTCCCATTCTTTGCGGCTCTCAAGCGGCCGAAGAACTTTCTGTGGTCAGCAGAGTGCCAGCGAGCCTTTGAAGAGCTCAAGTGTCTCCTCGCTTCTCCTCCTTTGCTCATGAAGCCTCAGCAGGGCGAGCTCCTTTATCTGTATTTGGCTGTTTCTCCAGTGGCAGTGAGCTCGGTCCTGGTTCGAGAGGAGAGCAAGCTTCAAAGACTAGTATACTACACTAGCCGGGTCTTGAGGGATGCCGAGATCCAATACTCCAAGCTGGAAAAGACCGCCTTTGCCCTGGTCGTCTCAGCTTGGAGGCTTCGGCCCTATTTTCAAGCTCACACGGTGGCCGTGCTGACCGACCAACCGGTAAAGCAGATCCTGCAGCGATCAGACCGTGCTGGTCGAATCATAAAGTGGGCCGTCGAGCTCGGAGAGTTCGACCTCGAGTACCGATCCAGGCCGGCCATCAAGGCGCAGGCGCTCGCCGACTTTATAATCGAGTGCATTGTGCCAGACGAGCCCGAGCCCGAGCCAGCGCCAATGGAGTAGACCCCGAGCTCGACATGGACTTTGCATGTTGATGGTTCTTTGAACTCGGAGGGTAGCGGAGTGAGTCTCATCCTCACCAGTCTAGATGGAGTGGTCGCCGAGCAGGCCCTACGCTTCGAGTTTTCCGCCTCTAACAATGCGGCGGAGTACGAAGCACTCATCGCCGGGCTCAGGTTGGCCAGGAGCTAGGTGTGAGGGACCTAAGGGTCTTCAGCGATTTCCAACTGGTCGTGAACCAGATCTCGGGTGATTTCGAGGCTAGAGAGCCCACGATGTAGGAGTACTTTTGGAAAGTGCGGGATCTCACTTCGACTCTGAGCTCCTTCCACATCCAACACATTGCCAGGATGGAGAACCTCAGAGTAGATCAGCTATCAAAGCTGGCGTCCTCTCGCATGAGCGAGCTTCCCAAAGCAGCAGCGCTGGAGTACCTCCAAAAACCTAGCACGGAGCCCGAGCTGGTCCTTTGCATTGAAGTTGAGCCGAGCTGGATGGACGAGCTCATTAGCTACTTGCGGGATGAGGTCCTCCCCAGTGATGAACACGAGGCTCGTCGAATCAAGCGTTTAGCTGCTCGGTACATATTACACGAAGGCAAGCTTTATCGGAGATCCTTTATCTCTCCCCTCCTCAGGTGCCTTCGCCCGACAGAGGCGGATTATGCAATGCGCGAAGTCCACGAGGAAATTTATGGAAATCATCTGGGAGGACGAGCATTGGCGCACAAGATTTTGCGCCAAGGATTCTACTGGCCGACACTCCAGAAGGATACCCTGGACTTCGTCCGAAGATGCGACCGATGTCAGAGAAACGCCAATGTCCAACGCCGGCCCTCGGCCCTGTTGACCTCGATCAGCTCCCCTTGGCCATTCGCCCAATGGGGAATTGACATCCTGGGACCATTCCCTCTGGCAACCGGGCAAAGAAAATTTCTAGTCGTCTCCATCGACTATTTCACTAAATGGGTGGAAGCTGAGCCAGTCGCCCGGATCACCGAGCAGAAGATGCGAGACTTCATCTGGAAGTCAATAATTTGTAGATTCGGACTCCCTCGCATCCTTATATCAGACAACGGTCGCCAGTTCGATAACGTCCGCTTCAGAGAGTTCTGCTCCGAGCTTGGCATCGATCACCGCTTCACCTCGGTCGCGCATCCTCAGACGAACGGAGAAACCGAGGTAATGAATCGTACTATTTTGCAGGGGCTCAAGGCCAGGATCAACCAGTCCAAGGGACAGTGGGTCAAAGACCTGTACAACGTCCTGTGGGCTTATCGGACCACGTTCCGTGTACCCACCGGCGAAACTCCTTTCAATCTGACGTATGGGACAGAAGCCGTCATCCCACTGGAGATCGGACTCCCTTCTCCAAGGGTAGAGCATTTTGACGCCAACTCCAGCTCCTCACAGCTTAGAAATAACCTGGACCTAATCGAGAAGACGAGGGAAGCCGCCCGAGTTCGCATGGCGAGATACCAGCAAAAGACAGCGCAATACTACAACGCCAAAGTCAAAGTCAAATTCTTCAAAGCGGGGGACCTCGTCCTCAGAAGGGCAGAGGCCTCCCAACTGACCGAGCAGGGGAAGCTGGCTCCGAACTGGGATGGACCCTACCGGGTCGCACGCGTCCAGCGACCCGAGGCGTACAAGCTGGAATCTCTTGATGGGACCCCCATTCCACGAGGCTGGAGTTCCGAAAATCTCTGGATGTACTACCAATAGAACCCCGAAGGGTCCTCTGTTTCAATCATAAATCTCACCTTTCTGCAATGACTTATTCGCAATTGCTTAATTGTGCTGAATTCCTCCTGATATCTAAATGCTTTGACTCCCAGACGACCCGGCCCAGCTCGTATATACAACCCTGCTCGGATACAACCAGAACCGAGCGAAGCCAGGCGCCTTAGTGAAAAATTTGGAATGCCGATATCGAGCTCTACTCGATCTCCACCATCTATCGAGCTCAGCTCGATCTCCACCTACCGTCGAGCTCGGCTCGATTCCCCCAGCTATCGAGCTTGCCTCGATCTCCGTCTTCTATCGAGCTCGGCTCGATCTCCATCTATCGAGCTCGGCTCGATCTCCATCTATCGAGCTCGGCTCGATCTCCACTATCTACCGAGCTTGGCTCGATCTCCGCCGATGTCGAGTTCGGTCTCGATCTCCATCAAATACCTCGGCTAAGGCCGGGATGCTCCGAGCGCCGACAGTGCGTTCCCAGACCCCTCGGCACCTCGAAAAGACGGGGTAGTGCTTTTGCGGCCCTCCGTGGCGCTCAACACCAACAACGGGATAGTACCTTCGCGGCCCCCCATGGTGCCTACTCGACTACGGTCGGGATGCCCCAATACGTCAGCGAGCTCGAGCTCCCTCGACCTCGGGATGATAGGGGAGTACCTTCGTGGCCCCCGAATACATGTTCGTGGTCAACAATACATGTTCGTGGTCAACAATACATGTTCGTGGTCAACAGTACATGTTCGTGGTCGATAGTACATGTTCGTGGTCGACAATACTTGTTCGTGGTCGACAATACTTGTTCGTGGTCAACAATACATGTTCGTGGTCGACAACACATGTTCGTGGTCAACAACACATATTCGTGGTCAACAATACATGTTCGTGGTCGGAAATAAATGTTCGTGGCCATCCAAAAGTTCGAGATGCAGCCCTTGCTCTATCGAGCTCGGCTCGATCTCCATCTATCGAGCTCGGCTCGATCTCCATCTATCGAGCTCGGCTCGATCTCCATCTATCGAGCTCGGCTCGGTCTCCATCATCCACCGAGCTCGCCTCGATCTCCATCGACTATCAAAGTTTGATCTGAGAGCCAAATACCTCGATCGAGATCTGGGTGCCTTGAAGCCTGCGACAGCTTCATGTATGAGCTCAAAGGGTTACGACCCCATGCTTCGGATTAAGCTTGGGGTCGTCCTCTGCAACAAGCTGAGGTACCACTAAGAACAATTCGCAGCACGGGGCATATAACCCTGAGAAGGTACGTTCTGATCGTCCAATACGCACATTCCATTCATTCTTATGTTAGATATGTAAATGAAAATCCCGACCAATATCGGGGCCCTCCGCCGAGCTGATTACGAGCTGAAATCTAGTCGAACACGCCCGCATGAACCCTAGTTCGGTTTTTCGGCTGCTCGGTGAAATTTAATCCTGAGCTCGGGGGGTTCAGCAATTTGGGCCACAAGCTAGTTACCTAATAAGATGATTAGAGCACGGCGCCCTGTAGCTGGGGCCCCGCGCTCTACGACCGCGAAACCGCGACTCAAGCTTAGGAGCTTGGCAAGCTCGGGCATTTTTTCGGTCTAAAGTGCCTTAGCAGCTCGGGAACCCGAGCAGCAGAGCCTTGGAGAAACGTTAGCTAAAAAATGAACTATAAAGGAATTGAAAGAATGAAAGTTGAAAAAATGAAAGTTGAAAATAAATATTTTCATTCAAAAGCCCGGAGGCCAAGTACAAAATTAAGGCTCGGCCGTGCGGTAGACAATGGCCGACCTCTCATTACAAAAAAGAAAGAGTACTAGAAGCCTTAAGAGGCGGGAGCCGTAGCATCTTCAGAAGAGATTTCTCCGGACTCGACTTCAATGACCTCGATGGCCTCAGCCGCCGGACCTCCCTCGGCAGTGGCTCCGACCTCGCCGCCTTCAGTGCCCTTGGGCGTGACCTCGGGAGTAGCTCCCCGAGCAGCCTCTTCTGCGGAAGCCTCCGGAGCTGCCTCCCCAATCGTCTCGTCCGACTTCGCCCCGAGGCCCTCGACTCCAGCTCCGGCTGAAGTAGATTGAGATCAAAATCGGGGCAGAGCTGGCGCAGTTGATTGCGGAAGTCATTGAACCCTTGAATAAGGCCATTCACGGCTTCCTCCTTGAGCAGCTCTTGAAACTCTTCCGATTCTCGGAAGAGCTGGACGGCATTCTGAGCCCGTTCTTGGGCCTCTTTTTCCCGAGCTTCGAGCCGCTCGGCCTTCTGCTCCGCTTCCTTTGATCTCTGCTCGCGGATGGCGAGCAGAGATTGCGCCTCGGACAGGCGAGCCTCGGTGGCCCGCAACTCTGATCTAGCCAGAGTATGAGCGGCCTTTTCCTCATCGAGCGCCATCGATAGGAGCTTGACTTCATCCTCGGTGGCGCCTACTCTGAGCAAGTGCTCCTTCTTGTGGAGCTCGAGCTCCGCCAGCTTCCGCTCGACCTCGTCCAGAGCCCGTGAACTCCGACGGGCCCGCTCTTTGTAATCCGCCCCAAGCGAGATCAGCGTCTCGACCTCGTGAAGGTGCTGCGATCTAGGTAGAAATTAGACAGAAAATAGAATTAAAGCATCAGAGCTAAAAGCGTAGGGAATAAGTGACAGTAAACGAAAGACTTACCCGAACAGCGGAGAGGCGAGCCGACTCTAAAAATTGATTCAGGCTCATGGCCTGAATCTTCGCCCTGTCGGCTGGAAGGAGCACGACGCGGAAAAGTTGCCGCGCCGTCTCGATATTCTCGAGGGCTGAGTCGCCCTCGGACACCGTTCACTCCACCACATAGGACCGCCTTTCTTGTCGGCCCTCGTTCTCTGGCGGGTCGGGGAGGCCGGACCTTGTCGCCCCCGAGGAAGGCGGCCTCGCAGCCCCTTGGCTGCAGCCCGGCTCGGATGCCGAGCCCTCGGGTCGGACGGGAGGCCGACCAGGAGTCTGCGAGATCGGCACGGGGCATGCGAGCGTCACAGCGGCCCCCCCAAGCTCCCGAGTTCGGAGCTCGGGCCTCCCCTCTTAGCAGCTTTGGAGGGGTCGACTTGAGGAGCGCTCTTCTCAGTGGCCCTGTCAGCCGAGACCTTGGCCTTCTTCTTCGGTTCGAGCGGTTCTCCTCCGAGCTCGGAAGCTCTCTTTCGGAACCGAGCGTATAGAGCTTCGCTTTTTGTCACCATCTTCGCGATATCTGCAAGGACGAGCAAGATAAGTCGCAAGATATTGCAAAAAAAAAAAAAGAAGAGAAAAGGGGAAAGAGAAGCCTTTCTATCACCGCGCTTACCCTGAGGACGCGCCGAGCTCAGACCGACATTGACTAGAGCGTCCTCACTCACGAGGCCGCTCTGAAGAATGCCATCCCCAAGGCCGCGAACGGCATCAAAAATCCCCTGGTCGCGCGAGGAAAGCCTGGGTAGCTTGTTGGCAGTCTTGAGTCGGCTCGGCCTCCACCTAGGGTCGAACCCCCACATCCGCTCGGAACCCAAAAAGAAGAACTTTTTCTTCCATTCGTGAATAGACGATGGAGCGCCTTGGAAGAGTGGCCGACCCGCCCGAAGGGCGATGTAGAGCCACTCCCCGTCTCCCGGGTTGGACTTCAACATGAAGAGCCGCCGGAAGACATTCACGGAAGACGGGATCCCGTATGCCATACTGTTGCCCAAGAAGACAACCCAAGAGGGGGGGTGAATTGGGTTTTAAGTAATAATTGCAAATTAAAACTTAATGAGTAACTAATTAATATTATTGCAGGTTGATTAATTAGATTACTGGTTGTAGTGAGTGGAGAGGATGGAAGAGACAATGAACCAATTACAAACACAAGAGGTTTTATAGTGGTTCGGAGCTAACCCTTGCTCCTACGTTCACTCCCCAAGCTTCACTTGGGAGTTCACTATAATCCCTAGGATTACAGCCGGTTGTTTTACAAGTTTACAACCCAACTTGTTGTTTTCACGAGATCACAACGAACTCGGTCGGTTTTCACGGGCTCACCGACTAGAACCACCCGATTGTTTTTTCGGGATCACATTCGAACCCTTAGACCGTTGGTTTTAACTTTGGCTCACCAACAAACCTCAACAACCTTGATTCAATCCCCTGATTGAATCAAGTAACAAGAAAACAGTTTGTAAAGAGTACAGGAAAAGATTCTTAAAAAGCAAATATGAACAATATAAATAATGTAGAGTTAGAAGCCCTCAAATAGATTTTGGAAGAGGAAGAAGGGGCTTCTCGAACTCTGAGTCTCCTCTTTGAATGCACTGATGATCTGATGTCAGAGGAGAGCCTTGAATGCGAGGAAGACGTTTGGAGGATGGACTTCAATGCACTTCTTTCTTCTTTCTCTTGTATTTACTCTTGAGAGGCTTTGGTAGGTAGAAATCCCTTTTGCTTTGAATGAAGTCTCTCTCTTGATGTCTATTACTGTTTACTCTGGCTATTTAAGCAATCTCCATCGAAAAATAGCCGTTAGACACACTTTTAGAGCCATTCTGTACAGTCTGCAACTCCTGACATAGTGTCCGTTGGGATCAGAGTCGACTCGCTCGATCTGGAGTCGACTCGGCTGTTGCTGGAGTCGACTCATGCTTTACGGGAGACGACTCGCCCACTGTTCAAAATTTGAAATAAAGTGCTATCCCGTTCTGGAGTCGACTCGTCCAAACTTGGAGTCGACTTGCCAATGTCCGGAGATGACTCGGCCCTCCGGAGACGACTCGTTCTCAGGGTTCCAGAGATCTGTTTTTCTGCATTTCTTTCTCGAGTCGACTCGGCTCTCAGAGCCCGAAAACTGATCCTCTGTGTTTGGAGTTGAACTGCCTCGGAGTCGACTCGAATTTTGTTGGGGTCGACTCGGCTGACTTGGGAGTCGACTCGGGAGCACTTGGAGTCGGCTCGGCTCTCAGGATCCAAAAACTGTTTCTCTGTATTTTGAGTTGAACTGCCTCGGAGTCGACTCGCACTTTGTTGGAGTCGACTTGGCTCTCAGAATCCGAAAACTGATCCTCTGTGTTTTGGCTTGAACTGCCTTCTAGTCTTGCTTTCCTCTGAGAGTCGACTCGTACTTAACTAGGAGTCGACTCGCCAAACTTCGGAGTCGACTCGTAACCTTCTGGAGTCGACTCGGTTGCAGGGTCTGAAATACATTGTTCTGTCTTTCTTCTGTTACCCTTTGGAGTCGACTCGGAAACGTCGGAAGTCGACTCGGCAACCATCGGAGTCGACTTGAACCCTTCTGGAGTCGACTCGCTGACAGGGTCTGAAAATCAACTTTCTGTCTTTCTGTCAGTTCTCAGTCGGAGTCGACTCGTAGTGTACCGGAGTCGACTCGAGCATGTGTCAGAACTTCTGAAACACTTGGAGTCGACTCGTAACCTTCCGGAGTCGACTCGAGCTTCAGACTTTAATTCAAACTGAGTTCCATACTTAGCCAAAATGTATTGAACCAAAGCTAGAGACACTTAAACATAAATTCACAAATATTTGGCTGAAACACTAGATTGAATTCATTAGTATAACATAAGATATACTCAAATGCTTTGAGCTCATCAAAATCAAATAGGGTTATAATCAATCACTCCACAATCTCTCCTTTTTTGATGATGACAAAACATTGAGTATTTGTAAAGTGAATTGCTCAACCAAAAGGAGATTTATAATAAAGTTTTGAAGTGAATTCAAGTGTCTAGTCATTTAATTTATCCAAAATTGAAAGGTGTGAAACAGCAAATCCTGAAGTTAAAGCTCCCCCTTTCATTTGGAATTATATAAGCCTTCATGTCATGCAATCAATTGTTTGGCTTATATGTGTTTAATGAATTTGCTTTTTTAAGATTTCAGATTCTCCCCCTCAACATATGCATTCAATTTTATTTAGATTCTCTGAATTTTCTTTTAATGTCTTGAAGCTTTTGAGCTTAAATTTTTGGTTTTAGAGGAAAAATCTGACAATTTGTTCTTGAGTATGATTTAACTAATCTCCGAATATTCCTTGAATAGATTCTAGAGATTACTCCTTTAGGAGCCCCAACAAGGAGATAATGAGCCTCGAGGTATCGAATCCACTTAGAACAAATTACTTTTTGCTTTAAGAATTTTCTTTTTAGTGATCCCTTTACATTTCAATTCAATATATTTTCTCCCCCTTTTTGTCATCATAGCAAAAAGGCAGGAGGCACAGAAAAGTACAAGCACTCAAGAATGCACAATTTTGAAAGGAAATTTCTACTCATTGTATTAAATTCAAATTTGAGTACAAGTGTGATCACATATCAAAAAAAATCCTCAAGGAACTGCACATCACAAAAACAGATAAAAAATACACAAATTCTTCTTTGTAGTGGAGGATGTGGCTCCCTTACTTAGTCTAGTGTGTTGGATGACCATGCTTAACCCCTCATTGATGTTCCCTAGTTGTTCGAGAATCTCCGAGGTGGTTCTAGACTGAGTCGAGGAAATGTTGTTCACACTCTCCTGAAGTGTGTCCAACCTGGAGATCAAGGCCTGGGCTAATCTCTCTGCGCCCTGGCTCTGGCTGCCTAGCTCCTGTCGGATGCCGTCTCGCATCTTCTTTGTGTCGTCCTTGACGTCACTCATGTTCCAGTATTGAGCTTGGATCAGGCTGCGCACATTGGATATCTCCTCCCTCAGGTGCATAATCATCTCGGCTACGGCTGCCAGGGAGGGAACTAGCTCGGTGGAGGGAGCACTCTGAGGACCTCGGAGCTCCCTCAGTAGATCATCTCTCAGTTCCCTCACTATCTCCTACCGCAACTCTCGGAGCTGCTCAGAAGATATCCGAACCTCCAGAGGCTGTTGCTGAGAAGGTGGGGCAGTGGAGGTGGAGGGCTCAGTATAGGTAGGAGCAGAGGTGGAAGGAAAGGTGGGAGGAGCTATGTCATTGTCCTGATCATGATCGGGACTAAGTGAGTGATGAGTGGTAGGGTCAGAAGGTGTGGATGTGGATGTGGATGGTTTCCGTACCCAGACTCCCCCAACTCTATGGAAACCCATCCGATGGAAGGTCCCCTCACCCATGCGATCTGTAAAACGCAGTGAGAGAGAGGGTTCCCCCTCAGGAATAGGGACCTCTAACTCCCTAAATATAAGGGTGAATAGCATGCCATAAGGAAGGCTGAGCCTAAGTTTATCTAGGGGTTCACACATGTACTTGTAGATGAGCTTGGGGAAGTTGATGGGAGTGTCTTGGAGGAGATGGTACATCAGTGCTAGGTCTCTCTCTGAAATAAAGTCAAACCTATCCGTTTTGGGGAAGGGAGTCCTAGAGATGACACTTAGGAGAAGCCGCATTTCAGCCGAAAGCTGATTTGCGAACACCTCCTCTATGGGGGACAGAGGTGGACTCCCTAAGATGGCCGTAAGGGCCTCTGTCCTATCGGAGGGGTGTGTGGGAACAATCCTCTCACTCGAGAGATGGAGGACTCGAGCAATGAAGTCCTCCGAGATGAAAATAGGGACATCCATAACAGTTCCCTGGATACCCCCGTTAACCCGTGCGACAGTACCATAGAATTCCCTAACTAACCCTGGATAGGTAGGGAGGTCAAGTGTGCAGAAAAACTCTAAACCCTGGGCCCTAAGGTGATGCCCTAGGTTGAACCCTTCCCGGGAGAGGAAGTCAAAGTTGACTTGCCTCCCGGTAGAGACAACCTTCCTAGCGCAAGAGCGCGAGGGAACCGGCCTAGGCGGGGAAGGAACCGGAGGTGGTGGCCTCGCTGGTCATTCCGAGCCTTGGACCGTCGCTCGGCCCCACTCGCGGAGAAGGGTCTCTTTCGGCTCGGGACAATGACCTTCCTAGGCATTATTGACCTAAACACGGGAAAGGATACGGAAAATAGGGAGAAACCTCGACGGAGATAACCTAAAGTGGGTCGGAGACGAGGTTGGAGACGGCTCTAGGGTTTTTGAACAGTGGCGGCTAAAAATAGAAGTAAAAAAGAAAAACATTCTGCTTAGGGTTAAAAGTCAGATTTCCGACCTCGAGTCGACTCCGGTAAGTCGCGAGTCGACTCGACCTTGAGTCGACTCCCAAATATGCGCGAGTCGACTCCTCCATGAGCCGACTCTAAAATGTATCTGAGTCGACTCGAACTCTGGCACACAACCAAAAATCTTGTTATTTTCATGCCAAAAGAGAGAGTTATGGACTTATCTAGGATTTAAGAACTGATTTGATGATCATAGATAAGAAATCCTATGTCCAACATAAACTAATCCTCAAAATCAATGAACTAGAGGAGAGTATCACTAGAATGGATCAATCACTCCTAACCCTCTTCTTAGTATGCAAAATCGATCTTCACTCAAAGATTTTGTGAAGATATCAGCAAGTTGATTATCAGTACAAACAAATTGAAGTGTCACATCACCATTCAGTACATGATCTCTTATGAAGTGATGTCTTATCTCAATGTGTTTAGTTCTTGAATGCTGAATTGGATTTTTAGTTAGATTAATGGCACTTGTATTATCACAGTTTATGGAAATTTTATCTTGTTTAATGCCATAATCTTCAAGTTATTGTTTAATCCACAAGATTTGAGCACAACAATTTCCGGCAGCAACATATTCGGCTTCCGTCGTAGATAGTGCAACCGAGTTTTGTTTCTTGCTAAACCAAGAGATTAAATTTTCTCCTAAGAATTGACATGATCCGCTAGTGCTTTTTCTATCAAGTTTACAACCAGCAAAGTCTGAATCTGTGTACCCTATTAAGTTTATGCTAGATTCTTTAAAGTACCATAAACCTATATTTTTTGTTCCTATTAGGTATTTAAAAATTCTCTTAACTGCAATTAAATGTGATTCCTTAGGATTAGATTAATATCTAGCACACATGCATACACTAAACATGATATCAGGTCTACTTGCTGTAAGATATAGTAAAGAGCCTATCATACCTCTATACAGCTTTTGATCTATTGATTTACCTGATTCATCCTTATCTAATTTGCATGATGAGCTCATGGGTGTGCTGATTGGCTTGTTTCCATCCATATCAAACTGCTTAAGCATCTTCTTGATGTATTTAGCTTGATTGATGAAGATCCCCTCTTTAGATTGTTTGATTTGGAGCCCGAGGAAATAGTTTAGCTCTCCCATCATGCTCATTTCAAATTCACTCTGCATTAAGTCAGCAAATTCTTCGCAGAGGTGATTGTTAGTAGCACCAAAAATAATATCATCTACATAAATCTGCACTACTAACATTTCTTTGTTTTTCTTTTTTAAAAATAGTATTGTATCAACATTTCCTCTAAAGAATTCATGGTCTAATAGAAATTTGCTAAGTCTTTCATACCATGCTCTAGGGGCTTGTTTTAGGCCATAAAGTGCTTTGTTTAGTTTATATACATGATTGGGGTATTGACGATTTTCAAAACCAGGAGGTTGTTCTACATAAACCTCCTCATTAATATACCCATTCAAAAAGGCACTTTTTACATCCATTTGAAATAGTTTGAAGTCTTTAGAGCATGCAAATGCTAGTAATAATCTAATTGATTCAAGTCTAGCCACAGGAGCAAAGGTTTCATCAAAATCTATACCTTCTTCTTGATTATAGCCCTTTGCTACTAGTCTAGCCTTGTTTCTAACCACAACTCCATTTTCATCAAGTTTATCTTTATATATCCATTTAGTTCCTATTATTGAGTATTCAGTGGGTCTTTCTACTAAATTCCATACCTTGTTTCTAGTAAATTGGTTTAGTTCCTCTTGCATAGCATTTATCCAATTTACATCATTTTCAGCTTCTTCAATATTTTTATGTTCTAAGTGTGAAACAAAAGCTAGGTGATTATTTAAGTTCCTAAGAGAAGCTCTAGTTCTAATAGGTTGTGATGGATCATCTAATATTAATTCTTTAGGGTGACCGTATGCATACCTCCAAGCCTTTGTAAGCCCATGATCATCAATTACCTCTTGGCTTGTTGAGGTTTCTCCACTTTGCTTCGGTTCATCCTCTTGTAATGTCATATCATCTATTTTTTTCTCAAGTATTCCTGCATCATCATCAAGAGCTACTCTCTTGCTAGAAGAGACATCATTAGTATCATCAAAAACAACATGTATAGACTCTTCAATAACAAGGGTTCTTTTGTTGAAGACTCTATAAGCTTTACTTGATGTAGAATAGTCCAAAAAGATACCTTCATCAGATTTAGAATCAAATTTACCTAAGTTATCTTTGCCATTATTATGAATGAAACACCTACACCCAAAAACATGAAAATAGTTTACTTTGGGCTTTCTATCTCTCCAAAGTTCATAAGGTATTTTCTTTATAATTGGTCTCAATAAAACTCTATTTAATATATGACATGATGTGTTAATGGTTTCTCCCCAAAAATACTTAGGGAGGTTACTTTCACACAACATGGTTCTAGCCATTTCCTCTAGGGTTCTATTCTTTCTTTCCACAACTCCATTTTGTTGTGGTGTCCTAGGTGCAGAGAAATTATGAGTTATTCCCTTTTTACTACAGAATTCATCAAATAGATGATTTTCAAATTCCGTTCCATGATCACTTCTAATAGCTATGACTGAAGCATTTCTTGCATTAGTTACTTCCTTATGAAATTTCTTAAATACAGAAAATGCTTCATCTTTATGAGCTAAAAACATGACCCATGTATATCTAGAAAAATCATCTACAATAACAAGACCATATTTGTTTCTACCAAGACTTGTGGTTCTAGTTGGTCCAAATAGATCCATGTGTAGTAGTTCAAGAGGTCTAGAGGTAGAGACACAATTTATGGATTTAAAAGAGCTCCTAGATTGTTTGCCATATTGGCATGCTTCACAAATTTTATTTTTCTCAAATTTTAGTTTTGGCAAACCTATTACAGAATCTCTTTTAACTAACTTAGATATTGTATCCATACTTGCATGACCTAATTTACGGTGTCATAACCAACTTGCATCATCAACCTTAGTATCACTAGTTACTAAGCAAGGACTGTTTTTAGCAAGGTCTTCAAGATCTACTACATAGACGTTACCACATCTAATTTCTTTAAATACTAAGCCATTGTCAATTGAGTTGGTTATGATGCATAAAGATGGCTTAAACAAAATATGTAAACCTCTATCACATAATTGACTAACGCTAAGTAGGTTATGCTTAGACCATCTACAAATCGTACATTATCAACGAAGGTTGAAGAGGTGATTTGTACTTTACCTATACCAATGATGTGATCTTGGTTATTGTCTCCAAATATCACAACACCTCCCTTCTTAGGCTCTAAGGTGAAGAATTGCTCCTTGTCACCCGTCATGTGTCTTGAGCAGCCACTATCCAAATACCAACAGTTTTTGTCGACTTTGGCTGCAAGACACTCCTACATAAGGAAATCATACAATTTTAGGTACCCAAGTTTTCTTGGGTCCTTCAAGGTTAGTAATGTTGGTTCCTTTTGGAACCCAAACCTTTTTAATTTTTCTTTTAGCTTCTACTTTCCTATGGTCACACACATTAGCTTTATGTCCTACTTTTCTACAGCAAAAACAGGTTATATTCTTAGTTTTACTTTTCCCTGCTTTCACAAAAAAAATTTTAAGGAGCTTTTGCTTATTATTAGGTTTATACCCTAAACCAGCTCTATTAAACACAGCTCGTTGATTGTTAAGTATCATTTCCAATTTTTCGAAACTATATGTAAACTTTTCAACAATAGGTTTGTATTTTTCAAGCTCTTGTGTTATTTTTTGTTTTTCTGTTTTTAGTATGTTTAAGTCTTTTTTGAGATTATCTTTTAAAGTTTGTTTACCATTTTTAAGTTCTGAAATTTTTTTGGTTAGTTTTTCGTTATCTTTAATTAAGGTATTAGTTTTTTGAATTAACATTTAGTTACTTATTTTAAGTTCTAAATTTTCTTTAATGATAAAATCCTTGTCTTTAATTAATTTATCATACTTATGGAAGTGAGATTGAATAGTTAGTTTTAGTTCTTTATTCTTAAGATTTATTATTTTATATTCATCCATTAGTTCATTAAACGCATCATACAATTCATCAAAGGTAAAATCTAAATGCGTTTCAGATGTTACCTCATTTTCATTCGCCATAAAACAGAAGTTGGCCTTTTCCTCTTGTTCCTCATCCGATGATGATGATGATGAATCGGAGTCTATCAAGGTGGTGACAAGAGCTTTCTTTTTCTTGTGCTTGATGCTCTTCTTCAGTAATGGACAGTCGATTCTGAAATGTCCCAGTTTCTTGCACTCATAGCAACCGATTCCCTCACTTTCTCTTTCCTTACCTTTGTCCTTGTTGTAGAAATTTGAGGGACCTCTCCTCTGATGAAAGGAATTCTTTCAGTTGATGAACTTTCTGAACTTTCGCACGAGAAGAGCCTCATCATCATCTCCCTCATTGTCTTCTTCTTCGCTGCTGCTACTGCAAGATGGATCTTTGTTAGAAGAAGTAGATTTGAGGGCTATTACCTTTTTCTTATGAGAGGATTCTTCTTCACTGTGTTGTTTCATTATGAGCCCATGCGTCATCAGGGATCCAAGAAGCTCCTCGAGTGGCAGCTTGTTCAAGTCCTTGGCTTCTTGGATTGCCGTTACCTTGGCTTCCCATGACCTTGGCAAAGATCGAAGAATTTTCCTGACAAGGTCACTGTTAGCATAACTTTTGCCAAGGCTTTTTAGACCATTGACAATATCAGTAAATCTAGTAAACATGCAAGTGATAGTTTCATTAGAATCCATTTTAAATAGTTCATACTTATGAACTAGCATGTTTATTTTAGATTCCTTGACTTGATTCGTGCCCTCGTGGGTCACTTCAAGTCTGTCCCATATCTCTTTTACAGAACTGCAAGTAGAGACTCTATTGAATTCATTACGGTCTAAGGCACAATAAAGCACATTCATTGCTTTGGCATTTAGTTGTGCCTTCCTTCTATCATTGTCATCCCAATCTTTTTCAAGTTTGGGAATAGTAATGTTATCTACAAAAATAGAAGGAATGTATGGTCCATTAACTATGATACTTCAAATTTCATAGTCTTGGGCTTGGATAAATATTTTTATCCTAGCCTTCCAATAGGCGTAATCGGTTCCATTGAAGAATGGAGGCCTATGGGTGGATTGCCCCTCAATAAGTGAAGATCCAAAAGGGGTTGTTATTTTGATCTTTTACTCTTTTGATAGAAGAGCTCCTGCTCTGATACCACTTGTTGCCCAAGAAGACAACCCAAGAGGGGGTTTGAATTGGGTTTTATGTAATAATTGCAAATTAAAACTTAATGAGTAACTAATTAATATTATTGTACGCTGATTAATTAGATTACTAGTTGTAGTGAGTGGAGAGGATGGAAGAGACAATGAACCAATTACAAACACAAGAGGTTTTATAGTGGTTCGGAGCTAACCCTTGCTCCTACGTCCACTCCCCAAGCTTCACTTGGGAGTTCACTATAATCCCTAGGATTACAGCCGATTGTTTTACAAGTTTACAACCCAACTTGTTGTTTTCACGAGATCACAACGAACTCGGTCGGTTTTCACAGGCTCACCGACTAGAACCATCCGATTGTTTTTCCGGGATCACAATCGAACCCTTACACCGTTGGTTTTAACTTTGGCTCACTAACAAACCTCAACAACCTTGATTCAATCCCCTGACTGAATCAAGTAACAAGAAAACAGTTTGTAAAGAGTACAGGAAAAGCTTCTTAAAAAGCAAATATGAATAATATAAATAATGTAGAGTTAGAAGCCTTCAAACAGATTTTGGAAGAGGAAGAAGGGGTTTCTCGAACTCTGAGTCTCCTCTTTGAATGCACTGATGATCTGATGTCAGAGGAGAGCCTTGAATGCGAGGAAGACGTTTGGAGGATGGACTTTAATGCACTTCTTCCTTCTTTCTCTTGTATTTACTCTTGAGAGGCTTTGGTAGGTGGAAATCCCTTTTGCTTTGAATGGAGTCTCTCTCTTGATGTCTATTACTATTTACTCTGGCTATTTAAGCAATCCCCATCGAAAAATAGCCGTTAGACACACTTTTAGAGCCGTTCTGTACAGTCTGTAACTCCTGACATAGTGTCCGTTGGGATCGGAGTTGACTCGCTCGATCTGGAGTCGACTCGGCTGTTGCTGGAGTCGACTCATGCTTTACGGGAGACGACTCGCCCACTGTTCAAAATTTGAAATAAAGTGCTGTCCCGTTCTGGAGTCGACTCGCCAATGTCCGGAGATGACTCAGCCTTCCGGAGACGACTCGTTCTCAGGGTTCCTGAGATCTGTTTTTCTGCATTTCTTTCTCGAGTCGACTCGGATCTGTTGGGAACCCGCCCATGCCGCTGATATTTCAAAAAGAAAAATCAGATGGCAGCGGAAAGGGGGCATGTGCGGGATCAACGTTCATCGCATGAACGTTGTTTCGAGACCTTTCGTAATTAGGTAAGAATTAAAACTTTTAAAACCATTAGGAAGATCAGATCTTCACCTTGCGCGGGTAGATGATCACCGCAAACTGATGATCGTGGTTTTAGGATGAAGGTTCGTTTGAAGCCGTTCAAACGTCCGGCCTCTACGGGTATCCACACGAAGCAGAGGACCGATCAAAGCTTTCCTGTCTTCCTGGGGTGCTAGCTCCCTTGCAAAGACTTCTTTTGATGGCTGATCTCCTCTCTTTCAATCAACCCTTGATTGTGCTTGAGAGGAGGAAGAAGAAGGATGAAGAAGAGGAAGAAGAAGAATCCCCACGCAGCCTTCTTTTCTTCCTTGCGTTGGATGAAGGAAGGGAAGGGGAGGAGGCCGCCAACACTTGGAGAGCTTCTTCCCTTGCTTGCGGCTGAACCAAGGGAGGAGATAGAGGGAGGTGGCCATGGCTTGAAGAGGAGAAAAGCTTCAACTAGGGCGCCGTCCCTAGTCCTCCTTTAATAAGGATGAAGGGCTCCTACAAGTTAGGAGCCCTTGAATACTTTCCAAGAGGGGGCGCCGGCCCCTCTCTTCATGTCGCACACAAGGAGAGGAGGAGGGGCGTGATCCGTCCTTCTTGTGATGCCCTAATCCTCATCTAAGGAGGATTAGGTGTCCCTCTTATGGCTAAGTCCTGATCCTATTAGGCTTTAACCAAATCATGAATCAATTGGGTTCAATCCATGCTAGTCCTAATCCAATTAGAACTTGAATGAACCATGACTCAATTGAACTCTTCAATCCTAATCCAATTAGGAGTCATGTTGATTCATTGGATTAATAATTAATTAGGACTTAAGGAATCCTAATCCAATTAGGATTTGTTTAATTCTAGTCCTAATCCAATTAGGACTCTAATTTAAATTCGGAGTCCTAATCCGATTAGGACTCTAGGAATCCTACTCCAAGTAGGAATCCAATTTTAATTCAAAACTCCTAATCTCATTAGAATTTTAGGAATCCTATTCCAAGTAGGAATCCCAGTCCTACTCCAACTAGGATTCCCAGTCCTAATCCAATTAGGACTCTAGGAATCCTACCCGCAGTAGGACTCTTGTTTTAAGTCCAATTAATTAATTCCCTTTGTTCCTTCTTCAACTTCTTATCAATCGAATTGATTACTTGTGATTCATAATCACTTTTCAACCATCGGATCGGTCAATACTTCTAGTGTATGTAACCCCATAGGTTCTACTCTGACTGGTAGTGAGATATATTGCGATCTCTATCACAATATCATTGAAAACTCCTTTCAATGGGTTGGAACGATTCCAACTCAACTCATTAGGGTTTATCGATCATCGAGATAATCCCTGTAAGTCTCACCATCCACCAGTGACACCTAGCAGCATATAGTGGCTACCCAGCAGAATGGAATGATGAACCTCTAGGTGCAGTTATCATGTGATACAGTCCTACTATCGTGGATCCCTACAGGACGGAGGTCATGGACAACTCGTCAAACCCCATCGTCTGTCATATGTCAAGATTTATTCGACTTGAGTTCGATAGTGGAAAACTCTTTCTCCACTTTATATTACTGCCCTGGCCAAGGTCTTAGAACTCAGTCTAACAAATCACATAGGATCACTCCTCTTCTATCAAGGTCGATAGATTCCTTATAGGTGCATACCCTACTCCTACAGCGAACTTACTGCAGCCAATCTACACTGCATGGATCCATATGGCTAGAGACCATGTATGTGTGCAGTCAAACTACAATAACCTCCCTGTGAGTAGCCGAAGCACCGCAGGTCAAAGGACCAGTCACACTACTGCAACATCAAGCAAGTCACTGACGAGTGGATAGACATCCAAGTGACTTCTTGTCTTGGTCACGCTCAGTACCCTTGTTCTCTAACAAGCACCTGCACTATCACTTCAGTGTCCCTACACTGTAGACTCAAGTCTCGTCCATCCAGAAGGAAAGTGATCTGTGCACTGATCGGATCGATCACCGTCCTCGTGATGATCCATTGATCAGGAGCATTTAGAAATTAATCACCAATGATACATGGCTCAAATTCTCAACTCTTGAGAATATGTATCATCATCTTATTAATTCCTTGGACGATTCATAGACACATAAATAATATGAATGAAAAGATGCCTTTTATTTATTCAATAATAAACAGTCAAGTACAAAATTATGTCCCTAGAATCAACAATGTGTCAGCCAAATTGGCTTCTAGGGCATACATCTAACAATCTCCCACTTGCACTAAAGCCAATTGGTCATATATCTTAGGCCCATCTTCTCAAGGTGGGCTTCAGTCTTTTGCTGACTCAGCTGCTTAGTGAACGGGTCTGCCACATTATCCGCGGAGTCTACTCTCTGCACCTCTACATATTTCTTCTCAATATAGTCGCGTATGAGATGGAAGCGCCGCTCTATATGCTTAGACTTCTAATGAGACCTTGGCTCCTTAGCAAGGGCTATGGCGCCATTATTATCGCAGTAGAGTGTTATGGCATCTGATGTCATCACGTCCAACTCTGCAATGAATTTCTTGAACCAGAAGCCTTCCTTAGCAGCTTCAGAGGCGGCGATGTATTCAGCTTCCATAGTAGAATCAGCAATGATCGGTTGTTTAGAACTCTTCCAATTTACCGTACCACCATTGCACAAGAACACATATCGAGATGTTGACTTCCTGTCATCGACATCAGTCATGAAGTCTGAATCTGTGTACCCTTCTACCTTTAACTCTGATGATCCTCCAAAAACCAAGAATAAATCTTTAGTTCTTCTCAAGTACTTAAGAATATTCTTCACAGCTGTCCAGTGTTCTTCACCTGGATTCGACTGATATCTGCTTGTGACACTCACAGCAAGGGCTATATCAGGTCGTGTACATAGCATGGCATACATGAGGCTCCCTATTGCCGATGCATAGGATATCTTGCTCATGCGTTGAATCTCTTCAGATGTGTTGGGGCACATCTTCTTGGAGAGATGAATTCCATGCCTTAGGGGTAAGAGACCCCTCTTGGAGTTTTCCATGCTGAACCTCTTCAGCACCTCCTCTATGTACATTTTCTGTGAAAGGCCAAGCATCTTTTTAGATCTATCTCTATAGACCTTTATTTCCAAAATATAGGATGCTTTCCCAAGGTCTTTCATGGAGAATTCTTTTGACAACCAGACCTTGACCGAGGTTAGCATGGGAATATCATTCCCAATCAGGAGAATGTCATCTACGTACAGTACGAGAAATACGACAGCGCTCCCACTAACCTTTTTGTAAACACACGGTTCCTCTTCGTTTTTGATGAAATCAAACGTTTTGATTGCGTCATCGAAACGAGTGTTCCAACTCCGAGAGGCTTGCTTTAGTCCATAGATGGACCTTTGCAGCTTACAGACTTTGTGATCTCCATCACTGGAAGTGAAACCCAAAGGCTGTTCCATATAGATATCTTCATTAAGATGTCCATTCAGGAAGGCAGTTTTCACATCCATCTGCCAGATTTCATAATCATGAAATGCTGCAATAGCAAGCAATGTTCGGATGGATTTTAGCATGGCTACAGGTGAAAAGGTCTCCTGATAGTCAATGCCTTCGCGCTGACTATACCCTTTCGCCACCAGCCTTGCCTTAAAGGTCTCTACCTTTCCATCCGAACCTATTTTCCTTTTGTAGATCCATTTGCATCCAATAGGTACAATACCTTCTGGTGGGTCTACTAAGGTCCAGACTTGGTTGGAATGCATGGAGTCTAATTCTGACGTCATGGCTTCCAGCCATTTCTCGGAATCGATATCAGATATCGCCTCGTTGTAGGTTTTGGGATCCTGTATGTGATCCCTATCTCCCACTAGGAACATTTCCTCGGTATCCTCTTCTAGTATACCTAAGTATCTATTGGGAGGATGGGAGACCCTACTAGATCTACGAGGTGGTCGAGGGACATCGTGTACTGGCTCTTTATGAATGGGTTCTATAGGATCCATGACTCGTTGCTTTTCAGAGACTTTCTCTTCAAGCTTAATTTTTCTCCCACTGCCTCTATCAAGGATAAACTGATTTTCCAAAAAGATGGCATGACGGCTCACAAACACATTGTGATCCTCTGAGATGTAAAAATTGTATCCTAATGACTCTTTAGGATATCCTATAAAACGAGCACTTATGGTCCTAGCCTCTAACTTGTCCGCCTGTAGTCTCTTGACGTGGGCCGGACATCCCCAAATCTTGAGATGACCCAGACTTGGTTTCTTACCATGCCATATCTCATACGGTGTGGTAGGAACGGATTTAGAGGGAACTCTATTCAATAAATAAATCGCTGTGAGTAAGGCATCTCCCCAAAGGAACATAGGTAAATCAGTGAAGCTCATCATGGACCTGACCATGTCCAACAGGGTCTGATTCCTCCTCTCTGACACCCCGTTGAGTTGAGGTGTACCCGGAGGTGTCCATTGTGAGACTATGCCGTTTTCTTTGAGATAGTCCCGAAATTTCCCACTAAGGTATTCTCCTCCTCGATCTGATCGAAGAGCCTTAAGAGATTTTCCGGTTTGTTTTTCTACTTCATTCTTGAACTCTTTGAACTTTTCAAAAGATTCAGACTTGTGTCTCATAAGATAGACATACCTATATCGTGAATAATCATCGGTAAAGGTAATGAAGTAAGAATAACGTCCCCTGGCTAGCACATCGAATGGGCCACATACATCTGTATGTACTAGGGTAAGTATTTCAGTGGTCCTCTCCCCATGTCCTACAAAGGGCAGTCTAGCCATTTTTTCTCGAAGACAGGACTCGCAAACTGGATATGACTCGGAAGTCAATGAGCCGAGAAGCCCATCTTTATCCATTTTGTTCATCCTATCCTCTCCAATATGGCCAAGTCTGAGGTGCCACAAATATCTTTGGTTTATCTCATCTCTAGATCTTTTGGATCCTTTGGCACTCACTTCTTGCTCGGTAATATTCACAGATACATCCATATGTAAATGATAGAGACTGTCGATCATGAAACCACGTGCGACTATTTTATTTCTTAAATAAATAGAACAGCAGTCTTTGTCAAAAGTAAAAACATGACCTTCCTGTGCTAGACATGAAACAGAAATCAAATTTCTGCTAGTAGCAGGTACATAATAGCAGTCTCTAAGTAATAAACTAAATCCAGACGGTAGTCGCAGATGGTAGGTGCCCACAGCCACAGCAGCAACTTTTGCCCCGTTGCCAACCCGAAGGGTTACCGCACCTTCCGCCAGCCTTCTACTTTCCTTTAGACCCTGCATGGTAGTGCACAAATGAGCACTAGAACCAGAATCTATAACCCAACTAGAAGTAGAAGAAACCGTTAGATTAGTTTCAATTATGAGCAAGTCTATACCTTCTGAAGGCGTGTCACCTTTCTTGTTCTTCAGGCTCTCGAGGTATAAAGGACAGTTTCTCTTCCAGTGGCCTTCGACATTGCAGTGGAAACATTTTCCTTTGTCGTTAGCCTTTTTCTTTTGAACTTCCTTCTTTGGCTTCTTGTCTTTCTTCTGCTTCTTAGCAGGCTTCTTTTTCTTCCAAGTAGACTTTCTCTTGGAACCAGAAGTCAACTCAGCAGCAAGGACATTGTCCCTTGAACCTTTCAAGGCTCCCTCAGCAGTTACCAACATGTTGATTAGTTCAGTCTTAGTGCATTCAATCTTATTCATGTGGTAGTTTACTATAAACTGACCAAATGAATCAGAAAGTGACTGTAGGATCAAATCCACTTGTAATTCCTTGTGCATATCCATACCGAGCTTCTCAAGCTCCTCCAGGTCCTTGATCATGGTCAGACCGTGATCATGGACAGACTGCCCCTCGCGCATCTTTGCTTTGAAAAGCCTCTTGGACACTTCAAAACGAGCTGTGCGACTCTGCTCACCATACAACTCTTGCAGGTGTGCCAGTATATCCCTAGCAGTCTTCATATTTTCATGCTGGCATTGGAGTTCATTTGACATGGATGCCATCATATAGCATTTTACTCTAATGTCATCATCCAACCACTTTTTATGCATCTCACGCTGAACATCAGTAGGA
Organism: Phoenix dactylifera; assembly: GCF_051530095.1. Taxonomy (NCBI): domain Eukaryota; kingdom Viridiplantae; phylum Streptophyta; class Magnoliopsida; order Arecales; family Arecaceae; genus Phoenix; species Phoenix dactylifera. The sequence goes on along the minus strand of NC_143203.1, from coordinate 14,181,736 downwards.
CGTGTTGGTAGTGTGGGGATATCTGAGTCGAGTATGTAGCCTATTTTCTCACAGTCCAAAACAATTTTGAGATTTCTAAGCCAGTCTTTGTAATTGGTTCCGGTCAGTCGGTTGGTCTCAAGAATACGGGTCAAAGGGTTTGAAGCTGACATTGTATCTGCAGAGAGTAAAGATTCTAGTTAGACTTTTGTACTTGATCCTAATCTGTTCTAAGGTCTTTTAGAACAAATGTAACTCCCACTATTTTCTCGAATCCCTCACACTCCCCTGGTAGGAAAATGAAAATCCCACACGACTAGGGTTTCTAGTGGGTACTGCGGTCCCACCGATTTACATGCCACCTCACCTAACAGTTATTGGTGACACATAGATGGATGAGTGTACAACTCTTGTACAATGCTTCTCAAGCATGGTGCAGTGTAACTTGGTCTCTAAGCCATGAAGACCTCACCTAACAGTTATTGGTCCCATTTCTTAGTTAAGTCAGACCCACCGTATAACCGTAGGAATAAAGTCGTCATTGGGTCCTCACCTAACAGTTATTGGTGCCCAACCCCACCTTTACCCTACAACATCTCATGTCTATAGAGAGGTCCAGCCCCCCGATGCAACTTGACCACTGTGTCCAGCCGAGACAAATCAACATCAGAAAGGCCTTAGCAGCTCTACTACAGTGGAAGACCTATTGACTTAATATTGGTTAATCAGGTCTTAGTGTTTGCAACTTGAGCTCTTCATAAGAGGTAATCGAACAATTGGCTAGGTAAGCGGGTGGGAGGCTCCCCTTACTCAGAGAGTAAGGTCCTAATTAAGTAACCACCTTTCATGCTTTCCTAGACACCAATTAGATCAATTAATCTAATATGACTTGCTCATGTCGATTCACTCTCGACTTGATTGAGGTGGTTTTGATTTAGGTCTCAATTGGGTTTGCTACATCATATGTAAACCTATCTACCCGACTCGCATTCACATCACATGCAAACGGCACATCACAGGCAGTTATAATCGCAGCATCAAATTAAAGCTAAACTTTAAATAGGTGATGATCGTAGATTCTAGTTAGGTCGTATTACAAGCACATGCACGTCAATCGATCAACTGGTCTTCAACTCTTGAATTGGTTCCAAGCCTCCTTGATTCGATCCTTGACCAACTCTTGATCCAATCGCCATCAACCGCTTAGACCCCTGTTCATCTCATGCATCGTCTTCGACTTGATCGTTGACGTACATCACATCACAGAAATACAACCAGATGTAAAATAAAAATAAAAATAAATTACATCTCCTTTTAGGAGGCATGTAGGCCTCTCAAAACATCAAATAAGATGCATGCAAGCATCTGAAAAATTACATGACATCGCAGATCACATCGCAGATCATTACATTTGATACCAAAAGGGTTTGAATCCTATGATCATCACCATATGCAACAATTATAATTTTCAGATCTGAAAACTAACTGATGATGTCATGACATAGGTTGCTGATCATGCTAATCATGATTCTAAACTTTGTAATCTCATTAACAACGCAATTAGAATCATCATTTTATCACATAAAAATCAGCATGCAAAAATCAGCACCCCTAAAAAATCTGCATGCAGAAATTTTCAGCATGCATGATCATTCAATTTTCAGATCTAATAAGCCTTTAGATATTTAATTCTTACCTTAATCTACGAAGCCTAGGCTCTGATACCATTGTTGGGAACCCGCCCATGCCGCTGATATTTCAAAAAGAAAAATCAGATGGCAGCGGAAAGGGGGCATGTGCGGGATCAACGTTCATCGCATGAACGTTGTTTCGAGACCTTTCGTAATTAGGTAAGAATTAAAACTTTTAAAACCATTAGGAAGATCAGATCTTCACCTTGCGCGGGTAGATGATCACCGCAAACTGATGATCGTGGTTTTAGGATGAAGGTTCGTTTGAAGCCGTTCAAACGTCCGGCCTCTACGGGTATCCACACGAAGCAGAGGACCGATCAAAGCTTTCCTGTCTTCCCGGGGTGCTAGCTCCCTTGCAAAGACTTCTTTTGATGGCTGATCTCCTCTCTTTCAATCAACCCTTGATTGTGCTTGAGAGGAGGAACAAGAAGGATGAAGAAAAGGAAGAAGAAGAATCCCCACGCAGCCTTCTTTTCTTCCTTGCGTTGGATGAAGGAAGGGAAGGGGAGGAGGCCGCCAACACTTGGAGAGCTTCTTCCCTTGCTTGCGGCTGAACCAAGGGAGGAGATAGAGGGAGGTGGCCACGGCTTGAAGAGGAGAAAAGCTTCAACTTGGGTGCCGGCCCTAGTCCTCCTTTAATAAGGATGAAGGGCTCCTACAAGTTAGGAGCCCTTGAATACTTTCCAAGAGGGGGCGCCGGCCCCTCTCTCATGCCGCACACAAGGAGAGGAGGAGGGGCGTGATCCGTCCTTCTTGTGATGCCCTAATCCTCCTCTAAGGAGGATTAGGTGTCCCTCTTATGGCTAAGTCCTGATCCTATTAGGCTTTAACCAAATCATGAATCAATTGGGTTCAATCCATGCTAGTCCTAATCCAATTAGAACTTGAATGAACCATGACTCAATTGAACTCTTCAATCCTAATCCAATTAGGAGTCATGTTGATTCATTGGATTAATAATTAATTAGGACTTAAGAAATTCTAATCCAATTAGGATTTGTTTAATTCTAGTCCTAATCCAATTAGGACTCTAATTTAAATTCGGAGTCCTAATCCGATTAGGACTCTAGGAATCCTACTCCAAGTAGGAATCCAATTTTAATTCAAAACTCCTAATCTCATTAGGATTTTAGGAATCCTATTCCAAGTAGGAATCCCAGTCCTACTCCAACTAGGATTCCCAGTCCTAATCCAATTAGGACTCTAGGAATCCTACCCGCAGTAGGACTCTTGTTTTAAGTCCAATTAATTAATTCCCTTTGTTCCTTTTTCAACTTCTTATCAATCGAATTGATTACTTGTGATTCATAATCACTTTTCAACCATCGGATCGGTCAATACTTCTAGTATGTGTGACCCCATAGGTTCTACTCTGACTGGTAGTGAGATATATTGCGATCTCTATCACAATATCATTGAAAACTCTTTTCAATGGGTTGGAACGATTCCAACTCAACTCATTAGGGTTTATCGATCATCGAGATAATCCCTGTGAGTCTCACCATCCACCAGTGACACCTAGCAGCATGTAGTGGCTACCCAGCAGAATGAAATGATGAACCTCTAGGTGCAGTTATCATGTGATACAGTCCTACTATCGTGGATCCCTACAGGACGGAGGTCATGGACAACTCGTCAAACCCCATCGTCTGTCATATGTCAAGATTTATTCGACTTGAGTTCGATAGTGAAAAACTCTTTCTCCACTTTATATTACTGCCCTGGCTAAGGTCTTAGAACTCAGTCTAACAAATCACATAGGATCACTCCTCTTCTATCAAGGTCGATAGATTCCTTATAGGTGCATACCCTACTCCTACAGCGAACTTACTGCAGCCAATCTACACTGCATGGATCCATATGGCTAGAGACCATGTATGTGTGCAGTCAAACTACAATAACCTCCCTGTGAGTAGCCGAAGCACCGCAGGTCAAAGGACCAGTCACACTACTGCAACATCAAGCAAGTCACTGACGAGTGGATAGACATCCAAGTGACTTCTTGTCTTGGTCACGCTCAGTACCCTTGTTCTCTAACAAGCACCTGCACTATCACTTCAGTGTCCCTACACTGTGGGCTCAAGTCTCGTCCATCCAGAAGGAAAGTGATCTGTGCACTGATCGGATCGATCACCGTCCTCGTGATGATCCATTGATCAGGAGCATTTAGAAATTAATCACCAATGATACATGGCTCAAATTCTCAACTCTTGAGAATATGTGTCATCATCTTATTAATTCTTTGGACGATTCATAGACACATAAATAATATGAATGAAAAGATGCCTTTTATTTATTCAATAATAAACAGTCAAGTATAAAATTATGTCCCTAGAATCAACAATGTGTCAGCCAAATTGGCTTCTAGGGTATACATCTAACAGGATCATCTTGGAGTCGACTCGGCTCTCAAAGCCCGAAAACTGATCCTCTGTGTTTGGAGTTGAACTGCCTCGGAGTCGACTCGGATTTTGTTGGGGTCGACTCGGCTGACTTGGGAGTCGACTCGGGAGCACTTGGAGTCGGCTCGGCTGTTAGGATCCAAAAACTGTTTCTTTGTGTTTTGAGTTGAACTGCCTCGGAGTTGACTCGCACTTTGTTGGAGTCGACTCGGCTCTCAGAATCCGAAAATCGATCCTCTGTGTTTTGGCTTGAACTGCCTTCTAGTCTTGCTTTCCTCTGAGAGTCGACTCGAAAAACTTCGGAGTCGACTCGTAACCTTCTGGAGTCGACTCGGTTGTAGGGTCTGAGATACATTGTTCTGTCTTTCTTCTATTACCCTTTGGAGTCGACTCGGAAACGTCGGGAGTCGACTCGGCAACCATCGGAGTCGACTCGAACCCTTCTGGAGTCGACTCGCTGACAGGGTCTGAAAATCAACTTTTTGTCTTTCTGTCAGTTCTCAGTCGGAGTCGACTCGTAGTGTACCGGAGTCGACTCGAGCATGTGCCAGAACTTCTGAAACACTTGGAGTCGACTCGTAACCTTCCGGAGTCAACTCGAGCTTCAGACTTTAATTCAAACTGAGTTTCATACTTAGCCAAAATGTATTGAACTAAAACTAGAGACACTTAAATATACATTCACAATTATTTGGCTGAAACACTAGATTGAATTCATTAGTATAACATAAGATATACTCAAATGCTTTGAGCTCATCAAAATCAAATAGGGTTATAATCAATCACTCCACACATACACAATGACAGGAACCCGATGATCGTCCTCCATGCATTCGAAGCAAGTTGCGCCGGGACAAGTTGGTACTCCCCGAGCAACTCGTTCACGAACCCATGGAAGGAAAATCGTAGGCCGGCCCAGAGTGCCTCCAAGTAGACTCCGATCCGACCTACTGGGGGATTTGTTACCCGATCCCCCAACCCAGCGGGTTCCAAACGGAACCCTCGCCGAGGAAAGAACCATTCCTCGGCCATCTCAACCTCTAACTCACTCATTGTGGACCTGATTTTAGTCGGACCAAGACCCATTAAGAAAAAGAAAGAGGAAGATGGAAGAAAAAAGGGGGTTCCGAGCAGATGAAAAGAGGAACACCTGTGGGAGTTCGTTGGAGGTAATGGAGAATCGGCTGCTTCGGATTGGGAAGGAGATGGGAAGAGGACGAAAGCAATGGGAAAGAAATGGAAAATGGCCAAGGAGGGATTTATATATAAACCCCTCTGACGGCATAGATCTGCAAAGCGGAGTGTTGCTCCCTGCCCAGATCATGACGCGTGTCAACCCTGGGAATTAATGCACTGCTTTCGATTTGACCCGACGCTTCGAATATAGAAGCGTCTCGTCGGATCGCGCGGTCTCATCATAAGCCCATGACGCGAGGACGTTTCGAAAAGCGAAAAGGTACTCTAATAAAGCATTTCCGAAAGAGTAGACGCCGCCTATTAAAGGCGCCTTGAAACGCACGATAATTAAAAATCCTCCTAACCCATACTAATGCAGCCAAAACTACTTCCCGCGCTCGAGCCTGCAAGCGGCCCGAGCTCAAAAGTCGGGGGGTAGTGTTGGAGAAAAATATGATGCCACACTTGGCCGAGCAGACCGCCTTCGAGCAGGTGTCGGTCGAGCAGACTGCCTCCGAGCAGGGGTCCGCCGAGCAGACCCCTCCGAGCAGGGGCCGACCGAGCAGACCCCCCCGAGCACGGGCCGACCGAGCAGACCCTCCTTTCGGCCTGGCGACACCCGGATAGCCTTACCAACCCAAGGACGTCTGACCTGCGCGCTGAGGCTACATCCTCCCGCAGTATGACCGAAAGACTACGTTTTGTCTTCGCCAATAATTAATGTGTATGGGTCTTGCAGACATCCGGTTTACTCAACAATCAAAGCGCATGGCACCTGCAGGCCCTCAGCCTACTAAACAATTAAAACGTATGGCTTCCATCGCCTACGGACACCGAGCCTCTCACGGCAAACCCGCATGACTACGAATAATGGCATGACTCCACGACGACTTGAGCTTCGGCCTAATCTCCTACAGTAATAGCATTGATTCACACGATCGAGCATTAATGTCCAATTGTACGACAAACCATTTGCTCTGCCACATCACAGGTAACCCGACCCTCTATATAAAAGGAGAATTTCTCCACTTTAAAGGTGGGGACGAAATCTGGTTTTCTGGCTTCCTCTCTCTCCTCCCTCATATTGACCTCTCACTGACTTAAGCATCGGAGGGCCGGCGCCGGACAGCCCGGCCACCGGCTTCTTGCAGGTATCCAGGAGGACGCCGCCTGCCGACGAGCCGCCACCCGCCACTCAACCAGCGGAGCTCCTCCCTTCCGGTCGTCGGTCGCCCCCGGGTCCAATTTCTGGCAACACTTGATATAACGTAAAATGTACAAAAGAGTAGCACAATGAGGATCGAGGAACTATCATAAACTGGCTGAAAATATAAATAGCATAACGCATGTCAAGACGGGTAATTGTGAGATATACAATACTACCAACTACTAATGCAACAAGAAGCATCAGGAAGAGAAGTTCTATCGGTGGGTGTTAGTTTAACATCGGTCTCAACTGTCAAGAGGTATGAAAGTAATCTTGCTATCTGTTAATCGAACTTTAAAAATGAGATTAGATACATATTTGGTCTGCAATAAATTATACTCGTCAGATCTAGATGTAAGCTTGAGGCCGAAGAAGCAACTCAGTTGTCTCTGACTATTTCATCTCAAGTTCGCATAGGAGATGTTCGGCGATGACCTGGTATTATTTCTTGGCATTGATCGGCGACAACATTGTGGAGATTCTTCTTGGCGGGACGTCAGGATCTTTTGGAGGTAGAGGTGTCATGAATTTTGGAAGCAGAGGATCTACTCGTGGAGGCGGGTTCAAGGGCAGTGTAAATTCGTGGTCTTCATCTCCTTCTATGGTGCCTACGGGTGCAAACGCGATCCCCCTTACCCCTAGATTTCAACAGAAAGCCCCTCCATTTGGAAAGGAACTGCCTTCTGCTGCAGTTCCTTGTCCGAGGCTTGGGGCTGGTCTTCCTGGGAAGAAACCCTCTTACGCCTCTGTTCTCGAGGAGGCTTAGCAAACTTCTTGTTTATTTGCCGGTGGATAAAGATGTTAGACATCAACTCTGTGATGTGTTTTGTTCAGGGATTGTCGAAGTGAAAACAAAAAAAGATTTCTAATGTGTAGAATTTCAATCCCTCCTCCTTGGTTTCAATTGGGAACCTAAATGTTTCTTTTCCAAATCAAGAGGAAGTTCCTATTACTCACCAGAGGAGAGAATACAAAAACCCAGGCGCTTCACCTTCAAAATGTGATTCCGTGGTAGATCCTGGAGGGTGGAAGGGATCTCATATTATTTCGCAAATCCAAATCCGACTTCGTAATTTCCCTCTGTTACTCCGAAAATCGGAGTCGTTGTGATGTTTCACCTCAGGATTCGGGCTCTTCGAGAGATGGAAGTGTGAGATAGGGGCTGAAGTCGGCAGCCCCAGCCGACTTCAGTCCCGTTTTCCTTCTTTGGAAGGGTCGGAACAGAGGATCGCAAACGCGATCCTCTCCGACTCCTTCGGGATCAATCGAGGCAAGGCGTCGCAGGCAACCCGCGGCACCCCCCCACTTCGCGATCCTCTCCGGCTCCTTCGGGATCAATCGGGGCAAGGCGTCGCAGGCATCCCGCGACACCCCCCCCTCTGGTCAAACCGCGGCCAATCCTGGCCGTAGATCATGCTCGACCGCCGCGATTTTCGCGGTGGAGAGCCGTTACGAGGGGATGATAAAAACCCCTCTTCTCCTTCCCAGTTCACCACCGAGCCCCTCTCCTCCCTCTCCTCTCCCTCTCGTTCCTCTGCTCCCTCTTCCCAAGTTGCCGGTGAGCCGCCTCGGCCATCCACCACCACCATCCGAGCCTCCTCTGTTTCTGGATCTCCTTCCTCTCCGGAAAGCACTGCCGCCACCGCCGCTTGACCACCGGATCAAGCACCGGCGACCGAGATCTTCCTCCCACTGCCTCTGCCACTGCCGGTAAGCCTCTTTTGGCCCTTTATTTCATGATTTTTCTTCAGTTTGGGCCCTAAACCGAAGTCATCCTTGGACCCTCCCTTCACGGCCGAGCCGCCGCAGCACCCTGCCGCCGGCCACGACCGCCCTACCGACAGCTGCGTCCCCTGCAAGTCGCCGGCCGGGCCACCGTCCGGCCACCTAGGCCAGCCACCCTGCTGCCCTCCTTCCTCCCTCGTTTTCCCATCTCCCCTGTCCATGGGGAGATCGGGAAGGAAGAAGGCCCATTGTGGGCCGTGAGCACTTTGATGGGCCGTTGGGCCTAGTCCGCTGCAGGCCCAACTTGGGCCCAGTCCGGTTGGGCCCAGTTGGGCTGTACCCTTGTGGGCCCAATTTGGGCCCAGTTCAGATCCGAGCCCGGAACCCGAACCCGAAACCCGAACCCATTTGGCCAATAAATGAAATTTTGCAGTTAAGCCCTTGGCAGTATATTATTTCACAAAATGGTCTTCTGTAATTTGTATTTGATCCATGTAGAAAAGATTTATTCTATAATGGTCCCCAACTATATTTGTTTAGTCCCTTTACTCAAGCTTTATTACGGAATGGTGCTATATAATTAGATATTGGTTCCTAAAATGAATGAACCAATTAGAAGCCAACCTTGGGGGCCCTATTGGGCCGAGTTTATGCGGGCCCATTGGGCCGTGTCCGATATGGGCCCTATCGGGCCATGCCCATTATGGGCCAACTCTAGGCCCTGTTGGGCCATGTACAATAGTATTATTATTTTTAGTTCTGCTTAGCTCTAAAATTAACAAAAAATTAATTAAATTTAAACAGGTGAAACTGATCTGCCTATCTGAAAGTAGGGATTAAACGAGAAGAGGTAAATAACTTAATGCTTCAAAGTGCATTTTTCTAAATTATTTGGTAAAATAATTATTACTGGATTAAATTTTGAAATATATTTTGTATTTAGTAAAATGGGTCTGACATGTTAAGTTTTATTTGAAAATCATGTTATATGCTCTGAAATCCATGAAATATGACTGTACAATTTATGAAATCTGTTTTTATATATATGCATTCTCAGCATGGCTATGATCTGATTTGTTCTGTCCTGGCCCCGCCAATGGCGATTATACGTTGGACCTGTCGACTTGTAATCTGTAAGGAACCGGTTTCGACACCGGCTGCCATCGGTGGGTAAATATATTGGATTTGGCACTTTTGTGCAACACCGGCTGCCATCGGTGGATAAAAATAGTGGATTTGGCACTCTTGTGCAACACCGGCTGTCATCGGTGGATAAAAATAGTGGATTTGGCACTTGTGCAACCCATGCCACTGGGTTACGTGGCCGTAGCCTATTATGTTGAGATTCTGATATCAGAGTTTTTTTTTGGAAAAATGATAATAAGTTTTGAAAACAATAAAACGATGTTATTTATGATTTATTCCAAATATTTTTCTATATTTTGATCTGATATGCTCTGACCCCACTTTGAGGTATTTTGTTGCTTACTGGGCTAGTGTAGCTCATTATTTTATTTTCTCTATTTTTCAGATCCAGAGGCTTGATCACACGGGATTGGGGAGTGCGTTAGATTTTTCGATGATTTCTTCAGTTATTGGCATTTTAGTTAGATTAGTTTGGACATTTGAATTATGTTGGCATATGCTATTTTGAAATTTTGTAAGACTGCTTTTGAATAAATTTAAATAATTATGTCAGTTTTGAACATCTGTATTTGCTTTGATATGATCCGATGCCTTGCACGCCTGTGCGGCTCGCCGTGCGGGCATGCGGCGTCTGCCGTGCCTCGGGCTCGGGGCGTGACAGATTTGGTGGTATCAGAGCTTAGGTTTAAGATCACTAGGGATTGTAACTGAAACAATTATATTGAGCCTAAGTTTTAGGATTCATAGGATCCGTCAGAAAGGTTGAGAGATGGGTAGGAACCAGATAAGGGGATAATGTTCATTTGTTTTATTAACTATTTCGTATTATTCTGTTTGGATGATTTTATGACATTTATATTTTTACTGAATTAGAATGCCGCCTCGTCGTGTCCGTAGCCTGAATCAGATGGTTAGGGGCTCTCGGGGAAGGGTCCCTGCTAACCAAGCGGACGAGGCTTCGCAAAGCTCAGGGCCCCAGGGTCAATCAACAATGACTCCGGAAGCTGTCACTGGAAATTAAACTCGGGTGCTCGAACTGATCGAGAAGGTTGTCGGGTTAGTACGCCAACAGAGGCAACAACCTCAGCAACCAGTCCAGCAGGATGTTGCTCCTCCTGAGCAAAGAAGGAGTATAGCAGAATTCAAGAGAATGGCACCTTCGGCTTTTAAAGGCACCACTAGTCCTCAAGAGGCCGAAGCTTGGATAGATGAAATGGAGAAAGCCTTCAGGGAAATGGTGTGCACCGATGAAGAGAAAGTCAGATTTGCCACCTATATGCTTCAGGACCGAGCTCATCATTAGTGGATGTCTGTGGAGCGCACATTGGCACCCGAGCAGGAGGCACTTACCTGGCAGAGGTTTCGCATAGCCTTCTACTCCAAGTATTTTCCTTCAAGTCGCCTTAGGGAGCTAGAGAGAGAATTTCTAAATCTGTCTCAAGGAACTATGACCATGGATGAGTATGAGGCAGAGTTTGACAGGTTAGCTCGGTTTGCTCCCACCCTCGTCATAGATGCAGAGTCCCGGATGAGGAGATTTGAAGAAGGATTGAAGCCTCAATTACGTCGGGGTTTGGCCGTAGTGCACTCAACCAACTATGATGACCTGGTAGACAGGGCCAAGAATATGGAAATTGTCTGGAAGGAAACACAACATTCAAAAGATAGAATACAAAAGAAGAGGAGCAGAGATGATGATACTCATAGTGGACATAATTCTAGTAGGATAGCAAAATCTCGTAATAGGTCTGGGCAATCAGAAAAGCAGGGATCTTATGGAGAGACTATTCAACAAGACCAGTCTAAATGTGAAGCATGTGGTGGTGCCCATAAGACAGAACTCTGTAGACGATTATCTGGCGCATGTTTCAGATGTGGCCAACAAGGTCATAAGATAGTAGAGTGCCCTCGCAATCGGCAAGTATCACAATCAAATCAGAGGCCTCAAGCTACAAGGACCTAGCAAGTGCAAGATTCTCCTGCTCCGGTTCAGTTTGCTCAGCCTTCTTCTCCTAAGCAGCAGATAGGAGGGAGACCGCACACACAGGGTCGTATTTATGCACTGACTCAGCAGGATGCTCAGGCATCCAATACTGTGGTGTCAGGTACACTACCGGTTGCTTCTGTTTATGCTTATATACTGTTCGATTCTAGTGCTGCACATTCATTCTGTCATGGATATTTGTGCGAAAACATGACCTACCTTGCGTGCCGTTAGAGTATGATTTGCATGTTAACACCCCTGCCCAAAGTGGGAGGATTTGTAATCAGGTCTGCAAGACTTGTCCAGTTCAGATAGTAGGTAGAGACTTGCCTGCTAATTTGATAGATATAGATATGTATGACTTTGACATAATTCTCGGTATGGACTGGCTAGTGTCACACTTTGCTACCATTAACTGTCATGAAAAGCGGGTAAAATTTTAAATCCCTGGAGACACCGAATTTAGTTTCATAGGTAGTTGGGCTTATACTTTTCCTTGAGTTCTCTGCTATGCAAATTAAGCAGCTTGTACGTGTGGTTGATAAAAAGGAACAAATGTTGAGGAGGCGCGCAATTCCTTATGTTATGATCCAGTGGAGCAATCACTCAAAACGTGAGACTACATGGGAACTGGAGGACGAGATGAAGAAAAAATAAATAAATATCCGGACCTTTTTGCAAACTGAAATATGTTAAATTTCGAGGACGAAATTTTTTAAGGAGGAGAGAATATGAGATACAGGCTGAAGTCGGCAGCCCCAGCCGACTTCAGTCCCGTTTTCCTTCTTTGGAAGGGTCGGAACAGAGGATCGCGAACGCGATCCTCTCCGGCACCTTTGGGATCAATCGGGGCAAGGCGTCGCAGGCATCCCGCGGCACCCCCCCACTCCGGTCAAACCGCGGCCAATCCCGGCCACAGATCACGCTCGACCGCCGCGATTTTCGTGGTGGAGAGCCGTTACGAGGGGATGATAAAAACCCTCTTCTCCTTCCCAATTCACCACCGAGCCCCTCTCCTCCCTCTCCTCTCCCTCTCGTTCCTCTGCTCCCTCTTCCCAAGTTGCCGGTGAGCCGCCTCGGCCATCCACCACCACCATCCGAGCCTCCCCTATTTTTGGATCTCCTTCCTCTTCGGAAAGCACCGTCGCCACCGCCGCTTGACCACCGGATCGAGCACCGGCGACCGAGATCTTCCTCCCACTGCCTCTGCCACTGCCAGTAAGCTTCTTTTGGCCCTTTATTTCATGATTTTTCTTCTGTTTGGGCCCTAAACCAAAGTCATCCTTGGACCCTCCCTTCACGGCCGAGCCGCCGCAGCACCCTGCCACCGGCCACGACCGCCCTACCGATAGCCATGTCCCCTGCAAGCCGCCGGCCGGGCCACCGTCCGGCCACCTAGGCCAGCCACCCTGCTGCCCTCCTTCCTCCCTCGTTTTCCCATCTCCCCTGTCCATGGGGATATCGGGAAGGAAGAAGGCCCATTGTGGGCCGTGAGCACTTTGATGGGCCGTTGGGCCCAGTCCGCTGCAGGCCCAACTTGGGCTCAGTCCGCTGTAGGCCCAACTTGGGCCCAGTCCGGTTGGGCCCAGTTGGGCAGTACCCTTGTGGGCCCAACTTGGGCCCAGTTCAGATCCGAGCCTGGAGCCCGGAGCCCGGAACCCGAACCCAAAATCCGAACCCAAAACCCGAACCCATTTGGCCAATGAATGGAATTTTGCAGTTAAGCCCTTGGCAGTATATTATTTCACAAAAGGGTCTTCTGTAATTTGTATTTGATCCCTGTAGAAAAGATTTATTTTATAATGGTCCCCAACTATATTTGTTTAGTCCCTTTACTCAAGCTTTATTATGGAATGGTGCTATATAATTAGATATTGGTTCCCAAAATGAATGAACCAATTAGAAGCCAACCTTGGGGGCCCTATTGGGCTGAGTTTATGCGGGCCCATTGGGCCGTGTCCGATATGGGCCCTATCGGGCCATGTCCATTATGGACCAACTCTGGGCCCTGTTGGGCCATGTACAATAGTATTATTATTTTTAGTTCTGCTTAGCTCTAAAATTAACAAAAAATTAATTAAATTTAAACAGGTGAATCTGATCTGCCTATCTGAAAGTAGGGATTAAGCGAGAAGAGGTAAGTAACTTAATGCTTCAAAGTGCATTTTTCTAAATTATTTGGTAAAATAATTATTACTCGATTAAATTTTGAAATATATTTTGTATTTAGTAAAATGGGTCTGACATGTTAAGTTTTATTTGAAAATCATGTTATATGCTCTGAAATCCGTGAAATATGACTGTACAATATATGAAATCTGTGTTTATATATATGCATTCTCAGCATGGCTATGATCTGATTTGTTCTGTCCTGGCCCCGCTAATGGGGATTATACGTTGGACCTGTCGACTTGTAATCTGTGAGAAACCGGTTTCGACACCGGCTGCCATCGGTGGGTAAATATAGTGGATTTGGCACTTTTGTGCAACACCGGCTGCCATCGGTGGATAAAAATAGTGGATTTGGCACTCTTGTGCAACACCGGCTGCCATCGGTGGATAAAAATAGTGGATTTGGCACTTGTGCAACCCATGCCACTGGGTTACGTGGCCGTAGCCTATTATGTTGAGATTCTGGTATCAGAGTTTTTTTTGAAAAAATGATAATAAGTTTTGGAAATAATAAAATGATGTTATTTATCATTTATTCCAGATATTTTCTGTATTTTGATCTGATATGCTCTGACCCCACTTTGAGGTATTTTATTGCTTACTGGGCTAGTGTAGCTCATTATTTTATTTTCTCTATTTTTCAGATCTAGAGGCTTGATCGCACGGGATTGGGGAGTGCGTTAGATTTTTCGATGATTTCTTCAGTTATTGGCATTTTAGTTAGATTAGTTTGGACGTTTGAATTATGTTGGCATATGCTAATTTGAAATTTTGTAAGACTGCTTTTGAATAAATTTAAATAATTATGTCAATTTTAAACATCTGTATTTGCTTTGATATGATCCGATGCCTTGCACGCTTGTGCGGCCCGCCGTGCGGGCGTGCGGCGTCTACCGCGCCTCGGGCTCGGGGCGTGACAGATTTGGTGGTATCAAAGCTTAGGTTTAAGATCACTAGGGTGTAACTGAAACAATTATATTGAGCCTAAGCTTGACTTGATTTAAAATATTCAAACTCAAAACTTAACTCAAGATCTATTGAATTGAGTTTTAATATCCAAGCTCAAACTCGATAAAAAAAAAATAATTCTTGATAAGATCGATTCAAATATTAGGGCTGCAAATGGGTCCGGTCGGATCGGGACCTGAGTGACCCCGATCCGACCTGGTTTCTTGTGCGGGTACTAATTTTGGACCCAGACTCGATCCGGTTGAAAATCGGGAAGGGTTGCGTCGAGTTCATGCCTGCAAATTTTGACCCGACAAGTCATTCGGGTCGAGTTCGGGTTGGGTCTGGGTCTATGTATTTTTATATTCAAAATTCCACTATATAATAGTAAATAACATCAAGCAATTATTGCCCTAATTTTTTTTGAAAAAGAAAATAGACATTTTACTAGATAAGCTATACTTACATGTTCAAATTTAATATTCTCTAAATTCAACCAGTCGGTCCCAAGAACATCTAAAAAAACATCTGACCCACAAAAAAATAGGTTGGGTTGGGTCCAGGTCCGGGTCGAGATTGGGTGGATCCGATCCGACCTGAAAAATAGAACAGGTCCAAATTTAGGACCCGACCTAGCTCCGCGGGTCCTAAAATTCGGATTGGGTCGGGTCTTACGTGGGTCGGGTTGGGTCGGGTCACAGGTCGACCGGACCCATTTGCAGCTCTATCAAATATCAACCGAACTATACCTGAGCTTAAATTCGAGCCTTGATCATATTAAAAAAATTTAATTAAAACAAAATATAGCATAATATTATATTTTAAAATATTATATTAATAATATATTATAAAAAATATAATATTAGCAAAATATATGTACTTGGCTGATGACTTTTGGAGCTGAGTATTTTGCTAATTGAGCTCGAATCAAAAAACTATTTGAGCACTTCGAGCTCGACTCAAGCCTAGTAATAGTCAATTTGAGCTCGAGCAGCTCGTGGCTCACTTTGCAACCTTCGTTTCGAATATGAAGTGCAGTGACCCATTCAGCCCTTCCATAGAACTCCCCATCAGCATGTTGGGCGGAGTTCAAGGGAACGATATCCCCAGCGCTTGCTAGTCCTACTCTTTCTGAGAAGCCCACTCTTTTGGGCATGAAATCTTCCCAGTGAATCCACTCATCTCCAAGCCCAACTCTTTGGATGTTGCATGATCAACGACTATGCTTCTTTAGCGCCTCTTGAAGAAAATCCCATCGTCTCCAAAGAGGAGTCTGGCTATGCTTTGATTCCTATTTGCGGGGTTTTGGCCTCACAAGATCACCTCCGCTAGCTTTGCAGGACTGTGTGACTTTCATGGAAAGCTGCACCACCCAACCTCTCTTTGATCCAAGATCTTGCATATGTCACAAGGAGGCGCCAAAGATCAAAAGCTCATCTTTTGACATCCTAGTCAGGTGGTTACGGGTCCAAATCTATTCAAACCTAATCACAAGCACCACGATTGGCCCGTGATCAGCCTCAATGAGTCCGTACTACAATATTTTCTAGTTCACATGAGCCATGAGTCGAGTTTGCTTTAATACCATTTGTAACAACTTAAGACTTCATTCAAAATGGCTAGCCGGAAGGTGTTCTTTGAGTTCCTTAGGACTGTATAAGTATCCAAGATCTTCCCAATGAATCATCGATATGGGACTAAACATATGCTTGCATGGATCCTCACAGAGATTTGCTCGGAACATCCTTGTTATGGAAAAGGAAAGAGCAGTGGTTTTCACTGTTTGATTGAAGTTCCATATTCATGTGTCTTGTTTAATTGATGGCTGCTTTTATGGTTATATTTCTCTCTATGTGGTAGCTAGAAATGTGATGCTCCTCTTGAAATCATTTTCCCCTCTTACTGAAGGTTAAATCATGGAAAGAGTGGACCAGGAGCATTTTTTATTAATGTTAGAATAAGGACTTGGAAAAGAAAGTTGCCAACACATCGCACATTGGAAGCTCAACTGCAATTCAATCAGCTATTATCTCTTCTATCTCTAGTCACTTTACCAAAGTGAAGATCAAGTAATTTGGAAATTGAATAACAAAGGTACCTTCTCAACTTCCTCCTTTTATCATTTTTTGAATACTCGGGGAATCGAGTGTAGCTTTGCTGGCTACTTGTGGAAACTTTGTGTGCCTCTCAAGTCTACATATTTCCAGTGGCTTTGCTGGAAGAAAAAATTAAGTAGTAGAGAAAAAATTGAAAGAAAGTAGGGAAAGAACTTGGGAGGCTGTGTTTTTGTAATCAGGGGCCAGAAACTATTGATCATCCTTTTTCACAATGCATTTTCTTCTTGACTATTTGGAAAGCTGCCGGCTCTTCCCTTCATATCCTGCATCCTCAATCAAATTTTGCACATTTATGTTTAGATTGGACACTTCAATACTTCCATAAATCAGCTCAACAGCTGATTCTTATGCTACATGCTGCCATGGCTTGGTTGTTGTTGCCGCTAAATTCTGAACCGAGGCCGAGATGCTGCTCGGCTCACCTTGAGGTCACTTTTTAGGTGTGGAAAGATCTAGTCACCTTCGAGGCTAACTTGCAATAAGTCCACTTGCTAGAAAGTTTCCAGCGGAGGACCCTTCAATACTTAAATTACAATACTAGAGCAAAAGTGCGGAAGGGGGAAAATTTGTAGAGAGTAGTCTCCAAACCGAGCTTATCTGAGGATTCTCGGGCCACCCCTTTATATAGGGTTGAATATTGATCCATTACCTGATTTGATGCGACGTGCCTGAACTGTAAAGTAACGGTTGGCTGCATATAACAACGTGGTGACCATCCCGCGTGAGCAGTAGGCGATGTTAATTATGCCAATCGTGTATTGTCTGTTGTATCGCTATAACTGCTGGTCTTTATTAGCACGATTAGAGTGGCATCTAGGTTTTCACTGAGGTGTTCATCGAGGTTAATACCAAGGTCAAGAGGTCAATTTAGGCTGAGGTCAAGATGTCCTATATTTTCTCCATCACTTGCCCCCTACTTTTGAGGCCGAGTTGAATTTTAATTAGGTGACAAAAGTTGTATTGTCATCTTGATCGAGGACAAGGTATCTAGAAGAAAGTTTTAATATGTCGATTGATCTTCTCAAAGCACCATCATATCGAGGCTATCCCGAGACGTCACTATTTCAAAGTTTTCCCAAGGCACTATTAATGTGGTGATCCGGATGAATTGCTCACATCGTATTTCGAGTTGACACATGGATGAATCAACTCGGATAGTTGATCTATCACTTTAATAAGGGCCGTTGATACCCTATATAAGGGTAACCCCCTTTTTCATTTTGCACTTTTTTCTTGCTTCTTTTGTGAATCTCCCAGTGGCTCGTACATTATCCTGAGCACTTCTTCGGTGAAGTTCTTCCCCTCTAGCTCAAGCATCCTCCCTAGTTTCTTTCGATCGTCAGTGGGTTTCTGCTTTTGGCTGCTCGAATTTTTCTTTTCTTGCTCTTTTCTTTTTTGATTTTCTCTATTTTCTACACCATTAACAAGGCTAAGTTGGAGGTCTTAGTAGGGAGTTTGTCGTCCTACCATTCTCCACGAGCATGGCGATCATCACCTTCAAGTGAGTCTAAGCTAGAAGTCTGCTCTGGCCTAGAATATGAGGTGTCAGTCTATACCCAAAAAAGAAATCTAATTTGAGTTGGATTTTTCTCGTCGGCCAGCCACTGCCGCTGGCCGTCACCATTGCCAGCTGCCACCTTGCCAGACCACCATGATCACAGCCACTAGCCGCCCCCCTTCCTCCTCTATTTTCTAAAAAAGAAAGAAAGAAAGAAAGAAAGAAGAAGAGAAGAAGAAAAGAAGGGAGGAGGAGAGAGAGAGCCCATCGCTCTCTTTCTCTCTCTTATTTTTTCTCTCTAAGAGACCTATGGATCTCAATACAGGTCCTGTCGACCTAATCTATGAATATGAGTTGACCTCTGCAAAGGGCACTGATTTGCCCTAGTGCCTGGGTCACTTACTAGACTGATCACCTCAATCCTATTGAATGTCCCTAAAGCCTCTATGGATGAACCATGGTGATTGATTTTGGCTCTGATTGAGTCCGATTCATTAAGCGAATCATCTAGACCTGACCCAAATGAAACCACCATACGCTTGGTTAAGTCTTCTCGAATTATTTTATTAAAGTTATCGAATGAGAATTGTTGGACATACTCTGCCGTTGTGCGGGCTATACCTTGCGAGGTCCTTGAGCAGCATAAGGGGAGTCACTGATTCAGCATGTCCTGCCGCCTGCCAGCGACGATGGCTTAGTTAGTAGGTGGGTTATACCCAGGTGGGGTCCCTGAACCCATGGCCTGGTTCGCCCAGTAGCCAACTCGAGCGCTGCCTCTTGGTGCGATATAAAGAAATAGAGTTGCGCCTTCACTAACACCGGTCGGTTTTGGTGTCATGGTAGCGCTTGATCCTAAAAACTGGTATCAAAGCCAGAGGTCTCGAGTTCGAAACCCAGGCATCGCGCTGGAGGGGAGGATGTTGGACATACTCTGCCGTTGTGCGGGCCATACCTTGCGAGGTCCCTGAGCAGCACAAGGGGAGTCACTGAGTCAGCATGTCCTGCCGCCTGCCAGCGACGATGGCCTGGTTAGTAGGTGGGTTATACCCAAGTGGGGTCCCTGAACCCATGGCTTGGTTCGCCCAGTAGCCAACTCGAGCGCTGCCTCTTGGTGCGGTATAAAGAAATAGAGTTGCGCCTTCACTAACATCGATCGATTTTGGTGTCATGGTAGCGATTGATCCTAAAAACATTGTCAACCCTAAAGGATGAATTTTGATGATTACAAAACACTTAAAATAATATTGTGTACTAACGACATTGGCTTAATTGTGAAGTATTATAAGTCAAATCAAAAGAAATGAAGCACTGCAAATCATAAGTTCTTCGCAAACATTTCAGTGGACATACTCTAAAAGGAAATGATCTTAATCTAGTCCATGGAGATCAGAGATGAAGTCTAAAATTTTCTGTTTGAAAGACTTGAGTCAACTTCTAAGCAAAAAGGACAAGTTAAGTTGATTCTGATATGTTTTATTCAAGGAACACAGTCAATGAGTCGACCCCCGCAAAAGATGAGTCGACCCTTGTATAGTTCAAAGTAAACAGAAAGTCCTCACCGCCTGAGACAAGCCTGAAGAGTCGACCCTTGTTCAAAATGAGTCGACCCTTGAAATTGAAGAGTTGACCCTTGCGTTTGAAGAGTCGACCCCTGCTCAGTCTTAACGCCGGCGAAAAACTCAAGCATGAGCCGACCCTTGTATTTGAAGAGGCAACTCCTGATGAAAATGAGCCGACCCTTATGGATAAAGAGTCGACCGTTTGAAGATATCACAGCATAAGCCTTCTCGACAACTTGAAATGCCGATCCAGAACAAACATGAGTCGACCCCTGAGTTACATGAGTCGACTCTTGTACTACTGGGACCACAACGGGAAGCTTTGAACGACTTTTATCTTCTTCTGTAATAGAAAAAGATTCTCATCATTACGAGAAGAAGGAAATTCAAATCCCACCGAAGAATTTGTCTATAAATACGAGGGAACCTCAGAATGGAAACAATAAGAAAAGGAAAAAGATTCAAAAGAAAACAAAAGATTTTCACTAAGAAAAAGAGAAGAAAAGCTTAACTATTCATCATCCTCATTGGCACTGAATCTAAAACTTTCTCCTGTGAGGAAATCAGTCGAAGCTTCTCACTGCAACGTGAAGAGCTGCTGTTCGGATATTGGAACATCCTTCCACAGCCAACTTCTTCATCGGCTTCAGCTTTTATTTTCATTGATTTACTCTTTATATTTTGAAGCTTTAAGTTTTCTAGTTACAACATTCTTTTAGTTGGATTAATTGTTGCTATAACAGTTTCATTTATTTGAAACTTGTAAAGGCTCTTCCAAGCCTCGATTGGAAGTTACTGAATCGGGAATATTCAGCAAGGTGTAGAATTTTTGGTTGGTTTATCTGAAATCCAACTGGGTTATGAGTTCGGAAAAACAAACGGTGTAAAGTTTTTGGTTGGTTTGTCTGAAAACCAACTGGTTTATTTGTGATCTTGAAAAATAAAAGGTTTTCGGTTGGTTGCCTGGAAAAACCAATTGGGTTTTGATTGTGAGCCCGAAAAACAATCAGGCTGTAATCTGCTGGGTTATAGTGAAATCTCAGGCTAGGCTTGAGGAGTGGACGTAGGTACTGAGAGTGCACCGAACCACTATAAACCTTGATGTTTGTGATTGTGGTTCTTTTCTTCCTTTTCTCTGAATTTTTCTGACTGCTTTCCTAACTCTATTCACCATCATATTTGTGCAATCTTATTTTCGCTGCTGAATTTATAAGATAACAGTTACCCATACTCTCTATATATTTTATCTTTAATTATTTTTTAAAGAGACCCAATTCGCCCCTCCTCTTGGGCTGCACGTCTGGGCAACAAGTGGTATCAGAGTCTGATACTCACAAAAATCTTTTTGATTTAACAATCAAGAGTTAAAGGTCATGGTAGCCACTATGGGATCCTCTGTTGCCGAAGGGCAATCTACCAACAGACCATCTCTTTTCAATGGCACAAATTTTACTTATTGAAAAGCTCGTATGAGAATTTTTATTTAAGCACTTGACTATGATTTATGGACTGTTATTGTTAATGGACCTCACACACCAACTAAAATTGTTGATGGCATCACCTCATTCAAACCTGAGACTGAATGGGATGACCATGATAAGAGAATGGCTCAGCTGAATGCAAAAGCCATGAATGTTCTTTACTGTTCTTTAGATGCAAATGAGTTTAATCGTATATCTACTTGCATGACTGCTAAAGAAATCTGGGATAGGCTGGAAGTTACACATAAAGGCACTAACCAGGTCAAAGAATCTAAAATCAGTATGCTAGTGCATAAGTATGAATTATTTAAAATGGAAAACAGTGAATCTATAACTGAAATGTTTACTAGATTCACTGATATTATAAACGGCCTGAAAAGCCTTGGTAGATCTTACTCTAACAGTGATCTTGTTTGGAAAATTCTTAGGTCTCTTTCTAGAGCATGGGAAGCAAAGGTCACTGCCATTCAAGAAGCCAAAGATCTCAACTCTCTCCCACTGGAAGAACTGCTGAGTTTCTTAATGACTCATGAGCTCTCAATGAAACAGAACCTTGAGGAGGATGAACCCAAGAAGCACAGAACTATTGCTCTTAAATCCACTCTACATGAAGATGAGAGTGAGGATTCTGAATCTGATAATAGTGAGGAAATAGCCCTGATTACAAGAAAGTTCAAAAAATTCTTTAGAAGAAATAAAGAAAACTTCAAGAGAAGGCCTATAATCAAGGAGGAGCAAACCAAAGAAAATAAGGAACAATATGTTTGTTATGAGTGCAAGAAGCCTGGACACTTCAGAACAGATAGTCCTCTGTTGAAAAAGGCTCCGAAAAGATTAAGGAAGAAAGCTATGATGGCTACTTGGAATGACAGTGATGAATCCGGCTCTGAAGAAGAAGAACAGCAACAAGAAGCTGCAAATTTGTGTCTAATAGCTCACGAAAATGAGGTATATCTGAATACTGAATGTGATTTCACTTTTGATGATCTTCAAGATGCTTTTTCTGAGCTTATGATTGAATATAAAAAGTTTAGTTAAAGAATAAGGAACTGAAGATTAAGAACCAATCATTAGAAAAAGAAAATACTCTGCTTTTGGATAATAAGAAGAAACTACATGAAGAAAATCAGAAGTTAGTAAATGAAGTTGAAAAACTGAAACCTATAGTTGATAAATTCACCCTAAGCTCTAAGAAATTAAATTTAATTCTAGAAAGTCAGAAAACTGTTTATGATAAAGCTGGTTTAGGATATAATCATTGGAAGAAACAAAAATCATTGAAGAATATTTTTGTAAAGGCAACTTATGTAAAACCGAAATCTACACTGTTTAAGTTAGATAAACTGAAACAAGAATACACTGCATGCAATCTGAAAAGCAAAAAACTAGTAAGTAATGTTTCAATTAGGAAGATATGGGTTCCAAAGGGAACCATCATGCTAACATTCAAAGACCCAAGAAAGCTTGGGTAACAAAGATAAAGAATTAAATTTCTGTTTTGCAGGTGTGTCTAGCATCCCAAGCATCAAACAGAAAATGGTACTTGAATAGTGGGTGCTCTAGACATATTGCCCAAGGTGACAACCCAAGAGGGGGGTGAATTGGGTTTTCTAAAAATTATGTTCCCTAATTTTTACTTTGAATTGAATGCAACGGAATGATAAGATGTTATTTACTTAAGCTCTAGGCAATTACAAGTAAAGCAGTGGAAAATTAAGCTAGAGCAATTATACTATGGCTTTAGGATGCAATTGATCTAAAATTAACTTATAGTTGTATGATCAATTTTAATCTATGTGTATGGTAAGAATGGAGTGGAAGCTAAGCAAATTCTAAACAATCACTCATAACTCTATAGAAAACAAAGCTAGAGATATTACACAATCAAGTATGAATGTAAGGCATGAAATACAAGAGATAAGGTTTCACAAACACAAAGATGTATAGTGGTTCGGTATGTACCCCAGCACCTACATCCACTCTCCAAGATCTCTTAGAAATTTTACTATAATCCTTCAGATTACAGTCGGTTGTTTTATAAGCTCACAACCTAACTTATTGTTTTCACGAGATCACAACGAACTCGGTCGGTTTTCACAGGCTCACCGACTAGAACCAACCGATTATTTTCCCAGGTTCACAATCAAACCCAGTTGGTTTTTTTCGGTTCACCAACTACAACCTTACATCGTTGGTTTTTCCTTTGGCTCACCAACAAACCTTAACCCCTTGATTCAATCCCTTGATTGAATCAAGTTACAAGATATTAGAACAAGAGTTTAAAACAAATGCAAGCTTCTTAAACAAGCAGATATAACAATATAAACAAATAGAGTAAAGAGAAGAAGCCTGATGCGATCCGATAGAATTTGATCCGTGTCCCAAGATTCTTGACTCTTCTTGATTTCTGGAAGAGTAGTTCTGACCTGATTGCAGACACGATTTCTAAAGATCCGTCCGTCAGATTGATCTCAATTTTGGATATGTTGTAGATCTCCGCGTTAGCTTTCCAGCGGTAGGTCGTGGGTCTAGAGAGGACATCGGGATCTTAAGCTATCAGCCTCCGACTGATGACTGCGCAGGGAAGGACGGGCTGATAATCCAATAGGATGGAGTTGTTTGTAGAAGCTGGAAGGGATCAAGGAGGAGAGGAAGAAGAGGGAGGAGGTGGCTGGCCTCTCGGTGTTAGAAGTATGCCCTAGAAGCCAATTTGGCTGACGCATTATTTTATTCTGGGACATAAATTTGTACTTGACCTAATAATGAATTTATTAGAATGGGCATTCTTTTCATTCATGTTCTTATGTGTCCATGAATCGTCCAAGAAATCAATAAGATGATGACGCATATTCTCAAGAGTTGAGAATTTGAGGCATGTGTCATTGGTGATTAATTTCTGAATTGCTCCTGATCGATGGATCATCACGAGGACGGTGATCGATCCGCTGAGATTAGTGCACAGATCGCTTTCTTTGATGGACGAGTCTTGAGTCCACAGTGTGGCGACACTGGAGCAATTGTGCAAGTGCTTGTTAGAGAACAAGGGTACTGAGCGTGACCATAGCAAGTAGTCACTTGGATGTCTATCCACTCGTCAGTGACTTACTTGATGCTGTAGTTGTATGACTGGTCCTTTGACCTGCGATGCCTCGGCTATTCACAGTGAGGTTGCTGTAGTTTGACGAGCACATAAACATGAGCCCTAGCCAATTGGGTTCTTGTGGTGCAGATTGGCTGCAGTAGGTTCATTGTAGGAGTAGGAGTGCATCTAGATGGAATCTATCGATCTTGATAGGTTAAGAGAGATCCTATGTGATTTATTAGACTGAGTTCGTAAATCCTCGGCCGGGGTAGTATGTATAGTGGAAAAGGAGTTTTCCATTCTCGAACTTAAGTCGAATAAATCTTGACATATGACAGACGATGGGGTTTGACGAGTTATCCATGACCTCCGTCCTGTAGGGATCCACGATAGAAGGACCGTATCATATGATAACTGCACCTAGAGGTTCATCATTCCATTCTGCTGGGTTGCCACTACATGCTGCTAGGTGTCACTGGTGGATGGTGAGACTCATAGGGACTATCTTGATGATCGATGGTCCCTGGTGAGTTGAGTTGGAATTGTTCCAACCCATTGAAAGGAGTTTTCAATGATATTGTGATAGAGATCGCAATATATCTCACTACCAGACAGAATAGAACCTATGGGGTCACACACATTAGAGGTATTGACCGATCCGATGGTTGAATTGTGATTAGGAATCACAAATAATCAATTTGATTGATAATTGGTTAACCCGCTAAGAGTTAGTGAGTTGAAGAAGGAATAATTGCAATTGGATTGCAATTTAATTTAATTAATTGGATTTAATTAATTGGACTTAATTACGAGTTCTACTTGGAGTAGGATTCTTAGAGTCCTAATTGGATTAGGATTTCAAATTAAATTAAAGTCCTACTTGAAGTAGGATTTCTAAAGTCCTAATTAGATTATGACTGAAATTGAATAAGTCCTAATTGGATTAGGAGTTCTTAAGTTCTAATTAATTTTAATCTAATAGATTAAGATGACTTCTAATTGGATTAGGATTCAAGAGTTCAATTGAGTCATGGTTTAATTGAAATCCTAATTAGATTAGGATTTAAAGGGAAAGAAAGATTGGGTTCACTCAATCCTCTTTGGAAGAGAATTAGACCCACCTTGTAAATGGCCCCCATGCCCCACTTAATTGGATTAAGTGAGGCGTGTGTGTGATAGGGAGAAGAGGGAGGGGCGTACCCCTCCCTAGGCTGATTACGTGAAGAAAAAGAGGGAGGGGCTACACCCTTCCTCTTGCCTTATAGGATAAGGTTGGAATTTAGGAGCTCCACACGCAAATTAAAGAAGGATAGGGGCTGCCACCTTAAGGGTTTTTTTTTTCTTTTGGTGCCGTGAACCCCTCTCCCTCTTTTCTGAGGGTTTCAGCCGCCAACAAAAAAAAAAAAAAAAGGAGGCGTTGGCTCTCCTTTCTCCCTTCCTTCTTCCACCAAAATAAAAAAGGCTGCAACTTGTTGCTCCCTTTTCATTCTTCTTTCTCCAATCCTTCTTGTTCAAGGGAGAGCAATCAAGGAGTTGTTTGCTGCAAGAAGAAAGAGATTCATCCATCCAAAGTCTTCTCTGCAAGGGAGCTAGCACCCCGGGGAGATTCAAAGGCTTCAATCGGTCCTCTCCTCGTGTGGATACCTGTAGAGGCCGGACGCGTGTGCGGCTTTAAGCGAACCTTCAACAAATACCACGATCATCAGATTGCAGTGATCATCTACCCGCACAAGGTGAAGATCTGATCTTTTTAATCATATAAAAAGTATTTAATCCTAATCTATCTACGAACGACGGTTTTAAAATATGTTCATGCGATGAACGGAATCTCGCGCATGTCTTCCGCTGCGCGCAGAATTTTTCTAAAATTTTATGCGGCGTGCGAGGGATTCCAACAGTGGTATCAGAGCCATGGTTGCGTAGATTAAGATTAGGATTAAATGATTAAGGCATAATAGATCTGAAAATTTAAAGATTATGCTTGCTGAATTTTTCTGCATGCAGAATTTTCAGCTTGCTGATTTTTCTGCATGCTGATTTTCTATGCGATTAGATTAATGATTCTATTGATTTGTTAATGAGATTAAAAATATTTAGAATCATATCTTGCATGATCAGCAACTCATAAGATGACATAATCTGTTAAATATTCAGATCTGTAAATTTTATTTAATGCATGAGATGCGTATGGTGATGATCATGGATGGACCCTTTAATTGTGCTGAAATGTTCTGCAATGTCTGAGATGTTCTGTGATGTTATGTGATGCATGTAAAACAGATTTTCAGATGCCTGCGTGCATCTTATATTGATGTATTAGAGACCTGCGTGTCTCATGAAAAAGGGTTGTAACTATTATTTAATTTTATTTATTTTTAAAGTTATCTGGGATGTAATCTGTGATGTGTTTGCATGTCAATGGTTGATCGGTGCATGCCGCACAAGCACGATTTGCGCGGATCGAGATCAAGGGTTGATTGGAGATGGATCAAGGAGTTGATCGCAATTGGACCAAGGGTGCTCAAGATCGAGTCAAGAGTTGAAGACGATCTAACCAATTGACGTGCATGTGCTTGTACTATGACCCCATCCTGGATCCATGATCATCACCAGTTTAATTTTTGTTATTATGCCTGGATGTTTATGTTTATGTTTATGCAAAGCGGGTAGATAATTATTTGCATGAGATGTAGATAATTAAATGAAAGAGACCGAAATTAAATCTCCTCGAAAAATATTAAGTTAATAGGTCTTCCACCGTAGTAGAGCTGCTAAGGTCTTTCCGGCGTTGATTTGTCTCGGCTGGATACAGTGGGCAAGTTGCATCGGGGGACTGGACCTCTCTATTAGGCATGAGATGTTGTAGGGGTAAAGATAGGGTTGGGCCCAATAACTGTTAGGTGAGGGACCCAATGACGGCTTTGCTTCTGCGGTTATACGGTGGGTCCGACTTAACTAAGGAATGGGGCCAATAACTGTTAGGTGAGGTCTTCATTACTTAGAGACCTGATAGCGCTACAACTTGCTTGAGAAGCATTGTACAAGAGTTGTACACTCATTATTTATATGTCACCAATAACTGTTAGGTGAGGTGGCATGTAAATTGGTGGGACCGTAGCACCCCACTTGAAACCTAGAGTCGCAAGGTTTCCGTTTCTCTACCAGAGGAGTATGAGAGATTCGAGGAAATAGTGGGAGGTGTATTTGTTTTTTTTTTTTAAAAAAAAAGGCCCTAAAACAAATAGAGTTCAAGTACAAAATTCTAACTAGAATTTTTACTCTCTGAGGATTATAAAGTCAGCTTCTAGACTCTTAACTCATATCCTATAAAACAACCGTTTGACCAAACCCAATTATAAAAACTAGCTCAGCAAATTTCAAAATAGTTTTGAATTGTGAGAAATTAGGGTATATGCTAGACCATGGAATCCCTGTGTTACCAATCCGTCCGATTACTGGTCAGCATAAGACGCATGCTAAGTGGACGAACAATAACAATAAAGTTAGGTGCTGCATAATGGCATCCATGTCCAATGAATTACAATGCCAGCATGAGAACATGAAGACCGCCAGGGACATATTATATCACCTACAAGAGTTGTATGGTGAACAGAGTCACGCAGCATGTTTTGAAGTGTCCAAGAGGCTCTTCAAGGCCAAGATGTGTGATGGGCAGTCTGTCCATGATCATGGTTTGACCATGATAAAGAACTTAGAGGAGCTTGAGAAGCTCGGCATGACCATGCACAAGGAATTGCAAACGGATTTGATCCCGCAATCCCTTCTAGCTTCATATGAACAGTTTATAGTAAATTACTATATGAACAAGATTGTATGCACCAAAATAGAATTGTTAAATAAAATTGGTAACTACCTTAGGGACCTTGAAGAGTTCAAGGGGCATCGTTCTCGCTGTCGAGTTGGTTTCTACTTCCAAGAGAGAGTCTACTTGGAAGAAGAAGAAACCTGTGAAAAGGCAGAAGACCGAGAAAAGGCCAAGTAAGGAAGTTCCAAGAAAAAGGCCGATTGCAAGGAAAAGTGTTTCCATTGTATCATAAGACGGCCATTGGAAGAGGAACTGTCCTACATACATGGAAAGCATAAAGAGTAAGAAGGGTGACAGACCTTCAGAAGGTATGCCAGATATGCTCATTATTAAAAGGATACTTAGGGACTGTTACCTGTTGCAAACAGAAATTTGATTTCTGTAT
Organism: Phoenix dactylifera; assembly: GCF_051530095.1. Lineage (NCBI taxonomy): Eukaryota > Viridiplantae > Streptophyta > Magnoliopsida > Arecales > Arecaceae > Phoenix > Phoenix dactylifera. The sequence continues at coordinate 14,153,355 of NC_143203.1, read as the reverse complement.
CTTGTTTAGCACAGAAAGATTTTTATAAGACTATTGTTCAATTTGTTTAAGAAATAAATTGGATGCATATGGTTTTATGATTGACCATCTCTATCACTTACATTTGGATGTACCTATGAATGTATCTGAGCAAACAGTGAGTACCATAGGATCCAAAAGGATCTAGAGATGAGATAAATCTAAAGTATTTGTGGCACCTCAGGCTTGGTCATATAGGAGAAGACAGAATAAACAAATTAAAGAAATATGGGCTTCTGAGCTCATTGACTTTCGAGTCATATCCGATTTGTGAATTCTGCCTTCAAGGAAAGATGACCAAATTATCCTTTTTAGGACATGGGAGAGGTCCACTGCGATACTTACCCTAGTACACACTTATGTGTGTGGCCCATTCGATATGCAGGCTAGGGGTTGTAATTTTTACTTCATTTAACGATGATTACTCATGGTATGGATATGTGTATGAGACACAAATCTGAAATTTTTGAAAGGTTCAAAGAGTTCAGATATGAAGTAGAAAAACAAACAGAAAAACTCATTAAGGTTCTTCGATCAGATCGAGGAGGTGAATACCTTAGTGGAGAGTTCCGTGATTATCTCAAGGAGAATAGTATAGTTTCATAATGGATCCCTCCTGGTACACCTCAGCTTAACGGAGCGTCGGAGAGGAGGAATCAGATCCTATTGGATATTGTCAGGTCCATGATGAGCTTCACTGATCAACCCTTGTTTCTTTAGAGAGATGCCCTATTTTCAGCTATTTACATATTGAATAGTGTTTCCTCTAAGTCTGTTCCTACCACACTATATGAGATATGACATGGTAAGAAGCTTAGTCTTGGTTATTTCAAGATTTGGGGATGTCCGGCCCAAGTCAAATGACAACAGGCGGACAAGTTAGAGGATAGGACAATTAGTGCTCGTTTTATAGAATATCCTAAAGAGTTATTTGGATACAATTTTACGTCCCAGAGAATCACAAAGTATTTGTGAGCCGACATGCTATCTTCATGGAAAATAGTTTATCCTTGATAGAGGCAGTAGGAGAAAAATTGAGCTCGAAGAGAAAGTCTCTAAAGAGCAACGAGCCATTGTGCCTATAGAACCTATTCATATCGAGCCAGTACATGTTGTACCTCCTAAATCTCGTAGATTTAGTAGGATCTTCCATCCTCCTGAAAGGTACTTAGGTATACTTACAGAGGATGTAGAGGAAGTGTTCCTCATGGGAGATAGGGATCAAGGTAAGGATCCCAATACCTACAACGAGGCGATGTTAGACATCGATTCCGAGAGATGGCTGGAAGCCATGAAGTTAGAGATAGACTCCATGCATTCCAACCAAGTCTGGACCTTAGTAGATTCACCGGAAGGTATAGTACCTATTGGGTGTAAATGGATCTACAAGAGAAAATTAAGTTCGGATGGCTAGGTAGAGACCTATAAGGCAAGGCTAATGGCGAAAGGTTATAGTCAGTGCAAAGGCACTGATTATCAGGATACTTTTTCGCCTGTAGCCATGCTGAAGTCCATTCGAATATTGCTTGTTGTTGTAGCATATCATGATATTGTGATGGTGATCACAAGGTCTGTGAGCTGCAAAGGTCCATCTATGGACAAAAACAAGTATCTCGGAGTTGGAACACTCGTTTCAACGATATAATCAAATCGTTTGATTTCTTCAAGAACGAGGAGGAACCATGTGTTTATAAGAAGTTAGTGGGAGGGCTATTGCAATCCTCATATTGTACGTGGATGATATCCTAAGTCAAGGTTTGGTTGTCTAAGGAATTCTCCATGATAGACTTTGAAAAGCATCCTATATTTTGGGAATTAAGGTCTATAGAGATAGATCTAAGAGGATGCTTGTCCTGTCACAGAATATTACATAGAGGGAGTGTTGAAGAGGTTCGGCATGGAAACCTCTAAAAGGGGATTATTACTCCTTAGGCATGGGGTAAATCTCTTCAAGAAGATGTGCCCCAACACATCTGAAGAGATTCAGTGGATGAGCAAGATCTCTTATACTTCGGCTATAGGGAGCCTCATGTATACCATGCTATGTACATGACTTGATATAGTACATGCTGTGAGTGTCACGAGCATATATCAGTCAAATCCAGGCAAGAAGCACTGGATAGCTGTGAAGAACAGTCTTAAGTACTTGAGAAGAACTACGGACATGTTCTTGGTCTTTGGAAGAAGATCAGAGTTGAAGGTAGAAGGATGCACACATATTGATGATAGAAAGTCTACATCAGATTATATGCAATGATGGTTCAGTAAATTGGAAGAGTTCCAAACAACCGATTATTGTAGATTCTACCTTAGAAGCTGAATGTTTAGCCGTATCTAAGGGTGCAGTGGAAACCTTCTGGTTTAATAAGTTCATTGCTGAGTTAGGTGTAATGTCATCAGATGCCATAACACTCTACTGCGATAACAAAGGCACCATAGCACTAGCTAAAGAGCCAAGGTCTCACCAGAAGCCGAAGCACATAGAGCGGTGGTTTAACCTAATAAGCGACTACCTTGAAAAGAAATAAGTAAAGGATCAGAGAGTAGACTCCACAGGAAATGTGGTGGACCCATTCACTAAGCAGATAAGTCAGCAGAAAACTGAAGCGCATCTTGAGAAGATGGGGCTTAGGTTTATAGCTGATTGGCTTTAGTGCAAGTGAGAGATTGTTAGAAGTATGCCCTAGAAGCCAATTTGGCTGACGCATTATTTTATTCTGGGACATAAATTTGTACTTGACCTAATAATGAATTTATTAGAATGGGCATTCTTTTCATTCATGTTCTTATGTGTCCATGAATCGTCCAAGAAATCAATAAGATGATGACGCATATTCTCAAGAGTTGAGAATTTGAGGCATGTGTCATTGGTGATTAATTTCTGAATTGCTCCTGATCGATGGATCATCACGAGGACGGTGATCGATCCGCTGAGATTAGTGCACAGATCGCTTTCTTTGATGGACGAGTCTTGAGTCCACAGTGTGGCGACACTGGAGCAATTGTGCAAGTGCTTGTTAGAGAACAAGGGTACTGAGCGTGACCATAGCAAGTAGTCACTTGGATGTCTATCCACTCGTCAGTGACTTACTTGATGCTGTAGTTGTATGACTGGTCCTTTGACCTGCGATGCCTCGGCTATTCACAGTGAGGTTGCTGTAGTTTGACGAGCACATAAACATGAGCCCTAGCCAATTGGGTTCTTGTGGTGCAGATTGGCTGCAGTAGGTTCATTGTAGGAGTAGGAGTGCATCTAGATGGAATCTATCGATCTTGATAGGTTAAGAGAGATCCTATGTGATTTATTAGACTGAGTTCGTAAATCCTCGGCCGGGGTAGTATGTATAGTGGAAAAGGAGTTTTCCATTCTCGAACTTAAGTCGAATAAATCTTGACATATGACAGACGATGGGGTTTGACGAGTTATCCATGACCTCCGTCCTGTAGGGATCCACGATAGAAGGACCGTATCATATGATAACTGCACCTAGAGGTTCATCATTCCATTCTGCTGGGTTGCCACTACATGCTGCTAGGTGTCACTGGTGGATGGTGAGACTCATAGGGACTATCTTGATGATCGATGGTCCCTGGTGAGTTGAGTTGGAATTGTTCCAACCCATTGAAAGGAGTTTTCAATGATATTGTGATAGAGATCGCAATATATCTCACTACCAGACAGAATAGAACCTATGGGGTCACACACATTAGAGGTATTGACCGATCCGATGGTTGAATTGTGATTAGGAATCACAAATAATCAATTTGATTGATAATTGGTTAACCCGCTAAGAGTTAGTGAGTTGAAGAAGGAATAATTGCAATTGGATTGCAATTTAATTTAATTAATTGGATTTAATTAATTGGACTTAATTACGAGTTCTACTTGGAGTAGGATTCTTAGAGTCCTAATTGGATTAGGATTTCAAATTAAATTAAAGTCCTACTTGAAGTAGGATTTCTAAAGTCCTAATTAGATTATGACTGAAATTGAATAAGTCCTAATTGGATTAGGAGTTCTTAAGTTCTAATTAATTTTAATCTAATAGATTAAGATGACTTCTAATTGGATTAGGATTCAAGAGTTCAATTGAGTCATGGTTTAATTGAAATCCTAATTAGATTAGGATTTAAAGGGAAAGAAAGATTGGGTTCACTCAATCCTCTTTGGAAGAGAATTAGACCCACCTTGTAAATGGCCCCCATGCCCCACTTAATTGGATTAAGTGAGGCGTGTGTGTGATAGGGAGAAGAGGGAGGGGCGTACCCCTCCCTAGGCTGATTACGTGAAGAAAAAGAGGGAGGGGCTACACCCTTCCTCTTGCCTTATAGGATAAGGTTGGAATTTAGGAGCTCCACACCCAAATTAAAGAAGGATAGGGGCTGCCACCTTAAGGGTTTTTTTTTTTCTTTTGGTGCCGTGAACCCCTCTCCCTCTTTTGGGTTTTTTCAGCCGCAATGCAAAGAAAAAAAAAAAAAAAAGGATAAACATGAGCTCCTAAAAGTTAGGAGCTCACGCTTAGAGATTTCACTCGGGACAGAGGTGGTGCAGCCGGATGAAGGAGGGGGCGGCGGCCTTGGACAGCGGCCTAGGGAGAGGGGGAAGGCGTCGCAAGAAGAGAAGAGAGAAAGAAAGAGAGCTAGGGCAAAAGCCTTTCAATTAATTTTTGCATACTGAAATAGGTGCTCACCACATCTATTTATAGGTGGCTACCTGACCCCTTAACTTGACTTGATCTAATTGAATTCAAGAAACAACTAAACCCAAAGCGACTCTAATAAAGGCCAAGTCGGCTAACCCGAGCAAGGCTATGCTGAAATAAAATTAACATCAAGGACTCAAAAGCAAAAATAACCAAATGATTAAGTCCGAGGAGGTCTAGTGGATCCAACCGCATCACTTCACCACGCTTCCCTTAACCTTGTCCTCAAGGTTGGAAGTCAGGGAAACGATCAAGTATCTCAGTCTCAAACTCCCATGTGGCCTGGTCTGCTGCTCTCCCCAGCCACTCCACTAGTATCTGGGTTTCCAGTCGTCCTTCTACTCGTATTCTGCGCTTCGCCAGCACTCGAACTGGCTCCACTACCTCGTCCTCCGGTGGCTCATGTATGATTGGGCCGACAGATGTCTTGGGTCCAAGCCGGGCCCTCAGAAGCAACACGTGGAATACCGGGTGAACTCTCGATGTAGTCGGCAAGTCCAAGCGATACGCCACGGGTCCAATGCGCTCCATTATCTGAAAGGGCCCATAGAAGCAATGAGAGAGCTTCTGGTTCGCCATGGGCCGCAGTGTCAATTGTCGATAAGGCTGCACCTTAACGTATACCCAGTCGCCCACCTCGTATACTGGATCTCTGTGCTTCCGATCATGCAGCTGCTTCATCTTGTTCTGCGCAGTCGTTATGTGCATCGCGGTCTAAGAGCTCAAAATCTGCCTCTGTCCGGTCCGCATGTGACAGTGGATCATAAACTCGCAGCGTCGGTGGTACTCGTCCATACACCGCCTCAAAGGGTGTCATCCCTATGGCTGAGTGGAAAGCGGTGTTGTACGAATACTCGGCCCAAGGTAAATAAGAAAGCCACTCTCGGGGCCGATCACCAATCATACAGCGCAAGTACTGCTCGATGCAGCAGTTTACCACCTCCGTCTGCCCATCGGCCTGAGGGTGGTAAGCCAAGCTCATGGCAAGCTTCGTCCCTTGCTGTTTGAAGTAAGCCTGCCAGAATGCGCTAACAAAAATGCGGTCACGATCAGAAACAATAGTCCGAGGCATACCATGTAATCGAGCAATGTCCCGTATGTAGACCTCTGCCACCCGTCGAGCAGAAAATGGATGTGCGAGCGCCGAAAAGTGGGCATACTTGCTGAGGCGGTCCACAACGACCATGATCACTGAGTACCCTCGAACTAATGGCAGCCCCTCAATGAAGTCCATCGACACATCCTCCCAAACCTGATCAGGAATCGGTAAAGGCTGAAGTAGACCCGCAGGTCGCAGTGAATCCGCCTTCGCCCTTTGGCACACATCGCATTGCTGTACATAAGCTCTGACCGCTGCTTGCATGCCTACCCACGTACAGCTCTGGCTCAGCCTCTTGTAAGTCCTGAAAAATCCCTCGTGTCCAGCAAAAGGAGTATCATGAAAGTGCTGGATCAATACCTGCCGCATGGCTGAATCGGTGGGCACGCGGATCAACCCATGGTCCAGAATCAACCCATCTCGGTCCTCCATCTCGGGATGACTGCTCGGATCTGCTGCCAACTCCCTCTGGATCTGTACTAGGTCCGGATCTCGGCATGTGGCGGTCCTCAAGTCTGAAATAAAAGAAAAAACCAGCGTAGTCAAAGCCGCCAACTCGCCGGACTTGGGATGGCGCGATAGTGCATCCGCCACTCGATTTTCTGCACCCTTTTTGTACACCATCTCATAATCATAGCCGAGAAGCTTCGACACCCACCTCTGCTGGGCTGGAGTATGTATGCGCTGCTCAAGAAAAAATGGAAGGCTCTGCTGATCAGTCCGAACGATGAATCGGCGGCCGATAAGGTACGGCCTCCACTTTGTGACTGCATGGATGACCGCCATCATCTCCCTCTCATATGTGGACAGCGAGCGGGTCCTAGGGGACAACGCCTTGCTCATGAAAGCAATTGGCCGTCCCTCCTGCATCAAAACAGCACCAATGCCGGCACCGGAAGCATCGCACTCGACTACAAACGGTTTGGCAAAATCGGGTAGCGCCAAAACCGGGGCCGTCGTCATGGCTTCCTTGAGCTTCTCGAATGCTTCCGTCACTGCCTCGGTCCATCTAAACTCGCCCTTTCGTAGCAACAGGGTTAGTGGCGCGGCGATCTTTCCATATCCTCCACAAACCGGCGGTAATAACCGGTTAGGCCCAAAAATTCTCGCAGCTCCTTTTGGTTCTTGGGTAGCGGCCACTCGGTCATGCAATGTATCTTTGCTTGGTCCGGCTCCACACCTGCAGCAGAGATGATATGGCCTAGGTACTCGACCTTCGGCCCGGCCCATAGGCACTTGGATTGCTTTACCTTCAATTGATTTCTGCGCAGAATTTTCAGCACTTCCTCCAAGTGCTCTAGGTGCTCCTGCCATGAACGACTGTAAACCAGTATGTCATCGAAGAATACAAGGACATACCGTCGTAGTAATGGTCTGAATATGTCATTCATGAGCCCCTGGAACGTCGCTGGTGCATTGGTGAGGCCGAACGGCATCACCCGGAACTCATAATGGCCATCGTGTGTCCGAAACGCCGTCTTGTGCACATCTTCGGGCCTGACACGGATCTAGTGGTATCCGGCACGGAGATCAAGTTTGCTGAAATATTCCGCACCAGCAAGCTCATCCAACAGCTCCTCGATGACTGGAATCGGATACCGGTCCTTAACGGTGATTGCGTTAAGTGCCCGGTAGTCGACGCAGAATCGCCACGTCCCGTCCTTCTTATGTACCAGCAGCACCGGCGATGAATATGAGCTTCTACTGGGCTGAATGATGCCGCTCTCCAACATCTCTCGTACCATCTTTGAGATCTCCTCATTCTGAACGTGCGGGTAGCGGTAAGGCCTCACATTCGCCGATTCTGCTCCCGGTACAATCTCTATGTGATGATCGTGCTCCCTCTCGGGTGGAAGACCATGAGGCTCCTCAAATAAATCTGCGAACCCCTGTAAGAGAGCAGCCAAATTAGTAGGTATACCTGCCTCCGTCGTGGTCTCCGTCGACAGAGGTAAAAGCTGCATCAAGTAGCTGTGCGCGCCGGATCCGGGCAAGCCGACTAGGGGCTGAAGTGCAGCCCTTGGGCTAGGCCGAATGCCATCCAATCTAACTCGCCGTCCGCTCCGTCTGAAAGTCACCCACATCTCGGCGAAGTCGAATGTAACCGGGCCAAGACTCTGCAGCCACTGCGTACCAAGGACCAAATCAGCTCCTCGTAATGCCAACGGATAGAGATCGAGCTTGAATTGGCTGCCCTGGATCGTCAAAGTGATGCCTCGGCATATGCCCTCCGCCCTCAACGTGGCTCCGTCACCCAATGCCACGTCGAAGCCCAATGTCGGCTCTGCTATGAGACCGATCTGTTTGACGAGCCTCTCATCCAAAAAATTGTGGGTGCTGCCCGTATCTATGAGGATACGCACCACACGTCTTTTGATCATGCCGTCCACGCGTAGCGTTTTCGGTGTCGCCGATCCGGAGTAGGCATGCAATGAAATCTGAGGTGGCACGTCCTCTTCCTTGGCCTCTAAATCTTGGGGCTCGTCCTCAGCAACCTCATCACCATCTTCAGCCACGGCCTCGTCCTCCAATCCGTCGATCAACATCACCGCTCCGACGGGCCGCGCACACCGGTGTCCCGGTGTAAATTTCTCGTCGCAGCGAAAACATAGGCCTTTTGCTCGACGTTCCTCCACTTGTGCTGGTGTCAAGGTCCTCCCGGGTGGACGCTCAACCCTCTTGACATCACCTGACAAGCGAAGAGGGGACCTCGGCCCTGTGTTGGCTGCTACAACCGTCGGCGCTCTCGGCTGGCCGATGGAGCCCCCTGCGGTTTGGCCGGCCCGGGGGTTGGTCCAGCTGCCCCGTGCCGCTAATCGAGTGGTCTTGATCTTCTCTTCCACCATTAGGGCCAAGGCAAAGGCATCCTCCAGAAATTGTGGCCGCAAAGTCCTCACCTCGGCTTGAATGTCGACACGAAGTCCTCCGAGGTATATGCTTTTCAGCGCGGAGTCGCTCCACCCCACCACTCGGTTGCTGATCCTCTCAAACTCCTCTTGAAAGGCTCTAACAGTAGTCTTTTGGGTGACCCTTGATAGCATAGACTGGAAGTCATCGTACTCGGTAGGGCCGAAACACCGACAAATTGCTGCAGAAAAATCCTCCCAACCGTTGAAAGGTCGGGCTCGGTCGGCGGTTTGAAACCATCGCAGGGCGGTCTCTTCTAGGTGAAAAGATGAGATCAATAACTTTTGGTCCTCTGCTGTGCCATGGTAGTGAAAGAACCGCTCAGCTCGATACACCCAATCGAGAGGATCGCCGTCTTTAAACTTGGAAAATTTCAGCCTAAGAGTCAGTCCGCGATTTCCTCCCTCTCGATCTCCATTACGGTCCCGATCTCGTTCATATCCTCGGCGTGGGTACCCCCCCACACGCTGGTTCCTCATCTGAAAATTCTGGATGGGATCATCCTCCATATCCGACCCGTCGTCGATGCCAATCGGGCTCATCCCCCGAGCCCTAGCGCGTGCGCCAATCGGTATGAGCTCGGGTCGAGGTCTAGGTCGATCTTCTCCTTGGTCTAGCCGCATATCCTCCGGTGGGTTGGGAAGGAGAGGCTCACGAGGAGGGGGTCCCCTCCGTCCTGGTCGTCCACGGGTAGGGGCCGGAGATTCCACCCGGGTCCGACGCGGAGCTCCCCTCGGTGGAGTTTCTTGCCGCTGATTTAGCAATAGTTGCAACATCATCTCGATATGGCGTTGCGTGGTATCCATCTTCTCCATCAATTGTTGTTGGCTCTGCTGCATAGTTGTTTGATTCCCACGCAAGAACTCCAAGAGACGGTCGGTGGAATCAAGATCGGGTCTTAGGTCCGCCGAGGCCGCGGGTGATTGCGAGCCTTCTTGATGTGGGTCGACGCCCCTTGAAGATGCCGCTTCTTGCTGCTTCGAGGTTGTAGAGCGGGTGTTCACCATCTTCCAAGGCCAAGGATTGAACTGCTCTGATACCAAATTGATGCGATCCGATAGAATTTGATCCGTGTCCCAAGATTCTTGACTCTTCTTGATTTCTAGAAGGGTAGTTCCGACCTGATTGCAGACACGATTTCTAAAGATCCGTCCGTCAGATCGATCTCAATTTTGGATATGTTGTAGATCTCTGCATTAGCTTTGCAGCGGTAGGTTGTGGGTCTAGAGAGGACATCGGGATCTTAAGATATCAGCCTCCGACTGATAACTGCGCAGGGAAGGACGGGCTGATAATCCAACGGGATGGAGTTGTTTGTAGAAGCTGGAAGGGATCAAGGAGGAGAGGAAGAAGAGGGAGGAGGTGGCTGGCCTCTCGGGACAGAGGTGGTGCAGCCGGATGAAGGAGGGGGCGGCGGCCTTGGACGGCGGCCTAGGGAGAGGGGGAAGGTGTCGCAAGAAGAGAAGAGAGAAGGAAAGAGAGCTAGGGCAAAAGCCTTTCAATTAATTTTTGCATACTGAAATAGGTGCTCACCACATCTATTTATAGGTGGCTACCTGACCCCTTAACTTGACTTGATCTAATTGAATTCAAGAAACAACTAAATCCAAAGCGACTCTAATAAAGACCAAGTCGGCTAATCTGAGCAAGGCTATGCTGAAATAAAATTAACATCAAGGACTCAAAAGCAAAAATAACCAAATGATTAAGTCCGAGGCGGTCTAGTGGATCCAACCGCATCAAAGCCCTCAAACAAGTTTTGTAGATGAAGAAACTCGGCTTCTTCTTTACTTGACCCTCTTCTGATTTCGCACGAGGTAGAGGATCACTAAGGCAGCACACAGTTAGAGAGGAAGCTTTGGGATTCACTCGGATGCTCTTCTTCTCTCTCTTTTGCTTTGAATGGCCCTTTTGTGCTTTTGGGAGGTTTCTCTTGAAATCTCTTCCTTATGTGTTTTCTCCCACTTCCTTAACTTCTCCCATAGCTCTCCCCTTGATTTTATAGCTTTGGATGGCGTGGGAACAAAGATATAGCCGTTAGAGACAAAAATAGAGCCGTTGGAGTTGAGAAAAAACTAGCCGTTATGCCTCCCAGCGTGCTCGAGTCGACTCGGCTGAAGTAGGAGTTGACTCGTGAATAAGAGTCTGTCGGCATTGTAGCTGGGAGTCGACTCGAGCACTGTAGCGCTGAAGTTGGAGTCGACTCGAGCACTGTAGCGCTGAAAATCAACTCTCTGTCTTTTTGTCTGTTCTCAGTCGGAGTTGACTCGCAGAGTCTCGGAGTCGACTCGAGCACTGTTCCTTGAAACTCCAGAGTGCCTGAGTCGACTCTGAACTTCCAGGAGTCGACTCGAGGACTATTCTTTTGAATCTTTCTTTGAATTTGCTCCTCCAACTTGAACCCTTTGAACTTAAAACTTGGGCCAATGAAGTATAACTTTCTTTCAACTTTTTGAGAGTTTTTTAGGCCTTCTTGTATTTTTTCCAACTTGCTATGTTCCTTGCAAAACAAATTATCTTTCTTCTTGCAACACAAACATTAGTAATTATACTTCAAGATTTTGTGATCATCAAAATCAATCTTTAACTCAATCTTTGGGTCATCAATCTCCCCCTTTTTGATGATGACAAAACTTGGAGTATGTGCAATATAAAATATATTGTGTTCTAGAACTAATGCATAGCTAAGTTGCTTGAAGTAGAAAATATATATCTTTAAATATACTTTACGATAATGCTTTAGATTTAATCAACTTGACATAATCAACACATAAAGCATTATGAGCATATACTCAGATATTTCTCCCCCTTTTTGACAACATCAAAAAGGTTGCAAGATAATGAAACATTAAGCACAAAGCAGTAAATGATACTCAAATATTTCTTTTTCTTATTGTACTCTGATTTTCAGTCAATGCATGTCGAATTATTGCACAAATATGAATCATATAACTCAAGGCAATAATGTCAGAATAAGATTAATGAGCATAGATCAGAGCCAATTAAGATGATTTCAGAACAAATTATAGTGAGAGCACATCGAATGTGATTCCAAAGATAGTTTTCAAATCAAGTGTAGGTGGAACATTTTTCAAGTTAATTCAAGGAGTATCAAGACTGATATTCAAAGAAGGCACGAATGGAAATCTAACCCCTTTTTTTTTGAAAGATCTTTAATAACAATTATGAAAGCTTGTTCATTTAAGATCTTTTGCCCAATATATTAAATATATAGCAACATGAGAGCAATCTAATCAATTTTTTAGAGTATAATATCAAAACTTATATACTCGAAAAATATAACATCATGTTTGAATTGCAATTTAGTTCATGATTGATGCATAAGATATATTAACCAAATAGCAAGCCTCAAGGTGTATAACAAAGATTTTCAGATTTAAATTTCAGATATTTATAATACATATTGGAGAGTATTAGGATCACTTCTCATTTAGTATTCTTTCTCTCGTCTTTAGTTATGGATTTATGCAATTAAGTTCCATATGATCTCTCCCTCTGAAATTTTTTTTCTCCCCCTTAATTGATTATTCCATTTAAGAGTTTAGAATTTAAAGATAATTTTCAATAAAACATTCAAATTGTTAATCTTGAAAATATATTTTCTACAAATTTCAGCATATTTTCAACTTAACCCATTGAGAGCATATTTGCAAGTATCAAATCATATTCATTTAAAATAATAAATGCTCTATAGAATTAAACTCAAAGTATAGGCTATATATAATTAAGACAAGTAATGGCAACACAAGGAGGTTCATCAAAATCAATTCATAAAATATTCAAGGTATGCATCATATGATGGTGACTTTTGAATAAGATGCAAAATCTAGAGAAATTGATATATCTAAAGCTTCCCCTCAAAAGATGCATTCTTCTTTAATCATTCTTTTCTTTTTGTTCAATTTTAGATGTTAATGATAAGCATGAATAAAACTGAAATTCTATGATATCAAGAATGTAAAGTGATCTAGAGTTTTTCAAAATTTATAGTAATTACTCTTTTTCATCTTTCAAGAATAAGTTATGCTTCCTCTTAATCTTTGAGAAAATGTACTGAAATATTAATCAAAAAATAATTCATTTGAAGCTCAATTTCTTTCAAGCAATTACATTTACTTAATTTAAGAGTCATTTGAGTGAGTTAAAATATTTCTAGCTTTAGGAGCATTCACTTTCTTTTAAAAATAGTTTTTCTTTTATTGATGGAAGCAACAATCATGCAGAAAGGGATATAGAAGATCATTCAACTGAATGTTTATAGGATTTAATTTCTTACTCATAGATTCACAGCAATGTATACATGAAACATAATAAATCTTTTTAATATCAAAATAAAATCATATATTTAGAAACATTTGTTCGCAATCAAGATCATTGAAAAATACATCATTTAGACCAATTTTAGTACACTTTAAAGATAAGAAATGATATATTTCAGATGCGTATCGGAGCAATCAACCAAGGCATCAAAATTAATTCTATTTTTTCTAAGTTAAAATTTTCATTTAGGAATCATATTGAGTTATTCTCCTAAATGATGCGATCATTGAAGCATATAACTAAGGTTACAAAGACGTAACGATATAAACATTTTTAAATTAAGTTATAACTTTTATATAAAATCGGATTCTGAACTTCATAAAGATTTTCAAGGAGGCTTTCAAAGTTATAATTTGAGATATGTATCTTCCACATTGTAGCTTATCTTAAATCATTACGATTGAAAACATATATTTCAAACATATAAGAGCATCTTCAGAATATTTGTATTTAATGTTGAGTTTTGGTACGAATTAGAACATTATGTACCAAAGTTAGGCAAGTTGAAAGATAAAACAAAATCAATTCATTTTGCCTAAATAGAGATATCCTTCTCTTCTCCTTTTTACAAATTTATTCAACTTTCAGATTTCAAAGATGATTGTGAACGACAAATCTAAAATTTTTTTCAATAATACTATAAAATAATTTTATGTAGTATTTCAAACATTCAATCAAATTATCCAAGCATGGAGCATTACAAAATATTGAGAACCCATAATTCAAAACATCATGCCATATGCAAAATATATTATGTGTTAAGTCATGCATTAAAATATTAAGAATAAGCATGTTAAGGATCAAAATCAATTCTTTTCAAATAAACTCCCCCTATTTAAATATAATCTTCCACTGATTTCATCCTTAAGGTGTGTTTCCAAGTGATTAAAACTTGACTTGATTCTTCTTATATACTTTCATTTACTTTATTCTTCATTTTCTCATTTTTTTTTGAATTTCTTTTCTTAACCAATTAACGAACATTTTGATATTGTTTTTCGTTTTTACTTTCTTATGCTCTATACTCTATTTGCTTCCTATCCGGTGGAGTTAGAAGGGGCATGAGGTACTACCGCTAGCCTCCCTCTTGTGCCGTTCTTAATATACCCTACACCAAATAGTTGGATCAAATAGTGCCGGATACTACCACTAGCTTCCCCATTGGCACCATCCCTATGATGAGCAATATAGAAAGGTTAAAATGTTCACTTCAAACTCTCCCTGTTTAAGTGTAATTAATTACGGATTTTACACATTCCAAAAGAATGCTCACACAAGTCTCACAAATGTGCCGAATATATTATGCTTGTTTTGCTTTTTCTTAAGATTGGAGTATCTGCCTTTACTTAGATTTTACTTCTCTTGAATAATGTTCATTTTCTTTTCTTTATCTCTCTCTCTCTTTTTGTTATTCTCAAGTAATTTACATGAAAAAGCAGAATAAAGAAATAATCTTATGTATCATATAGATGTATATCAGCAAACAACATTTTCATTATGCTCAAGGATTCATAGCTTCTCACAAGTTATTTTAAATCAAAATTTTAAGCATAAACTTATGTATTTCATAGTTATGACATAGGCAAAGATATATTTTAATTTGGGCAAACCATGAAACAATTTCTAAAAGCATAAGTCAATCAATACATATATAGACATGATATCAAGAAATTGATAATTAAAGACTTTAATCATGCCATAATAAGATTTAAGTTATTGACTTTGCTCAGCTAATTTATGAGAGAGGTATCTAAAACTACCGATTCATTCTGTATTCTTTAAGTCAAATACCTACTAGATTTCTTATGTGTAAACTTTTGGCTGAAGAAGGTCTCCTTTCTTATTTGCATGTGAATGTTTATTGTATCTTATGTGGAGGTGTCCTTCAAGTTGAAATCTCTCATTTTCTTGCTTAAGGATCATGCATTATTAACAAAAAAAATTTCTTTCTTGAAGGAAAGTCATTAGTTTTTTCAAGATACAAAATATTCATACAACATATTTCTTAACTAGATGACTCAACATAAGATATGACAATAATTGAATATTGAGTCACTTTACTCAAGAGATTGTCTAAATATAAGCAAGCACATGTCACTTGAATTAAAGAGATAGTTTCATTAACCAAGATGGTTCAAGGACAAGCATGTGAGATAGTAGGAAGATTCATCAAGGTCAAATCAATTTTTTATTTTCAGAATCAATTTAGCTTAGATTCTATTTGCTTAAGATAATTATCAATAAGACATGCTAGCTAAGTTTTAATCAAATTATCTTAAACAATTGTTTCTATCAAAATTCAGATTATAATTTATTTGTTATCAATAAAATATGATTCATTAGAGTTACACAATGGCACATAATGAGCAAACAATCTAGTCTACTAGCTGTATGATAAAATAATTATTTTATCATACTTCAATACAGCTTTAAAACAATAGATCTACCTTGCTCATCCTTTTCAAATTCTACTAGATGAGGTCATAGACATACCTTCTTCATGCCAATCTTCTATAAGAGTTTTCTTGTGGACTAACTTTGGTCAATGAAGATCCCCTTTCTTGTTTGTCTTAATTGGAGTTCGAGAGAAAATGTTAATTCATTCATCATACATATTTCAAACTCACCTTTCATGAGCTTAGTAAAATCTTCATATAAATCTTCATTGTATTGGGCTTAGAGTAGCTCTGTCTATGAAAACCAATAACGTTGATTGGCGGGCTAAGAAATTCCTATTGTTGAGTTGGCCTCTGTTCTTCTAGCAGTGCTTTCCAATGGGAGCTTTAGCTCTTTCTTTCAATTCATCCTCTTGTGCCGTGAGTCAAGCGAGCAGCATTTCACGTATAAAGCTGTGTTGAGCCAACTGGCTCGCTTAACCATATCCTTAAAACCTTTTACGAAATTTGAATTAATTTAATTGAGCTCGATCGAGCCTTTGAATTAGAACTAGAAGGTAAGGCCAAAGCCTTTCAAATTGACTCGCAGCTCCAAAAACAGGAAAGTACGACTTCGGACGTACTCCGTCTTTCGAGCCTTTAGTAGAACCAAAAGTGATGTCATCAATGTATACTTTGAGCAAATAAGATATCACAAATTCTTCTTTTTGATGCATAGATTTATCACTATTACTTTCTATCAAAAAGTTACTCAAGCTTTTATATCATGCTTTTGGTACTTGTTCCAAATCACATATTGCTTTATCATATTTGTAATGAGTGTTTTCAAATAAGGTGGTTATTTTACATAGATCTCTTTTTTTAATGAAATAACCACATAGGAGTGCATTCTACACATTCATTTGACAGAATATAAAGCTCATAAAGCAAGCAAATGATAATGGTGATCTTTATTTTTAATCATGCAAGAATTTCATCAAGATCTATTTCATCTTTTCTTGATTGAATCTTTTAGTAGTCACCAATTTTTCTTCATTAAGTGCATTTCTGAAGAACTCAATTTGGTTCTAATTATTAACAAGTTTTCAGATTTCATCGGCAAGATTTCAAAACTTGACCAATTATAATCTTATTCATTCTTAAGTGTTTTAGTTTCAGATTGTTATATGTAAGCAAAAAGATTAATCATATACATATCAAATAATCTGATTTTAGTGTCTTGATGAAAGATCATTAGTCTCATAAAGAATAAAATGAATTGATATTTCTACAACTAGAATATTTTCATTGAATATTCTATATGCATTGCTTGATGAATGATATCCAAGGATAGAAATATCTTTATCAGATTTGGCATTATTTTCATAAGAACATATCAAGCATAATATGTACGACTGAAAAATTTGAAAGATATGCAATAGTTCATTTTCTATTTTTCAGAAGATCAAAAGAAGTTTTCATCAAGAATAGATCTAATAGAAACCATATGTATGACAAGTAGTGATGATAGCTTTTAACAAAAATCATTTAAGTAGATGACTATCATACACCATTGTCTTTTTCATTTCTTCAAGGATTTTATTAATGCTATTTTACTTATGGTGTCCTTGGTGCTAAAATAATTGTATTCAATATTATTTTCTGTATAAACCTTATCAGGATTTTGGTTTTCAACACTGTGCCATGATACTCTTTATCTTCACAGTTTGGAAACCTTTTTCATTTGAAACACTTTTACAAGATTTAGCAAATATAGAAAATGCTTCAATTTTATTTGCCAAGAACAAATCCAATGTAAGCTTTTGAAAAACTTAGTGATGGAAACAATATCTTTAGATTTAGAAATTGATTCTTGTTTGTTTTTTTAGTTAACATGCATAGCAAACTTTGACCTTTCAGAAGATAATCTAAGTAAGCTAATGACAAGGTCTTTTGAGATTAAGTACATACTAGCATGAGTTGATTTTATATGCCAAAAGTGGTTTCTTTACTCTTGATATTCATAATGCATAAAAATATACCAAGTACACATTCTTATGCCTAAGATCAATAAAAGATAATGCCATGGATAAAAACTCTCAATCAAGCATATAGAGGACTCAAAAAGATATTTTAAGAAAATTGATTAATCATTAACAAAGTATCCATCAGTAAGTAAAGTATAACATAGAAAGATGGAGGAATTTAAATTTATTTCTTCTATTTTAATTGCTTTTCTTGATTATATTTTAAGTTCCATTCTTTAACGTGTGTCTAGAACACCCATTTGTATGAAAGTTCTATTTGTTCCATGGGTATCTTGGCACACCTACATCTACATCCTCATATTTTTATTTTGGATACCCAAGCTTGCTTGGATCCTTGAGAGTTAGGACATATGGTTCCTTTTGAAACTCAAATCTGTTTAATAGTAATAACTTTACCATTTGATTTAATTGTACTAGAACTATAGGTAAAGTTGTTATGCCCATTCTTTTGATGTTTGAAATACGTTATCCTTTTTAATGATTTGTTTGACGAATTTATAACCTTTTTCTTTAGGGATTCATTGCTAAGTGAAGGAGTCAAGCCAAATTTTGATTTATCAAAAACAGCATGTTGGCTTTCAAACATCATTTTTAATCTTTCTGAACTTACAGTGAATTTGTTAATAAAAGATTTTAATTGGTTAATTTCTTCACTTAAGTTTCGATTTTCTTTAATTAAATTTTGATTTTTCTGAATCAATTATTCTGAATTTAATCTTAAGCTTTTATTTTTAGAATTTAGTTTGTTTTGTATTTCAGCAATAGAATTTCTTTCTTTTGAAATTTTCAGATTTAGTTTTTTAAGATTTTTATTCTTCATAGCTAATTTTCTACATTCACCATACAAATCATGAAAAATATTTAATAATTCATCATAAGAGAATTCTTCTTGAAAATCATTTGATGTAAAAGTAGATTCAGATTTTACCTTATCTTCTTGTGCCATAAAGCACAAGTTAGTTACCTCTTGTAGTTCTTTGGAGCTAATATCATCATTTTTGCTCCTAACTTTCATTTTCTTGCTTGACTCTTCCTTGGTCAAGGCTTTCTTGCTTTTTATCTCTTTCTTCCTTTCTTCTTGCTTCCTCTTCTTCTTTGTCTTTAGGAAGCTTTTGAATCTTTCGGTGTTTGGGAATGGATCCTTATTTTCATCACCGAATTCTTTATTTGTTGTTCTTTCTTCCTCGAGTCGACTCGGGTTTACTTGGAGTCGACTCGACTGACTTGAGAGGCGACTCGAGATCTTCGGGAGACGTCTCATTCTCAGAGGCCTAAAAAATGATTCTCTGTCTTTTGAACTGATTTGCCTCGGAGTCGACTCGGGCTTTGTTGGAGTCGACTCGGCTAACTTGGGGGTCGACTCTGAAATACTTGGAGTCGACTCGTTCACAGGATCTCCAAAACTGAGTCTCTGCCTTTCAGACTGTTTTTCTCTAGGAGTCGACTCGGCTGATGTGGGAGATTCTGCAGTCTCACTGTTAGTATGTAATTGAAGCACATGTGAGCTAATCTAAGATTTATCATAAATATTTTTTAAAGTATCCCAAATTTTTTTAGCAGATAGGCATGCAGAAATCTTATTAAATATAGTTTCATGGATAGCACAATATAGTATGTTCATAGCATTAGCATTCAATTGTGCTAAGTCTTTTTCATTAACAATTTGAGAAAGTGTGTGAAGGTCATTTATTATGATATTCCATAAATCATAGTTTTGTGATTGAATAAAAATGCGCATATGTGCTTTCCAATATGTGTAGTTTATGCCATTAAATAGTGGAGGTCTATCAATTAATTGTTTCTCTTCTAGAAAACTATCGGTTTGAGTTGTCATAATCTTTGACTCTTGATCGTGAGATCAACAATTAACTTTAGAGCACCTGCTCTGATACCACTTGTTGCCCAAGGTGACAACCCAAGAGGGGGGTGAATTGAGTTTTCTAAAAATTATGTTCCTTAATTTTTACTTTGAATTGAATGCAGCGGAATGATAAGATGTTATTTACTTAAGCTCTAGGCAATTACAAGTAAAGCAGTGAAAAATTAAGCTAGAGCAATTATACTATGGCTTTAGGGTGCAATTGATCTAAAATTAACTTATAGTTGTATGATCAATTTTAATCTATGTGTATGGTAAGAATGGAGTGGAAGCTAAGCAAATTCTAAACAATCACTCATAACTCTATAGAAAACAAAGCTAGAGATATTACACAATCAAGTATGAATGTAAGGCATGAAATACAAGAGATAAGGCACCACAAACACAAAGATGTATAGTGGTTCGGTGCACCCCAGCACCTACATCCACTCCCCAAGACCTCTTGGGAATTTTACTATAATCCCCCAGATTACAGTCGGTTGTTTTACAAGCTCACAATCTAACTTGTTGTTTTCACGAGATCACAACAAACTCGGTCGGTTTTCACAGGCTCACCGACTAGAACCAACCGATTGTTTTTCCAGGTTCACAATCAAACCCAGTTGGTTTTTCTCGGTTCACCAACTACAACCTTACACCATTGGTTTTTTCTTTGGCTCACCAACAAACCTTAACCCCTTGATTCAATCCCTTGATTGAATCAAGTTACAAGATATTAGAACAAGAGTTTAAAACAAATACAAGCTTCTTAAACAAGCAGATATAACAATATAAACAAATAGAGTAAAGAGAAGAAGCCCTCAAACAAGTTTTATAGATGAAGGAACTCGGATTCTTCTTTACTTGACACTCTTTTGATTTCACACGAGGTAGAGGATCACTGAGGCAGCACACAGTTGGAGAGGAAGCTTTGGGATTCACTCGGATGCTCTTCTTCTCTCTCTTTTGCTTTGAATGACCCTTTTGTGCTTTTGAAAGGTTTTTCTTGAAATCTCTTTGAAATCTCTTCCCTATGTGTTCTCTTCCACTTCCTTAACTTCTCCCATAGCTCTTCCCTTGATTTTATAGCTTTGGATGGTGTGGAAACAAAGATCTAGCCGTTAGAGACAAAAATAGAGTCATTGGAGTTGAGAAAAAACTAGCCGTTATGCCTCCCAGCGTGCTCGAGTCGACTCGGCTGAAGTAGGAGTCGACTCGTGAATAAGAGTCTGCCGGCACTGTAGCTGGGAGTCGACTCGAGCACTGTAGCGCTGAAGTTGGAGTCGACTCGAGCACTATAGCGCTGAAAATCAACTCTGTATCTTTTTGTCTGTTCTCAGTCAGAGTCGACTCGCAGAGTCTCAGAGTCGACTCGAGCACTGTTCCTTGAAACTCCAGAGTGCCAGAGTCGACTCTGAACTTCCAGGAGTCGACTCGAGGAATATTCTTTTGAATCTTTCTTTGAATTTGCTCCTCCAACTTGAACCCTTTGAACTTAAAACTTGGGCTAATGAAGTATAACTTTCTTTCAACTTTTTGAGAGCTTTTGAGGTCTTCTTGTATTTTTCCAACTTGCTATGTTCTTTGCAAAACAAATTATCTTTCTTCTTGTAACACAAACATTAGTAATTATACTTCAAGATTTTGTGATCATCAAAATCAATCTTTAACTCAATCTTTGGGTCATCAAGACACATGATAGGGGATGAATCTCAATTCATATCCCTCAAAAAGAAAGACGGAGGAATGGTTACCTTTGGTGATAATGGAAAAGGCAAAATCATTGGTATTGGTAACATTCGGATTACTCCAACTATATTTATTGAAAATATTTTATTAGTGGATGGATTAAAACATAATTTGCTAAGTGTTACGGGGGAACTTAGCCGCCACGCCCCACGTGACCGGCACGCGCACCCAGGAAGACTACGGCAGTCCCTTGATCCAGTAATCCGACCCCGAGTCGGATATCTTCGGCTCCGCAGCCTGACCCCGAGTCGGCTGCCCCTAGATCCAGCAGTCCGACCCCGAGTCGGATGTCTTCGGCTTCGCAGCCCGACCCCGAGTCGGCTGCCCCTTGATCCAGCAGTCCGACCCCGAGTCGGTAATCTCTCGACAACGACAGGCTGTTCCCCTGAAGCACGCCGCGGCCCTCTGCTCCACTACTCCCTGCAACGGTCGTATCCGGCGCTGCTCCACGATCCCCTGTAACAGCCGTACAAAGCGGAGCTCCACTACGCCCTGTCATGGCCGTACCCAGCGCTGCCCCACGACGCCCTGTAACGGCCATGTCAGTGGCAGCTCCATCGTGCTACACGATGACCAACCCCCCAGAAGGACCCCCCAGCCTGGTATATGTGCGGCTGGGGGGAGAAGGGGGGAGGTAAGAAAAGGTTTTCCAGAGCATTCTCTTACCTGCTACTGCTATCTCTCCTTCTCCTTCAATCCTCTCTGACTTGATCGTCGGAGGGCCCCCACTACCCCAGTGGTGGTGCGAGGCTTGCTTGCAGGTTTTCCGGTGGAAGGTGGAGCGCAACCAACCCAACTCCAAGGGAACCCCGTTCACACCGCTGTGCCAATCGTTCTCGGTTTGGACCACCAGCAACAGTTGGCGCTAGAGGAAGGGACGGATCTCAGAGCGATCGTAATGGCACGGCGAGGTGGTCGTGGAGCTTCCAACGCTTCCGGTCGCGGGGCCTCTCGCGCCTCCGGCCGGGAGGCCGCTGCATCTCCAACGCGCTCTCAGCAACACTCCACCGCCCCACCGCCTATTCAGACGGTCGAAGCCGCTCAGTTCGACCAGCTAGCCCAGCAGGTTCGCACCCTCGCGGAGGCGGTGCAGAATCTGCAGGTGATGACCCAAAGATTGATTCATAGATTGATTTTGATGATCACAACACCTTGAAGTATAGATACTAATGTTTATGTTGCAAGGAGAAAGATATTTATTTTGCAAGAAACATAGCAAGTTGGAAGAACACAAGAAGGCCTCCAAAAGCACTCAAGAAAAGTTAGAAGAAAGCTACAATTCATTGGCCCAACTTTAAAGTTCAAAAGATTCAAATTGGAGGAGCAAATTCAAAGGAAAATTCAAAAGGATAGTCTTCGAGTCGACTCCTGAGGAATTCGAGTCGACTCCAATGGTTGCCGGGTCGACTCCAAAGAAAGCGAGAGTCGACTCTCAGTGGTACACAAGGGAAAACTCAGAGAAGCAGTTTTTGGACACTGAGATTCGAGTCGACTCCCACAAAGTCCGAGTCGACTCCAAAGACAGCGCAACCCCAAGACAGAAGACGGTATTTTCGTCTCTGAGAGGCGAGTCGACTCCAAGACAAGTCGAGTCGACTCCAAGGCAGCGCGGCTCCAAAATACAAAGGATCAGTTTTCCGAGTCTGAGATTCGAGTCGACTCCCAGACAGCTCGAGTCGACTCCAAGGCAGCGCTACACTAAGATGGCAGAAGACCAACTTTCGGGAACTGAGAGCCGAGTCGACTCCAAGGAAGTTCGAGTCGACTCCAAGACTGGATGAGCCAAAAGACAGAGAATCGGGAGTTCGGGGTCTGAGATTCGAGTCGACTCCCAGGACAGTCGAGTCGACTCGAGTGGACAAAATTCAAATTTGGATCCACGGACTACAGAGGATGAGCCGACTCCAAAATTGCCAGGTCAGCGCCAGAAGTTGGCGAGTCGACTCCGGGTTAAGTCGAGTCGACTCCCAGTCAAGACGGCAACTTTAATTCAAACTTGGAACAGTTGCCGAGTCGACTCCGGAAAAGCTCGAGTCGACTCCTGCTACAGCCGAGCCGACTCCTGATCGCGCGAGTCGACTCCAAACCTAACGGTCATATTGTCAGGAGCTGCAGACTGGTTCCAACGGCTCTATGTTTGTCTCTAACGGCTATATTCTTGTTTCCACGTTATCAAAAGATATAAAAACAAGAAGAGAGCTAGGAGAGAACTGATGGAAGTGGGAGAAAACATTTAGGGAAGAGATTCCAAGGGAAATCTCCTATAAGCACAATAAGGGCCATTCAAAGTGAAATAGAGAGAAGAAGAGCTTCCAAGTGTATTCCAAAGCTTCCTCTCCATCCGTGTGCTGCCGCGGTGATCCTCTACTTCGTGCCAAATCAGAAGAGGGTCAAGTAAAGAAGAAGTCGAGCTCCTCCATCTTCAAAACTCGTTTGAGGGCTTCTCTTTACTTTATTTGTTTATATTGTTATATTTGCTTGTTTAAGAAGCTTTGATTTGTTTTTATTCTTTGTTTTAATATCTTGTAACTTGATTCAATCAAGGGATTGAATCAAGGGGTTAAAGGTTTGTTGGTAAGCCAAAGGGAAAACCAACGGGGTTTAAGGTTTGTTGGTGAGCCAAGGGGAAAACCAACGGGGTTTAGGTTTGTTGGTGAGCCGAGGGTAAAACCAACGTGTAAGGGTTTGATTGTGAGCCCGGAAAAACAATCGAAGTGGTTCTAGTCGGTGAGCCTGGGAAAACCGACCGAGTTCGTTGTGCGCTCGTAAAACAACAAGTTGGGTTGTGAGCTTGTAAAACAACCGGCTGTAATCTGTAGGATTATAGTGGAATTCCCAAGAGGTCTTGGGGAGTGGATGTAGGTGCTGGGATGCACCGAACCACTATATTTTTGTTGTGTTTGTGATGCTCTTTGTTGACTGACCTCCTCACTCACTTACTTAGATATTAAGCTTGCTTAACTCTTCTTCGTGCATCCTTTAGTTGCAAGCATAATCAATTTACTCAATCATTAAATTGAATAGCATACTAGGGCAAAATTAGGCTAATCTTTTATTGAACCCACTGCTTAATAGTTGATTAGATTAGAATCATACTCTTGCTAAGGTTAAGCTTCACTAAGCATCCATACAACTTAGCATAATTAATCTAAAAGATTAGAAGTAGTTTAAAAGTTTTAAAAGAACCAATTCACCCCCCCCCCCCTCTTGGGTTGTCACCTTGGGCAACAAGTGGTATCAGAGCAGGTGCTCAAATATTATTTGTAGTCTTAACCGACTAGAGCCAAAGATCATGACAACTCAAATAGATAGTTTTCTAGGAGAAGGACAAGCAATTGACACACCTCCACTATTTAATGGCATAAACTATGCACATTGGAAAATACGCATGCGCATCTTTATTCAATCACAAAACTATTACTATTGGAAAATCATAATAAATGACCCTCACACACTCTCTCAAACTTTTAATGAAAAGGACTTAGCACAATTAAATGCTAATGCTATGAACATATTATATTGTGCGATTCAAGAAACAATGTTTAATGAAATTTCTGCATGCTTATCTGCAAAGGAGATCTGGGATACTTTAGAAAATATTTATGAGAAATCTCAGAGTAGCTCACATGTACTTCAATTGCATACTAACAATGAGACTGCAGAAAAAGGTGTTGAAACTTCCATCTCAGTCGAGTCGACCCCAAGTATTTTAGAGTCGACTCTCAAGTTAACCGAGTCGACTCCTATAAGGTCCGAGTCGACTCGAAGGCAAATCAGCTTCCTAAAGACAAAGAAGAAGAGGAAGCAAGAAGAAAGGAAGAAAGAGATAAAAAGGAAGAAAGCCTTGACCAAGAAAGAGTCAAGCAAGAAAATAAAAGTTAGGAGCAACAATGAAGATATTAGCTCCAAGGAACTACAAGAGGTAACTAACCTGTGCTTTATGGCACAAGAAGACAAGGTAAAAACTGAACCTACTTTTACATCAAATGATTTTCTAGAAGAATTTTCTTATGATGAATTATTAAATGCTTTTCATGATTTGTATGATGAATGTAGAAAATTAGCTGTGAAGAATAAACATCTTAAGAAACTAAATCTAAAAATTTCAAAAGAGAGAAATTCTATTACGAAAATACAAGACAAACTAAATTCTGAAAATAAAAGTTTAAGGTCATTTTCAGAAGAATTGATTCAGAAAAATCATAGCTTAATTAAAGAAAATCAAAACTTAAGTAAAGAAATTAATCAATTAAAATTTTTTATTAACAAATTCACCGTAAGTTCAGAACGATTAAAAATGATGTTTGAAAGCCAATATGTTGCTTGTGATAAATCAAAACTTGGCTTGATTCCTTTACTTAACAATAAATCTCTAGAGAAAAAGGTTATCAATTCATCAAGCAAACCATTAAATAAGATAAGTTATTTCAAAAATGAAAAGAATGGGCATAACAACTTTTCCCATCATTCTAACACAATTAAATCAAATGGTAAAGTTATTAGAATTAAACAAATTTGGGTTCCAAAAGGAACCTTATGTCCTAACTCTCAAGGACCCAAGCAAGCTTGGGTACCCAAAATGAAAATATGAGGATGTAGACATAGGTGTGCCAAGATACCCATGGACCAAATAGATTCATACAAATGGGTGTTCTAGACACATTGAAACTCAAAAAAATATAGTCTTTTAGTAAACGTAATAATAATAAGAATAAGGAAATTAGTAATTCTTGCATCTCATCATTATTCTTGTTCTAGTATTTGATTAAAGTATGAATTGCATGTGTTTTGTGATATAGAAAATATTTTTGGAAATATAACCAAATCACTTCACATTATAAGATACTTTACTCACCATTGGATAAAGTTGCTAAATGATTAATCATTATTAAAGATAACTCTATGAAGTCTCTATATGCTTGATTAAGAATTATTATCCACGGCATTATCCTTATTGACAATAAACACGAGAATGTGTACTTGGTGTACCTTTTGAATACATGTGCTTAAATACTAAGATCAAAGAATTCTTTTTGGCATGAAAACTTACCTTATGCTAGTATGGACCTAATTTCAAAAAACCTTGCCATAGGCTCACTTAGATTATCCTCTTAAAGGTCAAAGTTTTACTATGCATGCTAACTAAGGAAACAAACAAAAATAATTTCTAAATCTAGAGATGTTGTTTCCAACACTAATTTTTCAAAAGTCTACATTAGCCTTGTTCTTGGCACTCAAATTGAAATATTTTCTGTATTGGCACAAACTCACAAAAAGCGATCAAATGATAAAGGTTTGCAAACTATGAATCACGGCATAGTTTTGAAAACCAATTTTTGTGTTAAGTTGTGCACAGAAAATAATATTGAATACAATTGTTTCTGCACCAAGAACACTATAAGTAAAATAGGATTAATAGAATCTTTGAAGAATTGAAAAAGGCAATGTTGTATGATAGCCATCTACTTAAATGCCTTTTAAAAGCTATCATCAATACTTGTCATACATATGACTTCTATTAGATCTATTTTTGATGAAAACTTCTTTTGATCTTCTGAAAAATAAAAAAAAATGAACTATTGCGTATCTCTCATATTTTTCAGTCGTACATGTTATGCTTGATATGTTCTCTTGAAAAGTAATGCCAAATCTAATAAAGATATTTCTATCCTTGGATACCATTCATCAAGCAATGCATATAGAACATTCATGAAAAATTCTAGTTGTAGAAGTATCATTTCATTTTAGTCTTTATGAGACTAATGATTTGTTATGAAGATACTAAAATTAAATTATATATGTATACCGTTAATCTTTTACATATAACAATCTGAAAACTTGTTAATAATTAGAATCAAAATTGGATTTTTCAGATATGCACTTAATGAAGAAAAATTGATGACTACTAAAAGACTAAATCAAGAAAAGAGGAAATAGATCTTGATAAAGATTCTTGCATGATTAGAAGTAAAGATCATCATTATCATGTGCTTGCTTCATGAGCTTTATATTTTGTCAAATGAATGTGTAGAATTCACTCCTATGTGGTTACTTCATTAAAAAGGAGATCTATGAAAAATAACCACCATATTTGAAAACACTCATTATAAATATGTTAAAGCAATATATAATGTGGAACAAGCATCAACAGCATGATACAAAAGCTTAAGCAACCTTTTTGATAGAAAGCAATAGTGATAAATCTTTGCATCAAAAAGAAGAATTTGAGATATCTTACTTGCTCATAGTTTACATTGATGACATCATTTTTGGTTCTACTAATAAAGAGTTATATGAAGACTTTACTTAGCTCATGCAAGGAGAGTTTGAAATACGTATGATGAATGAATTAACATCTTCTCTCAAACTCCAAAATTAAGACAAACAGAAAAGGGGATCTTCATTGACCAACGTTAGTCCACAAGAAAACTCCTATAGAAGATTGGCGTGAAGAAGGTATATCTATGACCCCATCTTGTAGAAATTGTAAAGGATGAGCAAAGTAGATCTATTGTTTAAAGCTGTATTGAAGTATGATAGAATAATTATTTTATCATACAGCTAGTAGACCAGATTGTATGCTCATTATGTGACCTTATGCAAGACTTCAATCTAACTTTAATTAATCATATTTTATTGATAACAAATACGTCACAATCTGAATTTTGATAGAAACAAACGTTTAAGATAAGTTGATTAAAACTTAGTTAACACATCTTATTGATAATTATCTTAAGCAAATAGAATCTAAACTAAATTATTTTTGAAAATAAGAAATTGAATTGACCTTGATAAATCTTCTATTGCCTCACATGCTTGTCCTTGAACTATCTTGGTTAATGAAACTATCTCTTTAGTTCAAGTGAAATGTGCTTGCTTATATTTAGGCAATCTCTTGAGTAAAGTGATTCAACATTTGATTATTGTCATATCTTATGATTGAGTCATCTAGTTTAAATAAAAATATGTTGGTTGAATGTTTTGTATCTTGAAGAAACTAATGACCTTCTTTCAAGAAAGAAAAGGAGTTTGTTAATAATGCAGGATCCTTGAGCAAGAAAATGAGAGATCTCAACTTGAAGGATATCTCCATGTAAGATACAATAAACATTCACATGCAAACAAGAGAGAGGACCTTCTTCAGCCAAAAGTTCATACATAAGAAATCTAGTAGGTATTTGACTGAAGAATGCAGAATGAAATGGTAATTCTAGATACTTCTCTCATAAATTAATTGAGCAAAGTCAATAACTTAAGTCTTATTACGACATGATTAAAGTCTTTAATTATTAATTTTTGATATCATGTCTATAATTGATTGAATTGTACTTTTAGAGAGTGTTTCATGGTTTGCCAAAACTAGAATATATCTTTGCATATGTCATAACCATGAAATACACAAGTATATGCTTAAAATTTTGATGTAAAATAACTTATGAGAAGTTATGAATCCATGAGCATAATGAAAATGTTGTTTGCATGATACACATATAAATGATATACAAGATAAATTCTTTATTCTGCTCTTTCGTGTAAATTACCTGAGAATAACAAAAAGAGAGAGAGATAAAGAAAAGAAAATGGATATTATTCAAGAGAAGTAAAATCCAAGTAGAGGCAAATACTCCAATCTTAAGAAAAAGCAAAACAAGCATAATATATTCGGCACATTTGGAAGGGATAAAATTCGTAATTAATTACACTTAAACAGGAATAGTTTGAAGTGAACTTTATAAATTTTCTATATTGCTCATCATAGGGATGGTGCCAATGGGGAGGCTAGTGGTAGTACCCGGCACTATTTGACCCAACTATTCGGTGTAGGGCATATTAGGGACGGCACAAGAGGGAGGCTAGTGGTAGTACCTCGTGCCCCTTCCCAACTCCACCGGATAGGGAGCAAATAGAATATAAAGCATAAGAAAGTTGAAAATGAAAGACAAAGTAAATGAAAATATATAAGAAGAATCAAGTCTAATTATTAGTCACTTGGAAACACACCATAAGGATGAAGTCAATGCAAGATGATATTTAAATAGGGGGAGTGTATTTGAAAAGAATTGACTTTGATCCTTGACATGCTTGTTATTATTATTTTAATGCATGACTTAACACTTAATATATTTTGCATATAGTATGATGTCTTGATTTATGGGTTCTCAATATTTTGTAATGTTTCATACTTGGACAATTTGATTGAATGCATGAATTGCTACATAACATCTTTTGTTTAGTTTTATTGAAAAGAAATTTCAGATTTGTCATTCACAATCATTGTTAAAATCTGAAAGCTAAATAAAATTGTAGAAAGGAGAAGAGAAGAATATCTCTATTTAGGGAAAATAAATTGATTTTGATCTATCTTTCTACTCGCCTAACTTTGATACATAATGTCCTAATACTTGTTAAAATATCCTTTATTTTGTATCGAAACTCAAAATTAAACACAAAGATTCTGAAAGTGCTTTAATGGTATTGAAATATGTATTTTTCAATCATAATAATTTAAGATGAGCCACAATGTGAAAGATACATATCTCAAATTATGACTTAAAAGGCCTCTATTGAAAATCTTTATGAAATTCAGAATTTGATTTTGTATAAAAGCTTAAACTCCTTATGATTACTAAATAAAATGTTAATGTAAGAAAAACAGAATTTATTTTGATTGCTCCGATACGCATCCGAAACATATCTTTTCTTATCATTAAAATGTACCAATATTGGTCTAAATGATGTGTCTTTCAATGATCTTGATTGCAAGTAAATATTTTTAAAATATATGACTTTATTTTAATATTTAAAAAATTTATTGAGTTTCATGTATATATTGCTGAAAATTGTGATTAAGAAATTGAGTTCTATAAATACATATACTTCCATGATCATCTATATGTTTTTTCTCTCCTATATCATTAAAGACTTTCATCGATAGAGTGAATGATCTAAAAGAAAGAAAATGTAAATGCTTTTGAAAGAAACTAAGCTTCAAATGAATTACTTTTGATTAATATTTTCATACATTTTCTCTAAGATTAGGAGAAAGCATAACTTGTTCTTAAAAGATTAAAAAGAGTGATTACTATAAATTGTGAATATTTCTAGATCACTCTACATTCTTGATATCATAAAGTTTCAGCTCTATTCACGTTTATCATTAAAATCTGAAATTCGACAAAAGAAAAAAAAGATTAAAGAAGAATGCATCTTTTAAGGGGGAGCTTTAGATATTCAGTATCTTATCCTAAAAGTCACTTCAATTTGATGCATACCTTGCACTTTATGGATTGATTTTGATGAACCTCCTGATATTGCAAAACATGCTTTAATTACCTTGAGATGAGTTCTATCTTCAAATTTTAAACTCTTAAATGGAATGATCAATTGAGGGGGAGAAACAAAATTTCAGAAGGAGAGGTCTTATGGAACTTAATCGCGTATATCTATAACAAAAGGAGAGAGGAAGAATACTAAATGAAAAGTGATCCTAATGCTCTCCAACGTGTATCATCCGAAATTTAAATCTGAAAATTTTTACGATACACCTTGAGACTTGTTATTTTGGCTAGTATATCCTATGCATAAATCATGAACCAAATTGCAAGTTGATCTTAAGAGCCTCTAACTTAATAAAAAAAGGGAGAATAACGTGTAAAATTTTCTTGAATATCTTTAGAAAATCTATTTTGATATTCATTAATGAGTCCTAATTGACTTAATCTCTAGAACTTAAATTATGTGTCAACTCATATTTTTTTTATGTATCAAATTGTGCTTATTTTCTAAAAGGAATAAAAGAAAGTCTTTAAAAGAGCTCTAAGATGTATCACAAATTGCATAATTTCATAATTTGGTATTTGTGCTCAAATGCACTTATTATTATAAAGAAACTTTGAAGTCATTAAGAATTAATGACCCAACATGATGATATGTCTTTCACATATATAAGTTTTGATCTTTTACTCTGAAAATTAATCAAAATTGCTCTCATGTTTGATAAAATACTTAATAGATTGGGCAAAAGGTCTTAATTGAACAAGCTTTCATACTTATTATTGAAGAGAGGTTAGATTTCCACTCGTGTTTTCATTGAATATCATTTGTGGTACTTCTTGAATTAACCTAAGAGAGATTCCACCCACACTTGATTAGAAAACTATCTGTGGTATCAAATTAGAAAACTTCTTGAAATCACATTCAATGTGTTCTGCTCTGAAATTATCTTAATTGGCTCTGATCTGTGCTCACTAATCTGATTCCAATATTATTGCCTTGAGTTAAATGATTCATATCCTGGCAATAATGTAACATTCAAACCAGAGTATCTTTGTGCTTAATGTTTCACTATCTTTTTGATGCTGTCAAAAAGGGGGAGAAATATCTAAGTATATGCTTATAATGCTTTGTGATAATCAGCTTGAACTGAAATATATTGATTGTGTTAAGCTGATTAAATCTAAAGCATTATCATGAAGTATGTTTTGTTTTAAATATACATGTTGTCTACTTCATGCAACTTTGCTATGTATTACTTCTAGAAAACAATATCTTTTATATTGCATATACTCCAAGTTTTGTCATCATCAAAAAGGGGGAGATTGATGACCCAAAGATTGATTCATAGATTGATTTTGATGATCACAACACCTTGAAGTATAGATACTAATGTTTATGTTGCAAGGAGAAAGATATTTATTTTGCAAGAAACATAGCAAGTTGGAAGAACACAAGAAGGCCTCCAAAAGCACTCAAGAAAAGTTAGAAGAAAGCTACAATTCATTGGCCCAACTTTAAAGTTCAAAAGATTCAAATTGGAGGAGCAAATTCAAAGAAAAATTCAAAAGGATAGTCTTCGAGTCGACTCCTGAGGAATTCGAGTCGACTCCAATGGTTGCCGGGTCGACTCCAAAGAAAGCGAGAGTCGACTCTCAGTGGTACACAAGGGAAAACTCAGAGAAGCAGTTTTTGGACACTGAGATTCGAGTCGACTCCCACAAAGTCCGAGTCGACTCCAAAGACAGCGCAACCCCAAGACAGAAGACGGTATTTTCGTCTCTGAGAGGCGAGTCGACTCCAAGACAAGTCGAGTCGACTCCAAGGCAGCGCGGCTCCAAAATACAGAGGATCAGTTTTCCGACTCTGAGATTCGAGTCGACTCCCAGACAGCTCGAGTCGACTCCAAGGCAGCGCTACACTAAGATGGCAGAAGACCAACTTTCGGGAACTGAGAGCCGAGTCGACTCCAAGGAAGTTCGAGTCGACTCCAAGACTGGATGAGCCAAAAGACAGAGAATCGGGAGTTCGGGGTCTGAGATTCGAGTCGACTCCCAGGACAGTCGAGTCGACTCGAGTGGACAAAATTCAAATTTGGATCCACGGACTACAGAGGATGAGCCGACTCCAAAATTGCCAGGTCAGCGCCAGAAGTTGGCGAGTCGACTCCGGGTTAAGTCGAGTCGACTCCCAGTCAAGACGGCAACTTTAATTCAAACTTGGAACAGTTGCCGAGTCGACTCCGGAAAAGCTCGAGTCGACTCCTGCTACAGCCGAGCCGACTCCTGATCGCGCGAGTCGACTCCAAACCCAACGGTCATATTGTCAGGAGCTGCAGACTGGTTCCAACGGCTCTATGTTTGTCTCTAACGGCTATATTCTTGTTTCCACGTTATCAAAAGATATAAAAACAAGAAGAGAGCTAGGAGAGAACTGATGGAAGTGGGAGAAAACATTTAGGGAAGAGATTCCAAGGGAAATCTCCTATAAGCACAATAAGGGCCATTCAAAGTGAAATAGAGAGAAGAAGAGCTTCCAAGTGTATTCCAAAGCTTCCTCTCCATCCGTGTTCTGCCGCGGTGATCCTCTACTTCGTGCCAAATCAGAAGAGGGTCAAGTAAAGAAGAAGTCGAGCTCCTCCATCTTCAAAACTCGTTTGAGGGCTTCTCTTTACTTTATTTGTTTATATTGTTATATTTGCTTGTTTAAGAAGCTTTGATTTGTTTTTATTCTTTGTTTTAATATCTTGTAACTTGATTCAATCAAGGGATTGAATCAAGGGGTTAAAGGTTTGTTGGTAAGCCAAAGGGAAAACCAACGGGGTTTAAGGTTTGTTGGTGAGCCAAGGGGAAAACCAACGGGGTTTAGGTTTGTTGGTGAGCCGAGGGTAAAACCAACGTGTAAGGGTTTGATTGTGAGCCCGGGAAAACAATCGGAGTGGTTCTAGTCGGTGAGCCTGGGAAAACCGACCGAGTTCGTTGTGCGCTCGTAAAACAACAAGTTGGGTTGTGAGCTTGTAAAACAACCGGCTGTAATCTGTAGGATTATAGTGGAATTCCCAAGAGGTCTTGGGGAGTGGATGTAGGTGCTGGGATGCACCGAACCACTATATTTTTGTTGTGTTTGTGATGCTCTTTGTTGACTGACCTCCTCACTCACTTACTTAGATATTAAGCTTGCTTAACTCTTCTTCGTGCATCCTTTAGTTGCAAGCATAATCAATTTACTCAATCATTAAATTGAATAGCATACTAGGGCAAAATTAGGCTAATCTTTTATTGAACCCACTGCTTAATAGTTGATTAGATTAGAATCATACTCTTGCTAAGGTTAAGCTTCACTAAGCATCCATACAACTTAGCATAATTAATCTAAAAGATTAGAAGTAGTTTAAAAGTTTTAAAAGACCCAATTCACCCCCCCCCCCTCTTGGGTTGTCACCTTGGGCAACAGCAGGGTGTGATGTCCCGGGCGCCGCAGCGGGCTCAGGAGCCGCTGCTGCCTGAGCGTTCGCCTGCTTTCCTCAACCCGCGCTCCTTCCTCTCCCATGGGGAGGAGCGCCGGCGCGAGGAGGATTCTCGAGCGCATTCCATTCTGCCGGTACCTTCTCATCGGAGCTGCGCGGGGTACGAGAGGCGGACCCGGGCGCATTCCCAGACCCCCCAGTCCTCGAGGAACCCGCGCTCCAGTCGTTCTCCCTCCTGCCGCTCCTTGTCTCCCGCCCACCGGTCGCGCTCCCTGGACCGGCGGGTGGACGATCTCCACCGACAACTCCAGGTCCTGAAGGGCCATTCCAAAGATCCCTTCGCCGACTTGGAGATCTCCTCCCAGCCGGCGCTAGCCTCGAGGATCCTGCGGACCTCGAATCCGCCGGGGTTCAAGATGCCGGCGATCGAGCCCTATGACGGGGCAGCGGACCCGCGGGATCACGTCGAGAGTTTCAGGACCCTTATGCTCCTCCATGGAGCATCAGATCCTCTCCTCTGCAAGGCTTTCCCAGCAACCCTCCGTGGCCCGGCAAGGGGGTGGTTCGCCGGCCTGGAGGCTAACTCAATCCAGTCCTTCGACCAGTTCACTCGCCTCTTCATCACTCATTTCGCCGTCAGTAGCCGACGGCGACTGGTCTCCGACTCCCTCTTTGATGTTCGGCAAAACGAGGGAGAAAGCCTGCGGGATTATCTCACCCGCTTCAACAAGGCTACGCTGGAGGTCCGGAACCTGAGCCAGGAGGTAGCTCTTTCAGCCCTGAAGCGCGGCTTCCGGAAGGGCAGACTCACCTTCTCCCTGGACAAACGCCTGCTGAGGAGCTTCCCGGAGCTGTTGTCCCGGGCGAACCAGTATGCGGACGCCGAGGAGGCGGCCGCCCACCGGAGCAAGGAGGCCGCCGAGATCCCTCCAAAGCTTGGGAAGAAAAGGCGAAAAGAGGCACGCCAGAGGAGGAGCCCGACGCCCCAGCGTCGGCGCAGAAGCCCGTCGCCGGCGAGGAACCACGGCGCCCCACGCCCTCGTTCTCCGCCCCGACGTTTCAACCGGTACACCCCTCTCCTGACTCCCCGGGCCCAGATCCTTATGGAGATCAAGGGGCGGGAGGACCTCCCGGCCCCGAGACAGATGCGGAAGATCCCTGGGAGGAGGCCCTCCCGGGCGTACTGTGAGTACCACCGGGACCACGGCCACGACACCGAAGACTGCTTCCAGCTTCGGGACGAGATCGAGGCTCTCATCCGCCGGGGGCGTCTCGGACGATATGTGAACGACCGACGTCCCCCCGCGGACCTGCGTCCAGCCGACCCGGCTCCTCCGGAGCCTCGGGAGCAGAATCGACCCGTTGCGGGCGTGATCCACACTATCACTGGGGGCTGCTCACGGCCCGTGAGGAACGCAGGGGGCTCGGCGGAAGCGTCAGGGACGGCCATCGTAAAGAGGCAGAGGGTCGGTAATGTAATCACCTTTTCTGATGAGGATGTAAAGGGGGTTCAGACTCCCCACGATGACGCCATGGTGATCTCCCTCACTATGGCAAACTATGATGTAAGGCGTGTTCTTGTTGATAGTGGAAGCTCAGCTGATATTTTGTTTTACGAGGCCTTCCAAAAAATGAGCTTGACCAGACAATTGTTGCACAAAACATCCACCCCCCTCATCGGATTCACTGGTGACGCTATCCCGGCCGAAGGAGTCGTTAAGCTGCCTGTGACTGCGGGCGTTGCACCCGCAGAAGCCACGGTGCGACTCGGGTTCTTGGTCGTCCGTGTTCCCTCGGCCTACAACGCTATCCTCGGACGACCTGGACTGAACGCCCTTCGTGCGGTGGTCTCTACGTACCACTTGCTCATGCGGTTCCCCACGGCGGCTGGGATCGGAGAGGTCCGAGGTGACCAACCGACCGCACGGCAATGTTTCCTAGCGACTCTCAAAGGGAAGAAGCCCGTGGAAGCCCTAAGCGTCGAGTCCCTTGATGCCAGAGACGAGGTGGCCTTGCGGCAGGGGGAGCCAGCCGAGGGTGTGGTCGAAGTTCCCCTCGAGGAAGGCCGCCCAGACCGGACGGTCCGGGTCGGCGCCAATCTCGACTCGGGAGCTCGGGCCCGGTTGGTGGAATTCCTCCGAGCCAATGCCGATGTATTTGCCTGGTCGGCGGCCGATGTACCCGGGATCGACCCGAAGGTCATTTCTCACGCCCTCAACGTCGACCCGACCCACCGACCAGTAAAGCAAAAGAAGAGACACTGTGCCCCGGATCGGATCCGGGTGGTCGACCAGGAGGTAGACAAGCTCTTGGAGGCAGGATTCATAAGGGAGGTGAGTTACCCCGAGTGGCTGGCAAATGTCGTACTTGTCCGGAAGGCGAGCGGGAAGTGGAGGATGTGCGTCGACTACACCGACCTGAACAAGGCATGCCCCAAGGATAGCTTTCCGCTTCCGCGGATAGACCAACTGGTCGACGCGACTTCCGAATATCAGCTGCTGTCTTTCATGGACGCCTTCTCCGGCTACAACCAGATAATGATGGCCCCACAGGACGAGGAGAAAACTGCTTTTATAACAGACCGGGGGCTGTACTGCTACAAGGTGATGCCTTTCGGTCTGAAGAATGCTGGCGCCACTTACCAGCGCCTCGTCAACAAAATCTTTAAAGAGCAAATCGGCCGGAACATGGAGGTGTACGTGGACGATATGCTGGTGAAGAGCCGCCATGCAGATCAGCACATCGCGGACCTGGAGGAGACTTTCACCACCTTGCGGAAGTTTCGCATGAAGCTGAACCCAGCGAAGTGCGCCTTCGGCGCTTCAGCCGGGAGGTTCCTTGGTTTCATTGTCAACCAGCGGGGTATCGAAGCAAACCCGGACAAAATCAAGGCTATCCAAGGTATGTCCCCCCCGACCAAAGTGAAGGAGGTTCAGGAGCTCGCTGGAAGGGTTGCCGCGCTCGGACGATTTGTGGCAAAATCGGCCGAACGCTGCCAACCATTCTTCAAGGTGTTGAAACGCCCGAAAGACTTCCTCTGGACGGCCGAATGTCAAGCAGCGTTCGACCAACTCAAGGAATATCTGGCGTCTCCTCCCCTGCTGTCCAAGCCGCAAGAAGGGGAGATGCTCTACCTCTATCTGGCGGTCTCCCCAACCGCGGTCAGTGCGGTGCTGGTTCGAGAAGAGGCAAAGCTCCAGAAGCCCGTGTACTACATCAGCCGGGTCCTACGGGATGCCGAGACGCGGTACACGAAGGCTGAAAAGATCGC
This sequence comes from Phoenix dactylifera, assembly GCF_051530095.1. Taxonomy (NCBI): domain Eukaryota; kingdom Viridiplantae; phylum Streptophyta; class Magnoliopsida; order Arecales; family Arecaceae; genus Phoenix; species Phoenix dactylifera. The sequence goes on along the minus strand of NC_143203.1, from coordinate 14,116,247 downwards.
CTTCGCGCTGCTAACCGCGACCAGGAGGCTTCGCCCCTATTTCCAGGCCCATTCGGTCACTCTCTTAACCGACCAACCATTACGACAGATCCTCAGCAACCCCGAGAATGCGGGACGGCTGGTGAAGTGGGCAGTAGAACTCGGTGAGTTCGACATCCGCTACCAGCCTCGACCCGCCATCAAGGCCCAGGTGCTCGCGGACTTCCTCGCTGAGTGCACGGTGCAGGAGGCGGAACCTAGACCGCCGGAAACGCCCAGCCTCGACCTCCCGATCTGGACGCTTCACATCGATGGGTCGTCGAACCCCGAAGGAGGAGGGGCCGGGCTGGTCCTTACCAGTCCTGATGGAGTGATAGCCGAGTATGCCTTGAGGTTTGGATTTCCAGTGACCAACAACGAGGCGGAGTACGAGGCCCTAGTCGCGGGACTCAAACTCACCAAGGAGCTCGGCATCCGGTGTCTGAAGGTCTTCACCGACTCCCAGCTGGTGGTCGGGCAGGTCCGTGGGGAGTTCGAGGCCCGGAGCCCGACCATGCAGAACTACGTCCGGAAGGTGCAAGCGCTCATTCCCGACCTCGGCAGCGTCGACTTCCAGCAGGTCCCCAGAAGCGAAAACGCCAGGGCCGACAGGTTGTCCCGCTTGGTGGGCGCAGAGGCGCACAACTTGTCGAGGGCGATCTACCTAGAGACCCTGGATGCGCCGAGCATCGGCGAGGCTGGAGCGGTGATGGCGATTGATCCGGAGCCGTCTTGGATGGATCCGCTCGTCGCCTACCTCGCCGAAGGGATCCTCCCTGAAGACGAAGAGCAAGCTCGGCAACTTGTCAAGAAGTCCGCCCACTACGTACTCTATGAAGGGAGGCTGTATCGGACCTCGTTCACCGCCCCCCTTTTAAGATGCCTCCGCCCCTCGGAGGCGGTCTACGTCCTCGGCGAAGTCCACGAGGGCATCTGCGGATCGCACTTGGGGGCTAGGTCCTTAGCGCACAAGATCATGAGGCAAGGCTATTATTGGCCTACCTTGTTGGAGGACTCGAAGGATCACGTGCGGAAATACGACGCCTGCCAGCGCCACGCCAACGTCCAGAGAGTCCCTTCTGTCCCCTTGGCAGACTCCACCGCACCTGCACTTATATTTATAGCCAAACTGAGGCCCCCCGGTCGTTCCGATGCGGGTGGCTCCAATAAAGGCGGGCGCACCGAATCCGGAGCCGTTCCGGCTCTCGAGGCGTATCCTCCCACGATCTCCTAAGCGTCATTCTCCTTAATTGCATTCTTTGTGCAGGACACTCCGGGCGGCATGTATCCCTCGGTCCACGTATCTCCGCTCGCGCCCAGGCCGCATCCGCCTCGAAGAACGCGCGTATCGCGGCCGCTTAACTGACACTCCTTGCAAGCAGCAACTGGCGGTCCGATTTCCCAGGTAACGCTTCAATTAGCATTTAATGCCCTTCTGGTGTTTCCCAGGCGACGCTTGGAGAGGAGGAGAAACACGATCGTAGCTGGACACGGAGAAATCCCGTCGAGTGGCAAGCGACAGGCGCGTGGCCAACGAGCGAAATTTCCCGAGGCTCGGCCCTCGGATGCCAGGCTAACCCGATGACCATCCCGGGAGCAGACTAGCCTGAAGCCCCGACCGGTCGCCTCGGCTTGCGCCAGCCTTGGCCGACCAACGAGCGGAATTTCCCTGAGGCCTAACAACCCTCAGATGCCAGGCTAACCCGATGACCATCCCGGGAGCAGACTAGCCTGAAGCCCCGACCGGTCGCCTCGGCTAGCGCCAGCCTTGGCCGACCAACGAGCGGAATTTCCCGAGGCTCGGCCCTCGGATGCCAGGCTAACCCGATGATCATCCCGGGAGCAGACTAGCCTGAAGCCCCGACCGGTCGCCTCGGCTTGCGCCAGCCTTGGCCGACCAACGAGCGGAATTTCTCGAGGCTCGGCCCTCGGATGCCAGGCTAACCCGATGATCATCCCGGGAGCAGACTAGCCTGAAGCCCCGACCGGTCGCCTCGGCTAGCGCCAGCCTTGGCCGACCAACGAGCGAAATTTCCCGAGGCTCGGCCCTCGGATGCCAGGCTAACCCGATGATCATCCCGGGAGCAGACTAGCCTGAAGCCCCGACCGGTCGCCTCGGCTTGCGCCAGCCTTGGCCGACCAACGAGCGGAATTTCTCGAGGCTCGGCCCTCAGATGCCAGGCTAACCCGATGATCATCCCGGGAGCAGACTAGCCTGAAGCCCCGACCGGTCGTCTCGGCTTGCGCCAGCCTTGGCCGACCAACGAGCGGAATTTCCCGAGGCTCGGCCCTCGGATGCCAGGCTAACCCGATGATCATCCCGGGAGCAGACTAGCCTGAAGCCCCGACCGGTCGCCTCGGCTTGCGCCAGCCTTGGCCGACCAACGAGCGGAATTTCCCAAGGCTCGGCCCTCGGATGCCAGGCTAACCCGATGATCATTCCGGGAGCAGACTAGCCTGAAGCCCCGACCGGTCGCCTCGGCTTGCGCCAGCCTTGGCCGACCAACGAGCGGAATTTCCTGAGGCCTAACCCTCGGATGCCTGGCTTAGCGCCGGAAGAATTTCCTGAGGCCTAACCCTCGGATGCCTGGCCTAGCGCCGGACGAATTTCCTGAGGCCTAACCCTCGGATGCCTGGCCTAGCGCCGGACGAATTTCCTGAGGCCTAACCCTCGGATGCCTGGCTTAGCGCCGGAAGAATTTCCTGAGGCCTAACCCTCGGATGCCTGGCCTAGCGCCGGACGAATTTCCTGAGGCCTAACCCTCGGATGCCTGGCTTAGCGCCAGAAGAATTTTCTGAGGCCTAACCCTCGGATACCTGGCTTAGCGCCGGAAGAATTTTCTGAGGCCTAACCCTCGGATGCCTGGCCTAGCGCCGGACGAATTTCCTGAGGCCTAACCCTCGGATGCCTGGCTTAGCGCCGGAAGAATTTCCTGAGGCCTAACCCTCGGATGCCTGGCCTAGCGCCGGACGAATTTTCTGAGGCCTAACCCTCGGGTGCCTGGCTTAGCGCCGGAAGAATTTCCTGAGGCCTAACCCTCGGATGCCTGGCTTAGCGCCGGAAGAATTTCCTGAGGCCTAACCCTCGGATGCCTGGCCTAGCGCCGGACGAATTTCCTGAGGCCTAACCCTCGGATGCCTGGCTTAGCGCCGGAAGAATTTCCTGAGGCCTAACCCTCGGATGCCTGGCCTAGCGTCGGAAGAATTTTCTGAGGCCTAACCCTCGGATGCCTGGCTTAGCGCCGGAAGAATTTCCTGAGGCCTAACCCTCGGATGCCTGGCTTAGCGTCGGAAGAATCTCCTGAGGCCTAACCCTCGGATGCCTGGCCTAGCGCCGGAAGAACTTCGAGAGTCAGGAGTCGGCGAGACGCTACCAAGAGTTAAAAAGAGGAAGGACGAAAGTGAAATGAAGAAACACTCTGTTTGTATTAACTTTCATTGCTTCAGGGCCGAGACCCATACAACATGGCAAAACGCCAACATACAAAGAAAAGATCAAAGAAAAGTAAAGAGGGTCAGCTTGGAGGAGCCCCTGGGTCGGGAACGTCGGGCACGTCCGCAAGGGGTAGGGAGGCGGCAGGAGAATCAGCAGGCAATGGCGCCGGAGGGGAGTCGAGGAGGGAGACCCCACTCAGGTCAATCCCGGGGTATTTAGCCGACACCCTTGCCAAGCCTTCATCGAAGCCTAAGACAAAGGAGTCGGACCCCGCGTCCGACATGTCACGGACGAACTCGTCGGACTGACGATAAGCCTGTACCGCCTCCGACATGTCACGGGTGAATTCGGCGGACTGACGATAGGCCTGTACCGCCAGACGCCCGATTTCCGCGCTCTTCTCGGCCAGTGCTGCCTCTGCTCGCTCCGTAATCTGAGCCTTTGCCTCCATAACCTTCGCCACAATCCGGTCGTCCGCCTCGGAGGAGACCCTCAGCAGATCAGCCCGAGCCTCCTTGTGCTTTGCCTCGGCAGCAATGCGAGCAGCCTCAGCCTCTTCCAGGGGCGAACGAAGCTCCTGGTCGCTCGCGCGGGACCCCTCCAAGGCCGACTCCAATTCGCCCAGCTTGGCTTCAAGAGACCGGGTTCGGTTGCGGGCGTTGTCGGCTGACTGCTGGGCCTTCTCCCACCTCTTCCGGAAGTCGGCAGCCTTCCGGGACTGCTTTTTGGCCCGCTCCTCCGCCTTCCTGATCTCGCCCTCGAGACTCGAGGCGACCTTGAGTTGCTCTTGAGTCTCCAACAGTTGCCTCTCGAGGGCAGCGAAGCCGAGTACCCGCTCTTCAGCCACCTGGAGCCTCGTCTCGAGGTCCCCGGTCGTCCTCCCCGCCGTAGCTTGGCCTCCCTCCTCTACAGCCTTCAGTTGGCTCTCGGCCCTCGCCAGAAGCCTCGCCTGTTCCTCGTGGCTCTCCTCCAGACGGATCATGTACTGGGCGAGCTAAGAAACAGAAAAAATGAGGGCGTCAGGCGGGGATCATCAATAGAGCCTATAAATGACGAAAGCGACCAAAAGGACACTCACCGACATGAGACAAACGCAGCTGGCAGCTCCGACGTCAGGGATCCCCATCTGCCGGACCCGCCTACGGTCGCTCTCCAGCAGCACCGTCTCGATGAGGTTTCGGGCGCCGGCGAAAGTGAGGCTGACCCAGACTTCGCCCCGGAGCCGGACGGTGGTTCTGCAGCCTTACCCTTACCCATCGCTTGGGGAAGAGCCATGCTGACCGTGCTCGGGGCGGGGGCCGCTCCAGGAATCGACAGGGTCCCGCTCGGCCGGGGCCTCGGCGTGCCCCTCCTTCTCGTATCGTCCGAAGCCGACCGAGTCGAAGGCCGGGCTGGGGACCGATCGCGTCCGACCCGGCCGTCTCGGGCGCGCCCGGGTGACACCTCCGGAGAAGCAGTAGTCTCATCACCAGAGGGCTGATGCGGTGTCAATTGTCGGTCTGAGCCCGCAGCGTCCCCCTGATCGTTGGGCCCTGAGCCGTCTGTCGGCATCGGAGTCGCCTGCTGGCGGGACTTCTTCGCCGGGGGGACCCCGCTCGGAGGAGTCCGTTTCTTCTTCCGGACCGCTTCCAGTAGGGACACCCTACTGACAGCCTTTGCCTTGTCCGACCGCATGACGTCGTCGATTTCTGCAAAAAGGACGGGGTGGTTAGAAACTGAGAAACTGATGGAAGGAAGAAACGGAAGAGGAGAAAAGAGCTGAAAAAGAAGAAGCGGTGGCAGGCTCACGGTCGACGGGCATCGAGCTCAGACCGACGTTCACCAAAGTATCCTCGAAAATAAGGCGAGCCACCGGGGGGAGCCGGCCCTCGGCGACCAACCCCTTCAAGACGGCGACGCCATTGGATTCCTCCCTCGACAACCTCGATAGGCCAATCGGGATCTACGTCGATGAAGAAGAAACGCTCCTTCCAGCCATGAATGGAGGAAGGAGCCTCCTTGACGAGGCCGCACCCTCGCCGCGCCGCAAAGCACCACCACCCTCTGTCCTGGGGGTGGCTGTTCAGGCCGTAGCATTCCCAAAAGACATTCAAGGTGGCGGGGACCTCGTGCATGCGGCAGAGAACCTGGAAGGCCGTCAGGGCGCGCCATGAGTTCGGCACCAGTTGCGTCGGCGCCACTCTTAAACCCCGAAGCACCTGCACGACTAAGTCCGAGGGGGGAAAGCGGAACCCGGCCTGGAGGATGCCCTCATTGATGGCGACCTTCCCTGGAGGAGGATGGGACATCCTCTCCTCAGGCCCCGGGAGCGTAACGTTGCAGGCTTCGGGAAGGTGGTACCGAGCCACGAACCTATCTAAGTCTTCGGAGGCCAGCTCCGACTGAATGCGGTCCGCTCTCACTTCGTCCATACCTAATGGCCAGTGAATCTACGGTCAGGACGGGGTCAAGAAGGGGGAAAGGACCGGAACGACTGGAGTACACTAATACGGAAGGAGAAAGTATGGAGAGCCCTAAATTGAAGAATGGGGCAACTCACCGGAAGGGAAGGAAGAACGGCTCCGAGAGCGTCAAAGGAGGAGCGAGCGAACAGTCCGACGGCAACGACAGCAGCACAAGGGAGAAATTCGAAGATGCCTGTGAAGAGAAGAGCGGACGGGGGAGGGCCCCCGGTTAAATAGGTGGAAAGGCGGGTGACGCCTCGGTGACGCCAGAGGACGCCTGGCTGCCGAAGGATCGCTCGCGCCCCAAAGGCGAATCGACGCCATTAAGGAAGGATGTCCGCCGAAATCCGCAGACTGCCAGATCAGCGACAACCGCTATACGCCATAAAGGAGGCGGGGAGCTCGAAGCGCGCGCGCCTTTCCGAGGGATGGCGGCAATCTCGAAGCATCACTCCCTTCACCCGTTCCCCTCCTGGTTCCAGGCTTGGAAGTGGGGGGCTACTGTTACGGGGGAACTTAGCCGCCACGCCCCACGTGACCGGCACGCGCACCCAGGAAGACTACGGCAGTCCCTTGATCCAGTAATCCGACCCCGAGTCGGATATCTTCGGCTCCGCAGCCTGACCCCGAGTCGGCTGCCCCTAGATCCAGCAGTCCGACCCCGAGTCGGATGTCTTCGGCTTCGCAGCCCGACCCCGAGTCGGCTGCCCCTTGATCCAGCAGTCCGACCCCGAGTCGGTAATCTCTCGACAACGACAGGCTGTTCCCCTGAAGCACGCCGCGGCCCTCTGCTCCACTACTCCCTGCAACGGTCGTATCCGGCGCTGCTCCACGATCCCCTGTAACAGCCGTACAAAGCGGAGCTCCACTACGCCCTGTCATGGCCGTACCCAGCGCTGCCCCACGACGCCCTGTAACGGCCATGTCAATGGCAGCTCCATCGTGCTACACGATGACCAACCCCCCAGAAGGACCCCCCAGCCTGGTATATATGCGGCTGGGGGGAGAAGGGGGGAGGTAAGAAAAGGTTTTCCAGAGCATTCTCTTACCTGCTACTGCTATCTCTCCTTCTCCTTCAATCCTCTCTGACTTGATCGTCGGAGGGCCCCCACTACCCCAGTGGTGGTGCGAGGCTTGCTTGCAGGTTTCCCGGTGGAAGGTGGAGCGCAACCAACCCAACTCCAAGGGAACCCCGTTCACACCGCTGTGCCAATCGTTCTCGGTTTGGACCACCAGCAACACTAAGCATTAGTCAATTCTGTGATAAAGGATATGTTGTGACTTTTGAATTATTAATGTGCTTAGTTTCTAGTACTAATAACAGTGGTATAATATTTACTGGACATAAACATGGAAATGTGTATTTGGTTGATTTAGATCAAATACTCATGAAAGACATGGATTGTTCAGTAGCAATAAAAAATCAAAAACAGTGAAGCTAGCTGGTTATGGCATCGAAAATTAGCTCATGCAAGCATGGACTTAATTTCAAAACTTATCCGAAAAGAACTTATTTTCGGCTTGCCTAAATTGTTATTTGAAAAAGATAAAATCTGCTCTGCATGCCAACTAGGAAAACAGACTAGAACCTCTTTCAAATCTAAAAATGTTGTCTCCACAAATAGACCTTTAGAGCTTCTGCATATGAACTTATTTGGACCAACTAGAACTGCAAGTCTAGGTGGAAAGCATTATAGCTTTGTTATTGTGGATGATTTTTCTAGGTATACATGGGTTTTATTCTTGGCACACAAAAGTGAAGCATTTTCAGCTTTTACTAAACTGTATAAAAAGGTTTCAAATGAATATGGATTAAAAACTATCAAGATTAGAAGTGATCATGGAACTGAATTTGAAAATTATGATTTTGAAAATTTCTGCACTAAAAATGGTATTGATCATAATTTTTCTGCACCAAGAACACCACAACAAAATGGTGTTGTAGAGAGAAAGAATAGAACTCTTACTGAAATGGCTAGAACAATGTTATGTGAGAGTGACTTACTTAAGTATTTTTGGGCTGAAGCCATAAATACAGCTTGTCATGTTCTTAATAGAGTTACCATTAGGTCAATTTTAAAGAAAACTCCTTATGAACTTTTGAAAAATAAGAAACCAAATCTTTCATACTTTCATATTTTCGGTTGTATATGTTTTGTTCTAAATAATGGTAAGGACAACTTGGAAAAATTTGATTTAAAATCAGGTGAAGCTATTTTTCTTGGATATTCTTCTTCAAGCAAAGCATATAGAGTATTTAACAAGAGAACTCTAGTCGTAAAAGAGTCAATACATGTTATCATTGATGAATCTAATGACCCTTCTTCAAGAAAGAATATAGATCTCGATGATGATGCAAAAGAACTCAATGAGCAAGTCAAAGAATTAACCCTAAAGGATGTTTCTGCATCTGAAAATTCAGAGCATAATGAAAATCAAGGAGAAGAAGATCAAATACTCAAAGGTAAAACTAGTCTACCAAAAGAATGGAGGTATACATACAGTCAGCCTAAAGACTTAATAATTGGTGATCCTTTACAAGGCATTAGGACTAGATCCTCCATTAGAGATGTTTGTAATCATCTTGTATTTGTTTCTCAAATAGAACCAAAATCTTTTGAAGAAGCTGAAAAAGATAGTAATTGGTTAATAGCAATGCAGGAAGAACTGAATCAATTTGAAAGAAACAATGTTTGGAATTTAGTTAGAAGGACTGAAAATATTTCTGTAATTGGAACAAAATGGATTTTCAGAAATAAACTAAATAAGGATGGAATTGTAATTAGGAATAAGGCTAGATTAGTTGCTAAAGGATATAATCAAGAAGAACGAATTGATTTTGATGAAACATTTGTACCCGTAGCTAGACTTGAAGCTATTAGATTATTACTAGCATTTGCATGCTTCATGGAGTTTAAATTATTTCAGATGGATGTCAAAAGTGCATTTCTAAATGGTTTCATAACTGAAGAAGTTTATGTAGAACAACCACCTGGATTTAAAAATCATAAACTTCCAAATCATGTTTTTAAATTGAACAAAATACTTTATGGCTTGAAGCAAGCTCCTAGAGCTTGGTATGATAGACTAAGCAACTTTTTGATAAAGAGTAATTTTTCAAGAGGAAATGTTGATAAGATATTGTTTATTAAAAAGAAAAATGCTGACATTCTAATTGTTCAATTATATGTTGATGATATTATATTTGGTGCTACTAATAAAAGATTATGTGAATAATTTGCTAAGCTCATGAAAAGTGAGTTCGAGATGAGCTTGATGGGAGAACTCAACTTCTTCCTAGGACTCCAAATCAAGCAAACAAGAGATGGAATCTTCATCTGCCAAAGCAAGTACACAAAGAAAATCTTAAAGAAGTTTGGTATGGAAGATTCAAAATCAATAGGTACTCCTATGAGCCTCTCTTGTAAATTAGAAAAAGATGAGTATGGTAAATCCCTTGATTCAAAGTTGTATAGAGGAATGATTGGATCTTTACTTTATCCTATAGCAAGTAGACCTGATATAATGCATAGGTTTGTATGTGTGCAAGATATCAAGTAAATCCTAAAGAATCATACTTAATTGCTGTTAAAAGAATATTAAGATACTTAAAAGGAACACAATACTTAGGCTTATGGTATTCTAAGACATCTACAATTGACTTAATTGGATATTCAGATGCTGATTTTGTTAGTTGTAGGTTAGATAGAAAAAGTACAAGTGGAACTTGTCAATTTCTTGGAACAAACTTAATTTTTTGGTTTAGCAAGAAGCAGAATTCTGTAGCATTATCTACAGCTGAGGCTGAATTTATTGCTACAGAAAGTTGCTGTGCTCAAATTCTATGGATTAAGCAACAACTCGAGGACTATGACGTAAAACAAAATAAAATTCCTATAAGGTGTGACAATACTATTGCCATAAATCTTACAAAAAATCCCATACAACACTCAAGATCTAAACATATAGAAATCAGACATCATTTCATAAGAGATCATGCTTAAAATGAGGATATAAAAATGGAATTCATAAATACTGATAAACAAATTGCAGATATATTGACTAAACCTCTTAATGAAGAAGTATTTTGTACATTTAGAGGTGAATTATGCATTTGTGATCCATTTTGATGACTGATTTTGAATGATAAATTTTGTATTTTGATTGACTATTATTGGTTGAATTTTAATTGATTGAATCCATGGTTTACAATTGAGTTTTAAATCTTATTCAAAAAAATTTTATCTCTTGAACAATCTGAGGAGACGACTCATGTGAATGAGGAGTCGACTTATGTAGTAAGGGACGACTCTTAAGTTAAAAGAATTAACCCCTAACTCACAAGTGACGACTCTTAAGTTAAAAGAGTCGACTCCTAGTCTATAAGAGATGACTCATGAGTTGAATGAGTCGACTAAAGAGGAAACTATTCGAAACGGATTCCAAAAGGCTTTTTTTCTCTCTCTCTGGAACATTGAACCTGAGATGTTTCATACCCCTTAGAGCGCCTTTTTATTTTCAAACTCTTCTTCAAACAAAAAACCTTCAAAAACCCTAGAAAACCTTTCTGAGGTTCTGATTGATCTTCCAATGGTAAGAATAAAGCAAGTTACATCCGGACCAAAGAGGAAGAATGCCACTCCACAAACTAAGAGAAGAACAAAGGCTCGGGCAGAGAATCCATAGAGGCAAGTAACACCACCGCCTCAACCCGTTACGGCTCCTCTGTCACCTCCTTCCTCAGTGTCGAAACAAGGACCTCTCTCCATAAGAAATGTATCGACAGGAAGGCGAGTGGATTTTGAATTTCTGGAAAAAAAAAATTTCCCCTTAGGGCAGAATCTCAAAGATATGGGTTGGGAATATTTATGCTCACTAAAGGTGCCATCCTACCCAGACCTGGTACGAGAATTCTACAACAATGCCAGATATGGAGAAGGACAGATCTCGTCCAAGGTAAAAGATGTCCCTATTTTAGTTACAGAAGAAATTCTTAGAGATGCTCTTCGGATTCCTAATGATGGAGAAAATAGAGATCACCAAGAAAATAGGAACGAAGGGATTAGTACCATTCTAAATAAAGAAGTCACAGGAGATTGGACTGAGATCAGTGCCAATCAGCTGAATGTAGAGATGCATCTACTGCATCACATGATCAACAAAATGTTCTTTCCGAAGATAGAAAAATTTGATCATGTTTCAGAAAGGGATATACTAGTAATGCATCATATCTTACAAAGACTCCCACTGAACCTACCCTGCTTGATGCTAAGATACATGGAAGCTCAAGGACAGAGAAAATGAGCTTCACTTCCCTATGGTATGGTCTTAACTCAAGTCCTTTGTTACTTCAATGTAAACCTAGAAGGGGAAACCAAGAAGGAACTACTGTCTTCTGATATTTACAATGACAAATCACCGAAGAGGATGGGATTTGTCAAAATGGAGGGAAAATGGACTCATAAAGGGAAGGAAATTCAAGATGAAAGTGGTCAAGACACTCCTACACCACGCACAGGCAAAAGAATTCCTACTCAAGCACCTCCAACAGAAACTCCAGTCAGTCAGCCTCCACCAATCCAAAGGCCATCAGATCCTCCACTTAGACTTGAGAGATGGCAATTAAAAGCTATTGGGGACAACATCATTACAGCACTGCTTAATTCTGGAGTTAGTTTCAGCAAAGTCCATCATCTCACTAACATGACCCAAGAAGTGAGAGCTGAACTGCAAGGTCTAAGGCAACTTGCAGCTAATCAGCAAAGAAGAATGAAAACAATTGAAGAGAAACTTAGGATTCAAAGAAATTCTGTTCAAGGGTCTATTCAAGAATTGAAAGAAGAACACACTCAGCTCAATTGCTCCATCACTACACTGAACAGTAAAATTGACAAAGTGATGGAAGAGCCAAAGGAAGATCAGTCTGGATCTTTATCTTCAAAACCTCCAACCTAGACTGACCTTAGACTGAACCTAACCTGAGCTTAGACTGTAACCCATGTTTTCAAAATATAATCTTGTACTAAGCTTCATTTGGCGCACTTGTATGTTGACTAATACCAACTGATACACATTGTAATCTTCTGATTTATCAAATGTATTTCATTTATCCAATGCAATGAATGATTATCTCTCTTGAAGTACATGTCTTTATTGGTTTATATACTGCTCTGATACATATTGCATCTAATACATATCAAAACTTTTAATTGAACCTTAATGTTGGTATCAGATATTCTTTTTAGCTTCCTTCCTTTTGTTGATGACAAAAAGGGGGAGAAATATGAAAAAGAATTCTAATCTGAAAAATGCAAAATATGAAAAGAATTCTAATATGAAAAATGAGAAATAAGAAATGTATAAAGAATTCAGAATACCAATCTCAACATTAAAGATAATATATAGGGGGAGATTTAAATGGTATACTATGATACTGGACGATCAAAAATTAAGAAAAGATCAAGAACAAGAACTCTGCATAATTCAAATATTTGTAATTGATCGGGGGAGACTTTTCTCCTTAATTTGTTAAAATTATGCATATATCTCTGAATATCATATTTGCTCTGAACTTTATTATAAAATTCTTATAATTGCTGTTAAATTTATTGCAAAATTCTTTTTAACTCAATGGTTTTGTCATCATCAAAAAGGAGAAGATTGTCAACCCTAAAGGATGAATTTTGATGATTACAAAATACTGGAGATAATATTGTGTACAAACGACATTAGCTTAATTGTGAAGTATTATAAGTCAAATCAAAAAAAATGAAGCACTGCAAATCATAAGTTCTTCACAAACATTTCAGTGGACATACTCTAAAAGGAAATGATCTTAATCTAGTCCATGGAGATCAGAGATGAAGTCTAAAGTTTTCTATTTGAAAGACTTGAGTCAACCCCTAAGCAAAAAGGACAAGTTTAAGTTGATTCTGATATGTTTTATTCAAGGAACACAGTCAATGAGTCGACCCCAGCAAAACATGAGTCGACCCTTGTATAGTTCAAAGTAAACAAAAAGTCCTCACCGCCTGAGACAAGCCTAAAGAGTCGACCCTTGTTCAAAATGAGTCGACCCTCGAAATTGAAGAGTCGACCCCTGCTCAGTCTTAGCACCGGCCGAAAAACTCAAGCATGAGCCGACCCTTGTATTTGAAGAGGCAATCCTGATGAAAATGAGCCGATCCTTATGGATAAAGAGTCGACCCTTTGAAGATATCACAGCATAAGCCTTCTCGACAACTTGAAGTGCCGATCCAAAACAAACATGAGTCGACCCCTGAGTTACATGAGTCGACCCTTGTACTGCTGGGACCACAACGGGAAGCTTTGAACGACTTTTGTTTTCTTCTGTAACAGAAAAAGATTCTCATCAGAACGGGAATAAGAAAATTCAAATCCCGCCGAAGAATTTGTCTATAAATACGAGGGAACCTCGGAATGGAAACAATAAGAAAAGGAAAAAGATTCAAAAGAAAACAAAGATTTCCACTGAGAAAAAGGGAAGAAAAACTTAACAGTTCATCATCCTCATCGGCACTGAATCTAAAAACTTTCTCTTGTGAGAAAATCAGTCGAAGCTTCTCACTGCAACATGAAGAGCTGTTGTTCGGACATTGGAACATCCTTCCACAGCTAACTTCTTCATCGGCTTCAACTTTTATTTTCATCGATTTACTCTTTATATTCTGAAGCTTTAAGTTTTCTTGTTACAACATTCTTTTAGTTGGATAAATTGTTGCTGTAACAGTTTCATTGATTTGAAACTTGTAAAGGCTCTTCCAAGCCTCGATTGAAAGTTGCTGAATCGAAAATATTCAGCAAGGTGTAGAGTTTTTGGTTGGTTTATCTGAAACCCAACTGGGTTGTTTGTGAGCCCGGAAAAACAAACGGTGTAAAGTTTTTGGTTGGTTTGTCTGAAAACTGACTAGGTTGTTTGTTATCCTGAAAAACAAAAGATTTTCGGTTGGTTGCCTGGAAAAACCAACTAGGTTTCGATTGTGAGCCCGAAAAACAATCAGGCTGTAATCTGCTGGGTTATAGTGAAATCTCAGGCTAGGCTTGAGGAGTGGACATAGGTGCCGAGAATGCACCGAACCACTATAAATCTTGGTGTTTGTGATTGTGGTTCTTCCCTTCCTTTTCTCTGCATTTTTCTGACTGCTTTCCTAACTCTATTCACCATCGTATTTGTGCAATCTTATTTCTGCTGTTGAATCTATAAGATAACAGTAACCCATACTCTCTATACGTTTTATTTTTAATTATTTTTTAAAGAGACCCAATTCACCCCCCCTCTTGGGCTGCACCTCTGGGCAACAAGAATTAATCTTACTCTTAATATTTTTAAATGGTTTAATAGGTTTACCTGGTAAAGTTTGAAGGTCTAAGGTGGAACAGTTGGCATACGACCCTGCCAGCAAGTAATAGTAGTTGGCATATGATCCTACCAACGGGTCATAGTAGTTGGTGTTTGTCGATTGCAGCCCTATCACGGGCATAATAGTGACCTTAGCATTTAGTGTTGGAGAAATAATTTGATCGATGATATAGTTAGATGGTAAATAATTTATAATTTTATTTATGCTATGCACCTAGAATTCTGTTTATGACATCTTGATCATATTGTATGCATGATTGATTTTATGACTTACTTTATCATATGATATCACGAAATGTTCTATCTTGCAATAATTGTTATTTTTACATTATGATACATCGATTCATGCAAAACTTTATGCTTGATCCAATAAGATAGTGAAAGGTTTATTTACTAGATTGCTATCAATATCAGGGATGGTACAAGAAAAAATCTTGAGGATGAAATCGTTACCTCCGGAGTTTGCATTGTGATAAAATTAGATTTCAGCACCATGCACATGAACGTGCAGATGCACCACAGGGAGCCTCGTGGATGCAGTTTGCTTGGGTGTTTCAATTTATAGTAAAACAGATGGAGAAAGCTGATGCAGCCAATGCTTGTTAGTTTCATTTGATTTCTGGATCTATAATATCATTTCAAACTTCTTGGTTTTTTTTTTTTTAAATTTGTGTTAATTGCTTAGACATTAATGAATTAAATTAATCTATTTTAATTTCAAACATAAGAATATCTTTTCCGCCATATTTTTATCATATATATAGATTTTATTTGATGAATTGGATGAATTAAACCATCCAAATATAGATATATATTAAGAATCATGAAATAAAATATTTAAAAATTGAACAGAATGATTTGTTGGAGATTCTCATGTTATTGTCCCTGTGCGATTGGCCATGGAGAACCCATGCATCCAATTGATAGCACTATTAACTTGTCTTTAGATATGTGACACCTTAATTAATAGTCACTTACCGGCAATCCTTTAGAAGAGGAAAAGTATGGGGATTGGAAAATTGTCTTCAAGATAGCTTTATGGATGGACCTCAAAAGGTGGAATTATATCTGCTTCGCATTCCCTGCAGGTCAACTTTCCACAGGCACGTACACGAAGTCTCCTCTATTCTTCATAAAAAAATCAAACACAAGTCATCCGCTAGGGTGGGGCAATGAGTGGCAGCATGAAATCAGGCCCCACAGCGTAGAAATCCTAGCAAGTCGCAGTGGATCGGTGTCACGCCCCAAACCCAGCATCCGGATCCGGTACGCGACCGGCCGCATAAGCCCTAGAGCAGTGCCCTAAAGACCATGCAAGGCCTATGATTAACAAAAATTCCAATAAATCCATAATTAACTTAGTAATTCAAATAGACAAGTCCGACATGTCCAAATAAACAAATTAGTTCAATTACAAGATCTTCAAATATTCATCGACATCAAAGAAGCATAAACAAACTAACTAGCTAATGACTCTGATACTTGCACTCTGCGCCCATCCCATCCAAATCTAAGCATCCTGCAACTCTGAAAAGAGAAAGAAGAAGGGGGATGAGCTTTACAGCCCAGTAAGAATTCCTACACATCCATACCAACACAATAATAATATGAATTTGAAAAGCACGACAAATCGATGCACATGTCATGAAATCATATACCGGCTATCAAAAGCTCGAATAATCAGTATAAATATGCAAGTCAAATATCAACAAAAATCCAGCCACTCAAGTGTGAAACGTCATACGATATCTCAAATATCTTCATTAATGTTTTCAATGCTTTTTCTTTCAACTTGATCCGGATTAATTAACTTTCCGACTTTGGGTCAAATCTCGGTCACATTTCTCAGCCTGTGGTGGGGCTACCAAATTATCACATTTTCAACCTGTGGCAGGGCCTGCACATTATAGTTCCACATTTCTAGCCTATACAGTGGATCGGACTTTGCTGTGAGTTGCAAGCAGATGACCGTGGCCACATGCAGTCTAGGAAAAGATGATTGAATATCTCAGATGACCTTCCGTGAGTTGCAAGCAGATGACCTTCACAGGTCTCTGCCGAAAACGACCGTGCTGTTCGCCGTGCCCTCTCGTATCAAGGATCTATATGAACTTTATCTCGTTGCCACTACAAAAATTTATATAGTTAGTCATAAAAAAATTTATTGCCGAAAAATAATTTTTATTATCTAAAACATTTGGCGACAAAAAATATTTCATTTCTAGGTTTGTAGCCAATGCTCAATCACTTAAAGCCATTAAATGCTAAATATTTTATGAGGAAATAAATATACCACGTTGCCTAAACATCTATTTTGTTACAAGTTAGCTCCAATTGTTACGTACATTATCTTTTTTCCACAAAAGTAATTTTTCTACAGCAAAAGTAATTTTGTCACAAAATATTTTAGTGATGAATTTTTTTATCATAAAAAGATAAGTATTAGTACAATACTATTTCGCTGCTCAAAATTAGTTATTGGAGATAAAATATTTTCAGCAAATTTGGACTGAAAACGATTAAAATATTATCCAACCGAATTTGTTTCTACATCGAGTATCTGATCTTGGTTTATTATTTACTGCTCGCCATTATGACAATATTAGCTTGTAATATAAAATTATGGTTTATCATATTTATTCAAAACTTGTACATATTATAAAATATACTCATTTCAAATAGATTATGATATTTTATATTTTAATAATTAATTATTTTTTATAATAATCTAATCCTC
Source organism: Phoenix dactylifera (assembly GCF_051530095.1). NCBI lineage: Eukaryota > Viridiplantae > Streptophyta > Magnoliopsida > Arecales > Arecaceae > Phoenix > Phoenix dactylifera. The sequence goes on along the minus strand of NC_143203.1, from coordinate 14,099,232 downwards.
TTCTTTTTGATAAAAAATAGAAATGAATAGCTTCATTTATTCTTCATAATATTTTGAAAATATTTTATTTAAAATATTTTAAATAAGTTAAATTTTTTTATATAATCATGTATACTTTTTCTAAAGTATTTTAAAAATAGATAATTCATGATTCTTTTATTCATACTATAATTAAAATATAATACATAATTAATTTCGTTAAATTTACTATGCCTCTAATAACCAATAAGTATTAAATATTATTTTTTCATGAGAATAGGCAAAAGATATTATGCATCCTTTTATATTGATAAATTATTTGAAATACACTTTTTATTAATTAATAGTTACTAATACATATAAAACTATCACTAAATAGATTGTGGTCGAATGAAGTTGTGAATGGTATATTTAAATTATTAAAATATTTTAAATAGATCTACAATATATAATAGTTAATATATGATCATTACGTATAAAATATATTTGATATATTAATATTAATTAGTAAAAAATATTTTGAAGTTCATATGTTTGAAAAAAAGTCAATTATATATTTAGCAATGGAATATACTTATTGTAGAAACTCTAAATTAGTTTGCAAAAAAAATTAATTTGTCGTATAAAAAATCATTAGTTATACAACGATGTATAGATGATAACATCCATTTTGTCGTTAAATTGTCCATATTCTCAATAAAATTATATATGATGCCAATAAATTTATATTTATTGATGAAACACTATCGTCGCTAAATCATATATATAAATAATTTGTAATGGAAACTATTTCATCATAAAATTTTTACAATGATGTATAGGTGATATATAAAACCCAATTTCTCATTCAATAGTCAGTTTTATATGACAAAACTATATATGCTAGCAATAAATGTATGTTTAATTAATTGGATAATTAGCAATGAAAATAATTTTTGTCATAAATTTATATGTTGAAAAATGCATAATAAAATACTATTTTATTACTAAATAACCTACATTATATAACAAAAACTGAATACATCACCAATAAATAAATTTTTAGTGATAAGATGTTATCTTCGTTAAAAAAATAGAGTGATGAAATATAATTATATTGCCAAATATAAAAAATATTAGTAACAAAATTAATTTATCACTAATATTTTTTAATTTTCTTGTATCTACAAGTATTTATTTGGGAACGATTCTAACATCAACATCAAAATTAATAACCAATTCATGAAAAAAAAATATTATCATTGAAAATTATGGTACTTTCAGCAATATTTTTTCATTGTGAAAAGATCATAAATTGTTACCAAAAGATTCCCATGCCAAAAGGTGGAAGTGTAAGTATTTGGTGCCACAAATTTGATGTTAAAAGTTGGCAATGAAATATCTGTGATGAATTTTTTATCCAGTAGACGAACGCGGCCATATACAGTCTCCTTTCCCAAGTCATCGCCGAAGACCTGTCTCCTTTCCCAAGTCATCGCCGAAAACGGCCGTGCTGCTCGATATGCCCTCTGGTATTAACGATCTTATGCCGAGCTAGCAGCTAGCAGTATTTTGGCACAGCTAGCAGCTACGAGCAGTATTTGGGCTCGTATTTGGAGTTTTACGAAGATTGCTCTCGAATTTTCTCCTCCTGCTCTTCTTGCTCGCCCACAGCCTCTACCTCTCAGCTGCTTCCAACATCAGCTGGCAAGTATTGGAAGCTGACGGAGGACAGTTTTGCGAGGATTCCGAAGTATATTGCGGAGGGCCGTTTATGAAGGACCGTTATCCTTTCATGCGAGTCGACCCTCTCAACGGATCATGTTCTCCTCATATCACTTGCTCACAAAATCACCTTAGCATGAAGATCGGCTCGCTTGAATATCGGATCAATTACATCGATTACGAGCAACAAACTCTTGTGATGGTCAATAATGATTATATCTTGTCCTGGTATCACTTATGCAATAATGATTATACTTACTATCAGGATGTTGAGCCTTTTTTCAGCTACACCGAGCACAATCTACAGGTTTTATTGCTCTACGGTTGCTATCCTTGGGTGGTGGAGCTTGACGGTGTCCACCAGCTCCCATGCTCCAACGGCAGTGGCGACAACTTCTATTACACCGCCAGGGATCAAAGGTTCTTCGAGTCGGCATGCACATCGGTTACCTTATACGCATTTGTGAATCAGATGAGTATGGACCAACTGATCAACAGTACTGTGGAAGATCTTAAGGGGGCCCTGCAGCTGGGATTTGAGGTGACCTGGACAGCACAGGAAAGAAAGGGGTGCGACGGATGCATCCAATCTGGTGGACTATGTAGGAACCACTCGTTCCTGGATGACATGGTCTTGTGTCTTTGCCGAGATAGCTTTACTTATCCTCACACCTGCCCGGGTAGGTAGCGCTTAATTACCACTCCATTCTTTTGTTAACAAGAGTTCCTGTCTGCAAAACCGCATGTGAACCGCCATCAGCATGTGTCCCTCACTATATTTGGGTTAGGTCGAGCCTGTAATGTGTTTGAGATATGATGCTTATTTAACCTGTTGGAAATCAAATTAAGTTCCAACAGGATCCAGCCTGTTTATAAAAAGATTATGCCCTGATTTGATCCATTTGTAAGCCTAGGCGCACCAATCTTAGATTTTGAATAACCAAAGAGTAGTTCAAGTTATTTCAATGCTTAAGAAGTGTGTTTTTTTTTTTAAGCAAAACAATTGTAAGCCATCTCATATATCATTGATAAATGAAATGCAACAAGAAAAGCATACAAGAGGAGGGGAACAAATTTAAAACAGAGAGAGATGGAAAGGAAACAGGATGGTGGAGACCATAACGGTCCAAACAACAAGGCCTCCCCCAACTAATCATAAAGATGGACCTATTTATACATCCCAAGACTGGCTCAACTATAACTCAAATTCAAATTTACGGGATGGGTCAGACCAATATTCATCTCTAATATACCATTTACTTGAACGATAATCGTGACAGAAATGGCATAGCTAACTTTCAATGTAACTGATAAGTTTCTATAAGACTTGCGTGCTTTGTAATTAAAATTCTGACGGTTTCCATGCTAAATTTTGACTTTTTTTGATGTTACAGGGCATGATGTTTTTGAGCAGAATGGGACCAAACTTCCAGAAAAAGGAATCATAATAGGTAACAAACTTGAAGTAGCATCCTAGGTATTGTTTCATTCTCTTGGAAGCCCAACGGATGTCCACACTCCAATAAAATGTCATAATCCTAGATTTTCACTAAGATAATGCAGTAGGATTTTAGTTCTTGTGATTTAGTTTCTGCTCAAATAATAATTACATGTGATTAGGACCTCCTAAATGATTTTCGAACTTATCTTTCAATAATGTTATAAATAGCATGCATACTTTGCTCTTTGCTCTTATAGCCTAGTCTAGATCTTAACTTTGTTGGTCGAATTTTGACAATCACAAATACCATCAATCATCTTAGATACTTTAAAATCGAATGTGGTAATACATCCCAAACGCTAACTCCATCATTGCTTTGCAGGTGGACTTTTGGCTGCAGGAATCTTCCTATTTGTATTCCTCCTCTTGCTTTATCTCTGTTGCCATGGAAAATTGAATATTTCAATCTTATGCGGGAAGAAAAAGCCAAGAAAAGATCCAAAGCTTGAAGCCTTCATGGAGAAGTTCGGACACCTAGCCCCAACGAGTTATAGCTACTCCGAAGTGGAGAAGATGACCTTTTCCTTCAATCACAAGATTGGTCAAGGTGGTTATGGTGGCGTGTACAAAGGAAAGCTTGATAATGGTCGTCTGGTGGCAGTTAAGGTCTTGAATAGTTCTAAAGGCAATGGCAAGGAATTCTTGAGCGAAGTTATCAGTATTGGTTGCACTTACCATGTCAATATTGTGAGCTTACTAGGCTTTTGCTTGGATGGGTCTACAAAAATTCTGATATATGAGTTCATGGCTAATGGATCACTTGAAAAGTTCATCTACACTAAGAAACAAACAATACCAAGTCTGGAATGGGAGAAGCTATTGGAGATTGCAACTGGCATTGCATGGGGCTTAGAGTACCTCCACCATGGCTGCAACATCGAAATTCTACATTTTGACATTAAGCCCCATAACATACTACTAGACGAAGATTTTCATCCAAAAATATCTGATTTTGGGCTAGCTAAATTGTGCCGCTCGGCGGATAGCATCATATCAATGGTCGAAGCTCGAGGGACTGTAGGGTACATTGCCCCTGAGGTGTTCTTGAAGAATTTTGGAGGGGTCTCTAGCAAATCCGATGTTTATAGTTATGGAATGGTAGTGCTCGAAATGGTTGGGGGAAGAAGAAATGTTGAAGTTCAAGCAGGCAACACCAGCGAGATCTACTTCCCACATTGGATTTACAAGAATCTCAACTTGGATGGAAAGTTGAAAACTTTTAGGGCCATGACCAAAGTGGAAGAAGTGATTGCCAGAAGGATGATTCTAGTTGGTTTATGGTGCATCCAGAGTAAGCCAATAGATCGGCCCTCAATGAGCAAGGTTCTAGATATGTTAGAAGGAAGGATTATAGATTTGCAAATTCCACCTATGCCAGTTTTATCTTCCCCCTCAAGATCAGCGAAGCATTCCCAGACAAATGATTCTCATGAAATAGTATCAGTAACCACCACTTGTTAGAATATACTTAAAAGATTTGAATGTATAATAGGTGTATTGACCATGGTGCTGTAGGCATCCACTTATTTTCTATTTCAGACAAAGATTTTGAGATGTGGTTCTGCAGGCATCATAAATATTTGAACCTTCAACAGATTTATATTTTACTTTCATATTTAGGAAAATCGAGGAGAAAATTAGGGACTTCAAAGTTTAATATTTTCTTAACAAAAGCATTTGTAAATTATATATATTAGCTTTTATCATACATTTTGGGAATTTGAAGGAGCATAGGTTATGACTAATGGATTAGTTGGATCGAATTGCTTCTAAATTACAAGATTCTCAGTCATCTCTGTTATCGGATTCTTAGACATCTATACCATCAAATGATGATACTTTTAGCCCTCAGCTAGTGCGGGCGGATTTTCGATCCCTTGGATCTCTTTGCCCGATTCCTTTCACAAGTCAAGATGGTTATCTTCCTTTAGTTGGTGAAAAATTGTAAAATCTACTCTGTTTTGGTTTTTCTGAAGTTGTAAATCTCCTCTCTTTGCTACACCTCCCTCTTAGGTGCAACAACATCTTCATCATGTATTATATCTCTTTTTCGATTCCTTAATAAAGGCTGCATAGTTATTATCTCCCTTATCATAAAAAAAAAAAAGAAAGAAAAGAAAAGAAAAAAGAGACTTGCTTCTAAACTAGAATTGATCGCTACAAATAAAACCATAGTTTTTCTTGTCAAATATGCTGATGGTGCACAAAAAATCCCTTGGCAAAACAATTTCTAACGGCTTTTTCTCATTGTTTGGTCCTATAAATTAGATAAAAGGTTAATTTAGATGATGATATGTAGTAAGTCGTCTGCAAAAATAATTTTTGACAATACCATATAACTTTCCATCGGCAAGAAATATATACAAGATGCTTGTCGAATACTGTATCGCATATAATTGGGAAAAGTCTAGTGTATAAGATTTTTGGTAATTGTCAACTTTCATCAAATGTATTTAAATTGAATAAGATATAGAAGTATTTATACTTAGGGTGTCAAATGAACTAACCATGTCGATGTTCGGCATAGGCTCTAGTCAAGAAGATCTTGAATCATGCTTCATTTGAAGCTAAACAAATCAAGTTAGAACCAGTAAAACATGCATAAAATTAATTTTAAGTCGAGTCAAAAATTGACCCATCTCAATTTGGCTCAGCTCAACGAGGATCCAATATATATAATTGGCATTCTTTTTATTCTTTAGATCAAGTGAATATTAATTTAGCTCACCAAACCTTAAAACTTAAACCAAGCTCGAAATCATGATTCAACTTTTATTCATGTTTGAACTAAGCTTTATGTAGTCTCAAGTTGATTTTAGCTGAATTAGGATTATCAAGCTGATCAAACTTGCCTTTCTAAAGCTCGATTTAAACTTAAACTTGAATTCAGCTTGAAATAATGGTAAATCAATCAAGCTTGATCTTGGACTTTTAGTTCGAAATTAGTTTCAAAACAAGTTTAATCACACCATGGCTTGATCAATCTGGATTCAGTTACAGTATTCCATCTGTGATGGGGACTTATTCCACAAAAATTTACCTGTTACCCTAAAGGTAGAACTGTTTGTCCTATCCTTTCCGAGCCTAGGGTCATACAAAGGTGAAAAACCACCATAAATACGATTAGACGAATAGATGAGGACCAGCCTGCTAACTTCACATTCTTCTGTGTATTGAAGACCAATCTGAGTGTTCCAAAAATCGGAAGAACAGGCCCGGGCTTGAGTTTTAGGCCTTAAACCCCTAAGCCGGTATGGTAGGAAGCCTCTGGGCCTGGCCCTCGCTTACTTGAACAAACAAATAGATGGGGCCGAATAAAAGCCCATATTCTAGTTAAGCTTGAAAGTTATAATGGCAATAAAAGCCCATATTCTAGTTAGCTCCATTCCCTATTTAGCTACTAATTCCAGCTTCCATCAGAATTTAACCATAAGCAAAGCGTCGGCAGAATCTTTTTTTTCCGACGCTTTTTAAAAGTGTCGGGATTCTTCATCGCAGAAAAAAATTTGCTGACGCTTCCATCTAGTGTCGGCAATTATAATTTTTGTTGTAGTGCTATAAAGTTATAAATTAAAAGCAAGTAAATAAAGCAGCAAAGTTCCAAACTGTTGTTAGTTCATCATATTAGAGATCCATGTCTAGCAGTAGGTAACATGCATTAACTCCGCTACTTGACTTGCTACTGAACCGTTCTACTAGCGTGCCTCCTTCTGCTATGTTTTTGCCCCTAGAACAGTGGCATCTTTAGTCTTATGTGGGAAGAGGTGGGTCAAGGAAAGATCGAAAGCTTGATTCTTTTTCAGAGTTTCGGACCAGTTCTTGAGATAAGCCTTGTGGTATTTGTTCACTTGCAAAACAACATAAGCTGAATTGTCCCAATTCTGAACATTGTTTTAATTCCATTTTTGAATTGGTTCATTGTGACATTTGGGGGCCTTTCTCTACACCCTCAATTGACGGTTCTAAATATTTTCTTACTATTGTGGATGATTACATTAGAGCAACTTGGGTTTATTTGATGCATTCTAAATCTCAAACTCAGAAAATTATTCAAATCTTTTTTTTTTTTGTTGAAACCCAATTTTCTACCAAAATAAAATCATTTAGATAAGACAATGGATTAGAGTTTGGTATGAGAGAATTTTATGCATCAAAAGAGATATTACATCAACTTAGTTGTGTTGATACACCTCAGCAAAATAGAGTGGTAGAGAGGAAACATCAACACATCCTTAATGTTGCTAGAGCGTTAAGATTTCAAGCTAACCTTCCTTTGAATTTTTGGGAAGAATGTGTTCTTACTGCTGTGTACCTTATCAATAGAATACCTACTCCCAAATTGTCTAACAAATCTCCTTATGAAGTGTTATTCTCTTCAAAACCATCCTATTCTCACTTAAGAGTCTTTGGTTGCCTATGTTATGCTTCTACTTTAAAAAAGGAATAGGTCAAAATTTGATCCAAGGGCTAGGCAATGTATCTTCATTGGTTATCCCCATGGTATGAAGGCTTACAAACTCTATGACATTCAGTCTAAATCCACCCTCATTTCTAGGGATGTAGTCTTCTATGAACACAATTTTCCTTTTCAACACATTTTTAACAATTATTCAGTCCCGTATCATGATATGCAGCAGTCTAAATTTCAGTATCATGATACTCTTTTCCTCCCATCATCTACTACTTCACATGATGCTAGTTCCTCTCAAAATAATACCAATTCCATTGATGCAGCTGTTGTGCCACCCAATCCTATTGCTACAGCTGCTGTGCCACAAAATTCTGATGTGCCATAGAATTCTGTTGTGCCACAGAATTCTGTTGATACAGCTGCTGAAACATCTTTTCCTAAGATAAACCTCTCCATTCCTACTTTACCACTTAGAAGATCTTCTCGAGCTGGGCATCCTCCTTCTTATCTTCAAGAGTGTCATTGTAACCTAGCTTCAAATGTTTCAAACCCTCAATCGATTCAACAATCAGATTTCTGTGCAAAGCAAGGTATGCTCCATGATATTTCAAACATTTTGGGCTATGCAAAGCTTTCTCCATCTCACCGAGTCTTTGCTTTATCTATCTCATCTTTCACTGAGCCAAAGACCTTTGCTGAAGCATCCAAATTACCTGAATGGTATGCTGCCATGAATGCTGAAATCAAAGCCCTTGTTGGTAATAACACATGCATGGACCATTACCATACTGCCAAAAGAAAAACAAGCAGTAGACTGTAAGTGGGTTTACAAGCAGAAATTTAAATCAGATGAAACTGAATTAACCATATACAGTTGAATGTCTGAATATTAACAGTGACCTCTTCCAACAGTAATAAACTAGGACAAGACGGTTAGGATGGCGGTAAAAAGAGAAGCTTAGCAGTGAAGGTCTTCAATAATATTGAAGGCAGCGGTAAGTAATTTTTTAATGAGGTCATTAGCGTTGCATTTACTTACCATGTCAACATTTTTAGTTCGGTAGCTAGCCTTTTGTCTATTGGGTTCCCACAGAAATCTTATCTATAAGTTCATGCTTAATGGTTCACTCTAAAAATTTATTTATACCGAGAGATAGACAGGACCCATTCTCAAATAGGAGAAGCTATTGGAGGTTGCAATGCTTGAGGCTTAGATTATCTCCACCATGGCTGTAACTGTGAGGATCCGTGCGGGCGTGTGTTTAGTCCCAAATCGATTATTTGCTGGATAGATCTTGGGTACTTATACAGGATCAAGGAACCCAAATAATACCTTCCAACTAGCCATTTTGGGTGAGGTCCTGGATTGTTACAAATGGTATCAGAGCGGATCCGGCCCTTAACCTATGTGGACTAGGGGACACTGCAGCACAGATCCATTGGGGCTGACCACAGACCGATCGTGGTGTTTGTGATTAGATTTGAATGGATTTGAATCCTTAGCCTGACGAGGACGTCAGGGCTTGAATGGGGGGAGTATGTGAGGATCCGTGCAGGCGTGTGTTTAGTCCCACATCGGTTATTCGCTGGATAGATCTTGGATACTTATACAGGATCAAGGAACCCAAACAATAACTTTCCGGCTAGCCATTTTGGATGAGGTCCTGGGTTGTTACAGTAACTTTGGAACTTTTCATTTCGACATTACGCTACGTAGCATACTACTAGATCAAGACTTCTGCCCCGGAATATATATCTGATTTCGGGCTCGCCAACTTATCCCTCCTAAAAGAATTGGTCTTGTCGAGGTTGGGTGCCCGAGGGACCATATATAGGGCACATTTGTCCTGAGGACTGGAAGCAGAACTTTGGACAAGCCATCATGTCTGATGAATATAGCTATGGGATGATGCTTCTTGAAATGGAATTGGTGGAAGAATGTTGCAGTTCAAATAGACAAATCAAGCGAGACCTATTTTCCACATTGGATATGTAAGAATCTCAACTTGGATGGGGATTTATGATCATTTGGAGTAATGACGGAAGTTGAAGAAAAGATTGCTAGGAGATTGATTCCAGTTGGCTTGTGGTGCATACAAACTAGATTGGCGGAACCAAGAACCACACACTCTGAACTAGATGTGGAGCCATGTTGGGCCCATATATATATATATATATATGTATAGTACTTCACAATTTATTTCTTTTTTCTGACACAGACCAAAAAATCGCACTTCTGGAATATCTCTATTAAAAATGAAGATTCAAAAATTGAAAAAGAACTGAAGATTTTGCCAAAATTCTGATGAAAAAGTTATCATGGACAAAGAATCTAAAGTGTGTGCATGTGTGTACTACTTTGCATATTACAAAAGCATGAATAATCCCTGTTGGGGGGAAAAGTGGATCACCCGAAGCACATGGTCAAAGCACCGAAATTCGTCGGCGAGCATGACGACGGCAAGCATGCTCTCAGTGCGCACGACCTCAGCATGAACAAACTCAGCATGCACGACCTCGGCAGGCCTGTCCTCGAAAGGCATGCCTCAGCAGGCATGGTCTCAGCTGAGTTAAGCTCGATTGACCTCAAGGCCGAGAAAGACCCAGTCAAAGAGAGAAACCGACTCCCACTCAACCAAAAATTAAGTCGACCCCTACATCGTAACGTCCAATGAAGAAGGAGTCATCAAGTCCTCTGTATCCGAGATCAAATCCTACAATCTTCGCCACAACGGCTGTCAATATTTGAATCCTCACAATCTCAACTGATCACCAGCCAGCCTGAAATCTCGCATCGTCTAAGGTAACCTATTTAATCCAAGATTTGCGCAATCACAATCAAGGATGAGTAACCGCCACACCCCCTCCTATAAAGAGGGATAAACGCTGGCGAAGCGGGGGATCGATCTCTCTCGACCTTTCTCCCTCTACGAAAACACTTCTCTATTGCTCCATTAAATACCTCCAAATTCCTCTCTGACTTAAGCATCGAAGGGCCTTCGGCGGATCCCGCGGCCTAGGCTTCTTGCAGGTCTGCCGGAGACAGCCGTCCACCACCGCATCACAGCCGAAGCTCCTCCTTCTCCATCCGCGGTCACCACCAATTCTAATTTGCAGCAACAGTTGGCGCTAAAGGAAGGGTCCGAGTCGTGATCATGAGACTAAGGAGCAGAGGGGCTTCTAATGCCTCCAGACAATGTGCACCAAGCCCTGGCCGCTCAGTCCAGAACCCACCACCGAGGCCTCCGGCAGATCAAGTTCCGTAGATTCAACCTGAGCAATTTAACATGCTGGTGCAGCAAGTCCAGGCACTAGCAACAGCAGTCCTGTTGGGAATTGTACCCTAAGAGTCAATCGTCAGCATGTTGATGATTGATTTTGTAAATGAATTGACAAATTAATAAAGTATTATTTTGGCATTATTCATCATTTTTTTTGTACATCTTTAAATGAACTCTTGTAGTATGATGAAGTCCTTAGGATTCTTTTATGATAAAGGAGGATTTATCTATAAGTCCTTAAACCAGTTCACGACCAAATGATATGTTGTTAATAGGACAACAGCATTATCGAGTTTAGGTCGTTGTGTGACATATACATTGGTTGTCCTCTTAACTAAGAAGTGTGGAGACACTGATATGTCACACAGGTGAAGTGTAGAAGTACATTTTATTGAACGTGACCAATTCTGGAATACTCTGCTATCAAGAGATGTTCCGAGTGGATATGGATATTTGTGTCCCTCAAACCTGAGATCACCACGATGATTAGTAAGCAACACACTGTACTTTAGTACCGGACTAACTGAATTTCCAATTCAAGGACGGAAGGTCACTGGGTGCAGTCAAGTACTTGGAAAGTCGGTGTGTGAGTCAAGATGGAATTGACCCCTCCTGGTGACAGAAAATAATGCTCTTGTGTTCAATTTAGCAAAACCTTGGCCAGGATAATCCTTGTGAGGAGTTACAGGATTTCTAAAGTTGATCACATAGAGGATACACTTATTACAAGAGTTGACAGAACTCTCAAGTCATCCTGACATTAGGAGTCAAAGGGATGAATTATACAGTAACCATAGTCCATAGTTCCAGAATATTTGCTTCGCATATATTCGGCCTATCCGGATGTCGGGTACCATTGTTAGATGGTCATTTCGATTAGTACAAGAAGTTGTTCTTGTGCTACCGGCTTAGGTTCGAACCTATGGGGTCACACGTATAGAAGTTTTCTAGGTTGATCATAAAGGCTGATGGAAGATTAAGAATCATACAGGGATAATTTGGTCAATTCAATTGACAAATTATCCTAAGTAAAATGTTGCTATAAAATAATTAATGAATTATTGGAGGATTAATAAGCAATTAGATTGTTAATTGACTCAATTTGATTGAGTAATAGAGCTTGGGTTGAGCCATATTGAATTAGATTCACTTTGGGCTACATTAGGGTTTGAACTAATTAGATTGGGTTTAAACCAAGAAGATTGGGCTTGACCTAATTAATGGGACTTGACCCAATTGGATTGGGCATGATCCAAGGTCCTCATCTGATGAAGATTCTGAATTCAAATATTTAAAATTTGAATTCGAGATCAATTTCTGAAAATTAGGAACCCAGTTTTGGAAATCAGATGACATATGTCACCCTCAGCCATAGATGGGATTTTTTCTTTTAGTTGATGGCGCATGATGACACATGGCAAGGATCCATGGTGTGGCGCCATGAAGAGAATTTATCCTGATTTGATTAGGATTTTAATTTCTTCATTTGATGGCGCCAAGTGACATGTGGCGAGATCCTAGCAGGGGACGCAAAATTAGGGGGCAAGCGGCTGCTTTCTTTTGGAAGAAATGAATCCCTATTCCTTAGGGATTCAAATGCAGCATTCAATGGCTACACCTCCTCTTTTATTCCACCGCACATGGTCCCTATTTGATGGGGATTTCAATTTCCATTTGATGGCAATTAATTGGTGCAAAGAAAGGAAGGAAGGTGTGGGTTTTTTTGGCAAAATGAGGCCCTCCATGCGATCTCCTCCATATGTGTGTGTGAATTTCTGGATAGCCTAAGTTCTGAAAAATGGAGAGAACACGTGAAGGTCACAAGCTCTCTTTGATCTCCTTCATCTCCTCCTCCGTCGCCTTCAAAGGAACGATCAAGGGTTGATTGTTTCAAGATTACAGCACATCCTCGCGAGCTAGCAATCTCGGGGACGTCGATCATCCAAGAGCTTCGCGTGGATCACCCGTGGAGGCCAGACGGTTGTGTGGCTACGAAGCTCGAGCATCATATTCATTTGTCTCTGTGATTCATAAAGGTATAAATTTAGAGATATAATTTTGTGCTAAGTTTTAATCGGGTTCAATCCCTCGAGGGTTCATACCTCTTTTGGGGCTCCTCACGGAGTGATCTCCAGATCTCATTCTATGAGCATTCGGAGATAGATTGAATCCAAAATTAGTCGAGTTTAGAACTTTACTTATGCTCTTATTTTCAGATCTAATGATAATCATGCATAGTTGGTTTTATACATAATCGTTTAAACGGTCTTGGTATTTATTTATGATCTATTCTGCATGCAAGAATTAAACTGTTTAATTCTATCTTTCCGCTGTGATTTAAACATTAAAAACTACGTGTGGCTTGATCCCCCTTTCAAAGGGGTACGTAGGCAACCCGATCAGGTGCAGCCACGATTTTTAAGAAAAATTTTTAATTTTCAGCATGTAGCCCGTCGTAAATAAACCATCAAGTCCAAGACCTGCAACAAGTGGAGGCCCCTCCCGTGCCGCCTCTACAGGTTCATGTTCGATCGGCGGGCCGCACAGGTGTGCAAGGCAGCAGATCATATCAAAGCAAATACAGATGCTTAAAGATGACATAATTATTTAACTTGGTCAAAAGCAGTCTTACAAAATTTCAAAATAGCATATGCCAACATAATTCAAATGTTCAAGCTAATCTAACTAAAGGACCAAATACTGAAGGAATCGTCAGAAATCTAACGCACTCTCCAATCCCGTGCGATCAAGCCTCTGAATCTAAAAACAGAGAAAATAAGATAATGAGCTACACTAGCCCAGTAAGAAACAAAATACCACAGAGTGGGGTCAGAGCATATCAAATCAAAATACAAAATAATGACTAGGTAATAAATCACAAATAACATCATTTTTCTCTTTTCAAGACTTATTTTCATTTTTACAAAAAATCTGATACTAAAATCTCAACATAATAGGCTACGGCCATGTAACCTAGTTGTTAGGATCTGTCACATGCCACTGAAAATTCAAAAATTTTCAGATATGTAGCGGAAAGACATGTGCATATTCCGTTCATCGCATGAACGTATTTTAAAATCATTTATAGATAGATTAGGATTAAATTCTTATTAAATCATTTTAAAATCATGATTAAGAAGATCAGATTTTTACCTTGTGCAGGTAGATGGTCTCCGCAAATCTGATTCACGTGGTATTTGATGAGGGTTCAGTGGAAGCCACACATGCGTCCGGCCTCTACGGGTATCCACACGAAGTAGTGAGTCGATCGAAGCCTTTGGATCTGCCCGGGGTGCTAGCTCCCTTGCAGAGAAGGCTATTGATGGCTGATATCCTCCCTATCAATCAACTCTTGAATGCCTAAGGGAGGAGAAAGAAGAAGGATGGTTCAATGGAAGGAGAACAAAAACCCGCAGCCTTTTCTTTTTTCCTTCGCGTTGGAACCAAGGAAGGGGATGAAGTAGACCACGCCAAGAGCTTATTTTCTCTTGCTTCCTTGTGGCTGAAAAGAGGAATGGAAGGAGGTTCCTTGCTGCCAAAAATCCCAAGAAAAATCATGAAAAATTCGGAGCCCCTTTGAACCCTTCTTTTATGGTGTGTGGATAGAGATGAGCTCCTAAATTTTAGGAGCTCATCTTTATCCCTTTGTGAATTCAAAATAGGAGGGGCATGGCCCCTCCTTTTTCGTTCACGCCACCAGCCAAGGGAGGGGCTATGCCCCTCCCTCTTCTCCCATATGGTTGGCCCCACATAATCAAATTAAGTGGGGATTGGGTTAGGACTAGTTCTAGGTCCAATCCTATTCAAAATAGGATTAAGTGCACCCAATTTAATTCCTCCAAATCCAAATCCAATTAGAATTTAATTGAACCATGACTCAATTGAACTCTTCAATCCTAATCCAATTAGGAGTCATTTGATTAATTAGATTAATTAATTAGGACTTAAGAAAATTCTAATCTAATCAGAACTTGTTTAAATTTCAGCCCTAAGATAATTTGGACTTTAGAAATCCTACTCCAAGTAGGACTTTAATTTAATTTGAAATTCTAATCCAATTAGGACTCTAAGAATCCTACTCCAAGTAGGACTCATGATCAAGTCCAATTAATTAAATTAAATTGCAATCCGATTGCAATTATTCCTTCTTCTAACCACTAACTCTTAGTGGGTTATCCATTTATCAATCTAATTAATCATATGTGATTCTTAATCACAATTCAACCATCGGATCGATCAATACTTCTAATGTGTGTGACCCCATAGGTTCTATTCTGACTGGTAGTGAGATATATTGCGATCTCTATCACAATATCATTGAAAACTTCTTTCAATGGGTTGAAACAATTTCAACTCAACTCACCAGGGATTATCGACCATCAAGATGATCCCTGTGAGTCTCACCATCCACCAGTGACACCTAGCAGTATGTAGTGGCTACCCAGCAGAATAGAATGATGAACCTCTAGGTGCAGTTATCGTATGATACAGTCCTTCTATCGTGAATCCCTCCAGACCGGAGGTTATGGATAACTCGTCAAATCCCGTCGTCTGTCATATGTCTAGATTTATTCGACTTGAGTTCGAGAGTGAAAAACTCTTTCTCCACTGTATATACTATCCTGGCCAAGGTCTTAGAACTCAGTCTTGTAAATCACATAGGATCACTCCTCATCTATTAAGGTCGATAGATTCCATGTAGGTGCATATCCTACTCCTACAGTGAACCTACTGCATCCAATCTACACTACAAGGACCCATATGACTAAAGACCATGTATATGTGTAGTCAAACTACAATAACCTCACTGTGAGTAGCCGAAACACCGTAGGTCAAAGGGCCAGTCACACTACTGCAACATCAAGCAAGTCACTGACGAGTGGATAGATAGCCAAGTGACTTCTTGTCTTGGTCACGCTCAGTACCCTTGTTCTCTAACAAGCACCTGCACTATCACTTCAGTGTCCCTACACTGTGGACTCGAGTCTCGTCCATCCATAAGAAAAGCGATCTGTGTACTGATCGGATCGATCACTGTCCTCATGATGATCCATTGATCAGAAGCATTCAGAAATTAATCACCAATGATACATGGCTCAAATTCTCAACTCTTGAGAATATGTATCATCATCTTATTAATTTCTTGGATGATTCATAGACACATAAACAATATGAATGAAAAGATGCCCATTTATTATTCAATAATAATAAAATCAAGTACAAATTTATGTCCCAAAATTAATAATGTGTCCGCCATATTGGCTTCTAGGGCATACATCTAACAATCTTCCACTTGCACTAAAGCCAATCAGACATTTATCTAAGTCCCATCTTCTTAAGGTGGGCTTCAGTCTTCTGCTGATTTAATTGCTTAGTGAGCGGGTCCGCCACATTGTCCGCGAAGTCTACTCTCTGCACCTCGACATATTTTTTTTCAAGGTAATCGCGTATGAGGTGAAAGCGCCGCTCTATATGCTTGGACTTCTGATGAGACCTTGGCTCCTTAGCAAGAGCTATGGCGCCATTATTATCGCAATAGAGTGTGATGGCATCTGATGGCATTACATCTAGCTCTGCAATAAATTTCTTGAAGCAGAAAGCTTTCTTTGCAGCTTCAGAGGCGGCGATATACTCAGCTTCCATAGTAGAATCAGCAATGATCAGTTATTTGGAACTCTTTCAATTTACCGTACCACCATTGCACAAGAACACATATCCAGATGTAGACTTTCTATCATCAATATCAGTCATGAAGTCTGAATCTGTGTATCCTTCTACCTTTAACTCTGATGATCCTCCAAAAACTAAGAACAAATCTTTAGTTCTTCTTAAGTACTTAAGAATGTTCATCACAGCAGTCCAGTGTTCTTCGTCTGGATTCGACTGATATCTGCTAGTGACACTCACAGCAAGGGCTATATCAGGTCGTGTACACAGCATGGCATACATGAGGCTCCCTATTGCCGAAGCGTAAGGGATCTTGCTCATGCATTGTATCTCTTCAGATGTGTTGGGGCACATCTTCTTGGAGAGATAAATTCCATGCCTTAGGGGTAATAGACCCATCTTGGAGTTTTCCATACTGAACCTCTTCAGTACCTCCTCTTTGTACATCTTCTATGATAGGCCAAGCATCCTCTTAGATCTATCTCTATAGACCTTAATCCCCAAAATATAGGATGCTTCCCCAAGATCTTTTATGGAGAACTCTTTTGACAACCAGATCTTGACCGAGGTTAGCATGGAAATATCATTCCCTATCAGGAGGATGTCGTCTACGTACAGTACGAGGATCACGACAGCACTCCCACTAACCTTCTTGTAAACATACGGTTCCTCTCCGTTCTTGATGAAATCAAACGATTTGATCGCATCATTAAAACGAGTGTTCCAACTCCGAGATGCTTGCTTCAGTCCATAGATTGACCTTTGCAGCTTGCAGACCTTGGGATCTACATCACTGGAAGTGAAACCCAGAGGCTGCTACATATAGATATCTTCATCAAGATATCCATTCAGAAAAGCAGTTTTCACATCCATCTGCCATATTTCATAATCATGAAATGCTGCAATGGCAAGCAATATTTGAATGGATTTCAGCATGGCTACAGGTGAAAAGGTCTCCTGATAGTCAATGCTTTCACGCTGACTATACCTTTTCGCCACTAGCCTTGCCTTATAGGTCTCTACCTTTCCATCCAAACCTATCTTCCTTTTGTAGATCCATTTGCATCCAATAGGTACTATACCTTCTGGTAGATCTACTAAGGCCAGACTTGGTTGGAATACATGGAGTCTATTTCTGACTTCATGGCTTCCAGCCATTTCTCGAAATCGATATCAGATATCGCCTCGTTGTAGGTATTGGGATCCTGTACATGTTCCCTATCTCCCATGAGGTACATTTCTTCGGTATCTTCTATAAGCATACCTAAGTATTTATCAGGAGGATGGGAGACCCTACTTGATCTTCGAGGTGGAGGAGGTAATATGTGTACTGGCTCTGTATGAATAGGTTCTATAGGATCCATTACTCGTTGCTTTTCAGAGACTCTCTCTTCAAGCTCAATTTTCCTCCCACTGCCTCTATCAAGGATAAACTGTTTTTCCAAAAAGATGGCATGTCGGCTCACAAATACATTGTGATCCTCTGAGACATAAAAATTGTATCCTAATGACTCTTTAGGATATGCTATAAAACGAGCACTTATGGTCCTAGGTTATAACTTGTCCGCCTGTTGTCGCTTGACGTGGGCCGGACATCCCCAAATCTTGAGATGACCAAGACTCGGTTTCTTACCATGCCATATCTCATACGGTGTGGTAGGAACGGATTTAGAGGGAACTCTATTCAGTAAATAAATCGTGGATAGTAAAGCATCTCCCGAAAGATACATAGGTAAATCAATGAAGCTCATCATGGATCAGACCATATCCAATAGAGTCCGATTACTCCTTTCTGACACCCCGTTGAGTTGAGGTGTACCCGGAGGCGTCCATTATGAGACTATGCCATTCTCCTTGAGATAGTTCCGGAATTCTCCACTAAGGTATTCTTTTCCTCGATCTGATCGAAGAACCTTAAGGGTTTTTCCGGTCTGTTTTTCTACTTCATTTCTGAACTCTTTGAACTTTTCAAAAGACTCAGATTTGTATCTCATAAGATACACATACCCATATCGTGAATAGTCATCGGTAAAGGTAATGAAGTACGAATAACGACCCCTAGCTGACACATCAAATGGGCCACACACATCAGTGTGTACCAAGGTAAGTATTTCAGTGGTCCTCTCTCCATGTCCTACAAAAGGTAATCTAGCCATTTTTTCTTGAAGACAGGACTCACAAACTGGATATGACTCGAAAGTCAATGGGCCGAGAAGCCCATCTTTCTCCATTTTGTTCATTCTGTCCTCTCCAATATGGCCAAGCCTGAGGTGCTACAAATACTTCTAGTTTATCTCATCTCTGGATTTTTTGGATCCTATGGCACTCACAACTTGCTCAGACACATTTACAGACACATCAACATGCAAGTGATAGAGACTGTCAATCATGAAACCACGTGCAACTAATTTATTTCTGAAATAAATAGAATAGCAGTCTTTGTCAAATATCATAACATGACCATCCTGTGCTAAACATGAAACAGAAATCAAATTCCTGCTAGCAGCAGGGACATAATAACAGTCTCTAAGCAATAAACTAAATCCAGACGGTAACCGCAGAGGATAGGTGCTCACAGCTACAACAGCAACTCTTGCCCCATTGCCAATCCGAAGGATCACTACACCTTCCGCCAGCCTCCTACTTTCATTTAGACCCTGCATAGTAGTGCATAAATGAGTACTAGAACCAGAATGTATAACCCAACTAGAAGTAGAAGAAACCGTAAGGTTAGTTTCAATTACGAGCAAGTCTAACATACCTTCAGAAGGTGTGTCTGCCTTTTTGTTCTTCAGGCTCTCGAGGTATGAAGAGCAGTTCCTTTTCCAGTGGCCGTCGACGTTGCAGTGGAAACATTTTTTCTTGTCACTAGCCTTTTTCTTATGAACTTCCTTCTTAAGCTTCTTATCTTTCTTCTGCTTCTTTGCATGCTTCTTTTTCTTCCAAGTGGACTTTCTCTTGGAACCAGAAGTCAGCTCAGCAGCCAGAACAGAGCCCTTTGAACCTTTCAAGGCTCCCTTAGCAGTTACCAACATATTCAAAAGTTCAGTCTTAGTGCATTCAATCTTATTCATATGGTAGTTTACTATAAACTGCCCAAATAAATCAGGAAGGGATTGCAGGATCAGATCTATCTGCAGTTCCTTATGCATGTTCATACCGAGCTTCTCAAGCTCCTCTAGGTCCTTGATCATAGTCAAACAGTGATCGTGGACAGACTGTCCCTCGTGCATTTTTGCCTTGAAGAGCCTCTTGGACACTTCAAAGCGAGCTGTGTGACTCTGCTCACCATACAACTCTTGCAGGTGTGCCAGTATTTCCCTAGCAGTCTTCATGTTCTCATGCTAGCATTGAAGTTCATTAGTCATGGATGCCATGATGTAGCACTTGACCCTAATGTCATCATCTGTTCACTTTTGATGCGTCTCACGCTGATCATCAGTAGGACGTGCTGGTAACCTGAGGATGTCATTCTCGAGCACATACCCTAATTTCTCACAATTCAAAACGATTTTCAGGTTTCTAAGCCAGTCTTTGTAATTGGTTCCGGTCAGTCGGTTGGTCTCAAGAATACGGGTCAAAGAGTTTGAAGCTGACATTGTGATCTGTAGAGAGTAAAGATTCTAGTTAGACTTTGTACTTGAACTCTATTTGTTTTAGGATTTTTTAAAATAAATATGCTCCCACTATTTTTTCGAATCCCTCATACTTTCCTGATGGAGAAACGAAAACCCTACGCGATTAGAGTTTCTAGTGAGTACTGCGGTCTCACCGATTTACATGCCGCCTCACCTAACAGTTATTGGTGACATATAAATGGATGAGTGTACAACTCTTGTACAATGTTTCTTAAGCAAATTGCAGTGGTACTTAGTCTCTAAATCATGAAGACCTCACCTAACAGTTATTGGCCCCATTACTTAGTTAAGTCAGACCCACCGTATAACTGCAGAAATAAAGTCGTCATTGGGTCCTCACCTAACAGTTATTGGTGCCCAACCCTACCTTTACCCCGCAACATCTCATGTCTAATAGAGAGGTCCAGTCCCCCGATGCAACTTGCCCACTGTGTCCAGCCGAGACAAATCGACACCGGAAAGACCTTAGCAGCTCTACTACAGTGGAAGACCTATGGACTTAATATTGCATAATTATGTCTTAGTATTTGCAACTTGAGTTCTTCATAAGAGGTAATCGAACAATTGGCCAGGTAAGCAGGTGGGAGGCTCCCCTTACTCGGAGAGTAAGGTCCTAATTAAGTAACCACCTTTTAGGCTTGCCTAGACACCAATTAGATCAATCTAATATGACTAACTCATATTGGTTCACCCTCGACTGATTAGGGAGGTTTATAATTAGGTCTCACTCGATCGCGTATTCACATCTCATGCAAATATAAGTCTACCCGCATAAACATCAGCATTAATCATCCAGGCATTTATCAACAAAATAAATATAATGGTGATGATCATGGATCCAGGATGGGGTCATTTTACAAGCACATGCACGTCAATTGGTTTGATCGTCTTCAACTCTTGACTTGATCTTGATCCCTAGGTCCAATTGTGATCAACTTCTTGAGTCCATCTTCAATCAACCCTTGATCTCGATCCGTGCATGTTAAGCTTGTTGATGTACATATCGATCAACCATCGACGTGCAACACACATCACAGATTACATCCCAGATTGCTTTAAAAATTAAATAAAATTTAAAGAATAAATTACAACCCTTTTTCATGAGACACGCAGGTCTCTAATACATGAATTTAAGATGCACGCAGGCATCTGAAAATTAAAATTATATGTATCACAGAACATCGCAGAACATTTCAGCACATTCAAAAGGGTCCATCCACGATCATCACCATACGCATCACATGCATAAAAATTATTTTCAGATCTGTAATTCAACTGATTATTTCATCTCATGACTTGTTGATCATGCAAGATTTGATTCTAAATATTTGTAATCACATTATCAAAGCATTAGAATCATTCATCTAAGCATCCAAAAATCAGCAAGCTAAGAATTCTGCATACATAAATTTCAGCAAGCATAATTCCTTAAATTTCAGATCTAAAATACCTTGAAAAATTTAATCCTAATCTTAATCTACATAACCATGGCTCTAATACCACTATTAGGATCTGTCACATGCCGCTGAAAATTCAAAAATTTTTAGATATGCAGCGGAAAGACATGTACATATCCCGTTCATCGCATGAACGTATTTTAAAACCATTTATAGATAGATTAGGATTAAATTCTTATAAAATTATTTTAAAATCATGATTAAGAAGATCAGATCTTCACCTTGTGCAGGTAGATGGTCTCCGCAAATCTAATTTACATGGTATTTGATGAGGGTTCAGTGGAAGCCGCACACGTGTCCGGCCTCTACGGGTATCCACACGAAGTAGTGAGTCGATCGAAGCCTTTGGATCTCCCCGGGGTGCTAGCTTCTTTGCAGAGAAGGCTATTGATGGTTGATATCCTTCCTATCAATCAACTCTTGAATGCCTAAGGAAGGAGGAAGAAGAAGGATGGTTCAATGGAAGGAGAACAAAAACCTGCAGCCTTTTCTTTTTCCTTCCCGTTGGAACCAAGGAAGGGGATGAAGTAGACCACGCCAAGAGCTTCTTTTCTCTTGCTTCCTTGTGGCTGAAAGGAGGAATGGAAGGAGGTTCCTTGCTGCCAAAAATCCCAAGAAAAATCATGAAAAATTCGGAGCCCCTTTGAACCCTTCTTTTATGGTGTGTGGATAGAGATGAGCTCCTAAATTTTAGGAGCTCATCTTTATCCCTTTGTGAATTCAAAATAGGAGGGGCATGGCCCCTCCTTTTTCCTTCACGCCACCAGCCAAGGCTACGCCCCTCCCTCTTCTCCCATATGGTTGGCCCCACTTAATCAAATTAAGTGGGGATTGGATTAGGACTAGTTCTAGGTCCAATCCTATTGAAAATAGGATTAAGTGCACCCAATTTAATTCCTCCAAATCCAAATCCAATTAGAATTTAATTGAACCATAACTCAATTGAACTCTTCAATCCTAATCCAATTAGGAGTCATTTGATTAATTAGATAATTAATTAGGACTTAAAAAAATCCTAATCTAATCAGGACTTGTTTAAATTTCAGCCCTAAGACAATTAGGACTTTAGAAATCCTACTCCAAGTAGGACTCTAATTTAATTCGAAATCCTAATCCAATTAGGACTCCAAGAATTCTACTCCAAGTAGGACTCATGATCAAGTCCAATTAATTAAATTAAATTACAATCCGATTGCAATTATTTCTTCTTCTAACCACTAACTCTTAGCGGGTTATCCATTTATCAATCTAATTGATCATATGTGATTCTTAATCACAATTCAACCATCGGATCGATCAATATTTCTAATGTGTGTAACCCCATAGGTTCTATTCTAATTGGTAGTGAGATATATTGCGATCTCTATCACAATATCATTGAAAACTTCTTTCAATGGGTTGAAACAATTTTAACTCAACTCACCAGGGATTATCGACCATCAAGATGATCCCTGTGAGTCTCACCATCCACCAGTGACACCTAGCAGCATGTAGTGGCTACCCAGCAGAATAGAATGATGAACCTCTAGGTACAGTTATCATATGATACAGTCCTTCTATCGTGAATTCCTACAGACCGGAGGTTATGGATAACTCGTCAAACCCCGTCGTCTGTCATATGTCTAGATTTATTCGACTTGAGTTCGAAAGTGGAAAATTCTTTCTCCACTGTATATACTGCCCTGGCCAAGATCTTAGAACTCAGTCTTGTAAATCACATAGGATCACTCCTCATCTATCAAGATCGATAGATTCTATGTAGGTGCATACCCTACTCCTACAGCGAACCTACTGCAGCCAATCTACACTACAAGGACCCATATGACTAGAGACCATGTATATGTGTAGTCAAACTACAATAACCTCACTGTGAGTAGCCGAAGCACCGCAGGTCAAAGGACCAGTCACACTACTGCAACATCAAGCAAGTCACTGACGAGTAGATAGACATCCAAGTGACTTCTTATCTTGGTCACGCTCAGTACTCTTGTTCTCTAAGAAGCACCTGCACTATCACTTCAGTGTCCCTACACTGTGGACTCGAGTCTCGTCCATCCATAAGAAAAGCGATCTGTGCACTGATCGGATCGATCGCCGTTCTCATGATGATCCATTGATCAGGAGCATTCAGAAATTAATCACCAATGATACATGGCTCAAATTCTCAACTCTTGAGAATATGTATCATCATCTTATTAATTTTCTGGACGATTCATAGACACATAAACAATATGAATGAAAAGATGCCCATTTATTATTCAATAATAATAAAGTCAAGCACAAATTTATGTTCCAAAATTAATAATGTGTCCGCCATATTGGCTTCTAGGGCATACATCTAACACTAGTCGCATGGGTTGCACAAGGTGCCAAATCCACTATTTTTATCCACTGATGGCAGCCGATGTTGCACAAAAGTGCCAAATCCACTATATTTACCCACCGATGGCAGCCGGTGTCCAAATCCACTATTCTAATCACCAGTGGCGCGGTGTCGAAACCGATTCCTCACAGATTACAAATCGACAAGTCCAACGTATAATCCCCATTGGCGGGGTCAGAATAGAACATAACAGATCATAGCCATGCTGAGAATGCATATGTATAAAAAATAGATTTCATAAATTGTCCAGTCATATTTCACGGATTTCAGAGCATATAAAATGATTTTCAAATAAAATTTAACATGCCTGACCCATTTTACTGAATACAAAACATATGTCAAAACTTAATCAGTTTATCAAATAATTTAGAAATCACATTTGAAGTATTAAGTTACTTACCTCTTCTCGCTTAACTCCTACTTCAGATAAGCATATCAGGTTCACCTGTTTAAATTTAATTAATCTCTGTGTTAATTTCAAAGCTAAGCAAAACTAAAAATAATACTATTGGACGCGGCCCAACAGGGCTCAGAGTTGGCCCATAATAGGCATAGCTCGATAGGGCCCATATCGAACTTGGCCTAATGGGCCCGCATAGACCCGGCCCAATAGCCCAAAGTTGGCTTCTAAAAGGATCATTTATGCCATAAAATTCATTGCAGGAGCTAATACTTAATAAAACTTGAGTGAAAGGACTAAATAATATATTTGAGGACCTTTATGTAATATAACTTTTTTAGAGGGATCAAACCTAAATTGCAAAAGAAATAATTTACTGTCAAGGGCTTAACTGCAAAACCCCATTTTATTGGCTAAACGAATTCGGACTTTGGGTTTCGGGTTTCGGATCTGAACTGGGTTTCAAGTTTCAGTCTGAATTGGGCCAAGTTGGCCCACAAAGGGTGCGGCCCAAATAGGACCAACAAGACTAAATTGGGCCCAAGTTGGGCCCATAATGGGTACGGCCCATCTGGGCCCAACACAACTGAATTGGGCCCAAGTTGGACGCACAGTGAATAGGGCCCAAGCTTGGCCCAGTTCGGCCCGCGATGGGGCCTTATTCTTCCCCAAATCCCACAGACAGGAGAAGGGGCAGGGGAGGAAAAGAGCCGGCAGGGTGGCCGGCCTGGGTGGCGAAGGCCATCCCCCGGTGGACGGCCAGCCGGTCGCAGTGGCGGCCGACGGCTGCTGCGGTGGCCGGCGTGGAGAAGAGGTAGAAGTGGTCTCGGTTTGGGGCCGAAATAGAGGAAGAAAAACAAGGCTATTGGCAACGGAACAAATAGCAAAGAGAAGGAGCTTACCGGCGGGCGACGGAGGCGGCGGATCCCAGCCGCAGGTGGTTCAGTCCGGCGGCGCTTTCCAACGAGAAATCCCAGAGGAAGAAGCTAAAAGAAGAAGGCTTGAATCTCGGCGATTCTAGTGATGTAAATTAGAGGAGGGGAAAGAGAGCTCGTTGGATCTCAAGGCGGAGGCCGGAAGTGAGTTAGGAGGAGGAGGAAAGGGAGAAGAGGGAGGAGAGGCTCGGTGCTGGAACAATCACAAAGGAGGAGGAATTTAAAGGAAGATCCAAACGGCTCACCACCGCGATTCTCGTGGCGGTTGAGCGAGATCGGCGACCGCTCAAGCGGCCGCAGGGCAGCCGCGGAATGGTCGCCGGGATGCCGCGGAATGGTCGCCGGGATGCTGCGGAATGGTCGCGGCACCGCCACTCCCGATCATGCCGCAGAAGGAGGAGCGAGGGATCGCGATCGCGATCCCCTGTTCTGTTTCCTTTGTGGGGCCAAGGGCTGGAGTCGGCTAGGCCTGCCGACTCTAGTCCATTTAGGCCCTATTCTCACATTCTCTCCCCTTTAAGAAAATTTCGTCCTCGAAATTTAAAAAATCTAGGTCTTCCAAATTTAGAGATGCACAACCCATTGAGTAACATAAATTTCAAGATCTCATTTTTCTCAATCAAAATCAGTATGATAGATAACTTTGGATCAATTGTTAAAAGTTTGATATAAACTAATAAGATTAGCACTAGATAAGTGACTAACTAAAATCTCATATTGAAATTATCATCTTGATGCATGTTCACTTGAGATCAGATCAGGATCGATTCACAACAGGATTGATTAAAATTAGTTGTGTTTGGGATAGAACTTGAAATAAAATAAATCTCATACACTTACCATGGTAGTGTGCTGATCCCTCAAAGGATAATGACCAACCTTAGAGTCAAATCATTAAATGGCTAGAAATGTAATTCACAAAATGAACATGTACTGATGATCATTAGATAGCAACGGTCTATCTCAAAAATGATTTGCATCAAATCACAAGAGCAGGTCTGAGAAGGCAAAGTATTGATACCATGATTTAATATTCCACAAAGCTTTTAACTTAAACATATAAATCATAAGATGGAAGCAAATAATGCATAGTTTATTCAGATACTTAACAAATTAGACCATATTTGATCAACAATCAACTAACCCGAGTCATGATACGCTCAAATTATTATTATTATTATTATTATTTTCTTAGCATACCCAAAAATAGCAAAGTCTATCCAAGAGATAACATAATCATATCATGACTGACCTGAGAATCAATAGTATTCACCTTCCCTTATTAACAAAATCTTTCATTATTGAATAAAAAAAGTCTTTCATAATCACATGTTACCAAAACACAGTCAATATTTTTGACCAGTTTAAATTGACTCAGTCCATCATACTTTCGCTGCGCAACTCTGATCAATATTCTCTAAAATTTCTTAACGATCCCAGATCATCAACAATTTTTTTTATAATATCCAAGCAAAATTTTATCCTTGCTTCCCAAGTACACTAGGTCATGATTAACCCTCGAGATAGTTGCCGTATTTGTACCATCATATGATCAAGTAATCATATTCTAGATCCAAATTTGAACAAAGCCAATTCTAGTTTCTCTTGACAATTCCATTATACAAGTTGATATTTATTCTAAACTTCGATAATTAAAAGATTCTAGATTAACTTACTCAGGAGCTTACTCAATCATCCCGAATCTTTTCTTTTAGGCTAAACTTATTTGAGCCTCTCATGATATCCCACTTGCATTTCACATATGATGATACAAAATCCATAATCAACTCATGGCCTTGATTTATAAATATTAAACTCAAAAGAATCTAATAATCTAGTTTAAAGATTTACAAGAAATTCTACTAAGATATAAGCTCTATGATTTTACATTGAGATCAACTCCTCAAATAAGTAAAATATTTTTATTTGTAATACTGCAAACATTTCGGGATCTTGTAAATCTACTGGACTTAGAGAATTTACTAATAACACAATGATATCCATATCGATCAAAATAAAAAATACTATACTTTCCAATGATTTTTTTTTTTTGCATAATAGATAGAAGTACCTACACTAATGACACCATGATATCCATATCAGTCAAAATCAAAAACACTATTCTTTTCTTTGACATTGAAATTCTTCTTAAAAAAGAAAAACCATCAGAAACTATTTCCAAATCACAAAGTTAATATCGCTGACCAGCTTAAAATAATTTAAACAATCAATATTCTCATAATTTACTAAATCACTTTCAATTAAAATACCAATCTGTATTGTAATTTGAAAAGATCTAAAATCTCAAATTCTAGGTAAAGCCAAAAGAAAATTCTAGAATTTCATCCCAAATATGTTTTCTATCTACACAAGAGTTTCATACATGATCCACATACAAAATTTCAATCCTCGAAGAATATTTCAATGAATATTATAAAATATTTTCTAGTCCAAACTTTAAACAACCTTTTATAAATGAACCTTAACTTGCCACCAAAATAATTAACTTGAACTAGAGGCAATATCCACAGTGCCTGATATCAAGTTAAACTTCTAAAATAATTATGTTGCATAATAATATCCCATGACTAATATTCCTTCATTTAATTTAGTCAAAATCTAATTAATCATAATTTGAAATACAATTTGCTCTACCAAGAAAACTCTCAGAATAACTTATTCACAGTTTGGTTACGACCATAATTAGGTTGCATTATAATTTTAGCATTTCAAAATTTTGATTAAATAACATAAATTTATCAATAGTAAAAGCAAATAAATACCTTTGTCTAATGGCCTAATGTCTATCCATCTCTCAAACTTTCCGACGAATCCTAAAGATCCTAAAACTTAAGCTCCATCCGACTATTTCAAATACAATCCCTAGGAATTTGAAACCTGAGCTTTGATACCACCAAATCTGTCATGCCCCAAGCCCGGAGCGCGGCGACGCCGCATGCCCGCACGGCGGGCCGCACAGGCGTGCAAGCCAGCAGATCATATCAAAGTAAATACAGATGCTTAAAGATGACATAATTATTTAACTTGGTCAAAAGCAGTCTTATAAAATTTCAAAATAGCATATGCCAACATAATTCAAATATCCAAGCTAATCTAACTAGAGGACCAAAAACTAAAGGAATTGTCGGAAATCTAACGCACTCTCCAGTCCCGTGCGATCAAGCCTCTGGATCTGAAAACAGAGAAAATAAGATAATGAGCTATACTAGCCCAGTAAGCAACAAAATACCCCAGAGTGGGGTCAGAGCATATCAGATCAAAATACAAAATAATGACTGGGAAATAAATTATAAATAATATCGTTTTTCCCTTTTCAAGACTTATTTTTATTTTTACAAAAAATCTGATACTAGAATCTCAACATAATAGGCTACGGCCAGGCGGATCCCGGCCGCCGGTGGTTCAGTTCGGCGGTGCTTTCCGACAAGAAATCCCAGAGGAAGAAGCTCGAAGAAGAAGGCTTGAATCTCTGCGATTCTGGTGATGGAAATCAGAGGAGGGGAAAGAGAGCTCATCGGATCTCAAGGCGGTGGCCGGAGGTGAGGAAGAAGGAGGAGGAAAGGGAGAAGAGGGAGGAGAGGCTCGGTGCTGGAACAATCACAAAGGAGGAGGAATTTAAAGGAAGATCCAAACGGTTCACCACCACGATTCCCGCGGCGGTTGAGCAAGATCGGCGGCCGCTCAAGTGGCCACGGGGCAGCCGCGGAATGGCCGCGGGGATGCTGCGGAACGGTCGTCGCGCCACTACTCCCGGTCATATGATTTATGAATTTTATGAGTTGGTGATTTGAATGAAAAATATATATATAAAAATTGGAGTAATATTTTTTGGGCTATTGTTAATTTGTTTACCGATCTTACATCGTATATGCATATTTTGATTGGATTATGATATATCTATTATTTTATAAAAAGAACTTTGATGTGTATCATATTTGACACACTCAGCTTGACTACATTCTGAACCCTGCCAATTGAAGATTATGCATTGGCACTTCAATTATTTTTTAGCTTATTGATTCTGTTTTAGCTCCTCCACAGGCATAATTATGGTATTCTAGCTCACTCTGTAAGGTATAACTGCGATATTTTGGCCCACTCCATATGGTATAACTCCAGTATTCCAGCCCACCCCTCTGGGTATAAGTGTGCTTCTATTCTGGCCTAGCGATGGGGTATAAGTATGGCCATGTTAAAGGCTCTTGAGTTGAATATGATTTGTTTCGAATCGGATTTATGTTTGTGTATATGAATTTTGAAAGAAATGGATCTTAATGGATTTGTTTTTTGAAATGGAATTGCTTATGTCTTTACACTGATTTGTGATAATTTTTGTTTTACTATTGTCACATACGTTTTTACATAAATTTTCAAGTTAAGGTATTCATTACTTATCGAGCTGTCTAGCTCATTATAGAATTTTTTTATATTTTTAAAGATTTGAATAATTAGCTTGACTCCTGAATTTATCATGGAAGAGCGACTAGAGATAAGATTTTGACAATCTTTATTTACACTAGATTTTATTTTTGATTTGATGCAAAATTTTGGAATATTATTTATTGTAAGACTTTTAATTTTGTCATTTAAATTAGAATTTGAATATTAATTATTTAAATTTATTCTGCTAGTTGTATATGATATCATATTGAGATACCTTGCATGCTTGTGGAGAGAGATTTTTATGAGTATGCGGCGGTTGTTGCAATCCCTGATTTAATTGATTGAAGCCTCCTCCCAAGCCCTTGATGCCTATCCACCTCCTTCTCCACCTTGATGGCTTCTTTCAATGCTGATAAGGATAGGGGATGGCCGGCGGCCAACACTAGCCTACTTTCAAGTACCTTAATTGCATCTCTTTTCTCTCTCTCTTTCTTCACATTGCCTGTCGGAGCATAGTCGATAGCTTGTGGGTGTAGCAGCAATACCCATTCCTTCTCTGACTTCGATCATATCTACTGGTCGCCTTCCAGCCACGTGCATACACCATGGTCCTAGATTTCTAGCTAGATAAGGATGGATGGATCGAAGTAGACATGAAGGTCATGAAGAGGATGGAGAGTCTTTGAGATTGGTGAAGTTGGCGAAGGTGCTGACTTTGGTGCAGCAGAGCAATGTGATTGGGGTTTTGACATAGTTGATCAGGTTGGATTAGGCAACACCAAATAGAAAAAATCTTTGGCGCTTTAACTTTTTCCTTTATTTGCCTTTTATAATTACATATTATTTACTAGTTTTATTATTTGATATTGTAGGTTCCTTGTCCAGAGAATTCAATCTAATTATCAGATGGTTTTTTATAATTACACATATGACTCAAAGAGATGATGACGTATATATTCTGCAATTAGAATTTTTATTTGTTCATTTTTTCCCTAATTTGTTTTATGGTTATCTTGGGGTTGGCTAGTCAGTATAGGATGTTATGGATTACGAAGATACAATGATTATATTATTGGTAATTTGATATTACTATAGAAAATGATGAAACAAAATTGCAAGAAAAAATATAGTTAATTTTTAAATTTTAAAAATTTTCTATGTATATTCATAAATCTAATTAGTTTGGTGTATATATATATGTATACTCTAATAATCCTATAATTATGGGAAACGGGAAAAAAGAACTAAATTGCAAAATAGCAAAATCATTTGTTGTTTCCTCTTCCTTTTATGAAATCTCTTTTGGGGGATGAGGGTTCTTTAATGCACACTCTTTCATTTAAAATATTAAAATGATCACACAAGGGGGAAAGAGGCGAAAAATGAAAATATAGGGAAGGAAAAAACATGAAGAAAATGCTCTATTGGGAACCGGAGAGGATCGAAGCCAACCCCTAGAAGACACTTGCCCAAGCGAGAGAACATTTGACGATGCTGAAAATAGTGAGGAAGATGGGGCCATAGAGCAAATAATATTATAGACAACACAACATTAGGAACAAAGATGCAATAGTGAAATAGAGCAACAAACAAAACAAAGTAGAGGATCGAAATTCCAGCCTCTACTACAACAAACAATGTCTAGTGACAGAACTTTAGTAACACTTAGCAAATCCATCATTATAAATATTCTCTAGTAATGATTTTACTACAAGAAAATACACTTTCAGCGACCACTTTTGGCGACTACATGAATCGTGGTCGCTGCAAATAAGGCTATTTGCGACCAACATCCTTGTTAGTTACTGAATGATTGTCCTACACCGACGAAA
Source organism: Phoenix dactylifera (assembly GCF_051530095.1). Taxonomy (NCBI): domain Eukaryota; kingdom Viridiplantae; phylum Streptophyta; class Magnoliopsida; order Arecales; family Arecaceae; genus Phoenix; species Phoenix dactylifera. Next base: position 14,067,640 of record NC_143203.1, on the reverse strand, counting down.
TGCATATTTGGTCGCAGAAACTCAAAACCAAATTGGCAGGGTGGAGGTAAAACGTTTGGCGACTAAAGTTTGGTCGCGAAAAATAAGGCTATCTGCGACCAACATCCTTGTTAGTTACGGAATAATTATCCTACACAGACTAAATCCATATTTGGTCGTGGAAAATCAAAACCAAGTTGGCGGGGTGGAGGTAAAATGTTTGGCGACTAATATTTGATCGCTGAAAATAAGGCTATCTGCGACCAACATTCTTATTAGTTACTGAATAATTATCCTACATCGACTAAATGCATATTTGGTCACGAAAAAGCAATACCAAGTTGGCACGAGTCTAATATTTCGCGCGGGCTGGAGGTAAAATATTTGGCGACTAAATTTTGGTCCTTAAAGGTTCACCTCCAGCGACTAAAAAGAATTTAGTCTAGAAAAACTTTTACGAATGGCGCCTTTTTTCGATGAAAAAATTGGGCAGAAAGTTTGAATTTTTTAGCGACCAAACTTTTGGTAGTGGAAGGTTTCCGTAAAACCGAACGATGTTGTGCTAGCCCCTGTAAGATGCTAATTTCTAAGTTAAAAAAAAAAACTGCTTATTTTCAAATGGTGCCGTTTGACACCTTAATTCACTTAGGCATGCATATCCTCATCTCTTCGGCTAAATCTCAATCCCACAACTTTTCTTCATACTTAAATTCTTTTTATTTTTATTATTATAATATAATTTTAAAAGCTCGAGCTCGATGCTTGACTCCTTGTCAAATAAATATACGGATCGACAGGATACGCGGCATGAGGATGTGGCGGGAACGAAAATCCGCTTAAAAATATATAGAATTCTTGGACATCCTATGGGCAGGATCGAAAATCCGCTTAGAAATAAATTTGCACGCATACTTGTTATTTACTGAATGATTGTGCTACACCAACTAAATGCATATTTGATCGTGAAAAATCAAAACCAAGTTGGCGCGAGTCCAGTATTTCGCGCGGGCTGGAGGTAACATTTTTGGCGACTAAATTTTGGTCCCTAAAGGTTCACCTCTAGCAACTAAAAAAAATTTAGTCGCGAAAAGTATGCATGTGGGGAAACCAAAAAAAAAAAAACCTAATTCCCTATTCCTCTATAGCTCCTGGCCTTCACCCGCACGTCGCCTTCACCCGCACGTCGCCTTCGCCCGGTCGCCCGTTCGCTCGTTCGCTCGTCCCTTCGGCGTCGGCGTCCCAAGGTAAGTCCTCTGGATTTTAATTTAGCTGAGGCTGGGAGGGAGAGGTGGCCGGGGGTCGTCGGGAAATTTGGAGGCGAGCCAACCAGAAGAAGAAACCCATTTATTTAGCAGAGGCCGGGAGGGAGAGGGAGAGGGAGAGGTGGCTGGGGGTCGTCGGGAAATTTAGAGGCCAGCCGGGAGAAGAAGAAACCTAGGAGATTTTACAGAGGCCAGGAGGGAGAGGGAGAGGGAGAGGTGGCCGGGGGTCGTCGGGGGTCGTCGGGAAATTTGGAGGCGAGCCGGGAGAAGAAGAAACCCATTTATTTACCAGAGGCCAGGAGGGAGAGGGAGAGGGAGAGGTGGCCGAGGGTCGTCGGGGGTTGTCAGAAAATTTGGAGGCGACGCGAGAGAAGAAGAAACCAACGAGGGCTTCTCCTCCTTCGTCGCCGCCGCAGCCACCGCGGAGGGCTTCTCCTCCTTCGCCGCCGCCGCAGCCACCACGGAGGAGATTTGGGGCGAGGTCGTTTTCTTGGGCCGGCAGGGAGAGGGAGCGAGGAGGGATTTGGGGACGGTAGTTTTGTTTTGGGTGGAGAGAAATAGAGGGGAGAAAGATAGGGGGATTCTTCTCTGACTTCACTTTTTTGGTTTTGGTCTTGGTTTTCCTTCTCTCATGTCACTCCTGATCCAGCTGGGCCATCGGGAAGAAAGATAGGGGGATTGGAGATGGACTTCTTAGAGGGTGGAGATTTTTTTAATTTTTTCTTCCCCTTTCTATTTGGGTTGAATGGTTGCTGTGCTGTGATGTAGCTTGGATATCGGACGGAAGATGGGAGATGGGAGATGGGAGATGGTGGGATGGGATTTCTTTTAAACTAAATATTTTTTCATTTCAAGGATTATATTAAATTGAAGAGGCTTCTTGTCGATCTTTGTTAGATTCATGCATCTTTGTTGAAATAGTATACTTGACAGCTATCTATTTTCATATCATTTTTTTAACTATTTTGTACTTATTAAAATTTATTATTATTATAATAATAAAAAAAGAAAATGTCTCATTCACTGAATTTGTCTTAGGCCTCCAAATGTATTGGGCCGCCCCTGATTTTCTGCTGCAACTTTTTTTTGCAGGATACAAAAATAAATCTATAAACTAATCAATCTAACTTGATGAAGTACTTTATAGGTCAGTCAAAATGGACAAAAGTTGGATGACAATAAAAAATAGAATGAAGAGTAAAGAGTATAGAGAAGGGGTGAAGTCCTTTATTGAATTCGCGGTGGCAAATTTAGGCTCAGCAAATGATATTTGGTGTCTTTGTGTCGAGTGCATGAATGACAAAAAACAAAGCATTCAAGTTGTCAAGATTCATTTGATGTTGAAAGGAATCTCGCCTTCTTACAAGACTTGGGTGCAACATGGAGAATCTGTTCACGTGCATCAATCTTGTGTTTCAAATGATGCTAACTGTAACAATGGTGGAGGTGTTGAGGATAGAATGGCTGGGGATGGCACCGATGATAGGGAAGAATTGTCTAATATGCTGGAAGATGTTTATATGGGCGCTTTCATGAATGACGATATTGACGAATTGCCTAATAACTTGGGCAGGAAGGATGCACAGAATTTTGATAAGTTGTTCGATGATGCTCAACGATCCATTTATCCTGGTTGCAAAACTTTTACAGTATTTTCATTCGTTATTAAGATGCGTCATATTAAGGTGTACAACCAGTGGAGCAATTCCTCTTTTGACATGAACATGAAGGTATACAAGAAAATTCTACCGGAGTGTGATAAGTCTGTTCCATGGACCCTTTATGAAGTCAAGAAATTTTTACGAGATTTGGGTTTGGGATATGTGCTAATTCATGCATGCAAATATGATTGTGCTCTTTTTTGGAAGAAGAATGCGAACCTGGAGAAATGCCCTATATGTGATGAGCCTAGATATAAGCTGAATGATGGTAACGGCAAGAAGATCCCTCATAAAATTTTGCGGTAATTTCCCCTGACACCGAGATTGAAGCGCTTATTTTTGTCCCCGAAAATAGCTGTAGATATGAGATGGCACAAGGAGAAGCGAGTGGATGATGAAACATCAAGACATCCGGCTGATGGGGAGGAATGGAAGAACTTTGATCAGCAACATCCTGAGTTTTCCAAGGATCCGCGGAATGTGAGGTTAGGGCTAGCCACCGATGGTTTCAATCCTTTTGGAAATATGAGCACATCGTACAGTATGTGGCCCGTTATCGTGATGCCTTATAATCTTCCACCTTGGAAGTGTATGAAAGAGCAATTTTGTATGCTGTCATTGCTTATTCCCGAAAAAACGGCTCCCAGTAAAGAAATAGATATTTACTTGAGGCCATTAATTGATGAGCTGAAAGAGCTTTGGAAGGATGGCGTGCAAACTTATGATGCCTCTAGTGGAAGTACATTTAGAATGCGTGCTGCTCTCATGTGGACCATTAATGACTTTCCTGCATATGGTAACATGTCTGGATGGCCAACAAAAGGTTATTTGGCTTGTCCCATTTGTAACGAAGATGCTTCATCAGAACGTTTGAGGAGTAAGATTAGCTATATGGGTGCAAGGCGTTTCTTGCCTGAGAACCACATATGGTGAAAGAGCAAGCTCTTTAATGGTAAAAGTGAGGATAGGTCAAGGCCACGAGAGTTCACGGGAGAAGAGATCTTGGAGCAAATTAATTCAGGGACATACAAGCCGTTGGGCAAGCATCCAAGCATTAATAAGAAAAGAAAAAGGGGCAAATATGATGACACGATTTGGGCCAAGAAAAGCATTTTGTTTGATCTCCCTTATTGGAAAACACTCAAGCTGCGTCACAACTTGGATGTCATGCACATAGAAAAGAACATTGCAGAAAATATTGTTCGGACATTACTGGGCGTAGATGGAAAATGCAAGGATACAGAAAAAGCAAGCATGGATTTAGCAGATATGGGTATACGGAAGGAGTTACACCTAAAAAAGTGGGCGAACGGATCTTATGAGAAGCCTCCAGCATTGTACACATTATCCCCGCAAGAGAGACAAGGGTTTTGTGATTTTTTAAAATCGATTAAGTTTCCAGATGGCTATGCGGCAAACATCTCTAGCTGTGTAAGTACTCAAGGTGGTAAATTATCGGGTCTGAAAAGTCATGACTATCATATTCTTTTGCAACGCCTTCTTCCAGTTGGAATGCGTGGGTACCTCAACAAAGAACTTAATACTGCATTATTTCAGTTAGGCAATTTCTTTGAGCAATTGTGCTCCAAGGCATTAAAAAAAGCTGATTTGAAAAAATTAGAGGACCAAATTGTTCTTATTCTTTGCAAGCTTGAGAAGATTTTCTCTTCTGCCTTCTTTGATGTCATGGTTCATCTAGCTATTCACTTGCCTCACGAGGCTATTCTTGGAGGGCCAGTGCAATATCGATGGATGTATCCAATTGAAAGGTAATTGTTTGCAATCGTATAGTGGGAATAGTAATCATGTATATTATTGTACATGTAAGAATTTTTCTATTAGCATTGAGCTATTATTTATCGTAGGTTAGCAATGGCGATGATGATGAAGAGTATCTACCATCTGATAATGAAGGACTGAATTCTTCTAAAGATGCTGAACTTGTGCCTGTGATGGCTGCCCAACCTACTCTGCTCCCCACCTTTTCTACCCAGCAAACCCACGAGCTTTCAAGTCCACCTAGTATTGCCAACAGCGTGGGTGAGAAAACTCATCTTTCTGAATCTTGTTATTGCTAAGATACTCTTGGTAAAATGATGGCATTTCAGTGGTTTTGTATTTTTTTTTTTTGCGTTCTCTTTGTCTATCATTAGCAGGTTTGTCTTATGGCCTAAAGTATTTAAATATTTTAGCAGGTTCATCATCAAAGCGCATGCGGGGTAAGACAGTTGGGAAAGGAATTGATAAGCTCATTGCCCAGAATGGCGGAGAAAAGCTTTCTGTTCCAGTACTTGATGAGTGGAATGCTTTATGTGGTATTAATGTACCAAAGGTAGCCAATCTGTTGGGGGTGTATATTAGGAGAATGTATCCAATTAAGGGCATACTGACGTGGCGGCATGTAGACGAGGCTACTCAATCTGCTATCATACAATCTGTCCTTGTAATTATTTATTGCACAATATTCTTTTAGGTACTTGTAATAGTTGCATTGATCATACTACATAATGATTTTACTTATGTTTTTAGGACAAGTTCAAAATCTCGGATGATTATCATGGCAATCTAGTAGCTCAGCAAGCTGTCCACAGAAAATGCTACAATATTCACAGAAATTGGAGGCACAATATAAAATTGCATTACAAGCATCTTAAGAACGTCTTAAATGTGGACCCTTATAGTTATCCATACGAACATATGACTCAAGAGGATTGGCACCACTTAATTGACGATGTGTTGAAAAGCAAAGAACACAAGGTAACTTACATATTTAGTGCTTCAGAGTTTATAAGTAAAATATTTGATCATAATGTTTTCTTTAGATTTTTAATTTGTATTTTTTTGAAGGTGAGATCAAAAGCTGGCAAAAAGAATAGGAAAAAGCTTGAGTACAATCATTGTTCAGGATCTCGGTCATTTGTTGCAACAATGACTATACAGGTAATATGTTTTTGAGTATGTACTGGCTATATTTTTAGTGAATTGCCTGTGAAACAGTCTATGGGATAGTTTTGGCTATTGTAAAATCGACAATTTGCTGCAAGTAGATTTTTTATTCTAGTTTGCTGCAAGTATATTTTTGGAATCCTTTTATGCAAGTAGATCTGACAGTTATTCTAGTTTTCTTATTATGTAGTGGCTATATGCTAATCTAAATTACACTTTGCAGCCGGAGTTTAATGGTTCTGAAAACCTTGAATTTTCAGAATTCTATAAGAAAACTCATACCAAGAAGAACAAAGAGTGGATTGATCCTATTTGCGCCATGAAATATGTAGGTATCTAACATCTCAATAATCATTTAAATCAGTTTCTGCTTTTGCAAGGTTATATACATTTAATTCTGTTGTTACCTTTGCATTGACAGTCAAAGATGTTGAGCTTGCGAGAAGAATCTTTCCAATCCGGTGTGTAATTAACATCAGAGGAGATGTCTAAGCAGGCACTTGGAAAAAGGAAGAGATACATTCTTGGATTTGGGGATGGGCCAAAGCCCTCTTCATCTTCTTCCACACCTAGTCGTGTATCACAAGACCATGTTGGGGAGTTGCAGAAACTTAAAGCTGAGATGGAGGAGATGAAGATGGAGCGTGAGGAGCTGCGGAGGCAATTGGAGCAGGAGAGGAGAGAGCGTGAGGAGGAAAAGAAAGAGTGAGAGGAAGAACAAAAGCAAATTGCACATCTTACAAGTTTGGTGACAGAGTTCTTAAAGGGAAAGACTCAAATGCATTCAACTGGTGGTACAAATACTCGTTGGTATGTATTCTCATTTATATTTCGTAGGTTATTTAGAAATTTGGACCAAATTAAGCGAAATGTCATTGTGAACTTATACTTGAATTTTAGTTTATTATTTTTCACATGTGGTTATTGATTGTGTATTCTTTTTTGCTTTCTCAGATACATGGTTGAGTTATGAGCATGTGAAATCTAGTTTCTGGTACATGGATAGCTTTTGTTCAAATGATCATGGTGGAGTTGTCTACAAGCAGAATCCAGTTTTTGGTTTATTCATATTTTTGTCTACATGATGGTTGTTTGGATGAATAGCAAGATCAGATATTTTGGGATTTTAATTTTACATTTTGATGTGTTTGGTGATGATTATCACCTTAACATATGGTATGGATGAAACATTTTGATGAATGATTAATAGGAATTTTGCATCTTTATCAGACCTCCGGGTCGAGGAAAATTTAGATTGAAACCAACTCCAAAATTTTGAAAGACTGGATCTCTAAGCTAGTTGATCCCCTGTGGCGTGTCATGATTATTATTTCTAATAACATTTGGATATTGGATAGGCTGTGTTGGTTGTACAGGATTTGGAACGAGCCCAAAAATAAATATTAAGCTTATAATTTGAATTGTAAATTAAATACAGGTTAACACTTTCTGCCACCAAAAATTGTTTGTTGCCAATGCATTCCAATACATTCTGCAACCAAACTATTGGTGGGGGAAGATAGATATTCAGTGACCATTTTTTTGGTAGCGGAAGACAAACTTTCTACGACCAACTATTTGGTCGGCGTTGAAATTAGCGACAACAGATTTGGTCGCTGATAAGTTCTTCGGCAACCAAATGTTGGTCGTTGTTGGTGTACCTTAGGTGACCACACAATATTGGTCGCCAAAACCCTTCAGTGACTAGGGTTCGGCGACGAAGGGTATGCTAGTCGCGAAAAAGTTTCGGCGACCAAATATAGTTATTCGGTGACGAAAATCTTAGTCACTGAATATGTATTTTCTTGTAGTGTCAAGAAATATCAAAACAGATATATAATTTCACAAAGTTTCACCGTGAGAGTTATTAAAAGTTATTATATAGCGAGGGTATCTTATAACCACTATAAGAAATTGTATTCTATGGTAATAGTTTCAAATATTATCATAAAAGGTCTATAATATTGTAATGTTTATAAATGAATGTTTCAAAAATTTTATGTTACGATGGTACCGTATAAGTACAACAATTACTAGTGAAATAAAACTTTATTGGTAATATACATAGTTTTATTATAGAACACATGCTATTTATCGATAAGATAAATTATATCACCTATACATTATTGTATAACCAATAGTTTTCAATATTGATATTTATTTACGATTATTTATTTGTGTGACAAATTAGTATGGTTGTAAATTGATTTGGATTTTTTGCAGCAACAACATCTCATTATTAAGTATGTCTTTAAATAATTTTCAAAATAGATATTACATTAATCTAATAAATTTTTGAAGTAATAAGGTTTCAAATCGACTATTATGTACTCTAGTTGTACTTAACAATTTTTGATGAGTTCATCAAGTTATTTTCAACTTTATCTGGCCAGAACTATTTACCGAACAAGTCACATGATCAGCCAATTCAGGTAAATAATTGGAAGTTGTTTGGGTTCGGAAATATTGTGATGCCGGACCAAATTTAAAAATGGAAGCAGAAGAAGAGGGAGAAGAGAAAGAGGAGGAGGAGGAGAAGAGGGAGAGGAGAAGAAGAGAGGAGGAGAATAGGTGGGGAGAAAATTTTAATACTTCATTAACCCTAATCAACATAAAAGTTCCCTATAAATAGGGCCCAATAAGAACAATTAAAATAAAACCCCTTACACAAAAATAATGCCCAATAAACCCACAAATAAGCCCTAAAATGCAAATAAGCCCAGAAATAAAATAAACCACAAATAAACCCTAAAATGCAAATAAACCCAGAAATAAAAATAAAATAAATATGCAAATAAAAGGGTCTGACTCAATCCGGGGGCTCAGGATCATCTGGATGAAGGGCTCTGATGTCCCCATCAACTCCTCCCGGGAGAGAAAAACTCGACCCCGTCGAGTACAGGTCTGGCCGGTTGTCGTACTGCACCAGAAGATCGGGATCGAGGCACTGCAATAACTGTGCTCTGGAAATCCACGTTACATCAGACTTTGGTCGACCTTTCCACCGAACAAGGTAACGTTGGTAACCACCATTCCTGGTTGAAATAACCTGCTCATCCAATATATGTTCTATTTGTTCTCTGCGTGCATGAACTTTGGGAAGTGGTGGCTCAACAGCAGGTAATTGGTCAGGGTGTCCAACATGGGTAGGTATATCAATAAAGGGGTCAGAAGGCATGAATATTATCTTTTTGTATGGGACCAAATCTTCAATATTAAATGTCGCACTAATCCCATAGTCATCAGGAAGATCCACAACATATGCATTCGAACTGATTTTCTTTAAGATTTTGAACGGTTCTGCACTACAAGTTTGCAATTTCTTAAACGTATCTGAAGAAAATCGTTCAAGCCTAATTCTTATCATGACGTAATCTTTTTCACTTAACTCTTTATAACGTCTGTGTAAATCAGCAAGAAATTTATATTTTAAGTTATTAAAATGACTACAATTGCTGATTTCTTGATGCAATGAATGTGGATGTGAAGCAATTGATTGTGCAGACTCAAAGACTCTATACTGATGAGACATGAAAAACAGGTCTATGGGTTGCCTAGGTTTATAATCATGCACCACTTCGAATGGATTTATGCCTATGGACTTATGAACCGAACTATTATATGCAAACTCAACTATCGGTAAAATTAAATCCCAAGTCCTAGCATATGCATTTGGGTTGAGCCTATGATGTGGAAGGTTGGGCAGAAATACTCCGGGAACTAGATCAATTGCGTGTTGGATATCACGTATCGGAGAAAGTGCATCCGGAAGATCATCAGGGACTACATCATTAAGCTCCTCTAGAAGGAAAACTACTATAGGGGAATGTTCAAGATTGGACTCCACATGGGTATCTTTAGCTACAAATGCCAATTCAGGTGACTGACTCTCAATATCTGTCACTATCTCTTCCACAGTAGTGATGTGAAATGACTTGGTTGTACTTAGATCAATAGTCTCCCTTTGGAAATCATTTTGGACAAAATCTAATTCTATAGGTTCGTCTTCAAAGTCTTCTTCATAGTCTTCTATATTTGGTTCATAGACTTCTTCGACATATTCGACCTCTTGGCTCCTAGCTTCTGGTTCAGTACTCAGGTAGGTCCTAATGGAACATTGGGATGCTATGTGGTCGAATTGTTGACATCTTGAGCATTGGGTTTGGTGCCCAAGAACACGGGGAAGGATTACAGATGGTGCAACCAAACCAATTTTAGGTTGGGCTGCAACAGGGATTGGCGGTGTAGGGGTCCTAGAATTTTACATGAGCTCACGGATCTCTTGTGTGAATTCCTTGTATCCAGCCCGCATGGCAACGATCTGTTCCTTGATAGACCTCAAAATGTCGGAATTCATGGTAGTTACAGGGGTTTAGGTTGACTGAAATAGTACTCCATATCACTACAGGTTGACATGCAATGATGACACTAGGTGATGATGTGAAATGCAGTGTCACTAATGAAACCCTAATAACTATGATGTAGGACCAAATTTGATGCAGGACAACCTACTAATGCAATCTATTATGATTTCAGAAATCAGCAAGTCTTCACAATAATAACTTAAAATTTAAATGTTGCTGAATTTTACTTCGGTTATTCAGAATTAAGGATTAAGATTATTCAATTTAAGAAATTAGATTGCAATCAAGTAGTACAGTTGTTCTGATCCTAAATCAATCTGATCGAAGAATGTTGAGAAGCATCCAGTTGTTAGGGTGTGCTAATTTAATATTTAGATTTTAAAAGGGCAAATAGGATGGGTTTGAAAGTAGGGGTTCTATGTTCTGAATTTTGACAGCAAAAGTAAGTTTTCAAAATGTGGCTATCATGCAAGAGAACTAGAACATAATTAAATGAACAAGCCCAAGAAAAAGTGGAAACCTATCACCTGTCGGAAAGTAGACGACCAGAGTCGTTCGCTCGTGGCTTCTCAAGCAATGGAGACGTCGTTGGATGCAGCGCAGAAACTCAGTGGTGTTGATTGCTGAACTTAGACTGTTGCATGATTGAAGTGGACGCCGAGGAGAGATGACCGGCTAGCGGTTGAAGTTGTGGAGAGGAGATGCTACTGGCGCACAAGTTGATAAAGAGCCTACTAAAGTTTGATGTGGGGATTGGTTGACCTTGGGTCCTCTGGAAGGGACTTCAGGGCGGGCCTGTTGCGGCCCGCGGGTAGAGGGGACTGGGGGTTGGGCCCGAAGGGGCCTGCGGCTTGATGGTCCCGAGGGCCTTGTCTGCGGGTCAAGGAGGGGCAAAGGGGTTCCAATGGGGTGAATGGGGATTTGGGTTTTAGGGAGGGGCGATGGGCGGTGAGGAGGATGGAGGAGTGCGTTGCAGCGGCGACGGTGGCGGATGGCGTAGTGGCGGCGAAGGGAGGGCGGAAGCTTCGGCGGCGTTGATGGTGAAGGCCGAGGGCGGTGGCCGCAGTCGGGGAAGCGCTGCGGTGGAGGTCTCGAACGATGGCGGAAGGCGGACGGCTTGGCGGCGGACGATGGGGCGGCAAACCGCGGCGGAAGATGGAAGCGCCGACGTCGGAAACGGCACTGTGGTGGAAGCGGAAGCGGCGTGCGGTCAGGGGAAGAGGGCGCGGCGGAGGGTTCGGCGGGGAACTCAGGGCGGAGCGGCACCGGCGGACGCGGCGGAGACCTCGGCGGCGACGGGAGGCGGCTCGGGCTTGGGCGGCGCGGCTGGAACCGAGCGGCAGAGTGGCGGTGGCGCGACGGCGGAGGAGCGACGACTGCCACGGCTCGGGGAAGACGAAGAGGTAACTTCTTTTTTTTTTTTTTACTCCTTTTTTTTTCTTTCTTTTTTTTTTTTAAAACCTTGGTTCCTGTCGGATTCGGGTTGTCGGGCGTGACCCGCTCCGATAACCCGTTAGTCCTCACGTGCAAGGCACGTGATTTTTTTTTTTTTTTTTTTGGGGGGGGGGGGAACCGGGCTAACGGGTTACGAGTTAACGGGCTCGGTACTTACCCGTTAGGGCTTTCTTCAACCTCCCTATGGCTTCGGGCGGGCGTGCCGATAATCGTGGCGGCGGCTGCGGGCGGACGGAGGGCACAGCGGCGGCCGCGGGCTTGCGGCGACCGACGGCGACCGACCGCGGGACTCCACGGCGGCGGTCCCCTCTGCAGACACGACGCAGGCAGCCGGCCTCAGGCTTCCACGGGCGGCAACAGAGTGCCCGATGGTGGCGGAGCGCTCGGGGCGTGCGGCGACACTTCGGAGGAGGCGGCGCTCGGCCTGGCGGTGGCGCGATGCAGCGGCGGTGGAGCGTGGGAGTGGTGGCCGCAAGCTTGGCGGCTAGCGGAACGGGGCCGTCGAACAGGGGTTTTCCCCTCTTTTTGTCTCTGATGAAAACCGAGAGGGAGGGAGGGACCTTCTCTCTTTTTTTTTTTTTTTTTTTTCTCTGGTGAAAACCGACAGAAGGGGGGGGGGGGCTGGTGAAAACCGAGAGAGAGCGCGCCTGGTGAAAACCGAGAGAGAGAGAGAAGAAAGGGAACGATCGTGGCTTTGGCAGCAGTGGCAAAGCCGAAGCTCTGATACCAAGTTGATGCCGGACCAAATTTAAAAATGGAAGCAGAAGAAGAGGGAGAAGAGAAAGAGGAGGAGGAGGAGAAGAGGGAGAGGAGAAGAAGAGAGGAGGAGAATAGGTGGGGAGAAAATTTTAATACTTTATTAACCCTAATCAACATAAAAGTTCCCTATAAATAGGGCCCAATAAGAACAATTAAAATAAAACCCCTTACACAAAAATAATGCCCAATAAACCCACAAATAAGCCCTAAAATGCAAATAAGCCCAGAAATAAAATAAACCACAAATAAACCCTAAAATGCAAATAAATCCAGAAATAAAAATAAATTAAATATGCAAATAAAAGGGTCTGACTCAATCCGAGGGCTCAGGATCATCTGGATGAAGGGCTCTGATGTCCCCATCATATTGCAAATAATGCACCATAACCAGCCACTAGTCAAAGATATAATTATTAAAAACTTAAATGGAGATCGATTTAACCAAGATATTGGATCAATAATCCAATTTGATTTGTATTAAAAATATAGGTTTGCTACGCCTGTTGCCTCCCTTCAACTTTGTTCTTCCTCCAGCCAGGGATAGAGGAGAGATAGAGATAGGAATAGCTGTTTTCCTAATAGTCAAAATTAGAAGTAGCCTGAGTCCAGACAGAAGCTTAGAAGTAGGTGCTTCTCAAACCTGTGCGGAGGATGTCATACACCACTATTCTGTTTTTGCCAAACTTTTGAAGCCATGGCTGCTGAAAGACAATCCAGATCCAAATACTTTTCCTTTTTCAGTCCTCCATTCAGTAAAATCCATCTTTTCCTCTATGATGCCTATGGCTTAATTCATCCTATCCGCTCACAAACATAAAGTTGGTGGATAAATGAATAAGCAATTTGTGATATCAAGTCCAACAAACATCTTGACCTAATGTTACAGCAAAAAGAAAAATAAAAACAGAAGCAAGAAGCACTTTCTCCTACTGGGAAATAAATTAACTCTATTGCTGTAGAATTGTCAACTCATTGTTTGCTTATTTGTGCTAAAGAATGCAAATGAATAAGTGTAACAATCTAAAGAATACAAATGAATCATCGTAGCAATCTTTGTATTTGGCAAAGAAAGTGTTATCAGTTGTTGTTGTCCATCCAGAACTGAGCCTGCAGCCAGTCAATAGTCTTCTTGTCCACCTGAAAGGCCTTTGCAAGAACGTCGCGAGAGATGGGTGGCTTCGACCCAAACACCGCATTGGCTACAGTGATCACACCAGGGTTTTGGCTGCTCAATGCGGCAATAGCAACAGCATTCTTCGTCCCGTAGTTGAACTGGAAGTGAATTAGACCTTGGGGGAACACGAACACATCACCCTTGTTGATGACTTTGGCAAAGAGACGGTTGTCCGGGTTGGAAGTCACAAAACCCACATAGAGTGAGCCTTCCAACACCGTCAAAATCTCTGTCGCCCGAGGGTGGATGTGAGGTGGGTTCAGGCCATAAGGAGCGAAGTCTATGCGAGCCAATGAGATGCCAAGGGTGTTGAGCCCTGCAATTTTCTCCACATTAACCAAAGTCACATTCGATCCAAGTTTGTTTGCTGCATCGCCAGGCCTGTCGAGGCCGGAGAAGAAGAAATCATCAGCTTTGACATCGTTTGGGTTCTTGCACACAAGACCGTTGACAAATACTGCACAATAAAAATTAACATAATTCACTAAGCTTGATAGAAAAACTTGAGAAGAACCTCGTTCGAAAGCCTACTTATAAGTTTGTGGATGAGTAAGAAATTTTGCTCAACATGAAAAAAGGAAGAATATATATAATTACCATGGGACGTTTTGTCAGCAACACAGAAGTCCTGGAGGGGACTAGGATCAGAAGCAATTGCGTGAGAAGAAACCAGCGCAAGGAAAGCAAGGAGGAGGATGCGTGAAGCCATGTCTGTTCGGTTGAGCGGGAGAGAGTGCAGAAGGAATGGAACTCGAGAGTTTAGATCGAAGCTCGGTGCGCTGGGATGGCTTGGAGTAGATGGATATATATAGAGAGAGTGGAGAGATGAGGGACCCGGTTTATGAGATGGTTAGACCTTTGAAGCAGTCGGGAAGGGTGGTCGTGATTTGCTTTGTTTTCTTTTATGAAGTAGTAATAAAATGGTTTCAGTTGTCCACCAATTCCAGTAGACCGTGGCCAAAGACAACGTCCCAAAAGAAAAGTATAACTTGATAAAGTATAACTTGATCTATAACCATATTGATGGTAGGTGAGAAACAGCAGATGGAATAGATCAATATTCGCCGCCTTTGACGGTACAACGGTTCGGCCAGCTAAATAGATAATAAGGCTTGTTTCGTAGTCTAATCATGAACTAGTCCAGCCATTTTTATTATAATTTAACGAATTACTTATTTGTTTAATTTTATGCTAGTATGGACATATGTGATGAACATGAAAAAAGTTAATAAATTTAAAGATACGGTCATCAATTGTTTATTGAGACATTCCTCCTCCGACTTTATTTTTGTTGCCATAGAAAATTGAACAATTCAAAGAAAGATCCAAAGCTGGGAGCTAGCCTTCATGAAGATGTTCGGATACTTGGCCACAATGAGATTTAGCAACTTCAAGATGACCTCTTCCTTCCGTCACAGAAAAGGTCAATGTAGTTATGGTGGCAGCACTACAGGAAAAAGGACTTTAGCCGACGCTTTCGTTGAGCTTTGGCGACGCTAATTAGCGTCGGCTAAAACACCCCCGACGAATCGCCAAGCGTTGGCAAAGCGTCGCATATACGAGAGTGGCAAAAGTTTTTGCCGACGCTTTACTCAAGCGTCGGCAAAAAACATGGATTTACCGACGCTTATAAAGCGTCGGCAAAAACATGCCAGAAACATGGCTTTACCGCAAAAAAAGCGTTTTCCCCGACGCTTTTTTGCGTCGGTAAATCCATGTTTTTTCCGATGCTTTAACGCGTCGTCGCAATTACCTTTCTCCGACGCTTTTAAGCGTCAGCAATTGCTCAATTGCCGATGCTTTTGAAGCGTCGGCACAAGCGTGCCGGTGGTGCCCCGACCTTTTTTACCGACGCTTAAAAGCGTCGGGAATTGTCTTTTTTTAAAAAAAAATAAAACAATAATCCGTATTGTAAAATACAAATTACAAAACATATATTATAACAATATGAACTTGTATTACATTGAGACATTGACACAAATACTCAGATCATTCAAAATATGAATATTGATATATCTGATTAAAACTCCATGTTTTTGACTCATGTATCAGAAAAGCTGCCATACAAATTACAATGTACTCTAAAAAAGCAAATTACAATGTACTCTGAAAAAGCAAATTACAATGTACTCTGAAAAAGCAGAAACATATACATATCAAACTCATAAAAGATAATCTAGAATGCATCAGGGACGGGATTCAGCTCCATCATCATCTCTACTAGCGTTTGAAGTATCAGGAATCTACAAAAAAAATAAAAAAAAACTTTAGAAGTTAAGAATAATGTGATACATTAACTCATATATCATAATTGATAATATGTAAAATATTAAAATACATATAGTTATTTACCTGAGAAGGGAGAAACCGTTGTAACATGGAAGAAATATTCGTAAGCTGAGACTGCAAATTTGCTTGGTTTTGCTTCAACTCATCAATAGTTGCTTGAAGCCGACGAACTTCTGCAGTGTTACTAGATTCTCTGGCATTTCTTGTATATGTGCCCACTGAAGACAACTGAGTGGGGGTAACTCCAACGCCGTAACCCCTTACTCGACCATAACGCTCTGGGCCCATCAATTCAGCGAGCACTTCAGCTTCAATATTATGGGTCGCGTCGGATGATGATGACCCCCCGACGCGCTCCGAAATAAGATTTGTTGCCCTATCCTATATCTCTCCAAAAAAAAATCAAATTAATGTATGCGAATAATAGAACCAAAAAAAAATACAGCACAAGTCAAAGATGAATACATACAACTATATCTCTTGACTCCTCTCGGACAAAGCTGCCATCTCGGTGGGTGTGAGTCATCCTATAAAACTCCACCCTACCAGGCTCCCTCCCATTATCATCCACCTACAACAAAAAGTATATTTCAAGAGTATACATGCTATATGATAGAATAATTTAAAAATAAATTTAAATTATTTCAAGAAAGCTTACGAATTCAGCTCTACGCCTCGCATAACTCATGGAGCCTGAAGTGTGAGGAACAGTCTGTGATGCTCGAGCAGCTCTACCAATATTGGAATATGTCTTCCCCGAAAAACAATAAACAATGTAATGCATAAAATGTATAAATTTTTAATCTATAATAATAGTAAATACAATCTAAGGTATTGAAAAAATATACACAACCTGAGCTCTCTCGGAAAACCAGTAGTGGACAAGCTCCCTCCACTGATGAGAGATTACATCTGGAGGACAAACACGGGCCACCTCCTCTTCAGTCATGCCCTCGTGCTTCCAATCCGCCTTTAGCTTCGCCTTATATTCTTTCCATTTGCGGTTGACGGACTTCAGCACCCAATCATGGCTATTTGCAGGCAGGACAAACTTTGTCTACATCAAAGTCAAAAATGTTATATCAATGTTAAATCAAAAAATAATTGAAGATAGTAAGCAAATTCAATTCTTTACCTCAACAACTCTAAGAAGCTCAACCTTATATGAAGGAAGCATTTCGTTCCATTTCGTATAGTTGAGTGGACACAATTGTCCCTTCCGCGCAACCGATCCTAAAAAAGTTGATAAAATGCTTGCAGCATTATTGATGGGCTGCCCCAGTTCGTTGCAATGGACGACAATCTTCTCATCCTCAGGTAGGCTCCATACGTCCCGTGCTCGAGTGGGCCCTCGTGTTCTCCTCACTCTCCCCAGTCCATCTATAAAATAACAAGTCCATTAAAGGTAAATGATTTAAAATAGTTAGAACTGGAATGAACATCTAGCCATTAAAAGCAAATGATTTAAAGCAAAATAGTTAAAACTGGAATGAACTTACTTTTCTTGAAACTGGAATGAACTGGATGCCAGTTTTTGGGTCTTATATGCAGGTTTTGTTACATTTCTTTTTCTTGGACACTGTAATGAACAGCCCAGGACAATGTAGTTTTTCTTTCGATCCTATTGTTGTTATCTATCTGGGTCTTACATGCAGGATTTGTTACAGCCAACTATCTTGGATATGGTAATGAAGGCTGTGACTGTATTGAAACAGATGCTCATATTGACACCATCCTCTTGGATTAGTATGGGGTTTTGCCACAACAGGTGGTGGTCGGGTTATGATATGTTGTTCCTCAAATTTCTGAAAGGATGGGATCCTTCTTTTTCTATATTTTTCAGGTTGCGTTGATTGGTGTTAGGGGGCTCTACATCTCTGGATTTTCTTCAGCCCAGTACTGTTGATCAACTGTTGTTATTGTCACTAGGAGCCACAGACTTATTAATGGGAACTCATCTATGTTCCATAAGTCAATGAACTCATAAGTCATTAAAAGCAAATGATTTAAAGCAAAATAGTTAGAACTGGAATGAAAAATCACCTATGTTCCAGTAGCATCTATGTTCCAGTAGCATGTCAATATGGCCTTAAATATAATTTTGCTTAAAACTCACCTGCTTTCTAGATGCAGTCTTGAAGTGCATGTCTCAAACTAAATATGTGATCTTAAACCAATGTGATAAATCTCAAAGCTGGAGTTTGCATTGTATGATATACCCATCCTCTCATTCAGAGAAAGGAGCAAAAATAGACAGTCGTATTCTTGTATAATTTGATCATCACAAAAGCCAGAGGTAGCAGCATGGTCACCGTTCTTTTCTCGCCATCGATGAAAAGGAAAGTAACAATTACCAGAAAATAAAGTTATCAGATATAAAAGGTCATGCATGGTTAATCCAAGGCTGCAAAATGCCCCGGTCTCTCACATAAAAGAGTGTACTTATTCTCTTCTATGAAAAAGCCTGTTAAGTTTTACTTCCATGATCCAAGAAGTCAACTTTTAAACAAGCTGAAAGTCGAGTGACCTTAAAGAGAATGGTCAAGAAAGGCTGAAACCTGTCAGGAAGGGGATCTTTTCCCTCCACAGCAGTAATATCCAGCAATTATGTCCAACATAGACAATGATATCAGAGCTAAGCCAGATGAAAACATGGAAAACTTGGTCCTTATGACCTAATTGGACCAGCCCGAAACTTTTTCTTTAGGTACTTCTGCAGTTCACGAAAGCCTATGCAAATGAAAGGGGAAAAGATACAGACAAGAAGTCGATGCAAAAGGAAAGGCCAAACTATTTGAAGGCCCATAGAGAACATACCTGTTCCAACACCACCCACAAGTTTAATTCTGAAAAAACAACCAAGACATCTGCCATTATCATATGGATGCTAATCTAGTAGCAAATGCAGAGATCTAACATAAACAGCACGGTTGAACTTCATATTGTCATAATGTTCCCACAGTGAAGTACAAATAACCAGATAATTTTGTTGTTAACCCAACTTTAATGATGATAGCTACACATATCTCTTTTCTAAAAAAAAATACGGGAATAGAATATGAATAGAGTGAACATGTTACTAAGAGGGCAGAAAGCAAAACTAGTGTGTTAAGGTTCCTCTTTTTTTTTTTTTTTTATTTACGCAGCGGATGAATCATACACGTCTAATGTGAATACATCCAAAAAAGTCAAAATACTTCCAATATCCAAAATCATCAAATATGCCATATGTAATGTACTTTTTTAAAGGCAAATGATTTAAAGGCAAAGGATTGTAAATCAAATTACCCAGGACGTCCACGTCATCCGTGTCTGGACGATCTGCAGGTGGAGCGTGCTCCGACTGGGACCCGGACTGAGTATGGGGCTCATCGGGCTGCTGGGAACGATCAGAAGTAGATCCCACGGATGTGTGCTGAAACTCAATATTTCTGAAACGTCTTCCTCGCGGCATATTGTAATCTAGTATGCACAAAAAAGAATCAATATTAGTTAAATATTAAAAGTACATTACTTTTAATATTCTTATAAAAGAAGCATTTGATGTAGGAAAGAGCTCTTCTTGTCATTTGTTAGGTTGCCTGTACTTGCAGTCACACATAATAAAGAACTCAATCAACAATATAAGCAAAAAAGTTACGATATCTGAAAATCCGGAATAAACACACAACAGCAAAGATACATGACAAAAGCTGAAGCCTCCTTTGTCAAACAGACACCTCGCCAAAATAGATATCTCGTAACAAGTGGGTTTAAGGAATACTACCATCCTCACACATATGAAAAAAATATAATAAAAGTTGTTCTTTTTGAAGATCAACATTGGACTTTTGATCGAAAAGAATGCCAATTGTTTGTTAATTTTTGTATATGAGTCTTTGGTCCCACGGATGTGTGCTGAAACTCAATATCTCTGAAACGTTTTCCTCGCGGCATATTGTAATCTAGTATGCACAAAAAAGAATCAATATTAGTTAAATATTAAAAGTATAGAAATAATTTATAAATTGCAAAATAATTTAATGCATAAAACTAATGTTTTACTTACCATTAAGAAACTAGCCAGCTCTCATTCAACATCCATCCTAGCAAAACTAGTAGAATTCAGTTCATCAATTAGCGGAACATTAAAAGGCATACACTGAGTATAAGTCTCATCATCCTCCTCTGCTAACCTTTTTCCCATATCATACAAGTCCCTTGGTTTAGTCTTAATAACAACAGACCAATCTTTATCTTTAGAGTCTTGCATGAAGAACACTTGTTGAGCCTGAGATGAAAAAACAAATGGGTCATCTTTCAATAGCACACCAGTATGTATCAACCTTGAAAAATTTACTAGTGTGAAGCCATTTATATCTTGCCTCAAACCTCTAGATGAGTTTATATCCACCCAATCACATCGAAATAATACTACCTTAAAGTTCCCGTAATAATCCAACTCATAAACATCTGTTAGGGTACCATAATAAATTTTTCCGTCCGCCTCAACCATAACTCCACTATTTTGTGTTTTTCTAAATTTTTCACGTTTTTTTGTATGAAATTTAAAACCATTTATAATGAACCCATCATATCTGTTGACAATATTGTTCGGACCTCGAGCAAGGACTATTAATTCATTGGAACAATGTCTCTCCATCATGGTCGGTACCTAAAAAATTTAAGTCAGATAATAATTAATTTTTCAAAGTTCCGATCGTAGAATATAATAAAAGACCTAATAGGATTCAGGTCTTTTACTAATTTTTTGGCTTCATAAGAAGTTGACGGTAAAATAACACCTTCTGGAAATGCATCTTTTAATAATTGAAGAAGCATAGTAAAAGACTTCCCAGACCATCCATTCAAATATTTCAAATGAAATAAATGCACCATAAAAGAAATCCTCGTAAAATTCTTACAACCCGGATATAGTTCTTTATCACAATCTTTCAGCAAGTTATGATACCGAGTTGTGTTATCTTCAGAGTATATAGGTTCCTCAACATGTATAGATTCAGTAACGGTATGCTCATCACCTATTGGAGCTCCTTCTTGCTCTCCACTAAAATCTGTTAAATTTCTAATATTATGTTCAAGAGCATCTCTGAGTAAGCCCCTCATATCATCTTCTACAACAGGATTTCTGTCTGTGTTACTAGATCCAATACTAGCAGTGTGTTCTATAACTAAGGGTTGGTTAGATGAAGACGACAATTTAGACTCTCCATGAAATATCCATTCTGTATAACCCTTCAGAAAACCATTCCATACCAAATGTTCTTCAACAATTTGTGGAGCGATAGCATAACAATTTACACATTTTTGACATGGACAAAAAATATTCCCATTCATTTCAGATTTCTCAGAAGCAAATTTAACGAAATTCTAAACTCCATTCAAATATTCGGCACTGGATCTCGACTTATTTATCCAACTTTTGTCCATTCTATTAAAATACTGATTGAACTGCAAGTAATATAAAACAATAATAAACGAAATTAGGGTATGAATCACCAATACGAAATCATGGTACAAAAAGATCTTCTAGAGTATTCCTTATTTGAAGTTATGGAAACTGTGTTTCATGCTATCTTCTAGGGACTATTTTTAGGATTTAAGCCATGTTTCTGTATTGTTATAACTAACAACAAAGATAACTTAATTGTAAGATATCATCCCATATATGTTCAGTGATTGGAGACTTCAGTTATTTATGAAGTATAATTGGGTGCATCATGCTATCAATGTGGACCAATGTGTGAAGCTGACAGCAAAACAGGCAGGTATATATGATCTCAGAGTTTCCAGCCATATACTTAGGTGTTCACCAGAGTCAAATTGTTCAGAGGTTAAATCATAGATAGAATCAAATTGTTCTAGGCTTTTTTGTTTCAGTTAGTCGGCAGTCACAGTGATAAAGGCATCAATTGTATTGCAAGGTGAACAGTATAAGCTTAGATTCCAACTCTAGAATAATTTGAAAGAACCTGTCACTGCATTACTACCCAACACGTATTGAAACGTTGATTCTTTTTTTCTTCTCTCTCACTTTGAAATAAACTGGGATGGAAGTATGGCAATGGTAAGGTAGAATACATACAGCTGGAAATTATAATGAAAAAATGCATCCTATTCATACTTGATATAAAAACATGCTAACATGACGTTTGGCATAATTCCTTTAGCAGCACGAATGGATATGATTGTTTTGGAAGCATTTTTGCCATAATAACTTAAGGGGAAAAAAAGAACTAGCCATATGGGGACGTGAGCAGGCACCACCATGTATTCCACCCTAATGGATTGAAGGAATAAAATATAAATCAACAAAAATTTAGAGATAGTGCCACATAAGGAATAGACGTTCCCCTGAAAGAGATGCTAGCCGGTTTGATTATGTGATGACAGGATTCTAATGCATGTTAATTTTTCATATCTTGTTAACTGGAAAGAGCAATTTATCAATGAATAACAAGTCAACCTTTTCCACAGAATCTTCAAAATGAAAGATTCGTACTCAAACAAGAGAAGTATAGTTTTTACCTGATCAGATCCTGGACTAATTGTAGTCAACAATTGATCAGACCAAAATACAAACTCCTAAAAAAGTTGTCCCCATCGAAGAAAATCTTATAAAATTTTAAATAGTCAAAACAACGTCAAACAATATCAAAACATCCAGACACGCCGGAGTCAATTATTTCTTGTCGATTCTGCAAAGAACGCAGAAAAGAATCATCTGGCAGCAGTGAATGATAAGCTATCTTCGTCACCGTGCTCTGAAATTCTAGTCCTCATAAGCAAACCAGAGATTTAACCGTACATATCTAATGTGAACCCGGCTATACCCCAAGCAAACACCCAGAAAAAGCATAACCACAAAGAGAGAAGCCCCAAGCGAGAGGGGGGATATTAAGAAATTCGAAAATATTGAAGGAGATCTAACTGACCAATTTATATCGACGGAGAGTATGAGGATCACTTACCTCAGACGACGGCGATGTCGACGGCGGCGGAGTAGCTACGGCTCGCTCGGGATGGAGGTGAGATGTCGGCGCTAGGGCATCGACCGGCAGAGGATGAGGAGACGGGGCCGGGCGAGAGTTAAAAACAAGAAGAAAACAAAGAGGAGGAGGAGGAGGAGGAGGAAGAGGAGGAGGAGTAGGAGGCTTACCAAAGACGACGGCAAGTTCGACGGCGGCGGAGTAGCGGAGTCTTCGATCGCCGATCGGGGCTAGGGATGGAGGTGAGATTAGGGCTCAGAAGGAGAGGGGGCCGATCGAGCTAGGGATTACCTCAGAAGGAGAGGTCGACGGCAGCGGGGGTGTCGGCGCGCTCGCAGATAGGAAATGAGGAGAGGGGCTAGGGCTCGCAGATGGGAAATGAGGAGAGGGGGCTGATCGAGCGAGGCGTGGGGTTTTAAGTTTTCTAACGACGCTTATAAGCGTCGTTGTTTCTTGAACTTATAACGACGCTTCAGAGCGTCGTTGCAGATAGGAAATCAGGAGAGGGGGGCCGATCGAGCGAGGTGCTGGAGTTTTAAAGTTTATAACGACGCTTATAAGCGTCGTTGTTTCTTAAACTTATAACGACGCTTTATAGCGTCGTTGTTTCGTTCGCTTTTCCAACGCTAACCCAAAGCGTCGGGAAAGGTTGGCTGTGAGCCAACCTTTACCGACGCTTTCCCCTAGCGTCGGAAAAAGTTAGTCGGGAAAACCAACATTTGTTGTAGTGCAGCGAAGAACCCGAATAGTTCTAAATGCAATTACAGGGAATTCTTCATCGAGGTTATCAGCATTGTTGCGCTTATCATGACAACATTGTGAGTTTACCAAACTTGTGTTTGGACGCATTCACTAGAATTCTCATATATGAGATCATAGTTAATGGATCACTTGAAAAATTCATTTATATTAAGCAACAAATTATTGTAGATCTTAAATGGGTGAAACAATTGGAGATTGAAATTGGTAATGCACGAGGCTTAGACTATCTCTACCATGGCTGCAATATCCAAAAATATCTTATTTTCGGCCAGCTAAAATAGTGTCGCTCGGCTGACAGAATCATATCAATGGGCAAATCTTGAGGGACTGTAGGCTACATTTATTGCCTTTGAGGTCTTCTCAAGGAATTTTAGAGGCATCTCTAGCAAATCCATTGTTTATAGTTATGGGATGATAGTGCTTGAAATGGTTGGGGGAAGAAAAAATATTAAAGTTCAAGTAGACAACATCCGTGAGATCCACTTCTCACATTGGATTTACAAGCATGTCAACTTGGATGAAAATTTGAGAACTTTCACGCGCATGACCCAAGTGGAAGAAGAGATTGCCGAAGGGATAATTCTAGTTGTTTTATGTTGCATTCAGACTAAGCTAATAAATAGACTCTCGATGGGTAAGGTTCCAGATATGTTAGAAAGAAGGATTATAGACTTGCAAATTCCACCTATGCCGGTTTTATTTTCCCCTCAAGATGAGGGGAGCATTTCTAGACAAATCATTCTCATGAAATAGTATCAATAGTCACTTGTTAGAATGGACTCAACATATTTGAACGTATAATAGGTATGTTACCCATAGTGCTGTAGGCATCTATTAATTTCCTATGTTTGATAAAGATTTAGAGCTGTGGTTCTAAAGGCTTAATAAATCTTTGAACCTTCAATGGATTTATATTTTACTTTCATATTTAGAGAAATCAAGGAAACAATTAGCAATTTCAAAGTCTAAGATTTCTTTAGCAAAAGCTTATCTAAATTATATATATTAGTTTTCAATGATATTTTGAGAGTCCAAGGTGGTAGCCTAGTGGTACTGGGTGGAGACTCTAACCTCATGGTTCCAAGTTTGAGTCGCCACGGTAACGATTAAAATGTGGCTTCGGCCACTGCTTGGACTTGAGATATATGACCACTCTTGAACCGCTAGTAGCCGGGGTGGTGCCAGATGTGACGTACTCACACGTGGGACTCGAGCTAGAGCCTAGAGGGGTAGCCGAGCTGGGCCTACGGGTGGGGAGGGTATGAGTAAAACCAGTCGGGGTGCTCAACACACAGCCATTTCTGCCCACATCGAACACTCTCCTAGCGGGGCGGGGGCCCAGTGGGGGCTGCTACGCGGGGGTGGGCTTGTCCCTTCCTCCCCCTACCCCTTTCTTTTCAGCAAAAAAAAAAAAAACTACTAGATTCTCAGTTTTCTCTGTTGCCAGATTCTTAGTCATCTATGCCATCAAATGATGATACTTTCAGCCTTTAGCTCATGCAGGCCGGTTTTCGACCCCTTTGTTCTCTTTGCCCTGTTCCTTTCTTAAGTCAAGATGGTTTTGTTCCTTTAGTTCGTAAATGATTGTAATACCTACCATGTTTTGGTTTTTCTAAAGTTGTATATCTTCTCTCTTTGCTACTCCTTCCTCTTAGGTGCAGCAGCAGGAGCATCATGTATTATATCTTCTTTTCAATTCCATTATAACGGGTGGTTATTACCTCTCTTATCATCAAAAAAAAAAGGAAAAGGAGAGAGACTTTCTTGTAAACTAGAATCTATCACTACAAATTAAAACAAAGTTTTTTCAGGTCTATATCTTTGGGCCAACCTCAAGAACATTGAATTAGGCCGAAATTCTGTCGTTTAGGCTCCAAAATGGGCTAATCAAACTGAAAGTTTCTTTTTCGGGTAAAACATTGACCGATTGTAGCTTTTTATCCAATAAAAATTCGGTAGAGTGACATAAGACAAAGTTGATGTAGAAGTCAAGATCTACCTCCTCAAAATTTTTAGTTTGTTTCTACTAGAGATGTCTATCTAAGAAAAAAATATTGTAGTAGGATTAAGAAGAAGAATTTGACCTAAATTATATTAGAATAAACCTCACATTAAAAATAGAGGCTATGTACTTTATTTTTTTAATCATCAATAAAAGAAAAGAGAACTTAAAGCCTTATTTTCAAGATTCTTCCATCTTCTTCTAGTTTCATTTTGAGAGATTTGAGTTAAGTGGGTTGAAGAAAATTTTTCTTCTCCCTAATCAGATCATAAGTCAAAGATGACCAATCCACAATGACTCCACTAATCTACCATCATCTCTTACTTTTCGATGCTCAGGGCACATGACTTATAAACAAGATTCGCTAAGGTTGTACCTCCAATTGGAGTAGAGACAGGGTTCAAACTCCTAATGGTACAAGCACATTGCACCACTTTTTTCAGAAAAAAAAAATAGGTACAAGAAACATATAGCACAAGGATAAATAAACATCACTAGCTTCAAAATGACTAAACCTACTACACTTCTATTATGCAAGTCTGATACAAATCCACCAAAGTTTACTAAGTTCGGTAGTAGATAAGGACACCAATATGAACTATATTCCAGGGGAAATATATCGGAATCAAGATCAATGTAAGAATCATGTGATAAAGAAATTTTAGATTTGCACCATGCTGATTCTTGTCCAAATGCTTGCTCAAGATTTAAGATCATAAAAGGAACCAAGACTATAAAATTTTACTAATTTTAGATAGGGATCATAATCTTTGAATTTCAAGCTGAAGTGGAATAAATCAAAAATCATGGAATCGATTGCAATTAGTTCTTATCAAATCATAATCATGAGGATATTTTGGGCATGATATGTAGTCTATAGAAAGATCATGGGTTCATCAACATAACGTAGCAAGCTAAAGCTATAGATGTAAATATCCTTGTATGAACATTTTATCATAACCTACATCTGATTTAAGCTAAGATAACCTTGGATTCCCTTGACAATTCAATTAGAACAAAAATTCCAAATCAACCATTATGCAAGAAAATTGATTCAATGCTCTAATGAATCGAAAGATCCTAATATCAACTCGCTTCTGAGCAGATTCAACTCAACTACCTTCTCCAAAACTTCTTAGCATTTTCAGCAACCACGAAAAACTCTGAAACTAATTTCTCTATTCAATATTTGATTTTATCGACAATTACATTGACTGGGCAGCTGATCCTTCATATTTCAAGTAAAAAGAAATTAGTCATGAATTTTTTTTACAATTTCATCCCTAAAATTATTCATAATAATATATATTTTTTCATTCTCTCTTGTTCAATATGACATCTCAACTCTTTCAGTTCATCCAATTTCTAAATCTCATCCATAACTTATTGGATTTTATTTTTTGATTGTATGGAACTCATAAACTGCACCTTAAACAACTTCTTCATGAAATCATTTCTTTTTTTCAAAGTAAAGAATTATTATAATACAGCCTTTTGTCCCCTAAATTCTACCCCACTCTCAACAACTAATCTAAGTCCTAAAGATCTAAAGTCTAGGCTCTAATACCATTATGTGTCACACCCCAAGTCTAGAACATGTCATGGCCGTGCTATCGCAGGGTCAAGCCCACAATAACATAAATCCCAAAAGACGATCTGCATAAAATTTCACAATGAAAAAGTTTATAATTGGAGAGGTCTAAAAATTCCACTATTTAATGAATAACGAAGGTGTTGCTGTAGAGTTTCTAAATCTAATATTAAAAAAAAATCATAATTCATCAAAACTATTAATCAACTTGATTTCTATTAAAATGCTTCCAAGCTTATTATTTCAACATCCAAACCTCAACAATTCTTTTCTACTCCCAACAGGCTGAAAAGAATAAAAACAAGGAGAGTGAGCTTCATAGCTCAGTAAGTGACCATGCACTATCTTACCGAATCAAGCATATGTTGTATATGATTTAATGCATCATTTAGAAAATAGCTTTTATTGTAAAGGAAAGCATTTCATAGATACAATAATTTACCAAACTGCATTGTAACAATCCAATCATGCAGGTTCATAAAGATGAATTCAAGTATAATTTAAAACAATCATAGTCATCAAATAGTTGCCATTTAACCACATCATCTTTTAAAATAATGCTCCCAAATATTTTGTGCTACGACCACTATAATCAATGGCATGGTCATTTTCGTAATCAATAAGATATCATAGTTCGTTTTCGTTACCAACTTTGACACGTTTATCAAAATCCATTTTTGTTGGATGCTAGTTCTAAGGTGTTGATTAGCCCCAACTTCTATGGGTAATCATAGCTATATGAGAGCTCTTTAAATATTTTAAACTTTTCATAAAGCATACCTATATAAATAAGTTGAAAAAAATACTAAATAGCATCATAAAAAGTTTAAAATGCGGAATAAGAGAGGTGCCCTATTTTGAAATAGGGCCGAGAGTCAACCCGGGACCATGCTTGTGATCCACCACCATGATCATGGGAGCCAGGGAAGGGAAGAAATAAGGTGGAGGCCGGTTGACTTGCGACCTCCTCGGCTTGCTTCCCAATTTGGAGAGGAAAAATTGCTCAACATGGTGGAAAACAATAGAAAAAGGAAAGGAAGGGGCAAGGCTCCGATGTTTTCCCACGCGACTTTCCTCTTTAAGCCGAAAGATTGTGCTCGCTTTCCCCTTTGTCTTCTCTCTTTCCTTTTTTTCTTCCATGATGCTGCTAGTTCTCGATTGCCCAGGCAAGTTACCGCAGGGGGAACATCAAGTGTTGCTCCACTGGACCAAATTTTGGTCCCATCCGGTCAGAAGGGCCAAAAAGACTGGGCTCTCACATCATAGATAGATTTCTTAAGTTTGCACACAAGGATCCTTACAAGAGACTGAGAAAAAAATCTTATTATGATCTATGCTTTGCTTTTGTGTAAACTTTTTGCAACCAGTCCGGCATTGAATCATTCAATATTAACATTAGAAATATTGCATCATAACTAGATAGCGGTCTAAGATATAACTATTAAAAACATACATGGAGATCAATTTAACCAT
Organism: Phoenix dactylifera; assembly: GCF_051530095.1. Classification (NCBI taxonomy): domain Eukaryota; kingdom Viridiplantae; phylum Streptophyta; class Magnoliopsida; order Arecales; family Arecaceae; genus Phoenix; species Phoenix dactylifera. The sequence goes on along the minus strand of NC_143203.1, from coordinate 14,038,934 downwards.
GAAATTGGATCATTGATCCAACATCAGTTGTATTAAAAATATGTGAAAAACTAAAATTACTTAAATAAAATATATAATAGAAAGCATTGAAAGTATTCTGTATTAAATACTATTAGTTTTTAATTACAACATAAATAAAAAGTATCATTAATTATCTACTTTTTAAGGATTGTAGAAAAAATATTTATGGTTCTAAAAATATTTTTAACTTACTAGTATTTTTAAATATTTTAAACAAAAAGGTTTTCTAATGTGATAAAGAATAAATGGAGTTATTCATTTTTTATTTTTATCACAAAGAGGATTAATATTTTTTATAAACATAATTAATTATTAAAATAAGAAATACTATAATATATTCATAATTAGTATATTTTGTAATGTGAACAAGTTTTGAATAAGTATAATAAATCATAACTCCAGAGACTCACTTCTATTGTGGTGGTTGACTACCAGGCAATAAGTCCAAGCCGGATAGCGTAAGATTTTACCAACGGTTCGTTGCCTCCCTTCAACTTGGTCCAGCCAGGTTCGGAGGAGAGATAGAGACAGCAATAGCTGTTGCTGCTAATAGTCCAAATTAGTAGTAGTCTAAGTCCAAGCCGAAGCTAAAAAAATGTAGGTGCTTCTCAAACCCGTTTAGAGGATGCCGTACACTATCAATCCGTTTTCACCAAACCTTTCGAGCCATGGTTGCTAAAGACAAGCCAGATCCAAATACTGTCCTTTTTTTAGTCCTCCATCTATTAAAATCCATCTTTTTCCTTCATGATGACTATGTTTGAAATCCTCCTTTCCACTCTAAGACATTAAATTTGGGGATAAATGAATAAATAATTTGTGATATCATGTCCGATAACCATTTTGACCTAATGTTAGAGCAAAAAACCAAAAAAAAGGAAAAAAAGAAGCAAGAAGCACTTTCTCGTGCTGGCATAAATAAATTGCCTTCATTGCTGTAGAATTGTCAACTCATAGTTTGCTTATTTGTGCTAAAGAATGCAAATGAATATGTGTAACAATCTAAAGAATACAAATGAATCAGCGCAGCAATCTTTGTATTTGGCAAAGAAAGAGTTATCAGCAGTTGTTGTCCATCCAGAACTGAGCCTGCAGCCGGTCAACAGCCTTCTTGCCCACCTGAAAGGCCTTTGCAAGAACGTCACGAGAGATGGGTACGTGGCTTCGACCCAAACACCGCATTGGCTACCGTGATCACACCAGAATTTTGGCTGCTCAATGCGGCAATGGCAACAGCATTCTTCGGGCCACCTCGGCCAAGCTTGGGCCATGTTCATTGTGGGCCCAACTTGGGCCATGTTCATTGTGGGCCTAACTTGGGCCCAGTTCAATTGTGATGGGCTCAGATGGGCCATATCCATTGTGGGCCCAACTTGGGCCCAATTCAGTCTTGTTAGTCCTATTTGGGCCGTACCCTTTGTGGACCCAATTTGGACCAGATCTATGCAGGCCCACTGGGTCGTATCCGTTGTGGGCCCTACCAGGTCATGCCCATTATGGGCCAATTTTGGGTCTTATTTGGCCGTGTCCAATAGTATTATTTTTTGTTTTTGCTTAGCTTTGAAATTAACAAAGAAATTAATTAAATTTAAACAAGAGAACCTGATCCACCTACCTGAAGTAGGAGTTAAGCAAGAAGAGGTAAGTAACTTAATACTTCAAGTGTGATTTTCAAAGTATTTAATAAATTGATTAAATTTTGACATATATTTTGTATTTAGTAAAATAGGTCAGGCATGTTAAATTTTATTTGAAAATTATATTATATGCTCTGAAATTTGTAAAATACGATTGGACAATTTATGAAATCTATTTTTGTATATATGCATTCTCAGCATGGCTATGACCTGTTCTGTTCTGTTCTGGCCCCGCCAATGGGGATTATACGTTGGACCTATCGACTTGTAATCTGTGAGGAACCGGTTTCGACACCACGCCACCAGTGATTAGAATAGTGGTTTTTGGACACCGTTGCCGTCGGTGACTAACAATAGTGGTTTTTGGCACTTTGTGCAACTCATGCCACTGGATTACGTGGTCATAGCCTATTATATTGAGATTCTGGTATCAGAGTTTTTTGTAAAAATGATAATAAGTATTTGGAAAGAGAAAAATGATATTATTTGTGATTTATTTCCAGTCATTGTATTTTGATTTGATATGCTTTGACCCCACTCTGGGGTATTTTGTTGCTTACTGGGCTAGTATAGCTTATTATTCTGTTTTCTCTATTTTTTAGATCCAGAGACTTGATCGTATAGGATTGGGGGAGTGCGTTAGATTTTTCGATGATTCCTTCAGTTATTAGCATTTTAGTTAGATTAGCTTGAACATTTGAATTATGTTGGCATATGCTATTTTGAAATTTTGTAAGACTGCTTTTGATTAACTTAAATATTTATGTTAATTTTAAGTATTTGTATTCGCTTCGATATGATCAGCTGCCTTGCACGCCTGTGCGGCCCTTCGTGCGGGCATGTGGCATCTGCTGCGCTTCGGGCTCGGGGCATGACAGATTTAGTGTTATTAGAGCACAGGTTTAGATTCCTAGGGATTGTGTTTGAAATAGTCGGATGGAGCTTAAGTTTTAGGATCTTTAGGATTCGTCGGAAAGTTTGAGAGATGGGTAGACATTAGGCCATTAGATGAAGGTATTTATTTGCTTTTGCTATTGATAAATTTATGTTATTTTATCAGAATTTTGAAATGCTAAAATTAGAATGCAACCTAATTATGGTCGAAACCAAAGTGTGAATAAGCTATTCTAAGAGTTTTTTTGGTGGAGCAATTTGTATTTCAAATTATAATTAATTAGATTTTGACTAAAATAAGTGAAGGAATATTAGTCATGGGATATTATCGTGAAACGTAATTATTTTTGAAGTTTAACTTGATATCAGGCACTGTGGATATTGCCTCTAGTTCAAGTTAATTATTTTGGTGGCAAGTTAAGGTTTATTTATTAAAAGTTGTTTAAAGTTTGGACTAGAAAATATTTTATAATATTCATTGAAATATTCTTCGAGGATTAAAATATGTATGTGGATCATGTATGAAACTCTTGTGTAGATAGAAAACATATTTGGGATGAAATTCTAGAATTTTTCTTTGGATTTACTTAGAATTTGAAATTTTAGATCTTTTTTAATTACAATGCAGATTGGTATTTTAATTAGAAGTGATTTAGTAAATTATGAGAATATTGATTGTTTAAATTATTTTAAGCTGGTCAGCGGTTATTAACTCTGTGATTTGGAAATAGTTTCTGATGGTTTTTCTTATTAAGGAGAAATTCAATGTCAAAGAAAAGAATAGTGTTTTTGATTTTGATTGATATGGATATCATGGTGTCATTAGCAGGTACTTCTATCTATTATGCAAAAAAAGAAAATCGTTGGAAAGTATAGTATTTTTGATTTTAATCGATATGGATACCATTATGTTATTAGTAGATTCTCCAAATCTAGTAGATTTACAAAATTTCGAAATATTTGCAATATTGCAAATAAAAATATTATACTTATTTGAGGAGTTGATCTCAATGTAAAATCATAGAGCTTATATCTTGGTAGAATTTCTTGTAAATCTTTGAACCATATTATTAGATTCTTGTGAGTTAAATATTTATAAATCAAGGCCATGGGCTGATTATGAATTTTGTATCACCATATGAGAAATGCAAGTGGGATTTCATGAGAGGCCCAAATAAGTTTAGCCAAAAAGAAAAGATTCGAGATGATTGAGTAAGCTCCCGAGTAAGTTAATCTAAAATCTTTTAATTATCGAAGCTTAGAATAAATATCAACTTGTATAATGGAATTGTCAAGGGAAACTAGAATTGGCTTAGTTCAAATTTGGATCTAGAATATGATTACTTGATCATATGATGGTACAAATACGGCAACCATCTCAAGGGTTAATCATGACCTAGTGTATTTGGAAAGCAAGGATAAAATTTTGCTTGGATATTAAAAAAAAAAATGTTGATGATATGGAATCATTAAGAAATTTTGGAGAATATTGATTAGAGTTGCGCAGCAAAAGTATGATGGACTGAGTAAATTTAAACTGGTCAAAAATATTGACTGTATTTTGGTAACATGTTATGATGAAAGACTATGTTGTTCAATAATGAATGATTTTGTTAATAAGAGAAGGTAAATACTATTGATTCTCAGGTCAATCATGATATGATTATGTTATCTCTTGGATAAACTTTGCTATTTTTGGGTATGCTAAGAAAATAATAATAATAATAATAATTTGAGTGTATCATGACTCGGGTTAGTTGATTGTTGACCAAATATAGTCTAATTTGTTAAGTATCTGAATAAACCATGCATTTTTTGTTCCCATCTTATGATTCATAAGTTTAAGTTAAAAGCTTTGTGGCATATTGAATCATGGTATCAATACTTTGCCTTGTCAGACCTGCTCTTGTGATTTGATGCAAATCATTTTTGAGATAGACCGTTGCTATCTAATGATCATCAGTACATGTTCATTTTGTGAATTACATTTCTAGCCATTTAATGATTTGACTCTAAGGTTGGTCATTATCCTTTGAGGGATCAGCACACTACCATGATAAGTGTATGAGATCTATTTCATTTCAAGTTCTATCCCAAACACAACTAATTTTAATCAATCCTATTGTGAACTGATCCTAATCCGATCTTGAGTGAACATGCATCAAGATGATAATTTCAATCTGAGATTTCAGTTAGTCACTTATCTAGTGCTAATATTGCGAGTTTATATGAAATTTTTGATAATTGATTCAAAGTTATCTATCCCACTAATTTTGATCGAGAAGAATAAGATTTTGGATTTATATTACTCAATGGACTGAGCATCTGGAAGGCCTAGATCTCTTAAATTTCGAGGACGAAATTTTTATAAGGGGGAGAGAATGTGAGATAACGCCCCTTTTGGAAGGGGCCAGAGCAGGGGATCGCAAACGCGATCCCCTCCATCTTCTCCAGGCGTAGAGATGCTGTGGGCATCCCGCGGCTGCACCGCGGTCGTCCTGTTGGAAATTGTATCCTAAATGTCAATCGTCAGTATATTGATGATTGAATTTTGTAAATGAATTGATAAATTAATAAAGTGTTATTTAGCATTATTCATCATTTCATTGTATATCTTCAAATGAACTCTTATATGATGAAGTTCTTAGGACTTATTTTATGATAAAGGAGGATTTATCCTCAAATCCTTAAACCTGTTCGCGACCAAATGATATGCTGTTCCTAGGACGACAGCATTATCGAGATTAGGTCGTTGTGTGATATATACGTTGGTTGTCCTCTTAACCAAGGAGTGTGGAGACACTGATATGTCGCACAGGTGAAGTATAGGAGTACATTTCACTGAACGTGACCAATTTCGGAACACTCTACTGTCAAGAGATGTTCCAAGTGGATATGGGTATAAGTATCTCTCAGACTTGAGATTACCACAGTGATTAGCAAGCAACTCACTGTACTTTGGTACCGAACTAGCAGAACTTCTAATTTTGAAATGGAAGGTTACTGGGTGTAGTCAAGTACTTGCGAAATTGGTTCATGAGTCGAGATGGAATTGATCCCTCCTGAAAATAGGAGATAATGCTCTGTGTTCAATTTAGCAAAATCTTGGCCAGGATAATCCTTGTGAGGAGTCACAGGATTTCTATAGTTGATCACATAGAGGATGTACGTATTATAGAGTTGACAGAACTCTGAGGTCATCCTGGCATTAGGAGTCAAAGGGATGAATAATACAGTAACCATAGTCCAGGGTTTCAGAATATTAGCTTCGCATATATTCGGCCTATCCAGATGTCGGGTACCATTGCTAGATGGTCATTTCGATTAGTACAAGAAGTTGTTCTTGTGCTACCATCTTAGATTCGAACCTATGGGGTCACACGCATAGAAGTTTATAGGTTGATCAAATGGCTGATTGATGATAAAGAATCATTCAGGGATAATTTAGTCAATTCGATTGACAAATTATCCTAAGCAAAAGTTGCATTAAAACAATCATTAAATTATTGGAGGATTAATTAGCAATTAGATTGCTAATGAACTCAATTTGATTGAGTAATTGGGCTTTGGTTGAGCCAAATTGAATAGGATTCAATTTAGGCTACATCAGGGTTTGACCTAATTGGATTGGGTTCAACCCAAGTAGATTGAGCTTGACCCAATTGATGGAACTTGATCCAATTGGATTGGGCTTGATCCCAATCAATTAGAAGACCTTATTTTATGAGGATTCTGAGTCCAAATAATCGGAATTGGATAAGAAGAAGAATTCCTAAATTTTAGGAACCTATCCTTATCCTTCTTGGAGAAGAATGATACCTTGATATATCCCTAAGATTTTCCATGCCTATCCTCTTTGTTTTTGGCCAAAAATTGGCGTGACAAGAGAGGAGGCGTGGGGCTATATTTTCTATAAAAATGGCACCTTAAATCTTCATAAAATGATTTATATGAATTTCCTAATTTGTAGGGATTGCATGGCGCATGAAATAGGGTGGTCTGTGGCTGAAATTTGAACGCATGAATTTCTATCTTTTAGGAATCCAAAATGCACAAAATTTGGATATGTTTATCTCCTCTTAGCTTCCAAGTAACCAGATTTTTTTGGAAATTTTATCAGCCAAATTAATTAGCTAAATTAGGTGTGAGGCGTGGGGGGGTCTTTTGGCTATAAAAGACCCCCACGACTAGGGTTCAATATATACAATATTTAGAGGTTTCAAAAATTCTGAAAAAAAATTTCTGAGGGCCTCCATCCCTTCTTCTCCTTCTTAATCATGTCCATCCTCCATCTTCTTAAAGAACAATCAAAGGTTGAGTGTTTAGAAGGAGAAAGCTTCAGCCACTGCAGCGTTCCTGCGCGAGCTAGCACTCCCGCGGAAAACGATCTACCAAGGGCTTCGCGTGGACAATCTATAGAGGCTGGACATATGTGCAGCTGCAAAGCATGATCAAGGAGTCATCCAAGACCTCCAAGGAATCAGATATGAGATTTGATCTCATTAAAGTTAAGATTAGATCTTAAATATGGTTGCTGAAATTTCAGGATTGCTGAAATTTCAGAATTATATGTTAGACATACAATCATTGTTTCATGCTTTACATAAACATTTAAATCATGGTTTTTGATTTTGTTGTAGAGATCTGATCTCTAGCATGCATGAACATTAAATAGTTTAATTTTTAAATGCTTCCGCTGTAATTTTTTAAAAAATAAATGCATGCAGCCCGCAAGGGTTCCTTTCACGTCCCGCGTCCACCCCACGGCTGCACGAGTGGCTTCTGATTTCGCCCCACTGCCGTGAAAATCACAGCCGAGAGCCATTGAAATGGGGTGATAAAACCCCTGTTCCTCCTCCTCCAGAGATCACCCGAGCCCTCCTTCCTCTCCTCCATCTCCTCCTCTTCCTCTCCTCCCTTCTTCTCCTCCCTCTGGTCTTGCTTCCCAAGCGGTCTGCGTGCCGCCTTGGCCAACCACCATCACCACCCGAGTCCCCTGTTTTTCGATCTATTTTGCCCGTACCCCACCGCCATCGCCGCTGCTAACTGCCGGACCGAGCCACCTGCGGCCGGGATCCGCTGCCTCCGTCAACCACCGGTAAGCCTCTTCTTCTTGCTATTCATTTTATTGCCAAATAGCTTTGATTCTTCCCTTTGTTTTGGCCCCAAACCGAGACCACTTCGGTCTCTTTCTCGATGGCGGCCACCGCAGCAGCCGCCGGCCACCACTGCGACTGGCTGGCCATTCACTGGAGGATGGCCTCTGCCACCCAGGACGGCCACCCTGCCGGCTCTCCTCCTCCCCTGTCCCTTCTGCTGTCTATAGGGGTTTGGGGAAGAAGGCCTCATCGTGGGCCAAACTGGGCCAAGCTTGGGCCTTATTCATTGTGGGCCCAACTTGGGCCCAGTTCAGTTGTGATGGGCCCAGATGGCATACCCATTGTGGGCCCAACTTGGGCCCAATTCAGCCTTGTTGGTCCTATTTGGACCGTACCCTTTGTGGGCCCAAGTTGGCCCAGTTCAGACCCGAAATCCGAAATCCAGTTCAGACCCGAAATCTGAAATCCAGTTCATACCCGAAATCTAAAATCCAGCTTAGATCTGAAACTCGAAACTCGAATTCGTTTGGCCAATAAAATGGGATTTTATAGTTAAGCCCTTGATAGTATATTATTTTCTTCTGCAATCTAGGTTTGATCCCTCTAAGAAAATTGTATTACATAAAGGTCCTCAAATATATTATTTAGTCCCTTCACTCAAGTTTTATTATAGAACAGTACTCTGTAGTTAAGTATTAGTCCCTGCAATGAATTTTATTATATAAATAATCCATTTAGAGGCCAACTTTGGGGCCCTATTGGATCAGGTCTATGCAGGCCCATTGGGCCGTATCCGTTGTGGACCCTACCGGGTCATGCCCATTATAGGCCAATTCTGGGTCTTGTTTGGCCGTGTCCAATAGTATTATTTTTTGTTTTTGTTTAGCTATGAAATTAATAGAGAAATTAATTAAACTTAAACAGGTGAACCTGATCTGCCTACCTGAAGAAGGAGTTAAGCGAGAAGAGATAAGTAATTTAATACTTCAAGTGTGATTTCCAAAGTAATTAATAAATTGATTAAATTTTGACATATGTTTTGTATTTAGTAAAATGGGTCAGGTATGTTAAATTTTATTTGAAAATTATGTTATATGCTCTGAAATTCGTAAAATATGATTGGACAATTTATGAAATCTATTTTTGTATATATGCATTCTCAGCATGGTTATGACATGTTCTGTTCTGTTCTGGCCCCGCCAATGGGGATTATACGTTGAACCTATCAACTTGTAATCTGTGAGGAACCACCTTCGACACCGTGCCACCGGTGATTAGAATAGTGGTTTTTGGATACCGTTACCACCAGTGACTAACAATAGTAGTTTTGGCACTTTGTGCAACCCATGCCACTAGGTTACGTGGCCGTAGCCTATTATGTTGAGATTCTGGTATCAGAGTTTTTTTGTAAAAATAATAATAAGTTTTTGGAAAGAAAAAAATGATGTTATTTATGATTTATTCCCAGTCATTGTATTTTGTATTTTGATCTGATATGCTTTGACCCCACTTTGGGGTATTTTGTTGCTTACTGGGCTAGTGTAGCTTATTATTCTGTTTTCTCTATTTTTCAGATCCAAAGACTTGATCGTACGGGATTGGGGGAGTGCATTAGATTTTTCGATGATTCCTTCAGTTATTAGCATTTTAATTAGATTAGCTTGAACATTTGAATTATGTTGGCATATGCTATTTTGAAATTTTGTAAGACTGCTTTTGACTAACTTCAATATTTATGTTAATTTTAAGTATTTGTATTTGCTTCGATATGATCAGCTGCCTTGCACGCCTGTGCGGCCCGCCGTGCGAGCATGCGACATCTGCGGGCGTGCGGCGTTTGCTGCGCTCCGAGCTTGGGGCGTGACAGTTAGACCATTGAAGTAGTCGGGAAGGGTGGTCGTGATTTGCTTTGTATTGTTTTATAAAGTAGTAATAAAATGGTTTCAGTTGTCCGCCAATTCCAGTAGACCGTGGCCATAGGCAACGTTCCAAAAGACAAAAGTATAACTTGATCTATAACCAGTGATGGTCGGTGAGAACAGCTGATGGAATAGATCAATATTCGCCGCCTTTGACGGTACAACGGTTCGGCCAGCTAAATAGATAAGGCTTGTTCGTAGTCTAATCATGAACCAGTTCAGCCATTTTTATTATAATTTAATGAATTACTTATTTCTTTCATTTTATGCTAGTATGGACATATGTGATGCATGTGAAAGATGTTAATAAATTTAAAGACATGGTCATCAATTGTTTATTGAGACATTCCTCCTCCAACTTTATTTCTGTTGCCATGGAAAATTGAACATTTCAATTCTATGTCGGAAGAACGGTTCAAAGAAAGATTCAATGCTGGGAGCCTTCATGAAAAAGTTCGGGCACTAGACCCCAGTGAAATTTAGCTACTTCGATGTGGAGAAGATGGCCTTTTCCTTCAGTCACAGAATAGGTCAAGGTAGTTACGGTGCAACGTACAAAAGGAAGCTTGATAATAATCGATCGGTGGCTTTGAAGATCTTGAAGAGTTCTGATGGCAACAGCAGGGAATTCTTCAACGAGGTTATCAACATTCCTTGCACTTATCATGACAACATTGTGAGTTTACTAGGCTTTTGTTTAGAAGGGTTCACAAGAATTATCATATATGAGATCATGGCCAATGGACCACTTGAAAAATTCATTTATATTAAGAAACAAATTATTCTAGATCTGAAATGGGTGGAGCTATTGGAGATTGCAATTGGCAACGCATGGGGCTTAGAGTATCTCCACCATGGCGCAACATCGGAATTCTACATTTTGCTATTAAACCACATAACAAACTACTAGATGAAGATTTTCATCCAAAAATATCCTACTTTCGGCTTGCTAAAATTGTGCTGCTCGGCTGATAACATCAGATCAATGGTCAAATCTTGAGAGACTGTAGGGTACATTAATTGCCCGTGAGGTCTTCTCAAGGAATTTTAGAGGCATCTCTAGCAAATCCATTGTTTATAGCTATGAGATGATTGTGCTTGAAATGGTTGGAGAAAGAAGAAATGTTGAAGTTCAAGCAGACAACATTAGTGAGATCCACTTCCCACATTGGATTTACAAGCATCTCAACATGGATGAAATTTTGAAACCTTTCGGGGCCATGACCAAAGTGGAAGAAGAGATCGCCAAAAAATCATTCTAGTTGATTTATGGTGCATCCAAACTAAGCCGATAGATAGGCTCTCGATGAGTAAGGTTCCAAATATGTTGGAAGGATTGTTGACATGCTAGTTCTATTTCCCTCTTAAGATGAATAAAGCATTCCCAGACAAATCATTCTCATGAAATAGCATCAATAGTTACTTGTTAGAATGGACCTAACATATTTGAACATATAATAGGTATGCTGCCCATAGTGCTGTAGTCATCCATTAATTTCCTGTGTCAGATAAAGATTTTAGAGATGTGGTTCTAAAGGCCTAATAATTCTTTTAACCTTCAACACATTTATATTTTACTTTCATATTTAAGGAAATCAAGGAAAAAAATTACAAATTTCAAAGTTTAAGATTTCTTTAGCAAAAGCTCATCTAAAATATATATATTAGTTTTTACGGATATTTTTGGAGTCCAAAGGTGCATAGGTCATAACTCCGGGATCAGTTGGAATGACTTGCTTCTAAAACTGTTGCTGGTGGTCCAAACCGAGAACGATTGGCACAGCGGTGTGAACGGGGTTCCCTTTGAGTTGCTTTGGTTGCGCTCCGCCCTCCGCCGTGAAACCTGCAAGCAAGCCTCGCACCACCACCGGGGTAGTGGGGGCCCTCCGACGATCAAGTCAGAGGAGATTGAAGGAGAAGGAGAAGGAGAAGGTAGCAGGTGAGATGATACTCTGGAAGATATATCTTACCCTCCCCCTTCCCCCCCAGCCTCATATATATCAGGCTGGGGGGTTTTTCCGGGGATTCGTCATCGTGTGGCACGATGGGGCTGCCACCGACATGGCCGTTACAGGGCGTCGTGGGGCAGCGCTGGGTACAGCCAAGGCAGGGCATAGTGGAGCTCCGCTTTGTACGGCTGTTACAGAGGATCGTGGGGCAGCGCCGGATACGGCCGTTGCAGGGAGTAGTGGAGCAGGGGGCCGCGGCGTGCCTCAGAGGAACAGTCTGTTGTTGTCGAGAGATTGCCGACTCGGGGTCGGATTGCTGGATCAAGGGGCAGCCGACTCGGGGTCGGGCTGCGGAGCCGAAGATATCCGACCCGAGGTCGGATTGCTGGATCAAGGGGCAGCCGACTCGGGGTCGGGCTGCGGAGCCGAAGATATCCGACCCGAGGTCGAATTGCTGGATCAAGGGGCAGCCGACTCGGGGTCGGGCTGCGGAGCCGAAGATATCCGACCCGAGGTCGGATTGCTGGATCAAGGGGCAGCCGTAGTCTTCCTGGGCGCGCGTGCCGGTCACGTGGGGCATGGTGGCTAAGTTCCCCCGTAACAGTAGCCCCCCACTCCCGAGCCTGGAACCAGGAGGGGAACGGGTGAAGGGAGTGATGCTTCGAGATTGCCGCCATCCCTCGGAAAGGCGCGCGCGCTCCGAGCTTCCCGCCTTCTTTATGGCATATGGCAGTTGTCGGTGATCTGGCGGTCTGCGGATTTCGGCGGACATCCTTCCTCTTTTTAACTCTCGGTAGCGCCTCGCCGACTCCTGACTCTTGAAGTTCCTCCGGCGCTAGGCCAGGCATCCGAGGGTTAGGCCTCAGGAAATTCATCCGGCGCTAGGCCAGGCATCCGAGGGTTAGGCCTCAGGAAATTCTTCCGGCGCTAGGCCAGGCATCCGAGGGTTAGGCCTCAGGAAATTCTTCCGGCGCTAGGCCAGGCATCCGAGGGTTAGGCCTCAGGAAATTCATCCGGCGCTAGGCCAGGCATCCGAGGGTTAGGCCTCAGGAAATTCTTCCGGCGCTAGGCCAGGCATCCGAGGGTTAGGCCTCAGGAAATTCATCCGGCGCTAGGCCAGGCATCCGAGGGTTAGGCCTCAGGAAATTCTTCCGGCGCTAGGCCAGGCATCCGAGGGTTAGGCCTCAGGAAATTCTTCCGGCGCTAGGCCAGACATCCGAGGACTGAGCCTTGGGGAATTCCGCTCGTTGGTCGGCCAAGGCTGGCGCAAGCCGAGGCGACCGGTCGGGGCTTCAGGCTAGTCTACTCCCGGGATGATCATCGGGTTAGCCTGGCATCCGAGGGCCGAGCCTCGGGGAATTCCGCTCGTTGGTCGGCCAAGGCTGGCGCAAGCCGAGGCGACCGGTCGGGGCTTCAGGCTAGTCTGCTCCCGGGATGATCATCGGGTTAGCCTGGCATCCGAGGGCCGAGCCTCGGGGAATTCCGCTCGTTGGTCGGCCAAGGCTGGCGCAAGCCGAGGCGACCGGTCGGGGCTTCAGGCTAGTCTGCTCCCGGGATGATCATCGGGTTAGCCTGGCATCCGAGGGCCGAGCCTCGGGAAATTCCGCTCGTTGGTCGGCCAAGGCTGGCGCAAGCCGAGGCGACCGGTCGGGGCTTCAGGCTAGTCTGCTCCCGGGATGATCATCGGGTTAGCCTGGCATCCGAGGGCCGAGCCTCGGAAAATTTCGCTCGTTGGTCGGCCAAGGCTGGCGCAAGCCGAGGCGACCGGTCGGGGCTTCAGGCTAGTCTGCTCCCGGGATGATCATCGGGTTAGCCTGGCATCCGAGGGCCGAGCCTCGGAAAATTCTGCTCGTTGGTCGGCCAAGGCTGGCGCAAGCCGAGGCGACCGATCGGGGCTTCAGGCTAGTCTGCTCCCGGGATGATCATCGGGTTAGCCTGGCATCCGAGGGCCGAGCCTCGGGGAATTCCGCTCGTTGGCCACGCGCCTGTCGCTTGCCGCTCGACGGAATTTCTCCGTGGCCAGCTACGATCGTGTTTCTCCTATTCTCCAAGCGTCGCCTGGGGAACACCAGAAGGGTATTAAATGCTAATTGAGGCGTTACCTGGGAAATCGGATCGCCAGTTGCTGCTTGCAAGGAGTGTCAGTTAAGCGGCCGCGATACGCGCGCTCTTCAAGGCGGATGCGGCCTGGGCGCGAGCGGAGATACGTGGGCCGTGGGATACACACCGCCCGGAGTGTCCTGCATGAAGAATGCAATTAAGGAGAACGACGCTTAGGAGATCGTGGGAGGATACGCCTCGAGAGCTGGAACGGCTCCGGATTCGGTGCGCCCGCCTTTATTGGAGCCACCCGCATCGGAACGACCGGGGGGCCACAGTTTGGCTATAAATATAAGTGTAGGTGCGGTGGAGCCTGCCAAGCCGGAGCTGTTCAGGTTGCCATGGATCGTGGACCTCCTCTCCGGTGCGTGGCTGGGAAGCCCCTGCCGGAAGGACGGGAGGTGCGCCCCTCGCGACTTCCGCCAACTAGCCGTTTCATCTGGGATCAACGGGGAGATTCTCCCCGGTGGAACTCCGCCCTAGGCGTTTCATCCGGGATCACATCCCCCCTCTTTTCCGTCCCACCTCCCGATTGAGCTTTGCGCCAGACGCTTCATCCGGGATCGCGCCTCCTCGCGCTCTTCCCCCTTGTATTCCTTCCCTCCCCTTCTCTTGGGGAGGGCCGGAATATCCTTTGGAGGTGGCGTTCCTCTAGGAGCAGTGTGAACTCCTTCTTCGTCCACTTCTTCTTCGTCCGCGCCGGCTCTTCGTCTTTTGCGTGAGGCATCGATGGCGCCTCCGGGGACAAGCACCCACGCCCGGTGGGATTGCAGCTGCTTCGGGTGGAGGGTTCGGGATCCCGGATCTTCAACTCTACGGAGTCCCCACCTCTTCCTTACTTTCTTTACTCCCCAATCTCCCTCTGGGAATTCTTTGTAATCACACGAACACGCCATTGTGACCGGGAATTATTGAAATGAAAAGGACTATACATTTTTTGAACTGTCTTTCTGGCTTTGTCTTTCTACTGGTAATACACCCGTAGGTTAGCGGAATTCCAGCTCCTTGGAATTTCTCGACCATCTAGGGCCTCCAACTGGTAGGAGCCAGGTCGGTTTACCCAGCGAACCCTATACGGGCCTTCCCAATTTGGCGCCAGCTTCCCACCTTCCGCGGGTTGAGATGCTTTGGCTCGCCTTAGCACCAGATCTCCGATTCTGAAAAGTTTCGGTCGGACCTTGGAGTTATAATATCGGGCCACCCTCCGCTGATACATCGCCATCCGAACCTGCGCCATTTCTCTTGCTTCTTCCAAGAGGTCCAGGTTCCCTCGGAGTTGCTCCGAATTGGCCTCGGGTCGGTGCGCGGCCACCCGGGGCGAGGGGAGTCCGAGCTCCACGGGAACAACCGCTTCCGTGCCATAGGTTAGGCTGAAAGGTGTCTCCCCGGTAGGGGTCCGATGCGTGGTCCGATACGCCCAAAGGACATTCTCGAGTTCTTCGACCCAAGCTTGCCCCGTCCGACCGATTCGCGCCTTAATTCCTTGGAGGATTGTCCGATTTGTGACCTCGGCCTCACCGTTGGTTTGGGGATGCGACACAGATGTGAACCGATGCTCGATCCCGAACTCCTCGCAGAAATCACGGAAATGCTTGTTGTCAAACTGTCGACCATTATCCGAGATGAGGACTCGGGGTACCCCAAATCGGACAATGATGTTTTTCTTCACGAACTTCCGGACTTGCGCCTCCGTGATAGTGGCCAGCGGCTCTGCCTCCACCCACTTGGTGAAGTAGTCGATTGCAACAATCAAGAATTTTTGCTGGGCTGAAGCGACGGGGAATGGTCCGAGGATATCCATTTCCCACTGTGCGAAGGGCCAGGGTGCGGTGATTGGTGCCAAGGGGACAGAAGGGACTCTCTGGACGTTGGCGTGGCGCTGGCAGGCGTCTCATTTCCGTACATGATCCTTTGAGTCCTCCAACAAGGTAGGCCAATAATAGCCTTGCCTCATGATCTTGTGCGCCAAGGACCTAGCCCCCAAGTGCGATCCGCAAACGCCCTCGTGGACTTCGCCGAGGACGTAGGCCGCCTCCGAGGGGCGGAGGCACCTTAAGAGGGGGGCGGTAAACGAGGTCCGATACAGCCTCCCTTCATAGAGTACGTAGTGGGCGGACATCTTGACAAGTCGCCGAGCTTGATCTTCGTCTTCAGGGAGGATCCCTTCGGCGAGGTAGACGACGAGCGGGTCCATCCAAGACGGCTCCGGATCAATCGCCATCACCGCTCCAGCCTCGCCGATGCTCGGGGCCTCCAGGGTCTCCAGGTAGACTGCCCTCGACAAGTTGTGCGCCTCTGCGCTCACCAAGCGGGACAACCTGTCGGCCCTAGCATTTTTGCTTCTGGGGACCTGCTGGATGTCGACACTGCCGAGATCGGGAATGAGTGCTTGCACCTTCCGGACGTAGTTCTGCATGGTCGGGCTCCGGGCCTCGAACTCCCCACGGACCTGCCCGACCACCAGCTGGGAGTCGGTGAAGACCTTCAAACGCCGGATGCCGAGCTCCCTGGTGAGTTTGAGTCCCGTGACTAGGGCCTCGTACTCCGCCTCGTTGTTGGTCACTGAAAATCCCAATCTCAAGGCATACTCGGCTATCACTCCATCAGGACTGGTAAGGACCAGCCCGGCTCCTCCACCCTCGGGGTTCGACGACCCATCGATGTGAAGCGTCCAGGTCGGGAGGTCGAGGCTGGGCGTTTCCGGCAGTCTAGGTTCCGCCTCCTGCACCGTGCACTCAGCGAGGAAATCCGCGAGCACCTGGGCCTTGATGGCGGGTCGAGGCTGGTAGCGGATGTCGAACTCACCGAGTTCTATTGCCCACTTCACCAGCCGTCCCGCATTCCCGGGGTTGCTGAGGATCTGTCGTAGTGGTTGATCAGTTAAGAGGGTGACAGAATGGGCCTGGAAATAGGGGCGGAGTCTCCTGGTCGCGGTCAGCAGCGCGAAGGCGATCTTCTCAGCCTTCGTATACCGCGTCTCGGCATCCCGTAGGACCCGGCTGATGTAGTACACGGGCTTCTGGAGCTTTGCCTCTTCCCGAACCAGCACCGCACTGACCGCGGTTGGGGAGACCGCCAGATAGAGGTAGAGCATCTCCCCTTCTTGCGGCTTGGACAGTAGGGGAGGAGACGCCAGGTATTCCTTGAGCTGGTCGAATGCTGCTTGACATTCGGCCGTCCAGAGAAAGTCTTTCGGGCGTTTTAACACCTTGAAGAATGGTTGGCAGCGTTCGGCCGATTTTGCCACAAATCGTCCAAGCGCGGCGACCCTTCCAGCGAGCTCCTGAACCTTCTTTACTTTGGTCGGAGGGGACATACCTTGGATGGCCTTGATTTTGTCCGGGTTGGCTTCGATACCCCGCTGGTTGACAATGAAACCGAGGAACCTCCCGGCCGAAGCGCCGAAGGCGCACTTCGCTGGGTTCAGCTTTATGCGAAACTTTCGCAAGGTGGTGAAAGTCTCCTCCAAATCCGCGATGTGCTGGTCTGCGTGGCGGCTCTTCACCAGCATATCGTCCACGTACACCTCCATGTTCCGGCCGATTTGCTCTTTGAAGATTTTGTTGACGAGGCGCTGGTAAGTGGCGCCAGCATTCTTCAGACCGAAGGGCATTACCTTGTAGCAGTACAGCCCCCGGTCTGTTATAAAGGCAGTTTTCTCCTCGTCCTGTGGGGCCATCATTATCTGGTTGTAACCGGAGAAGGCGTCCATGAAAGACAGCAGCTGATATCCGGAAGTCGCGTCGACCAGTTGGTCTATTCGCGGAAGCGGAAAGCTATCCTTAGGGCACGCCTTGTTCAGGTCGGTATAGTCGACGCACATCCTCCACTTTCCGCTCGCCTTCCGGACAAGTACAACATTTGCCAGCCACTCGGGGTAGCTTACCTCCCTTATGAATCCTGCCTCCAAGAGCTTGTCTACCTCCTGGTCGACCACCCGGATCCGATCCGGGGCACAGTGTCTCTTCTTCTGCTTTATTGGTCGGTGGGTCGGGTCGACGTTGAGGGCGTGAGAAATGACCTCCGGGTCGATCCCAGGTACATCGGCCACCGACCAGGCAAATACATCGGTATTGGCTCGGAGGAATTCCACCAACCGGGCCCGAGCTCCCGGATCGAGATTGGCGCCGACCCGGACCGCCCGGTCGGGGCGGCCTTCCTCGAGGGGGACTTCGACCACACCCTCGGCCGGCTCCCCCTGCCGCAAGGCCACCTCGTCTCTGGCATCAAGGGACTCGACGCTTAGGGCTTCCACGGGCTTCTTCCCTTTGAGGGTTGCTAGAAAACATTGCCGTGCGGTCGGTTGGTCACCTCGGACCTCTCCGATCCCGACCGCCGTGGGGAACCGCATGAGCAAGTGGTACGTGGAGACCACCGCGCGAAGGGCGTTCAGCCCGGGTCGCCCGAGGATAGCGTTGTAGGCCGAGGGAACACGGACGACCAAGAACCCGAGTCGCACCGTGGCTTCTGCGGGTGCGACGCCCGCAGTCACAGGCAGCTCAACGACACCTTCCGCCGGGACAGCGTCACCGGTGAATCCTACGAGGGGGGTGGACATTTTGTGCAACAACTGTCTGGACAAGCTCATCTTTTGGAAGGCCTCGTAAAACAAAATATCAGCTGAGCTTCCACTATCCACAAGAACACGCCTTACATCATAGTTTGCCATAGTGAGGGAGATCACCATGGCGTCATCGTGGGGAGTCTGAACCCCCTTTACATCCTCATCAGAAAAGGTGATTACATTGCCGACCCTCTGCCTCTTTACGACGGCCGTCCCTGACGCTTCCGTCGAGCCCCCTGCGTTCCTCACGGGCCGAGAGCAGCCCCCAGTGATAGTGTGGATCACGCCCACAACGGGTCGATTCTGCTCCCGAGGCTCCGGAGGAGCCGGGTCGGCCGGACGCGGGTCTGCGGGGGGACGTCGGTCGCTCACATATCGACCGAGACGCCCCCGACGGATAAGAGCCTCGATCTCGTCCCGAAGCTGGAAGCAGTCCTCTGTGTCGTGGCCGTGGTCTCGGTGGTACTCACAGTACGCCCGGGAGGGCCTCTTTCCAGGGATCCTTCGTATCTGTCTCGGGGCCGGGAGGTCCTCCCGCCCCTTGATCTCCATAAGGATCTGGGCCCGGGGAGTCAGGAGAGGGGTGTACCGGTTGAAACGTCGGGGCGGAGAACGAGGGCGTGAGGCGCCGTGGTTCTTCGCCGGCGACGGGCTTCTGCGCCGACGCTGGGGCGTCGGGCTCCTCCTCTGGCATGCCTCTTTCCGCCTTTTCTTCCCAAGCTTTGGAGGGATCTCGGCAGCCTCCTTGCTCTGGTGGGCGGCCGCCTCCTCGGCGTCCGCATACTGGTTCGCCCGGGACAACAACTCTGGGAAGCTCCGCGGCAGGCGTTTGTCCAGGGAGAAGGTGAGCCTGCCCTTCCGGAAGCCACGCTTCAGGGCTGAAAGAGCTACCTCCTGACTCAGGTTTCGGACCTCCAGCGTAGCCCTGTTGAAGCGGGTAAGATAATCCCGCAGGCTTTCTCCCTCGTTTTGCCGGACGTCAAAGAGGGAGTCGGAGACCAGTCGCCGCCGGCTACTGACGGCGAAATGAGTGATGAAGAGGCGAGTGAACTGGTCGAAAGACCGGATTGAGTCAGCCTCCAGCCCGGCGAACCACGCCCTCGCCGGGCCACGGAGGGTTGCCGGGAAGGCCTTGCAGAGAAGGGGATCTGATGCTCCGTGGAGGAGCATAAGGGTCCTGAAACTCTCGACGTGATCCCGCGGGTCTGCCGCCCCGTCATAGGGCTCGATCGCCGGCATTTTGAACCCCGGGGGATTCGGGGTCCGCAGGATCCTCGAGGCAAGCGCCGGCTGGGAGGAGATCTCTAAGTCGGCGAAGGGATCTTTGGAATGGCCCTTCAGGACCTGGAGTTGTCGGTGGAGATCGTCCACCCGCCGGTCCAGGGAGCGCGACCGGTGGGTGGGAGACAAGGAGCGGCGAGTGGGGGACCGACTGGAGCGCGGGTTCCTCGAGGACTGGGGGGTCTGGGAACGCGCCTGGGCCCGCCTCTCGTACCCCTCGCAGCTCCGATGGGAAGGTCCCGGCAGAATAGACCGTGCTCGAGAATCCTCCTCGCGCCGGCGCTCCTCCCCATGGGAGAGGAAGGAGCGCGGGTTGAGGAGGACAGGCGAGCGCTCAGGGAGCAGTGGCTCCTGAGCCCGCTGCGGCGCCCGGGACATCGCACCCTGCAGATTCTGCACCGCCTCCGCGAGGGTGCGAACCTGCTGGGCTAGCTGGTCGAACTGGGCGGCTTCGACCGTCTGAGTGGGCGGTGGGGTGGTGGAGTGTTGCTGAGAGTGTGTTGGAGATGCAGCGGCCTCCCGGCCGGAGGCGCGAGTGGCCCCGCGACCAGAAGCATTGGAAGCTCCACGACCACCTCGCCGTGCCATTACGATCGCTCTGAGATCCGTCCCTTCCTCTAGCGCCAACTGTTGCTGGTGGTCCAAACCGAGAACGATTGGCACAGCGGTGTGAACGGGGTTCCCTTTGAGTTGCTTTGGTTGCGCTCCGCCCTCCGCCGTGAAACCTGCAAGCAAGCCTCGCACCACCACCGGGGTAGTGGGGGCCCTCCGACGATCAAGTCAGAGGAGATTGAAGGAGAAGGAGAAGGAGAAGGTAGCAGGTGAGATGATACTCTGGAAGATATATCTTACCCTCCCCCTTCCCCCCCAGCCTCATATATATCAGGCTGGGGGGTTTTTCCGGGGATTCGTCATCGTGTGGCACGATGGGGCTGCCACTGACATGGCCGTTACAGGGCGTCGTGGGGCAGCGCTGGGTACAGCCAAGGCAGGGCATAGTGGAGCTCCGCTTTGTACGGCTGTTACAGAGGATCGTGGGGCAGCGCCGGATACGGCCGTTGCAGGGAGTAATGGAGCAGGGGGCCGCGGCGTGCCTCAGAGGAACAGTCTGTTGTTGTCGAGAGATTGCCGACTCGGGGTCGGATTGCTGGATCAAGGGGCAGCCGACTCGGGGTCGGGCTGCGGAGCCGAAGATATCCGACCCGAGGTCGGATTGCTGGATCAAGGGGCAGCCGACTCGGGGTCGGGCTGCGGAGCCGAAGATATCCGACCCGAGGTCGGATTGCTGGATCAAGGGGCAGCCGACTCGGGGTCGGGCTGCGGAGCCGAAGATATCCGACCCGAGGTCGGATTGCTGGATTAAGGGGCAGCCGTAGTCTTCCTGGGCGCGCGTGCCGGTCACGTGGGGCATGGTGGCTAAGTTCCCCCGTAACAGGTGGAGCTATTGGAGATTGCAATTGGCAACGCATGGGGCTTAGAGTATCTCCACCATGGCGCAACATCGGAATTCTACATTTTGCTATTAAACCACATAACAAACTACTAGATGAAGATTTTCATCCAAAAATATCCTACTTTCGGCTTGCTAAAATTGTGCTGCTCGGCTGATAACATCAGATCAATGGTCAAATCTTGAGAGACTGTAGGGTACATTAATTGCCCTTGAGGTCTTCTCAAGGAATTTTAGAGGCATCTCAAGCAAATCCATTGTTTATAGCTATGAGATGATTGTGCTTGAAATGGTTGGAGAAAGAAGAAATGTTGAAGTTCAAGCAGACAACATTAGTGAGATCCACTTCCCACATTGGATTTACAAGCATCTCAACATGGATGAAATTTTGAAACCTTTTGGGGCCATGACCAAAGTGGAAGAAGAGATCGCCAAAAAATCATTCTAGTTGATTTATGGTGCATCCAAACTAAGCCGATAGATAGGCTCTCGATGAGTAAGGTTCCAAATATGTTGGAAGGATTGTTGACATGCTAGTTCTATTTCCCTCTTAAGATGAATAAAGCATTCCCAGACAAATCATTCTCATGAAATAGCATCAATAGTTACTTGTTAGAATGGACCTAACATATTTGAACATATAATAGGTATGCTGCCCATAGTGCTGTAGTCATCCATTAATTTCCTGTGTCAGATAAAGATTTTAGAGATGTGGTTCTAAAGGCCTAATAATTCTTTTAACCTTCAACACATTTATATTTTACTTTCATATTTAAGGAAATCAAGGAAAAAAATTACAAATTTCAAAGTTTAAGATTTCTTTAGCAAAAGCTCATCTAAAATATATATATTAGTTTTTACGGATATTTTTGGAGTCCAAAGGTGCATAGGTCATAACTCCGGGATCAGTTGGATTGACTTGCTTCTAAACCACTGGATTGTCGGTCATCTTTGTTTTCGGACTCTTAGTCATCTATGCTTTCAAATGATGATACTTTCAGCCTTCAACTAGTGCAGACCAGTTTTCAACCCTTGATTTCTTTACCCTATTCCTTTTATAAGTTAAGATGGTTCTGTTCCTTTAGTTGGTGAAAGCTTGTAATACCTACTCTATTTTGGTTTTTCTGAAGTTGTATATCTCTACTCTTTGGTACTCCTCCCTCTTAGGTGTAGCAGCAGGAGCATCATCTAGTATATCTACTTTTTCAATTCCTTAATAAAGGCAGGGTGGTTATTACCTCTCTTATCATCAAAAAAAAAAGAGGAAAAAGAGAGACTTTCTTGTAAACTAGAATCTTTCACTACAAATTAAAACAGAGTTTTACCTATCAAATTTGTTGATGGGTGGCCCATAAAAAAAAAATTGGCAAAATACTTTTCTAATAGCTTTATCTAATTTATTCGTATTATAAAATAGATAAAAGGTTAAATTAGATGATGCTATGTGATAACTGGGACAACAAAATCAAGCTCGATCTTGGAGTTCAAATAACTGGGACAACAGATAGTGTCCTGAATTATGGTACATTAATTTATATAGTACTTAATTTGGAGAAAGGCTAGGAAAGAAGCAAACAACCTGCTTCCATTAGAAGACAATGACACAGGATCACTCCCAGTAATGGTTAGAAAATAGATACTAGTGTTGTTCCAATTGTCCAGCATAAAGATACAGTCGACAAAACAGACTGCCAAGTCAAAGTAAACCAGCATCCAGCAACTCCCTTGTTCAATCCTCGATCATTAAGCTATCACCTCAAGCTGGATTAAACACTTCGAGATGCAACCGAGTTGACAACTTTCTAGGACATATTGCAGAAGTAAAAATGGCCCTCTGGGGTCTGTTGGAAGCAGCTACCATTGAAGGTTGGTGCAAGAACCTAGCAAACTTGCCAGCGAGCAAACAGAGCAAGAGAGAACAATGATGCATTGGCAGGCTTGAAAGATGGGTGATCTTTTCAAGATAACAGGTCTGGGCTCTGCACTTTCGATAGGGCCTTATGAAGTTAAATTATATAGAATACGATGCACGTACACCAAACAAATGAACACCTCTAAACCAGCGGGTGTTCTTATTGGTCGACTAAACAGACACCTATTTAACCATATGCCAAACAATGGCTTTGTGGAAGCAATTCACAAGATGAACCATATGTGCTGACACTTGCACTACGCCGTTTGTGGCCTTCTTCACTAGTTGTTAGCCACCCAGAACTGAGCCTGGAGATACTTGATCGTATCCTTGCCCACTTGGAAGGCCTTGGCCAAAACCGCATCAGAGATGGGTGGGTTTGATCCAAAGACTGCATTGGCTATAGTGATCACTCCAGGGTTCTGGCTGCTTAAGGCTGCAACGGCCACGGCAGGTGTTGGACCGTAGTTGAATTGGAAATGGATTAGACCTTCGGGAAACACAAAGACATCACCCTTCTTGAGCATCTTAGTGAAGAGAAGGTTGCCGTTGTTGGTGTTGGATGTGACAAAGCCGACATAGAGCGTGCCTTCTAACACTGTAAGGATCTCGGTGGCCTGGGGATGGGTGTGTGGTGGGTTGAGACCGTAAGGTGCATAGTCTATTCGAGCCAAGGAGATGCCGAGGGTGTTGAGCCCTGCAATTTGGTTCACATTCACCAGCGTCATCTTAGACCCAAGCTGGTTCGACGTGTTGTCAGGCATATCGAGGCCGGAGAAGAAGAAGTCGTCCGCTGTCACGTGCATTGGTGGCTTGCAAACAAAACCATTCACAAGGACGGCATCCGAAGGAAGAAGCTAAGCAACAAAGGGTAACTCGTAAACCATTATGTTGAAACCAGTAAAAGATAAGAGTGAAGAGTAATTACTAGGGGACTTGAGGTCAGCAACGCAGAAGTCTTGAAGTTGGCTGGGATCGGAGGCCATCACACGAGAGGAAGCCAGGTCAAGGAGAGCAAAGAGGAGGATATGGCAAACCATCTCTTTCCTATACGAAATTAAATCTTTAGAGGAAATGAGGGTATTTGGCGGCATAAGAAGGCGTGGAGAGGATCGGTATAGATAGACCAGGAGATGGAACTAGTCATGCTCTAATAACGCAGTAGAAAAGTCCATGAGGTTAGGTCAGGGGCGGCTCAATACATTTGGGGGCCCAAGGCGAACTCATTAAAAGAGGCCTTTTTTATTATTATTTAAATAATAAATTTTTTTTAATAAGTATAAAAATATTTTAAAAGATTAATTAGTAAACTAGCTTAGAAGCTAACAGAGGATAATCATCTAACTTGACAGTCTTGAGTCTTGACTAAATAAAAATCAATAGAAATGTCTCACCGGTCACCACTGCCTGGGAGAGTGGGAGGCTGGGATCAGAGTTCAGATTAAGTGGGATTTGGGAATGTGGGATGCTCACGGAGGACGGTGGACCAGAGGAGCGGAGGCTGCGGAGCCGAGCTGCCGAGTGCCGAGGAGGCCGGAGCGGCGAAGCCCGGAGGTCGGAGGAGCCGAGGACGGCGTGGAGAGCTGGAGAGGACTCCTCTCAGAGGAGATCCGGCCGACAACTCGCCACTCGCCGGGTCTTCCATCGGCCGGAGCCCGTTGGTTGGAGGACGAGGGAGCCGAGGACGGCGACGTCGGCCAGGAGAAGAGATCCGGCCGGCGGTCCAACAAGAGCAAGAGAGGAGATCCGGCCGGCGGCTCGCCACTCGCCGGGTTCTGCCTTCTTGGAGCTGGAGGAGGAGGACCGAGTCACCGAGGGGCGAGGACGGTGGAGTCGTGGAGAGATGGAGGCTCGGAGGTCGGAGTCGGAGGAGCCGAGGACGGCGTCGGCGAGGAAAGATGGAGCGGTGTTGGCGTGCTGCGGTGGAGCCTGGAGAGGACTTCGGAGCACTGAGAACCGAGCTTCCGAGTCTGCCGAGAACCAGAGAACGGGAGATTGGGATTTGGGAGAAGGTTGAACTAATAAAAAAGAAAGCACCGGCAGCAGAGAACTGAGAAGGGGGGAGAAAATTCCCGTTGCTTGTCATTTGTCAACTGCCGTAGCCGTTGCCCAGCCCAGCCAGCCTGTCGTCGAGGAGACGCCGAAGGGCGAAGAGGATGCACTGTAGCGGCGTAGCCTGATTACCTGGTACTGGTAGGCGGTAGCCTATGCACTGTAGCGGCCTATCAGGCTATCAGCCTATGCTGCTATGCATTAAATAAAAAAAAAAAGTGCAGTGGGATGGGGGCCTTCCCCAGGTTGGGGGCCTTAGGCGACCGCCTCAGTCGCCTAAGGCCCGAGCCGGCCCTGGGTTTGGTATGAAGGTTTCACACAAACTACTTGCTCTGCAGGCCGCAGTCTATTGTGTGTATCCAGTCATAGAGATCAAAAGGTTTGATAGTCTTGGTGTTAGAGCACATGGTCAAAAAAATGTACGATCAACATTGTTTACTTAATAATATATATAAATATATACCCACCTCTGGCAGACCCCAGAACCACAAACCGTTCACTAGAGGCGGAGCCATGTTGGGTCCTCATATACTTCACGATTTTTTATTTTCCGACACAAAGGCCAAAAATTCTGAGTTTTGGAATATCTCCATTAAAAACAAAGACTCATAAATTAAAAAAAACTGAAGATTTTTAAAAAATTCTGATGAAAAGGATAGCAAGAATAAAGAATCTAAAATTACGCACTCATGCACATGATATATATATATATATATATATATATATGTGTGTGTGTGTGTGTGTGTGTGTGTGTGTATTAAACACTATAAAAGAGTGAATAATCTCTATTGAAATAGATTTCAAAGTATTAGATATTCTTTATTTCCCTGAAACCATTCCATTTTGCCTTTACATCTATCTCATTTCAGACCTTTTTATACCGCCCTATCCACCTACATATTAAACCCATGAAATACCGTTCAACAGCACTTAATCGGATTTATGATGCCTTTTTATTTAGAGTCAAGAGGAAATTTTATTCATTGGCCCTTCTTCTGAATCCAAAGAGTAAGGAGTTTTCTATATATTAACAATTTAAAAAATTGCTTTGATCTAAAGTTCAGTCGTTGCTAAAGAAATTATTCCTTAAAGCTGAACAAACCAACACCCGTCGAGAAATACAACTCTTGGAGGAAGAACAAGCAGAGCTGGAATGGAATAACAACACTACAGGAAAAATAGTATATTCCGACTCTCATGTGCCGATTCTAAAAAGAAGCGTCAGCAATTTAGTCACCCTGCAAAAATTTGCCGACACTTTTTAGTGGCGTCGAGGCAGGAATTACACTAAGACGACGCTTATTAGCACTGTGCGAAACGAACCTACTAATATTGAATTCTGATGATGCTTAAAAGCGTCTTCGGAAGCCAAGTCGAAACCACGACACTTTGAAGCGTCTTCCTAATATTGGCTTCCAACAATGTTTAAAAGCATCGTCGAAAGCCAATCTTAGAACGACACTTCTATTTATCATCAGAAGCCAGTTTTATCCCCAAATAGATCACCCCTTCCATTGACCCTTCTCAGCCCAAATAACTCTGCCTTCGCCTCCTCCTCGCCGCCCTGGTCCCCATCTCATTTTCCCTCTCTTAGATGGCCTCCTTCTCCTCCACCCCCTCTTCCTCCTCCTTCTCCTCCTTCTGGCCGGTCTACTTCTCCTCCTCTCCCTCTTCCTCCTCCTTCCGCTGCCCATACCCACCGCAAAGCTTCCCTGCAGATGTATCGCCTTCTTCTCCTCCCCATCTCCTCCTGCCCTTCTTCCTCCTCCTGCCCTTCTTCCTCCTCCTTCTCCTCCTTTTGTCGAAGCCATTTACTGATCCGGTCGACCGCCCTCCTCCGGCTGACTGCCCTTCTCTGCTGCGGATCTCAGCCGGCATACATCCATGCTGGTGATTTTGCTTGATGCCTTAATATTCTGTTTTTAGCTCTAATTTGTGTTTAATATTTAAACTTGCTCTATGTGCTTAATATTCTGATTGCCGTCTAATATATATTTAAATTGTACATGTAATTGCGTCTGTTAACAATGCTTATACAGATGTTTTTTTTCTTTACTTAATACATTGTTCCATTCCTTTTTAACTTTATCTGAATAAATTATCTTTTTTACTTTGGGCCAAATTCTGATCATGTTTCCATCCCATGACAGGGCAACCAATAGTATCACGTTTTCAGCCTGTAACAGGGCAACCAATAATATCACATTTTCAGCTTTTGATGGGGCAACCAGTAGTTTCACATTTATAGCCTGTGATGGAACAAACAATTGCTTTACATTTCTAGCCTGTCATGGCATAAATAGTAGTATCATATTTTCAGCCTGTGGTAGGGCAACCAATGATAACGAGATGAGCCCAAAGTCTTTATTCATTTAATCAAGTTCACATCCATCCATCAATTTTTTTAACTTTATTTCTGGCTTTAGACTAACCACGATCATGTTTTTCATCCATAACCGGGCAATCAATATTACGTGGTTAGTCCAAAGCACCATATCCATTAGCCTATTATTTAAGTATAAATTATGTACATATATACACCCATCATACTATCAATCATAAGTAAATATGATCAAAATACAATTTAATACCAAAACGATCATAAAATCATTCTTGCTTCTTACTTATCTGGATCATTAGCATGAAATATATATAGGTACAAAAATATCTATATCATGCAGATCAGTATACAAGAATTCTTACCTCTTTGCTGACAACCCAGACAGACTACCACAATCTACAAATCGGAGTGCGCAAAATCCTACTCAATATCTTCTTGCCCAAAAGATTGTTATCCTACAGAACCAAATCAACATCAAAAATTATTCAAGATATCCGACAACCCAGAATTTCCTACTGATCCACTAAAGGTTCCACCATCATGTAGTAATCTAAGACTACCCTTTGAGTCCCTTTAACCAAAATTTTTTCGGATCAAGCTAGAGAGAGAAAATACCAAGAGAAAAAAAATAGAAAAAGAGAGAAACTAGAGTATAAGATCTCGTCGGGCTTCTTTCTGCTTGGATGACTATAGCCTCATACAAAACCAAGGCTGACCATGAAAATAGAATCGTATAAAAAGATATACAAGACCAACTAGATAACAACGCCCAATTATTTGAATCGGTCAGTGCAATATAATCCAATTCATTTGATCAAGAATCATATATCAAATCAATAGAATAAATCAAGGGTTATCAATTAGAGGTCCAATGGTGGTTAACAATTTGGATGAATAGGGTCGACTAGATGCAGCGTCCGACGATCTGGGTCAATCTGCTCTGGCCAGTCCAACTAGTCAAATCATGAAAAGACAATCAAACCGTGGTTCATAAAACACAATAGGGATTCATGGTAATAGAGTCGAACGATGCTCAGCAATATTCAGGTTAAGGCTAGCTTGACGGATGGTCGCAGCGACACTAGTTTAGAGCCCTTAACTAGGGTCAACCCTAGTCTATAATGAAGAGAAATTAAGAGAGAGAGGAGAGAGAGAAGAGAGGAGAGAGAAAGAAGAGAGAAGACTCTCTTGTATCTTCTTAAAATAGGCCACTTAGTCGGCCCAGCCTTGACGATGATAGCCACGGGCGGCCCTTCGGTCGCGGCACCGTCGGCGACAGTGGTCGGATGGCGCAAAGAAGGGTAGAAGAAGATCAAGAAGAGCAAGGGGCGAACAACTCGGCATAGATCGTGGTGGATTCTTTTTTGACCGACGGCCATGCAAAATCGTTAATCCCAAGAAATGGCGAAGTCCAGCTCGAATAAGCAGCCGGTGGTGGTGAACGTGGAAGAAGGATGCCGACATAGGGCACCCCTATGTCGGATCAAATTTTAGTGATTTTTTCAGTGCAAATTAGCGTGGCAACAACTCTAAAACTAGAAAAAAAAAGAGAAGAAGGCAAGTGAGGTTTCGGTGGCCTTTCTGGTGTCAAATCGATGAAGAAAATCTGCAAGAAGAACTTGGAAATCGGCAGTGATATCTCGGATTTTCATTGATGACAATCAAAGTGGAAGGAAGGAGTCTTAAATAGATTGAATCTCGAGTCTGGCCAGTGTTGGGATTGCCTCAGGATTCTCAGAGTCCGGCGTTATCAGAGGAGGAAGAAGACTCTGATCGGGAGTCTTCTCCTCCTTCATGTGCAACAGGGCATGCCCGAGCTTAGGCCTGGCCTCTTTGGGCTGTCCCACAAGCCCGAGGGCTAGACTATTACATATATAGCTTGAAAATGACTCTCGGACTAAGTTCACTTCATATGGCCACATAGTCCTAAGTGAACAACATCTTAAATCAGGTCCAGCAAAACCACTAACATCGAGTCATAGCAGTCTTCATGTCATTTATTGACAAAAGATCCTTCTATGGTTACAAATATTAGATATGGATCTCAGTGATGTAGTGCATGTAGTGTGAACTTTGTATCCTTATGTGACTCTCGGAGCTCTTCCTCGGGGGGGCAGAGCCTCTTCCTTAGAGTTGAGCTAGGCTGAGTGGCCGAGGTTTTTCCAAAAGCAGACTCAAGAGAAGATAGGCCAGGCCTGATGGGCTCCACGACTTGGGTCCAATCATGTATCTAGGATTTGGGAGGAGCATGCCCCAACTTTGTGGACTAGGAGATCTGTTTCATTTAGCCTAAACAAGCTAGGGCTAGGGACCGAGAAAAATTGGGCTTGCTCCATATGGATGTCCACATGGCGAAGGCCCATAAATATTGTGGGCTCTCCCGATTCCTTCTATGTCTGACCCAGTAGCAAGCCCAAGCTTGACCTAAATCTGATCCGATCAACACACCCGCCCTTTCATCACTACTAGACCATGCGCCAACAATGGAGATTAGATAATCCAACATCCAATGCCTAAAAAACTTGGCCGATTTTGCTAGCCTTCAGAGTCCAAGGGGAACTCTAGGGAGGATGTTTGGGATAGGAAAATGCTCGTGCCCTAAGCAAGGCCAGGTTCTACAACTTTTCCCCTTTCCCCTAAATGGAGGGGCCTCAACAATCTAGTTCTAATGCCCACCAACCAAAAGCCAAATGGAGGCTATTGGTCGGAGGACTGAGGATTTAGATTCCCATTCTAAGCCTGCATTGAGGCCTCTTTCTTGGAGTAACTTGTGCCAACATCGATAGACATGGGAGTGAACACAAATGACTTTTGGGTCTTACCATTTTGTCCATCCATCACAATGTTCTCCAGCCTACAAGATTGCAACCCTCCATCAATCAAGAGCAAGTATAAGTATAGCCATAGTTAAAGGCTCTTGAGTTGAATATGAGTTGTT
The DNA here is from genome assembly GCF_051530095.1 of Phoenix dactylifera. Lineage (NCBI taxonomy): Eukaryota > Viridiplantae > Streptophyta > Magnoliopsida > Arecales > Arecaceae > Phoenix > Phoenix dactylifera. Next base: position 14,008,777 of record NC_143203.1, on the reverse strand, counting down.
TCGAATCGGATTTATAATTGTGTATATGAATTTTGAAAGAAATGGATCTTAATGGATTTGTTTTTGAAATGGAATTGCTTATGTCTTTACACTGATTTGTGATAATTCTTGTTTTACTATTGTCACATACGTTTTTACATAAATTTTCAAGTTAAGGTATTCATTACTTATCGAGCTGTCTAGCTCATTATAGATTATTTTATATTTTTAAAGATTTGAACAATTAGCTTGACTCCGGAATTTATCATGGGAGAGCGACTAGAGATAAGATTTTGACAATCTTTATTTACACTAGATTTTATTTTTGATTTGATGTAAAATTTTGGAATATTATTTATTGTAAGACTTTTAATTTTGTCATTTAAATTAGAATTTGAATGTTAATTATTTAAATTTATTCTGCTGGTTGTATATAATATCAATTGAGATACCTTGCATGCTTGTGGAGAGAGTTTTTTATGAGTATGCGGCGGCTGCTGCGATCCCTGACTCACAATCTTAGGTCGGGGGCGTGACAAGTTTCTTCACAACCATTGCAAAGTTCAAAAGTTCATGATCCTTGAATGAGGTCGAACAGTCAGAGAAGAGCTTCACAACTTTCCTATCCACCTAATTGCTGAACATTGTAGAGGAAGAATGTAGAGCTCCATTCCAACCAACATGACCATAAAATAGCTACTACAAGCATGAGAATAATGCATCGCAGGATGGAAGAGAGTTTCCACTTGCACCAAGTGGAGCAGATATCGACCAGATTTGGAGGAACAACTAGATTGCTCTATAAATTATGTTGTTCAAGAAAAACAATTAGAAACTATAGTTAGATTGGTAATTCATTCAATGAACTCCAAGTGCCTAATTAGCCGGTTCTTAGTTGATATGAATTTCCTTTAGAAGGAAAATTATGATTTGAGAGATTGAATTGATTGAAGCCTCCTCCCATGCCCTTGATGCCTATCCACCTCCTTCTCTACCTCGATGGCTTCTTTCGATGCCGATAAGGATAGGGGATGGCCGGCGGCCAACACTAGCCTACTTTCAAGTACCTTAATTGCATCTCTTTTCTCTCTCTCTTTCTTCACATTGCCCGTCGGAGCATAGTCGATAGCTTGTGGGTGTAGCAGCAATACCCATTCCTTGTCTAACTTCGATCATATCTACTGGTCACCTTCCAGCCACGTGCATACACCGTGGTCCTAGATTTCTAGCCAGATAAGGATGGATGGATCGAAGTAGACATGAAGGTCATGAAGAGGATGGAGAGTCTTTGAGATTGGTGAAGTTGAAGAAGGTGCTGACTTTGGTGCAGCAGAGCAATGGGATTGGGGTTTTGACATAGTTGATCAGGTTGGATCAGGCAACACCAAATAGGGAAAATCTTTGGCGCTTTAACTTTTTTCTTTATTTGCCTTTCATAATTACATATTATTTACTAGATTTATTATTTGATATTGAAGGTTCCTTGTCTAGAGAATTCAATATAATTGTCAGATGGTTTTTTATAATTACACATGTGACTCAAAGAGCTGATGTCGTATATATTCTGCAATTAGAATTTTTATTTGTTCATTTTTTCCCTAATTTGTTTTATGGTTATCTTAGGGTTGGCTAGTCAGTATAGGATGTTATGGATTACGGAGATACAATGATTATATTATTGGTAATTTGATATTACTATAGAAAAAGATGAAACAAAATTGCAAGGAAAAATATAGTTAATTTTTAAATTTTAAAAATTTTCTATGTATATTCATAAATCTAATTAGTTTGGTGTATATATATATATGTATACACTAATAATCTTATACTTATGGGAAACGGGAAAAAAGAACTAAATTGCAAAATAGCAAAATCATTTGTTGTTTCCTCTTCCTTTTATGAAATGTCTTTTGGGGGATGAGGGTTCTTTAATGCACACTCTTTCATTTAAAATATTAAAATGATCACACAAGGGGGAAAAAGGCGAAAAATGAAAATATAGGGAAGGAAAAAACATATGGAAAATGCCCTATTGGGAACTAGAGAGGATCGAAGCCAACCACCAGAAGACACTTGCCCAAGTGAGAGAACATTTGACGATGCTGAAAATAGTGAGGAAGTGGGGCCATAGAGCAAATAATATTACAGACAACACAACATTAGGAACAAATATGCAATAGTGAAATAGAGCATCAAACAAAACAAAGTAGAGGACCGAAATTCCAGCCTCTACTACAACCAACAATGTCTAGTGACAGAACTTTAGTAACACTTAACAAAATCCATCAATATAAATGTTCTCTAGTAATGATTTTAAGAAATATCAAAACAGATATATAATTTCACGAAGTTTCATCGTGAGAGTTATTAAAAGTTATTATATAGCGAAGGTATCTTATAACCACTATAAGAAATTGTATTCTATAGTAATAGTTTCAAATATTATCATAAAAGGTCTATAATATTGTAATGTTTATAAATGAATGTTTCAAAAATTTTATGTTACAATGGTACCTTATAAGTACAACAATTACTAGTGAAATAAAACTTTATTGGTAATATATACAGTTTTATTATAGAACACAGGCTATTTATCAATAAGATAAATTATATCACCTATACATTATTGTATAACCAATAGTTTTCAATATTGATATTTATTTATGATTTATTTGTGTGACAAATTAGTATGGTTGTAAATTGATTTGGATTTTTTGCAACAACAACATCTCATTAGTAAGTATGTCTTTAAATATTTTTCAAAATAGATATTATATTAATCTAATAAATTTTTGAAGTAATATGGTTTCAAATCGACTATTATGTATTCTAGTTGTACTTAACAATTTTTGATGAGTTCATTAAGTTATTTTCAACTTTATTAGGCCAGAACTATTTACCGAACAAGTCACATGATCAGCCAATTCAGGTAAATAATTGGAAGTTGTTTGGGTTCGGAAATATTGCAAATAATGCACCATAACCAGCCACTAGTCTAAGATATAATTATTAAAAACTTAAATGGAGATCGATTTAACCAAGATATTGGATCAATAATCCAATTTGATTTGTATTAAAAATATAGGATTGTTACGCCTGTGGCCTCCCTTCAACTTTGTTCTTCCTGCAGCCAGGGATAGAGGAGAGATAGAGATAGGAATAGCTGTTTTCCTAATAGTCAAAATTAGAAGTAGCCTGAGTCCAGACAGAAGCTTAAAAGTAGGTGCTTCTCAAACCTGTGCGGAGGATGTCATACACCACTATTCTATTTTTGCCAAACTTTTGAAGCCATGGCTGCTGAAAGACAATCTAGATCCAAATACTTTTCCTTTTTCAGCCCTCCATTCAGTAAAATCCATCTTTTCCTCTATGATGCCTATGGCTTAATTCATCCTATCCGCTCACAAACATAAAGTTGGTGGATAAAGGAATAAGAAATTTGTGATATCAAGTCCAACAAACATCTTGACCTAATGTTACAGCAAAAAGAAAAATAAAAACAGAAGCAAGAAGCACTTTCTCCTACTGGGAAATAAATTGCCTTTATTGCTGTAGAATTGTCAACTCATTGTTTGCTTATTTGTGCTAAAGAATGCAAATGAATAAGTGTAACAATCAAAATAATACAAATGAATCAGCGGAGCAATCCTTGTAGCAAAGAAAGAGTTATCAGTGTTGGAAGTTAATGCACTTAGAGCTTGTTTTAATTACTGTTATCTTTCCTATGCAGTCCAAGTTGTATGGTCAATGTGTCTCTTCATTTCTCTATGATCATGTCTGCTCTTTTTAATGTTCCAGAACTGTCCAATGTGTTTAAGAAAATTTGTAAGCCCTGCTGTCTTGTAAGGAAGTCTAAAAGACATAAGAAAAATCCCTTCAGAATATTGCCTCTGTTACTCTCTGCACATCTGATTTGTGAGCTCTGCTGTAGCAACTCAAGTTTGATTAAATCAGAAACTTTATTCAGATTCTTTAGACAACCAACAACTAGTATCAGAGCTGTGTTTTCGATAGATAGATCAGGGCGTATTTCTCCCACAAAAGAAGACAGCAACTACAGGACCAGATGGCCTCCTCTGCTGCAGAAAATCCTGCTCCTTCTTTCTCTGTTATTCCAGTTTTTGGAGGTGAAAATGAGGACTTTGCTCCTGGCTGAAGGTCTTTGGAACATTGTTGAAAAAGGTTTCGAAGATCCTGATGATGAGAGTGGACTTTCTGATGCCCAAAGGAAGAGACTTGATGCAAACAGAATGACAGATGCTAGAGCCCTCTCCAAGATTCAAAATGGAGTTTCTCCAACCATTTTTCCAAGAATTATCAGAGCCAATACAGCCAAGCCTGGGAGACCTTGCAACGGGAGTTTCAAGGTGACAGTAAGGCCATAACAGTAAAACTCCAATTCTTACGAAGGGAGTTTGAAAATTTAAAAATGAAGCAATCTGAATCTGTAAAAGATTATTTCTCCAGAGTCATTAATGTGGTCAATCAGATGAAGATGTATGGTGAAGATATTTCTGATCAGAAGATAGTTGAGAAAATCTTAATCAGCTTGCCCGAAAAATATGATTATATTGTTGCAGCAATTGAAGAGTCAAAGGATCTCAGCACCTTATCCATTGAGCAATTGATGGGTTCCTTGGAGTCTCATGAGCACAGGAGACAATGGCGTTCAGACCAATCGATTGAAAGTGCTTTTCAATCAAAGCTCAACTTAAAGCCTCAAAGATCCTTCAAGAAAGGTGATTCAAGCAATCAACAAATAAGATGGAAGAAGGATGACTCAAAGAAGGAAGAAAGAAATTATGAGAAATGTATGTTCTCCAATGACTCTAAAATGTCATGTAAGATTTGCAAAAAGACAAACCATGATACCTCAAGTTGCTGGCATCGTGGAAAGCCTCAATGCAATCACTGTAAGAAGTTTGGGCATATTGAAAAAAATTGCAGATTTAAGACAAACAATCAAGCTAACTTCACTGAGCAAAAGGTTGATGATGAAGGGAATTTATTTTATGCTTGTCAAGTAGCTTGTGAAGAAAAGAATAGTGTATGGTACCTAGATAGTGGGTGCAGTAATCATATGTCACCAAATGAAAAAATATTTGTTGGTATTGATACTACAGTCACACCTAAGGTACGGTTGGGAAATGGAGCTATTGTTCAAGCCAAAGGAAAAGGAAGCATTGCTGTTGAAACTAGAAAAGGAACGAAGCATGTTCATGATGTTTTGCTTGTTCCTAACCTTGAACAGAACTTGCTAAGTGTTGGGCAACTAGTGGAGAATGGCTATCGTCTCTGCTTTGAAGATGATGGCTGCATAATTTATGATCGAAAAAATAAGACTATCTGCATCTGTCAAGATGACCAAGAACAGAAATTTTTTTATTGAATTCAAGTATGAATCAGTTTCGGCTTTTAAAGGAGAAGTTGTTGAAGATTCTTGGCTATGGCATAAAAGATTTTGTCATCTAAACTTCCATGGGCTAAAGCTATTAAAGCAGAAAAATATGGTGAATGGGCTGCCTGACATTGAAATCAGTTTGGATCCATGTGAAGGGTGTATAATGGGCAAGCAACACCGTGGATCATTTCCAAAACAAAGATCATGGAGAGCAAAGGCACCATTGGAGCTTATACACACGGATATATGTGGACAAATGAGAACTCCCTCTTTGAATCATAACAGGTACTTTCTTATTTTTGTTGATGATTTCTCTCGGATGACCTGGGTTTATTTTTTGAAAGAAAAATCAGAGGCCTTTCTTGTGTTCAAGAAATTCAAGGCATTCGTTGAGAAACAAAGTGGCAAGACTATTAAGACTATTCGAAGTGACAGGGGAGGCGAGTACACTTCAGAAAATTTTGAAGAATATTGCAAAGATGAAGGTATTTGGAAGCAATTGACAGCAGGATACAGCCCACAGCAAAATGGAGTGGCTGAGCACAAAAACCGGACTCTTGTGAAAATGGCTACCTCAATGTTAAATGAGAAAGGCTTACCAAAAACTTTTTTGGCTGAAGCTGTTTATACAGCAGCTTATATTCTCAACAGAAGTCCAACAAAGGCAGTGAAGAACAAGACTCCAATTGAAGCTTGGTGCGGAATCAAGCCATCGGTAAGGCATTTTAAAGTTTTCGGTTGCATCTGCTACTCACACATTCCTAGTGTGAAGAGAGCAAAGTTTGATATGAAAAGTGAAAAATGTATCTTTGTTGGATATAGCTCGGAGACAAAAGGGTATCGGCTTTATAATATTGAAACTAAAAAATTAATCATCAGTAGAGATGTTATTTTTGATGAAAAAGCTTCATGGGAGTGGACTAACAATAGAGTGCAGGAGATTCCATCTGAAACATGTGAAGTGGAGCACAATACTCCAGAAATTTCAGATGATGGAGCTTCCTCTCAGTCATTTACAGCCCCATCAAATCCAAGCTCAAGCTCGGGATTGTCTTCTCCCATCAACTCTTCACCTGAAAGTCCTCCAAGAAGGATGCGAAGTCTGAGTGAAGTGTATGAGGCATGCAATTTTTCTATCCTAGAACCTGGAAGCTTTGAAGAAGCAAAACAACAAGAAGTTTGGGTCAAGGCAATGGAAGCAGAGATGGGTATGATAGAAAAAAACCATGCATGGGAGCTTGTTGATCGGCCTAAAGGAAGAGATGTAATTGAAGTGAAGTGGATATACAAGACTAAGTTTAATCAAGATGGCAGCATTCAAAAGCACAAAGCAAGGCTTGTCGCCAAAGGATTCACGCAAAAGCCAGGTATTGACTTCTATGAAACTTTTGCACCAGTTGCAAGACTTGAAACTATAAGAACTATCATTGCTCTTGCTGGTCAAAGATGCTGGAAAATATACCAGCTTGATGTTAAATCTGCTTTTTTAAATAAGACACTTGAAGAAGAGATATATGTTGAGCAACCACCCAGATTCTTGGTGAATGGGGGAGAACATAAAGTGTACAAACTGAAAAAGGCCTTTTATGGGCTGAAGCAAGCTCCACGAGCTTGGTATAGTGAGATTGACAAGTACTTCACCAAGAAGGGCTTTGAGAAAAGCCAAAGTGAACCCACTCTCTATGTCATGAAGAAAAAAGCTTCTATGTTGAAAGTCTCAATTTATGTTGATGACTTAATCTTTACTGGTGATGATGAAAGCTTGATTCAAGAGTTCAAAAGAGATATGATGCAGGCTTATGCAATGAGTGACATGGGGCTAATGCATTAATTTTTAGGAATTGAAGTATCCCAAACACAAAATGGGATTTTCATTTCTCAAAAGAAGTATGCAAAAGGCATTATTAAAAAATTCAATATGGACAGATGCAAGTCAGTTTCTACTCCCTTGGTTGAAAATGAAAAGTTGAAGAAGGATGATGGTGCTAAGAAGGCAGATGCTAAAATGTATAAAAGTTTAGTTGGTAGCCTCTTGTATCTTACAGCCACTAGACCAGACATAATGTTTGCTGCAAATTTACTTTCCTGCTACATGCAAGAGCCCAGTCAGAACCATTATGGAGCTGGGAAAAGAGTTCTTAGACACTTTAGAGGCACTCTTGATTATGGGATTCTTTACAAGGCTGGAGAATGTTCAAGTCTAATTGGTTACAGTGACAGTGATTGGGCTGGTTGTTTGGATGATATGAAGAGTACAAGTGGCTATGTTTTTTCTCTTGGTTCAGGCATATGTTCATGGGCATCTAAGAAGCAGAACATTGTGGCACAATCTTCAGCAGAAGCAGAATATGTGGCTGCAGCAAAAGCAACTTCACAAGCTGTGTGGCTGCGAAGAATTCTTGAAAACATTGGAGAAAGACAGGAAGAAGAAACCATATTGTTTTGTGACAACAAATCAGCCATTGCTATTGGGAAAAATCCAATCAGTCATGATCGTACCACTACAAAAGAAAGGATATCTCCCGACGGTTTTTTTGGTCTCTACCGACGCTTTTAAGCGTCGGCGAATTCCCAGCCCACGCATCCCAAAGCGTGGGTCAGACGTCGGGCAGGTGGGCGTGGGTCCGGTTTTTGCCGATGCTAAGGGAAAGCGTCGGTAAAAACAGGGATTTTCCTACGCTAATAAAAGCGTCGGCAAAAAACGACATTTGCCGACGCTTTAAAGCGTCAGGAAAGCCCAAACCAGTTTTGGGTTTTCGCCGACGCTTTAAAGCGTCGTTATAAATATTTTTTTAAAAAAAAAAATTTAAAAAATATTTTGAATCAGAGCCTCGATTCCTCCCAATTTCCTCTCCGCCTCCTTCATCGCATCCCTCAGATCCCACAGATGCCCCATGCTCGCGCTCAGATCCATCTGCACCACGTCGACCCCCTCGACGCCGACGATTGCCTCGATCTCCGCCAGCCCCGCCGCCGTCTCCACCTGGCACATCACCAGCAGCTCCTCGTCAACCCGCGCCAGGTAGCCATCGTCGATGCCGTAGGCGGAGGCGCGCACCACTGTGTCGGCGGACCCGCGGACGCCGCGCGGTGGGAAACAGCAGAACGGCGAGCTCGGTGGCGCCGGGGGACTCGATCATGGGGAACATGAGGCCCTGGGGGCCGGATGGCCAGATGGTGGAACTGAAGGTGAAGCACCTCAGCTTGGAAGATTGCAAGATCTCATCCTCGCTACGAGAAGTCAGAGCAACCTTTCGCAAGATCACCGCCCAAATCTATAGCCCAAGAAAATCGAAAGACCCAAACAACTCAAGCACGCAGGCAAAATAAATGATCATGAAACTTTCTAATTAGACTAGCTGGCTGATAGCAAGCAACAAATCTTTTTAAATTGAAGTATAACTCTCTAAACAGATCAAAGCGCAACAATCTCAGCTTAAAGACCCCCCAAAAATGGATAAAGTCATCCAAAAAACCATAGCCAAGCATCAAGAGGCCTCGAAAACCAAAAAGCCTCACCAGTTCATCATCATACCTGAAGCTGAAGCGCTGTGGCAGGGGCTCTCCGCCTTGATCCTCGCGCTCCAGCAGTTCCCCATCAACAAGAACCCGAACAAAGATACGCAACCAAACGAGAGGAGTCCGCCGCCAGATCCGCAACCAATACCACCGGATCCGGCCACCAGACCCTCCGCACCTCCCCTCCCTGCTTCCGCTGCCGGATCCGGCGAACGAGCCGGGGTGGAGCTGGCTTTCTCGTGGCTGGAGCGGGAGGGCGGCGAGGGGGAGGGGTTTTGAGCGGCCCGTGGAGGGGAGAAGAGGCGATGGAGAGTAGTTTTTCAAGGGGTGGGTGGAGAGGGGGGAGAGGGGGGAGAAGGTCATGGCAAGGAAAAGGAGCCCCATGGGGTTTTTTAGGACAGCGTCGGACAAGGGAATGACGACGCTTTTTAGCGTCGTCTTAGGCCTGCGATCCCGAAATATTTTACGACAGCGTGAGGATGGCTTCTGAAAAGGGATTGACGACGCTTTTTAGCGTCGTCTTAGGCCTGCGATTACACCGACATGAATTAGCGTCGTTTTTTGCCGACGCTTTTTACAAGCGTCGCCACATTTAGTTGATAGACCGAAAATTGCCAACGCTTGTAAAAAGCGTCGGCAAAAAAGCGTCGGTAAAACCGACTTTTCCTGTAGTGTACCAAGCATATTGCAATCAAATACCATTTCATAAGGGAAGCTATAGAGAATGGTGAAATTCAGCTCAAGTATTGCAAGAGTGAAGAGCAGCTAGCAGATATACTGACAAAGGCACTCCCAAAGAACAAGTTTTGTTATCTCAGAAATCTCATTGGAGTTGTGAAGAAAGTGCATTAAGGGGGAGTGTTGGAAGTTAATGCACTTAGAGCTTGTTTTAATTACTGTTACCTTTCCTATGCAGTCCAAGTTGTATGGTCAATGTGTCTCTTCATTTCTCTATGATCATGTATGCTCTTTTTAATGTTCCAGAACTGTCCAATGTGTTTAAGAAAATTTGTAAGCCCTGCTGTCTTGTAAGGAAGTCTAAAAGACATAAGAAAAATCCCTTCAGAATATTGCCTCTGTTACTCTCTGCACATCTGATTTGTGAGCTCTGCTGTAGCAACTCAAGTTTGATTAAATCAGAAACTTTATTCAGGTTCTTTAGACAACCAACAATCAGTTGTTGTTGTCCATCCAGAACTGAGCCTGCAGCCAGTCAATAGTCTTCTTGTCCACCTGAAAGGCCTTTGCAAGAACATCACGAGAGATGGGTGGCTTCGACCCAAACACCGCATTGGCTACAGTGATCACACCAGGGTTTGCTCCCCCAACCCCGACCTCAAGTACCCCATCGAGGTCGCCGGCGATCCCTCCCAGATCCGCGCCCAGATCTCCATCGGCGGCACCTTCTTCGGCTCCCCTCCCCCCGCCGCCCCCCTCCCCTCCTCCCTCTCCCTGGCCGACCCTGCCTTCTCCTGCCCCTCCCCCGCTGCCCCCTCCAACACCTCCCTCGCCACCTGCTGCCTTCCCAACCCCGACTTCACCCCCAACACCACCACCAACTCCTCCGATGTCGCGGAGGCCCTCCCCTGCCTCCTCGCCCTCGCCGCCGCTTTCATGAACAGGCCTTCTAGTGGCGGTGGAGTGGCACCAGCGGCCACCCAACCCCAAGAACCCCATCGTCTTCTTCGACGTCACCATCGGCACCATCCCGGCCGGCCGCATCAAGATGGAGCTCTTCGCCGACATCGCCCCCAAGACCGCCGAGAACTTCAGGTCCGGTCCCTACTCTCTTTTTCCTCTCTCTCCCTCTCTCTCCCTCAGAGAAAAGAGGAATTCTGACCCTGATGAACTGAACTTAGAGCGAAGAGATAGAGACCCTAGCCAAGATTCTTGTTTGATCATGGACTGATGGATGATTTATCTTTCTTTATGGGTAGCCGGAGAGCAGTTGAGTTGGGTGCCGTCATTCTGATACTGTTATCATTTGTTGGTAAGCAGTGGTTCTGTTATCTTTCAGTTTATATTTTCAACAGTTGACTGACCAAATTGCTCATGAAGAATGAAAATTAACTGAGATGGGAGTGATCTTACTGTATTATATTTCTTTCAATTTATTATAGTCTCTCTTCCTGCTTTTTTAATGTTATCTTCTTAACAAATTATGTATGCCCTTATGCGTTGCTCGATTGTCTCTAATGCATACAGGTAAAGTTGGAGGATTTATTGCTTCTATCCCTGATGTAATGGTTGCTGCTCTTCTTTGCTTTATGTGGGCCATGCTTGCTGCTCTGGGCCTGTCAAACCTCCGTTACAGTGAGACAGGAAGCTCCAGAAATAATATCATAGTTGGGCTCTCATTGTTTTTCTCCTTATCTATACCTGCTTACTTTCAGCAATATGGTCTTGTTCCTAATGCAAACTCATCCGTGCCCAGTTACTTCCAGCCATATATTGTTGCATCTCATGGACCTTTCCGGACGGGATTTGGAGGGGTATTGTCACGCCCCCGCCTCTGCGAGGCACGTGAGGCACCTAGTGCCCACGTGGGGGCCACATGAGGGAGGAACACGGGGCTCCCCTGCCAGATATTGTCCGGTTCTGGGGCTTCACGCAAGCGTCCTTCACCCCTCCCCGGTTTTGTTTTCCACCCAAAACGCGTCTGCAGGATTAGGAGACACCCGCCTCATATGCCCAGGCTCTGGAACGAGTCTTTCCGATGTGGGACTATTGGGCCTCACACCCTTCCCACCATCGGACAAGAGCCGTCCTCGGCTCTGATACCAAATGTCACGCCCCCGCCTGCGCGAGGCACGTGAGGCACCTAGTGCCCACGTGGGGGCCACATGAGGGGGGACCGCGAGGCTCCCCTGCCAGATATTGTCCGGTTCTGGGGCTTCACGCAAGCGTCCTTCTCCCCTCCCCGGTTTTGTTTTCCACCCAAAACGCGTCTGCAGGATTAGGAGACACCCGCCTCATATGCCCAGGCTCTGGAACGAGTCTTTCCGATGTGGGACTATTGGTGCGATCATACCAGCACTAATGCACCGGATCCCATCAGAACTCCACAGTTAAGCGTGCTTGGGCGGGGGTAGTACTAGGATGGGTGACCCCCTGGGAAGTCCTCGTGTTGCACCCCGTTTATTTATATGTGAGGACCCGTGCGGGCGTGTGTTTAGTCCCACATCGGTTATTCGCTGGGTAGATCTTGGTTATTTATACAGGATCAAGGAACCCAAATAGTACCTTCCGGCTAGCCATTTTGGGTGAGGTCCTGGGTTGTTACAAATGGTATCAGAGCGGACCTGGCCCATAACCTATGTGGACTAGGGGACACTGCAGCACGGATCCATTGGGGCTAACCATGAGCCGATCGTGGTATTTGTGATTATATTTGAATGGATTTGAACCCTTAGCCTGACGAGGACGTCAGGGCTTGAACGGAGGGAGTATGTGAGGACCCGTGCGGGCGTGTGTTTAGTCCCACATCGGTTATTCGCTGGGTAGATCTTGGTTATTTATACAGGATCAAGGAACCCAAATAGTACCTTCCGGCTAGCTATTTTGGGCGAGGTTCTGGGTTGTTACAGGTATGTTGTCAACTTTCTCATAAACCACCTCTAAGCTATATAAAATTCAATTTATTGCTTTTAATTTTAATTACAAGGAGGAAAATCATATTTTCTCAGTGTTTTTCTATCTTGAAAGTAGGAAATGCCTGGGACCAACAATTAATTGTTTTGTAGGAATATATCTAGCTGATTTTCATGCTGTTCTTTTTCTCCCCAATAAACATATAATATTCTTTGTCTTATGCAGGAAATAGTGATCTGACTTTGAATAATTTTGGGATTGGAATCTGGTTGTGAAAGTCAAACAAAAGGAGTTATTAGTTTTGGAGTTGGCTTCTATGTACCGTAGAAAGGCAGGAATTTTAATGTGTCCAAATGATGTTTGATGTAGACAGGGATTTTGATTTTAGACAAAATACGTAGGTTTGATGGTTGGATGAATTCTTTGGAAGCTAGCAGTGTGGATTTGTGATGTTTATCATTTTCTTGAAGCATGAATTGGAAAGATGATGAAAATTTGTGGGAATGACTGATGCTAATAACATGACAATTCTCTTGTTCTCTCAGGTTGAGATGTTGTAATTCTTGTTGACAAGAGCGCCTTTACCACCAATTGGACATCTAGTTACTGCAGTTAAACATAGGATAATCTAGTTTATGGCACTCCTAGTTTCTGATTATGAGGCTTGTTTTGGAGCCTTTGCTTGCGTCTTAACAAGTCATAGATAGCCAGAGTGTTGGAGCTATCATGGATGGTTAAAGGACTATATATTTATGAGATAGTAATGCATTTGCTCAGAAGATGGAAATGTCCAGAGAAATGTCAATTACATATTTTATATATTGAGTGTCAGAAATTGGAAGCACTTTTTAAGCAGTCTGCAGTTTCATTCCCTATCCAAGAAAGCGAGTGCAATTGGTTTTGGACATTTTGATGCTACATATTCACTGTAAGTTCAGAAAGATTAAAAATGATGTTTGAAAGCCAACATGCTGATTTTGATAAATCAAAATTTAGCTTGACTCCTTCACTTAGCCATAAATCTCTAGAGAAAAAGGTTATCAATTTACCAAGCAAACCATTAAATAAGATAACTTATTTCAAAAATGAAAAGGATGGGAATAACAACTTTACCTATCGTTCTAGTATAATTAAATCAAATGGTAAAGTTATTACTATTAAACAGATATGGGTTCCAAAAGGAACCATATGTCCTAACTCTCAAGGACTCAAGCAAGCTTGGGTACCCAAAATGAGAAAATGAGGATGTACACATAGGTGTACCAAGGTACCTATGGAACATAAAGAATGAAACTTAAAATATACTTAAGAAAAGTGACTAAAATGGAAGAAATAATGAAATTAGTAATTCTTGCATCCTCTCATACTGAAATTGTTTTATTAGTTGATTAAAACACATCTTGCAAGTATTAATCATTCTTTTCTTGTGATATAAGTGATATTTCTGATATGAAAAGAAAATATATCCAAATCACTCCATCTTTCTTTACTTATAGATGGATAATTTGGTAAATCAATTCTCCTAAGAATAACTCTATGAATTCTCCATATGCTTGACTGAGAGTTTTTATCCATGGCATTATTGTTCATTGATCATAGATATGAAAATGTGTACTTGGTATATCTTTGAATATATGCATTATAAATACTATGATCAAAGAATTCTTTTTGGCATATAAAATTAACTTATGCTAGTATGGACCTAATCTCAAAAGATCTTGTCATTGGTTTACTTAGAATATCTTCTGCAAGGTCAAAGTTTACTATGCATGTTAACTAAGGAAACAAACAAGAATCAAGTTCTAAATCTAAAGATGTTGTTTCCATCACTAAGTTTTCACAAGCTTACATTGGATTTGTTTTTGGCAAGTAAAATTAAAGTATTTTCTGCATTTGCTAAATCTTGTGAAAGGGATCAAATGAAAAAGGTTTGCAAACTATGAAAGTAAAAGAAGTATCATGGCATAGTGTTGAAAACCAATTTTGTATTAAGTTGTGCACAGAAAATAATATTGAATACAATTATTTCTGCACCAAAGAACACCATAAGTAAAATAGGGTTAATAGAATCCTTGAAGAAATGAAAAAGACAATGTTGTACGATAGTCATTTAAAAGCTTTCATCATTGCTTGTCATATATATGGTTTCTATTAGGTCTATTTTTGACGAAAACTCCATTTGATCTTCTGAAAAATAGAAAATGAACTACTGCATATCTTTCATATTTTTCAGTCGTACACGTTATACTTGATATATTCTTATGAAAATAATGCCAAATCTGATAAAGATATTTCTATCCTTGGATATCATTCATCAAGCAATGCATATAGAATATTCAATGAAAAGATTCTAGTTAAAGAAATATCAATTCAGTTTATTCTTTATGAGACTAATGATTCATTATCAAGATACTAAAATCAAATTATATATGGATATGTTTAATCTTTTACATATGACAATCTGAAAACTTGTTAATAATTAGAACCAAATTGAGTTTTCAGAAATGCACTTAATGAAGAAAAATTGGTGACTACTAAAAGATTCAATCAAGAAAAGATGAATTAGATCTTGATGAAATTCTTGCATGATTAGAAGTAAAGATCATCATTATCATGTGCTTGCTTCATGAGCTTTATATTCTGTCAAATGAATGTGTAGAAGTCACTCCTATGTGGTTACTTCATTAAAAAGGAGATCTATGAAAAATAACCACCATATTTAAAAATATACATTACATATATGATAAAGCAATATGTGATTTAGAACAAGCATCAAAAGCATGATATATAAAAGCTTAAGCAACCTTTTTGATAGAAAGTAATAGTGATAAATCTATGCATCAAAAAGATGAATTTGTGATATCTTATTTGCTCAAAGTATGCATTGATGACATCATTTTTGGTTCTACTAATGAAGAGTTATATTGCAAAGTGAGTTTGAAATATGATGAATGAATTAACATCTTCTCTCAAACTCCAAATTAAGACAAACAGGAAAGGGAATCTTCATTGACCAACGTTAGTCCACAAGAAAACTCTTATAGAAGATTGGCATGAAGAAGGTATATCTATGACCCCATCATGTAGAATTTGAAAAGGATGAGCAAAGTAGATCTATTGTGTTAAAGCTGTATTGAAGCATGATAGAATAATTATTTTACAGCTAGTAGACCAGATTGTATGCTCATTATGTGACCTTGTGCAAGACTTCAATCTAACTTTAATTAATCATATTTTATTGATAACAAATAAATCATAATCTGAATTTTGATAGAAACAAATGTTTAAGATAAATTGATTAAAACATAGTTAACATATCTTATTGATAATTATCTTAAGCAAATAGAATCTAAACTAAATTGACTTAAACTATCTTGGTTAATGAATCTATCTCTTTAGTTCAAATGATATGTGCTTGCTTATATTTAGGCAATCTCTTGAGTAAAGTGACTCAACATGCAACTATTGTCATATCTTATATTGAGTCATCTAGTTAAAAAAAATATATATGTTGGATGAATGCTTTGTATCTTAAAGAAACTAATAACCTTCCTTCAAGAAAGAAAAATGAGAAATTTCAACTTTAAGGATATCTTCATGTAAGATACACTAAACATTCACATGCAAACAAGAGAGAGGATCTTCTTCAGCCAAAAGTTCACACATAAGAAATCTAGTTTGGCTTGAAGAACATACAATGAATAGGTAACTTTAGATACCTTTCTCACAAATTAATTGAGCTAAGTCAATAACTTAAATCCTATTATGGCATGATTAAATTTTTTAATTATTAATTTTTGATATCATGTCTATATGTGTATTGACTGACTTATACTTTTAGAAATTGTTTCATGGTTTGCCCAAACTAAAATATATCTTTGCCTGTGTCATAACCATGAAATACACAAGTATATGCTTAAAATTTTGATGTAAAATAACTTGTGAGAAGTTATGAATCCTTGAGCACAATGAAAATGTTGTTTGCATATTCTTTATTCTGCTCTTTCATGTAAATTACTTGAGAATAACAAAAAGAGAGAGAGATAAAGAAAAGAAAATGGATGTTATTCAAGAGAAGTAAAATCTAAGTAAAGGCAAATACTTCAATCTTAAGGAAAAGCAAAATGAACATAATATATTCGGCACATTTGTGAGACTTGTGTGAGCATTCTTTTGGAAGGGATAAAATCCATAATTAATTACACTTAAACAGGAAGAGTTTGAAGTGAACATTTTAACCTTTCTATATTGCTCATCATAGGGATGGTGCCAATGGGGAGGCTAGTGGTAGTACCCGGCACTATTTGATCCAACTATTCGGTGTAGGGCATATTAGGGACGGCACAAGAGGGAGGCTAGTGGTAGTACCTCGTGCCCCTTCCCAACTCCACCGGATAGGGAGCAAATAGAGTATAAAGTATAAGAAAGTAAAAATGAATGACAAAGTAAATGAAAGTATATAAGAAGAATCAAGTCAAGTTTTAATCACTTGGAAACACACCTTAAGGATGAAATTAGTGGAAGATTATATTTAAATAGAGGGAGTTAATTCGAAAAGAATTGATTTCGATCCTTGACATGCTTGTTCTTAATATTTTAATGTATGACTTAACACACACTATATTTTGCATATAGCATGATATTTTAAATTATGGGTTCTCAATATTTTTTGTAGTTCCCCATACTTGGACAACTTGATTGAATGAAATACTACATAACATCTTTGTTTAGTTTTATTGAAAAGAAATTTCAGATTTGTCATTCACAATCATTGTTAAAATCTGAAAGCTAAATAAAATTGTAGAAAGGAGAAGAGAAGAATATCTCTATTTAGGAAAAATAAATTGATTTTGATCTATCTTTCTACTTGCCTAACTTTGATACATAATGTCCTAATACTTGTTAAAATATCCTTTATTGTATTTCGAAACTCAAAATTAAACACAAAGATTCTGAAAGTGCTTTAATGTTATTGAAATATGTATTTTTCAATCGTAACAATTTAAGATGAGCTACATTGTGAAAGATACATATCTCATATTATGACTTAGAAAGCTTTTATTGAAAATCCTATATAATTCAGAATCTGATTTTGTATAAAAGCTTAAACTAAATGTGATTTTTAAAATAAAGTCTTACTTTAAGAAAAACAGAATTAATTTTGATGCTTTTGGTGATTGCTCCGATACACATCCGAAACATATCATTTCTTATCTTCAAAGTATACTAATATTGGTTCAAATGATGTATCTTTCGATGATCTTGATTGCAAACAAAAATTTCTAAATATATGATTTTATTTTGATATTAAAAAGATTTATTGTGATTCATGTATACATCGCTGAAAAACTATCATTAAGAAATTGAGTTCTATAAATATATATACCTCAATGATCATCTATATGTTTTTCTCTCCTACATTCTTAAAGATTTCCATCAGAAATATATATAGAGTGAATGATCTAAAAGCTAGAAATATTTCACCTCACTCAAGTGACTCTAAAAGAAAGAAAATGTAAATGCTGTTGAAAGAAACTGAGCGTCAAATGAATCATTTTCTGATTAATATTTCAGTACATTGTCTCAAAGATTAAGAGGAAGCATAACTTGTTCTTGATAGATTAAAAAGGGTGATTGCTATAAATTTTGAATAATTCTTGATCACTCTCCATTCTCGATATCATAGAATTTCAGTTCTATTCACGTTTGTCACTAAAATCTGAAATTCAACAAAAGAAAAGAATGATTAAAGAAGTATGCATCTTTTGAGGGGGAGCTTTAGATATTCAGTATCTTATCCTAAAGTTACTTCAATTTGATGTATACCTTAAATTTTATGGATTGATTTTGATGAACCTCCTTATATTACAAGACACGCTTTAATTACCTTGAGATGAGTTCTATAAAGGTTGTCTTATCTCAAACCTTGAATCTTGTGAAAATAAGCTGAAACTTATAGAAAATATAGTTTTGAGATTGACAATTTTATTGAACATTATCTTCAAATTCTAAACTCTTAAATGGAATGATCAATAGAGGGGGAGAAAGAAAATTTCAGAAGGAGAGGTCTCACGGAACTTAATCGCGTATATCTATAACTAAAGGAGAGAGGAAGAATACAAAATGAAAAATGATCCTAATACTCTCCAATATGTATCATCTGAAATTTAATCTGAAAATCTTTATGATACACCTTGAGGCGTGTTATTTGGTTAGTATATCTTATGCATCACTCATGAACCAAATTACAAATCTTGAGAGCCTCTAATTTAATGAAACAGGGGGAGAACAATGTATTAAATTTTCTTGAGTATCTCTTAGAAAATCTATTTTGAACTTCACTAATGAGTCCTAATTGGCTTGCTCTTTAGAACTTCAATTTTGTGCCAATTCATTATTTTATGTATCAAATTGTGCTTATTCTCTAAAGAAATAAAAGAAAGTCTTTAAAAGAGTTTTAAGATGTATAAAAAATTGCATGAATTCATATTTTGGTATTTGTGCCCCAATGCTCTTATTATCATAAAAGAACCTTGAAGTCATTAAGAATTAATGATCCAACAGGATGATATGTCTTTCAAATATATAAGTTTTGATCTTTTACTCTGAAAATCAATTGAATTGCTCTCCTATTGATAAAATACTTAATAGATTAGGCAAAAGGTCTTAAATGAACAAGCTTTCATACTTAGTGAAGAGAGGTTAGATTTCCACTCATATTTTTCCTTGAATATCATTTGTGGTACTTCTTGAATTAACCTAAGCAAGATTCCACCTACACTTGATTAGAAAACTATCTGTGGTATCAAATTAAAAAACCTCTTGAATTCACACTCGATGTGTTCTGCTCTGATCTTTGTACTTAATGTTTCACTATCTTTTTGATGTTGTCAAAAAGGGGGAGAAATATCTAAGTATATGCTATATACTCAGAATGCTTTATTACTTTGAATTAAATACAAATCAGCTTAAAATTTAAATATGTTGAGTGTGTTAAGCTGATTAAATCTAAAGCATTATCATGAAGTATGTTTTTAAATATATATGTTTTCCACTTCATGCAACTTAGCTATGTATTACTTCTAGAAATCAATATCTTTTATATTGCATATACTCCAAGTTTTGTCATCATCAAAAAGGGGGAGATTGATGACCCAAAGATTGATTCATAGATTGATTTTGATGATCACAAAACCTTGAAGTATAGATACTAATGTTTATGTTGCAAGGAGAAAGATATTTATTTTGCAAGGAACATAGCAAGTTGGAAGAACACAAGAAGGCCTCCAAAGCTCTCAAGTTGGAAGAAAGCTACAATTTATTGGCCCAAGTTTAAAGTTCAAAGGATTCAAATTGGAGGAGTAAAATCAAAAGAAAAATTCAAAAGAACAGTCTTCGAGTCGACTCCAGTGGAATTCGAGTCGACTCCGGAGAAGTATGAGTCGACTCCGGAGAAGTATGAGTCGACTCCTAGGAGTCACAGGCAGAAAAGTCAGAGAGCAGTTTTCGGGTCTGAGATTCGAGTCGACTCCAGTGGAACGCGAGTCGACTCCGATGGTTGGTAGGTCGACTCCAAAGAAAGCAAGAGTCGACTCTCAGCGGAACACAAGGAAAAAGTCAGAGAGCATTTTTGGGACTCTGAGATTCGAGTCGACTCCCGCATTGCACGGGTCGACTCCGAGACTCCGCGACCATCAACAGACAGAAAACCAAGTTACTGCCTCTGAGATTCGAGTTGACTCCCAGACAGCTCGAGTCGACTCCAAGGCAGCGCTACACCAAGATGGCAGAAGGCTGTGTTTCGCAAACTGAGAGCCGAGTCGACTCCAAGGAAGTTCGAGTCGACTCCAAGACTGGACGAGCCAAAAGACAGAGGATCGGGAGTTCGGGCTCTGAGATTCGAGTCGACTCCCAGGACAGTCGAGTCGACTCGAGAGGACAAAATTCAAAATTAGATCCACGGACTTCAGTGGATGAGCCGACTCCGAAATTGCCAAGTCAGCTCCAGAAGTTGGCGAGTCGACTCCAGGTTAAGACGAGTCGACTCCCAGTCGAGGCAAGCACATTAATTCAAATTTGGAACAGTGGCCGAGTTGTCTCCGGTAAAACATGAGCCGACTCCTGCAACAGGCGAGCCGACTCCTGATCGCGCGAGTCGACTCCGATCCCAACGGTAACATTGTCAGGAAATGCAGACTGTGTCCAACGGCTCTTTTTCTTGTCTCTAACGGCTATATTCTTGTTTCCACGCCATCTAAAGCTATAAAAACAAGAAGAGAGCTAGGAGAGAAATTATGGAAGTGGGAGAGATCATCTAGAAAAGAGATCTCAAAGAGATTACAAAGGAAATCTCCCATAAGCACAAAAGGGCCATCCAAAACGAAATAGAGAGAAGAAGAGCATCCAAGTGAATCCGAAAGCTTCCTCTCCATCCATGTGCTGCCTCAGGGATCCTCTACTTCATGCCAAATCAGAGGAGGATCAAGTTAAGAAGAAGCCGAGCTCCTCCATCTTCAAAACTCGTTTGAGGGCTTCTCTTTATTCTATTTGTTTATATTGTCATATTTGCTTGTTTAAGAAGCTTTGTTTTGTTTTATACTTTGTTTTAATATCTTGTAACTTGATTCAATCAAGGGATTGAATCAAGGGGTTAAGGTTTGTTGGTGAGCCAAAGGGAAAACCAACGGTGAAAGGTTTGTTGGTGAGCCAAAAGGAAAACCAACGGTGATAGGTTTGTTGGTGAGCCGAGGGTAAAACCAACGTGTAAGGGTTTGATTGTGATCCCAGAAAAACAATCGGGGAGGTTCTAGTCGGTGAGCCTGGAAAAACCGACCGAGTTCGTTGTGCGCTCGTAAAACAACAAGTTGGGTTGTGAGCTTGTAAAACAACCGGCTGTAATCGGTAGGATTATAGTGAAATTTCCAAGAGGTCTTGGGGAGTGGATGTAGGTGCTGGGGTGCACCGAACCACTATATGTCCTTTGTGTTTGTAATGCCTCTAGTTATTGTCTAACTAACACACTTACTTACTTAGATAAATTGCTTGCTTAATTCTTATCCGCACATCCTTTAGTTGCAAGCATATTTAATCAAGTCGAAGTCTATACATCAAACCCTTGCTAAGTTTAACTTTCACTGTGCATCTATACAACTTAGCATAGTTAATCAAAAAGTTTTAGAAGTAGCATAAAAGTTTTAAAAGACCCAATTCACCCCCCCTCTTGGGTTGTATCTACTGGGCAACAAGTGGTATCAGAGCAGGTGCTCAAATATTATTTGTAGTCTTAACCGACTAGAGCCAAAGATCATGACAACTCAAATAGATAGTTTTCTAGGAGAAGGACAATCAATTGATACACCTCCACTATTTAATGGTATAAACTACCCACATTGGAAAATACGCATGCGCATTTTTATTCAATCACAAAACTACTATCTATGGAAAATCATAATAAATGACCTTCACACACTCTCTCATATTAATGAGAAGGACTTAGCACAATTAAATGCTAATGCTATGAACATATTATATTGTGCTATTCAAGAAACAAAGTTTAATGAAATTTCTGCATGCTTATCTGCTAAGGAGATCTGGGATACTTTAGAAAATATTTATGATAAATCTCAGATTAGCTCTCATGTGCTTCAATTACATTCTAACAATGAGACTGCAGAAAAAGGTGTTGAATCTCCCACCTCAGTCGAGTCGACTCCAAGTATTTCAGAGTCGACCCTCAAGATAACCGAGTCGACTCCAATAAGGTCCGAGTCGACTCCGAGGCAAATCAGCTTCCTAAAGACAAAGAAAAAGAGGAAGCAAGAAGAAAGGAAGAAAGAGATAAAAAGGAAGAAAGCCTTGACCAAGAAAGAGTCAAGCCAAAAAATAAAGGTTAGAAGCAACAATGATGATATTAGCTCCAAGAAACTACAAGAGGTAACTGACTTGTGCTTTATGGCACAAGAAGACAAGGTAAAATCTGAATCTACTCTTACCTCAAATGATTTTCAAGAAGAATTCTCTTATGATGAATTATTAAATGCTTTTCATGAGTTTTATAGTGATTGTAGAAAATTATCTGTAAAGAATAAAAATCTTAAGAAACTAAATTCTGAAAATGAAAGCTTAAGGTCATTTTCAGAAGAATTGATTCAGAAAAATCATAGCTTAATTAAAGAAAATCAAAACTTAAGTAAAGAAATTAACCAATTAAGATGTTTTATTAACAAATTCACTGTAAGTTCAGAAAGATTAAAAATGATGTTTGAAAGCCAACATGCTGATTTTGATAAATCAAAATTTAGCTTGACTCCTTCGCTTAGCCATAAATCTCTAGAAAAAAAGGTTATCAATTTACCAAGCAAACCATTAAATAAGATAACTTATTTCAAAAATGAAAAGGATGGGAATAACAACTTTACCTATCGTTCTAGTATAATTAAATCAAATGGTAAAGTTATTACTATTAAACAGATATGGGTTCCAAAAGGAACCATATGTCCTAACTCTCAAGGACTCAAGCAAGCTTGGGTACCCAAAATGAGAAAATGAGGATGTACACATAGGTGTACCAAGGTACCTATGGAACATAAAGAATGAAACTTAAAATATACTTAAGAAAAGTGACTAAAATGGAAGAAATAATGAAATTAGTAATTCTTGCATCCTCTCATACTGAAATTGTTTTATTAGTTGATTAAAACACATCTTGCAAGTATTAATCATTCTTTTCTTGTGATATAAGTGATATTTCTGATATGAAAAGAAAATATATCCAAATCACTCCATCTTTCTTTACTTATAGATGGATAATTTGGTAAATCAATTCTCCTAAGAATAACTCTATGAATTCTCCATATGCTTGACTGAGAGTTTTTATCCATGGCATTATTGTTCATTGATCATAGATATGAAAATGTGTACTTGGTATATCTTTGAATATATGCATTATAAATACTATGATCAAAAAATTCTTTTTGGCATATAAAATTAACTTATGCTAGTATGGACCTAATCTCAAAAGATCTTGTCATTGGTTTACTTAGAATATCTTCTGCAAGGTCAAAGTTTACTATGCATGTTAACTAAGAAAACAAACAAGAATCAAGTTCTAAATCTAAAGATGTTGTTTCCATCACTAAGTTTTTACAAGCTTACATTGGATTTGTTTTTGGCAAGTAAAATTAAAGTATTTTCTGCATTTGCTAAATCTTGTGAAATGGATCAAATGAAAAAGGTTTGCAAACTATGAAAGTAAAAGAAGTATCATGGCATAGTGTTGAAAACCAATTTTGTATTAAGTTGTGCACAGAAAATAATATTGAATACAATTATTTCTGCACCAAAGAACACCATAAGTAAAATAGGGTTAATAGAATCCTTGAAGAAATGAAAAAGGCAATGTTGTACGATAGTCATTTAAAAGCTATTATCATTGCTTGTCATATATATGGTTTCTATTAGGTCTATTTTTGATGAAAACTCCATTTGATCTTCTAAAAAATAGAAAATGAACTACTGCATATCTTTCATATTTTTCAGTCGTACACGTTATACTTGATATATTCTTATGAAAATAATGCCAAATCTGATAAAGATATTTCTATCCTTGGATATCATTCATCAAGCAATGCATATAGAATATTCAATGAAAAGATTCTAGTTAAAGAAATATCAATTCAGTTTATTCTTTATGAGACTAATGATTCATTATCAAGATACTAAAATCAAATTATATATGGATATGTTTAATCTTTTACATATGACAATCTGAAAACTTGTTAATAATTAGAACCAAATTGAGTTTTCAGAAATGCACTTAATGAAGAAAAATTGGTGACTACTAAAAGATTCAATCAAGAAAAGATGAATTAGATCTTGATGAAATTCTTGCATGATTAGAAGTAAAGATCATCATTATCATGTGCTTGCTTCATGAGCTTTATATTCTGTCAAATGAATGTGTAGAAGTCACTCCTATGTGGTTACTTCATTAAAAAGGAGATCTATGAAAAATAACCACCATATTTAAAAATACACATTACATATATGATAAAGCAATATGTGATTTAGAACAAGCATCAAAAGCATGATATATAAAAGCTTAAGCAACCTTTTTGATAGAAAGTAATAGTGATAAATCTATGCATCAAAAAGATGAATTTGTGATATCTTATTTGCTCAAAGTATGCATTGATGACATCATTTTTGGTTCTACTAATGAAGAGTTATATTGCAAAGTGAGTTTGAAATATGATGAATGAATTAACATCTTCTCTCAAACTCCAAATTAAGACAAACAGGAAAGTGAATCTTCATTGACCAACGTTAGTCCACAAGAAAACTCTCATAGAAGATTGGCATGAAGAAGGTATATCTATGACCCCATCATGTAGAATTTGAAAAGGATGAGCAAAGTAGATCTATTGTGTTAAAGCTGTATTGAAGCATGATAGAATAATTATTTTACAGCTAGTAGACCAGATTGTATGCTCATTATGTGACCTTGTGCAAGACTTCAATCTAACTTTAATTAATCATATTTTATTGATAACAAATAAATCATAATCTGAATTTTGATAGAAACAAATGTTTAAGATAAATTGATTAAAACATAGTTAACATATCTTATTGATAATTATCTTAAGCAAATAGAATCTAAACTAAATTGACTTAAACTATCTTGGTTAATGAATCTATCTCTTTAGTTCAAATGATATGTGCTTGCTTATATTTAGGCAATCTCTTGAGTAAAGTGACTCAACATGCAACTATTGTCATATCTTATATTGAGTCATCTAGTTAAAAAAAATATATATGTTGGATGAATGCTTTGTATCTTAAAGAAACTAATAACCTTCCTTCAAGAAAGAAAAATGAGAAATTTCAACTTGAAGGATATCTTCATGTAAGATACACTAAACATTCACATGCAAACAAGAGAGAGGATCTTCTTCAGCCAAAAGTTCACACATAAGAAATCTAGTTTGGCTTGAAGAACATACAATGAATAGGTAACTTTAGATACCTTTCTCACAAATTAATTGAGCTAAGTCAATAACTTAAATCCTATTATGGCATGATTAAATTCTTTAATTATTAATTTTTGATATCATGTCTATATGTGTATTGACTGACTTATACTTTTAGAAATTATTTCATGGTTTGCCCAAACTAAAATATATCTTTGCCTGTGTCATAACCATGAAATACACAAGTATATGCTTAAAATTTTGATATAAAATAACTTGTGAGAAGTTATGAATCCTTGAGCACAATGAAAATGTTGTTTGCATATTCTTTATTCTGCTCTTTCATGTAAATTACTTGAGAATAACAAAAAGAGAGAGAGATAAAGAAAAGAAAATGGATGTTATTCAAGAGAAGTAAAATCTAAGTAAAGGCAAATACTTCAATCTTAAGGAAAAGCAAAACGAACATAATATATTCGGCACATTTGTGAGACTTGTGTGAGCATTCTTTTGGAAGGGATAAAATCCATAATTAATTACACTTAAACAGGGAGAGTTTGAAGTGAACATTTTAACCTTTCTATATTGCTCATCATAGGGATGGTGCCAATGGGGAGGCTAGTGGTAGTACCCGGCACTATTTGATCCAACTATTCGGTGTAGGGCATATTAGGGACGGCACAAGAGGGAGGCTAGTGGTAGTACCTCGTGCCCCTTCCCAACTCCACCGGATAGGGAGCAAATAGAGTATAAAGCATAAGAAAGTAAAAATGAATGATAAAGTAAATGAAAGTATATAAGAAGAATCAAGTCAAGTTTTAATCACTTGGAAACACACCTTAAGGATGAAATTAGTGGAAGATTATATTTAAATAGGGGGAGTTAATTCAAAAAGAATTGATTTCGATCCTTGACATGCTTGTTCTTAATATTTTAGTGTATGACTTAACACACACTATATTTTGCATATAGCATGATATTTTAAATTATGGGTTCTCAATATTTTTTGTAGTTCCCCATACTTGGACAACTTGATTGAATGAAATACTACATAACATCTTTGTTTAGTTTTATTGAAAAGAAATTTCAATCATTGTTAAAATCTGAAAGCTAAATAAAATTGTAGAAAGGAGAAGAGAAGAATATCTCTATTTAGGAAAAATAAATTGATTTTGATCTATCTTTCTACTTGCCTAACTTTGATACATAATGTCCTAATACTTGTTAAAATATCCTTTATTGTGTATCGAAACTCAAAATTAAACACAAAGATTCTGAAAGTACTTTAATGTTATTGAAATATGTATTTTTCAATCGTAACAATTTAAGATGAGCTACATTGTGAAAGATACATATCTCATATTATGACTTAGAAAGCTTTTATTGAAAATCCTATGTAATTCAGAATCTGATTTTGTATAAAAGCTTAAACTAAATGTGATTTTTAAAATAAAGTCTTACTTTAAGAAAAACAGAATTAATTTTGATGCCTTTGGTGATTGCTCCGATACGCATCCGAAACATATCATTTCTTATCTTCAAAGTATACTAATATTGGTTCAAATGATGTGTCTTTCGATGATCTTGATTGCAAACAAAAATTTCTAAATATATGATTTTATTTTGATATTAAAAAGATTTATTGTGATTCATGTATACATCGCTGAAAAACTATCATTAAGAAATTGAGTTCTATAAATATATATACCTCAATGATCATCTATATGTTTTTCTCTCCTACATTCTTAAAGATTTCCATCAGAATATATATAGAGTGAATGATCTAAAAGCTAGAAATATTTCACCTCACTCAAATGACTCTAAAAGAAAGAAAATGTAAATGCTGTTGAAAGAAACTAAGCGTCAAATGAATCATTTTCTGATTAATATTTCAGTACATTGTCTCAAAGATTAAGAGGAAGCATAACTTGTTCTTGATAGATTAAAAAGGGTGATTGCTATAAATTTTGAATAATTCTTGATCACTCTCCATTCTCGATATCATAGAATTTCAGTTCTATTCACGTTTGTCACTAAAATCTGAAATTCAACGAAAGAAAAGAATGATTAAAGAAGTATGCATCTTTTGAGGGGGAGCTTTAGATATTCAGTATCTTATCCTAAAGTTACTTCAATTTGATGTATACCTTAAATTTTATGGATTGATTTTGATGAACCTCCTTATATTACAAGACACGCTTTAATTACCTTGAGATGAGTTCTATAAAGGTTGTCTTATCTCAAACCTTGAGTCTTGTGAAAATAAGCTGAAACTTATAGAAAATATAGTTTTGAGATTGACAATTTTATTGAACATTATCTTCAAATTCTAAACTCTTAAATGGAATGATCAATAGAGGGGGAGAAAGAAAATTTCAGAAGGAGAGGTCTCACGGAACTTAATCGCGTATATCTATAACTAAAGGAGAGAGGAAGAATACAAAATGAAAAATGATCCTAATACTCTCCAATATGTATCATCTGAAATTTAATCTGAAAATCTTTATGATACACCTTGAGGCGTGTTATTTGGTTAGTATATCTTATGCATCACTCATGAACCAAATTACAAATCTTGAGAGCCTCTAATTTAATGAAACAGGGGGAGAACAATGTATTAAATTTTCTTGAGTATCTCTTAGAAAATCTATTTTGAACTTCACTAATGAGTCCTAATTGGCTTGCTCTTTAGAACTTCAATTTTGTGCCAATTCATTATTTTATGTATCAAATTGTGCTTATTCTCTAAAGAAATAAAAGAAAGTCTTTAAAAGAGTTTGAAGATGTATCAAAAATTGCATGAATTCATATTTTGGTATTTGTGCCCCAATGCTCTTATTATCATAAAAGAACCTTGAAGTCATTAAGAATTAATGATCCAACAGGATGATATGTCTTTCAAATATATAAGTTTTGATCTTTTACTCTGAAAATCAATTGAATTGCTCTCCTATTGATAAAATACTTAATAGATTAGGCAAAAGGTCTTAAATGAACAAGCTTTCATACTTAGTGAAGAGAGGTTAGATTTCCACTCATATTTTTCCTTGAATATCATTTGTGGTACTTCTTGAATTAACCTAAGCAAGATTCCACCTACACTTGATTAGAAAACTATCTGTGGTATCAAATTAAAAAACCTCTTGAATTCACACTCGATGTGTTCTGCTCTGATCTTTGTACTTAATGTTTCACTATCTTTTTGATGTTGTCAAAAAGGGGGAGAAATATCTAAGTATATGCTATATACTCAGAATGCTTTATTACTTTGAATTAAATACAAATCAGCTTAAAATTTAAATATGTTGAGTGTGTTAAGCTGATTAAATCTAAAGCATTATCATGAAGTATGTTTTTAAATATATATGTTTTCCACTTCATGCAACTTAGCTATGTATTACTTCTAGAAATCAATATCTTTTATATTGCATATACTCCAAGTTTTGTCATCATCAAAAAGGGAGAGATTGATGACCCAAAGATTGATTCATAGATTGATTTTGATGATCACAAAACCTTGAAGTATAGATACTAATGTTTATGTTGCAAGGAGAAAGATATTTATTTTGCAAGGAACATAGCAAGTTGGAAGAACACAAGAAGGCCTCCAAAGCTCTCAAGTTGGAAGAAAGCTACAATTTATTGGCCCAAGTTTAAAGTTCAAAGGATTCAAATTGGAGGAGTAAAATCAAAAGAAAAATTCAAAAGAACAGTCTTCGAGTCGACTCCAGTGGAATTCGAGTCGACTCCGGAGAAGTATGAGTCGACTCCGGAGAAGTATGAGTCGACTCCTAGGAGTCACAGGCAGAAAAGTCAGAGAGCAGTTTTCGGGTCTGAGATTCGAGTCGACTCCAGTGGAACGCGAGTCGACTCCGATGGTTGGTAGGTCGACTCCAAAGAAAGCAAGAGTCGACTCTCAGCGGAACACAAGGAAAAAGTCAGAGAGCATTTTTGGGACTCTGAGATTCGAGTCGACTCCCGCATTGCACGAGTCGACTCCGAGACTCCGCGACCATCAACAGACAGAAAACCAAGTTACTGCCTCTGAGATTCGAGTCGACTCCCAGACAGCTCGAGTCGACTCCAAGGCAGCGCTACACCAAGATGGCAGAAGGCTGTGTTTCGCAAACTGAGAGCCGAGTCGACTCCAAGGAAGTTCGAGTCGACTCCAAGACTGGACGAGCCAAAAGACAGAGGATCGGGAGTTTGGGCTCTGAGATTCGAGTCGACTCCCAGGACAGTCGAGTCGACTCGAGAGGACAAAATTCAAAATTAGATCCACGGACTTCAGTGGATGAGCCGACTCCGAAATTGCCAAGTCAGCTCCAGAAGTTGGCGAGTCGACTCCAGGTTAAGACGAGTCGACTCCCAGTCGAGGCAAGCACATTAATTCAAATTTGGAACAGTGGCCGAGTCGTCTCCGGTAAAACACGAGCCGACTCCTGCAACAGGCGAGCCGACTCCTGATCGCGCGAGTCGACTCCGATCCCAACGGTAACATTGTCAGGAAATGCAGACTGTGTCCAACGGCTCTTTTTCTTGTCTCTAACGGCTATATTCTTGTTTCCACGCCATCTAAAGCTATAAAAACAAGAAGAGAGCTAGGAGAGAAATTATGGAAGTGGGAGAGATCATCTAGAAAAGAGATCTCAAAGAGATTACAAAGGAAATCTCCCATAAGCACAAAAGGGCCATCCAAAACGAAATAGAGAGAAGAAGAGCATCCAAGTGAATCCGAAAGCTTCCTCTCCATCCATGTGCTGCCTCAGGGATCCTCTACTTCATGCCAAATCAGAGGAGGATCAAGTAAAGAAGAAGCCGAGCTCCTCCATCTTCAAAACTCGTTTGAGGGCTTCTCTTTACTCTATTTGTTTATATTGTCATATTTGCTTGTTTAAGAAGCTTTGTTTTGTTTTATACTTTGTTTTAATATCTTGTAACTTGATTCAATCAAGGGATTGAATCAAGGGGTTAAGGTTTGTTGGTGAGCCAAAGGGAAAACCAACGGTGAAAGGTTTGTTGGTGAGCCAAAAGGAAAACCAACGGTGATAGGTTTGTTGGTGAGCCGAGGGTAAAACCAACGTGTAAGGGTTTGATTGTGATCCCGGGAAAACAATCGGGGAGGTTCTAGTCGGTGAGCCTGGAAAAACCGACCGAGTTCGTTGTGCGCTCGTAAAACAACAAGTTGGGTTGTGAGCTTGTAAAACAATCGGCTGTAATCGGTAGGATTATAGTGAAATTCCCAAGAGGTCTTGGGGAGTGGATGTAGGTGCTGGGGTGCACCGAACCACTATATGTCCTTTGTGTTTGTAATGCCTCTAGTTATTGTCTAACTAACACACTTACTTACTTAGATAAATTGCTTGCTTAATTCTTATCCGCACATCCTTTAGTTGCAAGCATATTTAATCAAGTCGAAGTCTATACATCAAACCCTTGCTAAGTTTAACTTTCACTGTGCATCTATACAACTTAGCATAGTTAATCAAAAAGTTTTAGAAGTAGCATAAAAAAATCAATGCTTTTGGCAATAGAACGAAGGTAAGGAGGGGGGAAGCTCACCGGCGGTTGACGGAGGTGGTGGGTCTTGGCCAAGGGAGGCTCGATCCGGTGTTAAGCGGCGGCGGCGACGGCACCTTCCAAAGGGGAGGTAGATCCAGAAACAGGGGAAGGCCGTGAGGGGATTTGGACAGTATTCGGCCGGAGAGCTCGCCGGTCACTCGGGAGGCAAGAACAGAGGGAGGAGAGGAAGAGGAGAGGGAGGAGAGGGGCTCGGTGGTGAACTAGGAAGGAGAAGAGGGGTTTTTATCATCCCCTTGTACCGGCTCTCCGCCGCGAAAATCGCAGCAGTCGAGCGTGATCCGTGGCCGTGATTGGCCGCGATTTGACCGGAGGGGAGGTGCCGCGGGATGCTTGCGACGTCTTGCCCCGATTGATCCTGGAGGAGCCGGAGAGGATCGCCATCGCCATCCTCTGTCCAGTTCCTCCCAGATTAGGACCGGGGCTGAAGTCGGCTGGGGCTGCCGACTTCAGCCTCGTATCTCACATTCTCTCCTCCTTAAAAAAAAATTTCGTCCTCGAAATTTAAAAGATCTAGGCCTTTCAAAGTTAGAATTGCTCAGCCCATTGAATAATATAAATCCAAGATCTCATTCTCCTCGATCAAAATCAGTGTGATAGATAGCTTTAGATCAATTATCAAAAATTTCATAAAACTCGCAAGATTAACACTAGATAAGTGACTAACTAAAATCTCAGATTGAAATTATCATCTTGATGCATGTTCACTCGAGATCAGATCAGGATTGATTCACAACAGGATTGATTAGAATTAGTTGCATTTGGGATAGAACTTGAAATGAAATAGATCTCATATACTTATTATAGTAGTGTGCTGATCCCTCAAAGGATAATGACCAACCTTGGAGTCAAATCATTATATGGCTAAGAATGTAATTCATAAAATGAACATGTACTGATGATCATTAGATAGCAATGGTCTATCTCAAAAATGATTTGCATCAAATCACAAGAGCAAGTCTAAGAAGACAAAGTATTAATACTATGATTCAATATGCCACAAAGCTTTTAACTTAAACTTATAAATCATAAGATGGGAGCAAATAATGCATAGTTTATTCAGATTCTTAACAAATTAGACCGTATTTGGTCAACAATCAACTAACCCGAGTCATAATATGCTCAAATTATTATTATTATTATTATTATCTTGTCATACCCAAAAATAGCAAAGTCTATCCAAGAGATAACATAATCATATTATGACTGACCTGAGAATCAATAGTATTCATCTTTCCTTATTAACAAAATCTTTCATTATTGAACAACATAGTCTTTCATCATAACATATTACCAAAACACAGTCAGTATTTTTATCCAATTTAAAATAACTCAGTCCACCATGCTTTTGTTGTGCAACTCTGATCAATATTTTCCAAAATTTCTTAATGATCTTATATCATCAACATTTTTTTATATATATATAATATCCAAGCAAAATTTTATCCTTGCTTCCCAAGTACACTATGTCATGATTAACCCCTGAGATAGTTGGCGTATTTGTACCATCATATGATCAAGTAATCATATTCTAAATCCAAATTTGAACTAAGCCAATTCTAGTTTCCCTTGACAATTCCATTATACAAGTTGATATTCATTCTAAGCTTCGATAATTAAAGGATTCTAGATTAGCTTACTCAGGAGCCTAGTCAATCATCCCGAATCTTTTCTTTTAGGCTAAACTTATTTGGGCCTCTCATGAAATCCCACTTGCATTTCTCATATGGTGATACAAAATCCACAATCAACTCATGGCCTTGATTTATAAATATTTAATTCACAAGAATCTAATAATCTAGTTCAAAGATTTACAAGAAATTCCATCAAGATATAAGCTCTATGATTTTACATTGAGATCCATCAAAATATCAATCTTAATTGTTTCAAGTCTCAAGGGTTAGAGCCAAATAAAAATTCTTAAGTCTCATCCCCAAGTATATTTTCCTTCTATATACGAGTTCCATGCATGATCCACATACAGATTTCAATGAATATTTTCTAGTCCAACTTTTAAACATCTTTTTATAAGTGAATCTTAATTTGCCACCAAAATAATTAACTTCAACTAGAAGCAATATCCATAGTGCCTGATATCAAGTTAAACTTCCAAAATAATTATATTGCACGATAATATCTCATGATTAATATTCCTTCACTTAATTTAGTCAAAATCTAATTAATCATAACTTGAAATACAAATTGCTCTACCAAGAAAACTCTCAGAGTAGCTCATTCACACTTCGGTTACGACCATAATTAGGTTGCATTCTAATTTTAGCATTTCAAAATTATGATAAAATAACTCAAATTTATCAATAACAAAAGCAAATAAATGCCTTCGTCTAATGGCCTAATGTCTACCCATCTCTCAAACTTTCTGACGAATCCTAAAGATCCTAAAACTTAAGCTCCATCTGACTATTTCAAACACAATCCCTAGGAATCTGAAACCTGAGCTCTGATACCACCAAATCTGTGACGCCCCGAGCCCGAGGCGCGGCAGACGCTGCACGCCCGCACGGCGGGCCGCACAGGCGTGCAAGGCATCGAAACATATCGGAGCAAATATAGATGTTCAAAACTTATTTAAGAGTTAATCACAGATGCTTAAAATTGACATAAATAATTAAAGTCATTCAAAAGCAGTCTTACAAAATTTCAAAATAGCATTTGCTAACATAATTCAAATGTCCAAACTAATCTAACTGAAATGTCAATAACTGAAGAAATTATCGAAAAATCTAACGCACTCCCCAATTCCGTGTGATCAAGCCTCTGGATCTGAAAAATAGAGAAAATAAAATAATGAGCTACACTAGCCTAGTAAGCAACAAAATACCCCAAAGTGGGGTCAGAGCATATCAGATTAAAATAAAAAAAATGTCTGGAATAAATCATAAATAATATCGTTTTACTGTTTTCAAAATTTATTATCATTTTTCCAAAAATCTGATACCAGAATCTCAACATGATAGGCTACGGCCACGTAACCCAGTGGCATGGGTTGCACAAAGTGCCAGAAACCACTATTGTTAGTCACCGGTGGCAACGGTGTTCAGAAACCACTATTTTAATCACCGGTGGTGCGGTGTCGAAACCGGTTTCTCAAGATTATAAGTCGACAGGTCCAACGTATAATCCCCATTGGCGGGGCCAGAACAGAACAGAACTGATCATAGCCATGCTGAGAATGCATATATATAGAAAAATAGATTTCATAAATTATCCAGTCATATTTCACGAATTTCAGAGCATACCACAAAATTTTCAAATAGAATTTAATATGCTTAACCCATTTTATAGAATACAAAACATATATCAAAATTTAATCTATTTATCAAATAATTTGGAAATCACACTTGAAGTATCCAGTTACTTACCTCTTCTCGCTTAATTCCTACGCAAGGTAGGCGAATCAGGTTTACCTGTTAACATTTAATTAATTTCTTTATAAATTTTAGAGCTAAGCAAAACCAAAAGTAATACTACTGGACACGGCCCAACAGGGCCCAAAGTTGGCCCATAATGGACATGGCCCGATAGGGCCCACATCGGACACGACCCAATGGGCCCGCATAGACTCGGCGTAATAGGGCCCTCCCAAAGTTAGCCTCTAATTTGTTCATTTATGCAATAAAATCCATTGCAAGGACCAATATATAATTACATAGTATTGTTCTGTAATAAAACTTGAGTAAAGGGACTAAACAAATATAGTTGAGGGCCTTTATGTAATAAATCTTTCCTATAGGGATCAAATACAAATTATAGATACCCTTTTATGAAATAATATACTGCCAAGGGCTGAACTGAAAAATTCCATTTATTGGCCAAATGGGTTTGGATTTCGGGTTTCGGGTTCTGGATTCGAGTTCGGATTCGGGTTCTGGGTTCGGATCTGAACTGGGCCCAAGTTGGGCCCACAAAGGTACTACCCAACTGGGCCTAACCGGACTGGACTGGGCCCAAGTTGGGCCTGCAATGGATAGGGCCCAACGGGCCCAGTTTGGCCCGTGATGGGCCTCCTCCTTCCCCATACCCCCCACGGACAGGGGAAGTAGGAGAGACGGAAGAGAGAGAGAGGGCCGGCGGGGTGGCCGGAGGCCACCCCTCGGTCGACGGCCAGCCGGCCGCCATGGCGGCCGGCGGCCATTGCATTGGCCGACGGGGAGGAGAAGCAACTGAGATGATCTCGATTGCTGGGGCTGAAACAGAGAAGAAAAAAATCAATGCTTTCGGCAATAGAACGAAGGTAAGGAGGAGGGAAGCTCACCGGCGGTCGACGGAGGTGGTGGGTCTCGGCCAAGGGAGGCTCGATCCGGTGTTAAGCGGCGGCGGCAACGGCACCTTCCGAAGGGGAGGTAGATCCAGAAACAGGAGAAGGTCGCGAGGGGATTCGGACGGTATTCGGCCGGAGAGCTCGCCGGTCACTCGGGAGGCAAGAACAGAGGGAGGAGAGGAAGAGGAGAGGGAGGAGAGGGGCTCGGTGGTGAACTAGGAAGGAGAAGAGGGGTTTTTATCATCTCCTCGTAACGGCATTGTGAGTTTACTAAACTTGTGTTCGGACGCATTCACTGGAATTCTCATATATGAGATCATAGTTAATGGATCACTTGAAAAATTCATTTATATTAAGCAACAAATTATTCTAGATCTTGAATGGGTGAAACAATTGGAGATTGAAATTGGTAATGCACGAGGCTTAGACTATCTCTACCATGGCTGCAATATCCAAAAATATCTTATTTTCGGCCAGCTAAAATAGTGTAGCTCGGCTGACAGAATCATATCAATGGCCAAATCTTGAGGGACTGTAGGCTACTTTTATTGCCCTTGAGGTCCTCTCAAGGAATTTTAGAGGCATCTCTAGCAAATCCATTGTTTATAGTTATGGGATTATAGTGTTTGAAATGGTTGGTGGAAGAAAAAATATTGAAGTTCAAGTAGACAACATCCGTGAGATATCCACTTCTCACATTGGATTTACAAGCATCTCAACTTGGATGAAAATTTGAGAACTTTCACGGCCATGACCCAAGTGGAAGAAGAGATTGCCAAAGGGATAATTCTAGTAGTTTTATGGTGCATTCAGACTAAGCTAATAAATATAGACTCTCGATGGGTAAGGTTCCAGATATGTTAGAAGGAAGGATTATAGACTTGCAAATTCCCCCCATGCCAGTTTTATTTTCCCCTCAAGATGAGGGAAGCATTTCTAGACAAATCATTCTCATGAAATAGTATCAATAGTCACTTGTTATAATGGACTCAACATATTTGACCGTATAATAGGTATGTTACCCATAGTGTTGTAGGCATCTCTTAATTTCCTATGTTAGATAAAAATTTAGAGTTGTGGTTCTAAAGGCTTAAATAAATCATTCAACCTTCAATGGATTTATATTTTACTTTCAATTTAGCAATCATGCAACTTAATGATCAGACGACCCGGGATCCGCCACGTGGCAGGCCATAAGACAGCCTCAACAAATCTCTCTGAATTGCCCCCACTAAATGCTGATCATTATGGAGGGTGCTCCGGAGCTCGAAATATTGATGGCTGACCTCTCGCATTTCGCCAGATGAGACGCTTTGGAGAAGGAAGCATTAATGGCCGGCTTCTCACGTTTCGCCAGATGGAGTGCTTCAGGGGATGGAAAATTAATGATCGAAACCTCCAGGAAGGAACGCCCATGTGGAACACTGAAAAATTTCCACGGCGGATTCTACTCAAGAAAATCTGGCAACTCGAACCTCCCAAGTCCGACGTCGAGCTCTCGGCCAAGAAATATGCCAAGGCATACCCAGTTTGGTACACACCTCTTCTTGCCTACGTGATTGAAGCACTGGACGATTAGAAGTCTGCCTACTTCCATCGTCCGAGCTGCAAGGCGGCTCGACCTCGGAAGTGGGGCGCAAATGATAGGAGAAAAAATGGATCGTCCAGCCCACAACTAAAAGGCCGCCCAGTTTCGGCCCAATAAACGTCAACGCCAACCAATCGAATCCACACTTCGGCACCGAGTCAGCTCGACTTCGAGACTCCGCCGAAGGCTCCATCAACTTCAGACATTCGCCGACTCCCCTGACCAAGTTCGGGGTGCCTCCAGTATTCGCCGACCCGCCCCAATTAAGCTCGGGGCGCCTACCTCAGCAGTATGC
This sequence comes from Phoenix dactylifera, assembly GCF_051530095.1. Taxonomy (NCBI): domain Eukaryota; kingdom Viridiplantae; phylum Streptophyta; class Magnoliopsida; order Arecales; family Arecaceae; genus Phoenix; species Phoenix dactylifera. The sequence goes on along the minus strand of NC_143203.1, from coordinate 13,971,574 downwards.
CCCGACTTTCGAGCTCGGAGCGCTCCACTAAGCACGCCTCGGAACCTGAAAAGCCAAGCTACTCCCAGTACCCGTCAAGCCGACCTCTCATGATGAGGGCTGCAGTGCCACTACCACCTGGGCCACTCCACCGAGACTATAAATAGCTCGGTCAGGTAACTTGTAAAGGACTTTTGGGCTGGATCAAATCTACTCCACTCTAACTTGATCGTCGAAGGGCCCTCACCGGAAATACTGATGAAACTTTGTGCAGGTCCGCGGCCATCGCACAGAAGGTGGCTCCCGTCTTCTCCTTCCAATCACTGGCGGCTCCCTCGACTCCACCGGCGTGGTCTCCCTCAGGCCAAATTTGAACCACAACAGTCATAACTCCAGGATTAGTTGGATTGACTTGCTTCTAAACTATTACACTGTCGGTCATCTTTGTTTTCGGACTCTTAGTCATCTATGCCTTCAAATGATGATACTTTCAACCTTCAGCTAGTGCAGACCATTTTTCAACCCTTGATCTCTTTACCCTATTCCTTTTATAAGTCAAGATGGTTCTCTTCCTTCAGTTGATGAAAGCTTGTAATACCTACTCTATCTTGGTTTTTCTGAAGTTGTATATCTCCACTCTTTGTTACTCCTCCCTCTTAGGTGTAGCAGTAGGAGCATCATCTATTATATCTCCTTTTTCAATTCCTTAATAAAGTAAAAAGAGAGACTTTCTAGTAAACTAGAATCTTTCACTACAAATTAAAACCGAGTTTTTCCTGTCAAATTTGTTGATGGCTGGCCCATAAAAAAAAATTTGGCAAAATACTTTTCTAATAGCTTTATCTAATTTATTCGTATTATAAAATAGATAAAAGGTTAAATTAGATGATGTTATGTGATAACTGGGACATCAAAATCAAGCTTGATCTTGGAGTTCAAATAACTGGGACACCAGATAGTGTCCTGAATTATGGTACATTAATTGATATAATATTTAATTTGGAGAAAGGCTAGGAAAGAAGCAAACAACCTGCTTCCTTTAGAAGACAATGACACAGGAGCACTCCGAGTAATGGTTAGAAAATAGATACTAGTGTTGATTCCAATTGTCCAGCATCAAGATACAGTCGACTAAACAGACTACCATGTCAAAGTGAACCAGCATCCAGCAGCTCCCTTGTTCAATCTTTGATCATTAAGCTATCACCTCAAGCTGGATTAATCACTTCAAGATGCAACCGAGTTGACAACTTTCTAGGACATATTGCAGAAGCTAAAATGGCCCTATGGGGTATGTTGGAAGCAGCTACCATTAAAGGTTGGAGCCAGAACCTAGAAAACTTGCCAGCGAGCAAACAGAGCAAGAGAGAACAATTGATGCATTGGCAGGCTTGAAAGATGGGTGATCTTTTCAAGATAACAGGTCTGGGCTCTGCACTTTCGATAGGGCCTTATGAAGTTAAATTATATAGAATACGATGCACGTACACCAAACAAATGAACACCTCTAAACCAGCGGGTGTTCTTATTGGTCGACTAAACAGACACCTATTTAACCATATGCCAAACAATCGCTTTGTGGAAGCAATTCACAAGATGAACCATATGTGTTGACACTTGCACTACGCCGTTTGTGGCCTTCTTCACTAGTTGTTATCCACCCAGAACTGAGCCTGGAGATACTTGATCGTATCCTTGCCCACTTGGAAGGCCTTGGCCAAAACCGCATCAGAGATGGGTGGGTTTGATCCAAAGACTGCATTGGCTATAGTGATCACTCCAGGGTTCTGGCTGCTTAGGGCTGCAACGGCCATGGCAGGCATTGGACCGTAGTTGAATTGGAAATGGATTAGACCTTCGGGAAACACAAAGACATCACCCTTCTTGAGCATCTTAGTGAAGAGAAGGTTGCCGTTGTTGGTGTTGGATGTGACAAAGCCGACATAGAGCGTGCCTTCTAACACTGTAAGGATCTCGGTGGCCCGGGGATGGGTGTGTGGCGGGTTGAGACCGTAAGGTGCATAGTCTATTCGAGCCAAGGAGATGCCGAGGGTGTTGAGCCCTGCAATTTGGTTCACATTCACCTGCGTCACCTTAGATCCAATCTGGTTCGACGTGTTGCCAGGCATATCGAGGCCGGAGAAGAAGAAATCATCCGTTGTCATGTGCATTGGTGGCTTGCAAACAAAACCATTCACAAGGACTGCATCCAAAGGAAGAAGCTAAGCAACAAAGGGTAACTCGTAAACCATTATGTTGAAACTAGTAAAAGATAAGAGTGAAGAGTAATTACTAGGGGACTTGAGGTCAGCAACGCAGAAGTCTTGAAGTTGGCTGGGATCGGAGGCCATCACACGAGAGGAAGCCAGGGCAAGGAGAGCAAAGAGGAGGATATGGCAAGGCATCTCTTTCCTATACGAAATTAAATCTTTAGAGGAAATGAGGGTATTTGGCGGCATAAGAAGGCGTGGAGAGGATCGGTATATATAGACCAGGAGATGGAACCAGTCATGCTCTAATAACGCAGTAGAAGAGTCTATGAGGTTAGGTATGAAGGTTTCACACAAACTACTTGCTCTGCAGGCCGTAGACGCAGTCTATTGTGTGTATCCAGTCATGGAGATCAAAAGGTTTGATAGTCTTGGTGTAAGAGCACATGGTCAAAAAAATGTACGATCAACATTGTTTACTTAATAATATATATAAATATATACCCACCTCTGGTAGACCCCAGAACCACAAACCGTTCGCTAGAGGCGGAGCCATGTTGGGTCCTCATATACTTTACGAATTTTTATTTTCCGACACAAAGGCCATAAATTCTGAGTTCTGGAATATCTCCATTAAAAACAAAGACTCATAAATTAAAAAAAAACTGAAGATTTTTAAAAAATTCTGATGAAAAAGATAGCAAGAATAAAGAATCTAAAATTACGCACTCATGCATATGATATATATATATATGTGTGTGTGTGTGTGTGTGTGTGTGTGTGTGTGTGTGTATTAAACACTATAAAAGAGTGAATAATCTCTATTGAAATAGATTTCAAAGTATTAGATATTCTTTATCTCCCTGAAACCATTCCATTTTGCCTTTACATCTATCTCATTTCAGACCGTATCCACCTACATATTAAACCCATGAAATACCGTTCAACAACACTTAATCGGATTTGTGATGCCTTTTTATTTAGAGTCAAGAGGAAATTTTATTCATTGGCCCTTCTTCTAAATCCAAAGAGTAAGGAGTTTTCTATATATTAGCAATTTAAAAAATTGCTTTGATCTTGAGTTCAGTCGTTAGTAAAGAAATTATTACAAATCTAACTACTTTATTATAAAGAAAGAAAGGATTCTAAGAAAATTATATTATTTGAATTTGGAAATAGTCGGGAGGTCATCAATCCTTGCTTTATACAAGCCACTTCTTAGGCTTAAAAAGAAATTCTATCAATTACCCCTTCAAGGCTTCAAAAGATAAATTGCGCATCGAGACCGACTCACATTCCTTAAAGTAGAACAAACCAACACCCGTCGAGAAATACAACTCTTGAAGGAAGAACAAGCAGAGCTGGAATGGAATAACAACACTACAGGAAAAATAGTATATTCCGACTCTCATGTGCCGATGCTAAAAAGAAGCGTCAGCAATTTAGTCACCCTGCAAAAATTTGCCGGCACTTTTTAGTGGCGTCGGGGTAGGAATTACACTAAGACGACGCTTATTAGCACTGTGCGAAACCAACCTACTAATATTGAATTCTGACGATGCTTAAAAAAGCTCGATCACCCCTTCCATTGACCCTTGTTAGCCCTAAATTGACCCTTCTCAGCCCAAATAACTCTGCCTTCGCCTCCTCCTCGCCGCCCTGATCCCCAACTCATTTTCCCTCTCTTAGATGGCCTCCTTCTCCTCCACCCCCTCTTCCTCCTCCTTCTCCTCCTTCTGGCCGGTCTACTTCTCCTCCTCTCCCTCTTCCTCCTCCTTTCGTCTGCCCATACCCACCGCAAAGCTTCCCTGCAGATGTATCGTCTTCTCCTCCTCCCCATCTCCGCTTGCCTTCTCCTCCTCCTGCCCCTCTTCCTCCTCCTTCTCCTCCTTTTGTCGAAGCCATTTACTGATCCGGTCAACCGCCCTCCTCCGGCTGACCGCCCTTCTCTGCTGCGGATCTCAGCCGACATACATCCATGCTGGTGATTTTGCTTGATGCCTTAATATTCTGTTTATAGCTCTAATTTGTGCTTAATATTTAAACTTGCTCTATGTGCTTAATATTCTGATTGCCGTCTAATATGTATTTAAATTGTACATGTAATTGTGTCTGTTAACAATGCTTATACAGATGTTTTTTTCTTTACTTAATACATTGTTCCATTCCTTTTTAACTTTATCTGAATAAATTATTTTTTTTACTTTGGGCCAAATTCTGATCATGTTTCCATCCCATGACAGGACAACCAATAGTATCACGTTTTCAGCCTGTAACAGGGCAACCAATAATATCACATTTTCAGCTTTTGATGGGGCAACCAGTAGTTTCACATTTATAGTCTGTGATGGAACAAACAATTGCTTTACATTTCTAGCCTGTCATGGCATAAATAGTAGTATCATATTTTTAGCCTGTGGTAGGGCAACCAATGATAACGAGATGAGCCCAAAGTCTTTATTCATTTAATCAAGTTCACATCCATCCATCAATTTTTTTTAACTTTATTTCTGGCTTTAGACTAACCACGATCATGTTTTTCATCCATAACCGGGCAATCAATATTACGTGGTTAGTCCAAAGCACCATATCCATTAGTCCTATTATTTAAGTATAAATTATGTACATATATACACCCATCATACTATCAATCATAAGTAAATATGATCAAAATACAATTTAATACCAAAACGATCATAAAATCATTCTTGCTTCTTACTTATTTGGATCATTAGTATGAAATACATATAGGTACAAAAATATCTATATCATGCAGGTTAGTATACAAGAATTCTTACCTCTTTACTGACAACCCAGACAGACTACCACAATCTACAAACCAGAGTGCGCAAAATCCTACTCAATATCTTCATGCCTAAAAGATTGTTATCCTATAGAACCGAATCAACATCAAAAATTATCCAAGATATCCGACAACCCAGAATTTCCTACTGATCCACTAAAGGTTCCACCATCATGTTGTAATCTAAGACTACCCTTTGAGTCCCTTTAACCAAAATTTCTTCGGATCAAGCTAGAGAGAGAATACCAAGGGAAAAAAAATAGAAAAAGAGAGAAACTAGAGTATAAGATCTCGTCGGGCTTCTTTCTGCTTGGATGACTATAGCCTCATATAAAACCAAGGCTGACCATGAAAATAGAATTGTATAAAAAGATATACAAGACCAACTAGATAACAACGCCCAATTATTTGAATCGATCAGTGCAATATAATCCAATTCATTTGATAAAGAATCATATATCAAATCAAGAGAATAAATCAAAGGTTATCAATTAGAGGTCCAACGGTGGTTAACAATTTGGATGAATAGGGTCGACTAGATGCAGCGTCCGACGATCTGGGTCAATCGGCTCTCGCCAGTCCAACTAGTCAAATCATGAAAAGACAATCAAACCATAGTTCATAAAACACAATAGGGATTCATGGTAATAGAGTCCAATGATGCTCAGCAATATTCGGGTTAAGGCTAGCTTGACGGATGGTCGCAGCGACACTAGTTTAGAGCCCTTAACTAGGGTCAACCCTAGTCTATAATGAAGAGAAATTAAGAGAGAGAGGAGAGAGAGAAGAGAGGAGAGAGAAAGAAGAGAGAAGACTCTCTTCTATCTTCTTAAAATAGGGGAGAGTCAATCCCCCCTCTCATCTCGAATCAGAGCATTGCAGGCCACTTAGTCGGCCCAGCCTCGACGATGATAGCCACGGGCAGCCCTTCGGCCGCGGCACCGTCGGCGACAGTGGTCGGATGGCGCGAAGAAGGGTAGAAGAAGATCAAGAAGAGCAAGGGGTGAACAACTCAGCATAGATCGTGGTGGATTCTTTTTTGACTGACGGCCATGCAAAATCGTTAATCCCAAGAAATGGCGAAGTCCAGCTCGAATAAGCAGCCGGTGGTGGTGAACATGGAAGAAGGATGCCGAAATAGGGCACCCCTATTTCGGATCAAATTTTAGTGATTTTTTCGGTGCAAATCAGCGTGGCAACAACTCTAAAACTTGAAAAAAAAAAAGAGAAGAAGGCAAGTGAGGTTTCGATGGCCTTTCTGGTGACAAATCGATGAAGAAAATTTGGAAGAAGAACTGGGAAATCGGCAGTGATATCTCGGATTTTCGTTGATGACAATCAAAGTGGAAGGAAGGAGTCTTAAATAGATTGAATCTCGAGTCTGGCCAGTGTTGGGATTGCCTCAAGATTCTTAGAGTCCGGCATTATCAGAGGAGGAAGAAGACTCCGATCGGGAGTCTTCTCCTCCTTCATGTGCAACAAGGCATGCCCGAGCTTGGGCCTGGCCTCTTCAGGCTGTCCCACAAGCCCGAGGGCTGGACTATTACATATATAGCTTGAAAATGACTCTCGGACTATGTTCACTTCATATGGCCACATAGTTCTGATTGAACAACATCTTAAATTAGGTCCAGCAAAACCACTAACATCGAGTCATAGCAGTCTTCATGTCATTTATTGACAAAAGATCCTTTTATGGTTACAAATATTAGATATGGATCTCAGTGATGTAGTGCATGTAGTGTGAACTTTGTTTCCTTATGTGACTCTTGGAGCTCTTCCTCGGGGGGGCAGAGCCTCTTCCTTAGAGTTGAGCTAGGCTGAGTGGCCGAGCTTTTTCCAAAAGCAGACTCAAGAGAAGATAGGCCAGGCCTGATGGGCTCCACGACTTGGGTCCGATCATGTATCTAGGATCTGGGAGGAGCATGCCTCAACTTTGTGGACTAGGAGATCTGTTTCATTTAGCCTAAACAAGCTAGGGCTAGGGACCGAGGAAAATTGGGCTTGCTCCATACGGATGTCCACATGGCGAAGGCCCATAAATATTGTGGGCTCTCCCGATTCCTTCTATGCCTGACCCAGGAGCAAGCCTAAGCTTGACCTAAATCCGATCCGATCAACACACCCGCCCTTTCACCACTACTAGACCATGCACCAACAATGGAGATTAGATAATCCAGCATCCACTGCCTGAAAAACTTGGCCGATTTTGCTAGCCTTCAAAGTCCAAGGGGAACTCTAGGGAGGATGTTTGGGATAGGGAAATGCTCGTGGCCTAAGCAAGGCCAGGGTCTACAACTTTTCCCCTTTCCCCTAAATCGAGGGGCCTCAACAATCTAGTTCTAATGCCCACCAACCAAAAGCCAAATGGAGGCTATTGGTCGGAGGACTGAGGATCTAGATTCCCATTCTAAGCTTGCATCGAGGCTTCTTTCTTGGAGTAACTTGTGCCAACATCGATAGACATGGGAGTGAACACAAATGACTTTTGGGTCTTACCATTTTGTCCATCCATCACAATGTTCTCTAGCCTACAAGATTGCAACCCTCCATCAATCAAGAGCAAGTATAAGTATGGCCATAGTTAAAGGCTCTTGAGTTGAATATGAGTTGTTTCAAATCGGATTTATAATTGTGTATATGAATTTTGAAAGAAATGGATCTTAATGGATTTGTTTTTTGAAATGGAATTGCTTATGTCTTTACACTGATTTGTGATAATTTTTGTTTTACTATTGTCACATACGTTTTTATATAAATTTTCAAGTTAAGGTATTCATTACTTATCGAGCTGTCTAGCTCATTATAGATTTTTTTATATTTTTAAAGATTTGAACAATTAGCTTGACTCCAGAATTTATCATGGGAGAGCGACTAGAGATAAGATTTTGACAATCTTTATTTACACTAGATTTTATTTTTGATTTGATGTAAAATTTTGGAATGTTATTTATTGTAAGACTTTTAATTTTGTCATTTAAATTAGAATTTGAATGTTAATTATTTAAATGTATTCTGCTGGTTGTATATGATATCAATTGAGATACCTTGCATGCTTGTGGAGAGAGTTTTTTATGAGTATAAGGCGGCTGCTGCGATCCCTGACTCACAATCTTAGGTCGGGGGCGTGACAAGTTTCTTCACAACCATTGCAAAGTTCAAAAGTTCATGATCCTTGAATGAGGTTGAACAGTCAGAGAAGAGCTTCACAACTTTTCTATCCACCTAATTGCTGAACATTGTAGAGGAAGAATCTAGAGCTCCATTCCAACCAACATGACCATAAAATAGCTACTACAAGCATGAGAAAAATGCATCGCAGGATGGATGAGAATTTCCACTTGCACCAAGTGGAGCAGATATCGACCAGATTTGGAGGAACAACTAGATTGCTCTATAAATTATGTTGTTCAAGCAAAACAATTAGAAACTATAGTTAGATTGGTAATTCATTAAATGAACTCCAAGTGCCTAATTAGCCGGTTCTTAGTTGATATGAATTTCCTTTAGAAGGAAAATTATGATTTGAGAGATTGAATTGATTGAAGCCTCCTCCCATGCCCTTGATGCCTATCCACCTCCTTCTCCACCTCGATGGCTTCTTTCGATGCCGATAAGGATAGGGGATGGCCGGCGGCCAACACTAGCCTACTTTCAAGTACCTTAATTGCATCTCTTTTCTCTCTCTCTTTCTTCACATTGCCCGTCGGAGCATAGTCGATAGCTTGTGGGTGTAGCAGCAATACCCATTCCTTGTCTAACTTCGATCATATCTACTGGTCACCTTCCAGCCACGTGCATACACCGTGGTCCTAGATTTCAAGCCAGATAAGGATGGATGGATCGAAGCAGACATGAAGGTCATGAAAAGGATGGAGAGTCTTTGAGATTGGTGAAGTTGGCGAAGGTGCTGACTTTGGTGCAGCAGAGCAATGGGATTGGGGTTTTGACATAGTTGATCAGGTTGGATCAGGCAACACCAAATAGGAAAAATCTTTGGCGCTTTAACTCTTTTCTTTATTTGCCTTTCATAATTACATATTATTTGATGCAAAAATAAAATTGTTCTCCCAAGTGCAGGAGAATCGCACAAGTAATATAACTCGGGAGTCCGAGGTCGATTCCTCAGGAAACGATCTATAGATTATTAGCGTAATTTTTAGATGTAGTTTTCAGTTGATTTTCAAAAGTTAAAAGCAGAGGATTAATAGATAATTAAACAAAGTTCAAGAATATAGAGAAGGCTAGGGATCCGGAATCCTCCTTGACAATATTACTTCCAATAAATAAACTCGGCGATTCTTGATTAAAGATTAATATGATACAGTAGTTCTAATCATGGAGTATACAATCTGAAAACATAAATTCAACATCTAAGTATTTATCGTGCCGGTTACGTCTATGACAAATCAAACATCGAAACAATCCATGCATCAATATATATATAAACCATAAAAGATATATCTAATAAATAAATATTCAAGAATTCAAAACATACCAATGGATATAAAATAATTAGAATAAACGTTTAGAGTATACTTGATGAAAGCAACATGACAAGGATTCATCCATCACCCTTTGCCAACGGAATTAGCAAACCATTACAAACATCAACATCCCTCCCTTTCTCACTCTCTATTTTTTTCTTCTTTTTATTTTCGAAAACAGGGCATCCCCTGTTTCCCTTTCTCTTTTTTTTTGTTTGAAACCACGGAGGAGGACGTGGACATCCGGGGCGGTGATAGCGGCTGCTGCGGTGCTTCACAGGCGGAAGGAGAGGGATCTCGAATGTTGATCGCGGAAGATGGATTCGTTGCTGGGGCGCTGCAGAAGGAAGAAACGGGTGTTGCAGAGGCGGAGGGCGTCAATCCGTGGCTGGATTTCGGGCTGGAGGTTGGCACGCGGACGCGGTTGGACGCGGTTCACGGACGCGTGATGCTAGGAGGTGATCACAGGATGATCACGGAAGATTGCTCGCAGGGGAGAAGCTCGGACGCCGTGGATCTGAGACTCCGGACGATCGCTGATGCTTGGGATTACGGGCTCGGGCGGACACCGTGGAGGAGGCGGATGGCTGGGCGGTAATCACGGGCGTTGCGTTGCTTGATCCGGAAGCTGGGATTACGAGGAAAGAAGATGATGTGGGGTGCTGCTCGCTGGTTCCGCAGGAGAATCAAGAGGAAGAGGATGCGGTGTTTTGGGTGTTTTGGGATGCAGACTGATGCAGAAGGATGGGCTTCGGATGTTTTTGGTGCATTCCATGTGGATGATCGCCAAGTGTCGCTCTAATATGGTCAGGCCTGGCTGCTGCCCATAATTGTGAGTTTGATATATGATGGGTTCGACTAGGATATGGCGAGATTGGGTGCGCACAGCTTGGGTTAAGCATCTTCCTAAACCAAACTTGTACCAAATATGCATTTTATCTCTGATTTATGATAAGACTATGCGAAACACAAAATACAATTTAACTCGACGATATTATCATCATCTGTTAACAATAAGACTAATTTAAGTGGTATGTAGATCACATTTTTGTGCTCTCATCACACCCCCCAACTAGCTTATTGCTAGTCTCTAGCAATTCAGAGTAAATTGTCACGCCCCGAGCCCGAGGCGCGGCAGACGCCGCACGCCCGTACGGTGGGCACAGGCGTGCAAGGCATCGGATCATATCAAAACAGATACAAATATTCAAAACTGACATAATTATTTAAATTGTTCAAAAGCGGTTTTACAAAATTTCAAATAACAAATGCTTACGTAAGTCAAATACTTTCATCAATCTAACTAAAGGACTAATAACTGGAGGAATCGTCGGAAAATCTAACGCACTCCCCAATCCCGTGCGATCAAGCCTCTGGATCTGAAAAATGAAGAAAACAGAATAATGAGCTACACTAGCCCAGTAAGCAACAAAATACCCTAGAGTGGGGTCAGAGCATATCAGATCAAAATACAGGATAATATCTGGAATAAATCATAAATAACATCGTTTTGTTGTTTTCAAAACTTATTATCATTTTTCCAAAAACTCTTATACCAGAATCTCAACATAATAGGCTACGGCCACGTAACCCAGTGGCATGGGTTGCACAGAGTGCCAGAAACCACTATTGTTAGTCACCGGTGGAAACGGTGTCCAGAAACCACTATTCTAATCACCGGTGGCGCGGTGTCGAAACCGGTTCCTCACAGATTACAAGTCGACAGGTCCAACGTATAATCCCCATTGGCGGGGCCAGAACAGAACAGAACAGATCATAGCCATGCTGAGAATGCATAAATATAAAAATAGATTTCATAAACTGTACAGGCATGTTTCACGGAATTCAGAGCATATAATAAAATTTTCAAATAAAATTTAATATGCCAGACCCATTTTACTAAACACAAAACATATTTCAAAATTTAATCTAGTAATAAATTACTTTACCAAATAATTTGGAAAAATGCACTTTGAAGCATTAAGTTACTTACCTCTTCTCGCTTAACCCTTACTTCAGATAGGCGGATCAGGTTCACCTGTTTAAATTTAATTAATTCTTTGTTAATTTCAGAGCTAAGCAAAACTAAAAAAAAAATAATACTATTGTACATGGCCCAACAGGGCCCAGAGTTGGCCCATAATGGGCATGGCCCGATAGGGCCCATATCGGACACGGCCCAATGGGCCCGCATAGACCCGACCAAATAGGGCCCCCAAAGTTGGTCTCTAATGGATTATTTATGTAATAATCTTTCTTATAGGGACCAAACATAAATTATAGAATACCCTTTTGTGAAATAATATACTGTCAAGGGCTTATCTGTAAAATTCCATTTATCGGCCAAATGGATTCGGATTTCGGGTTCTGGGTTTCAAGTTTCGGGTTTCGGGTTTCGGATTTTGGGTCTGAACTGGATTTCGGATTTCGGGTCTGAACTGGGTTTCGGGTTTTGGGTTTCGGATTTTGGATTCGGGTTCGGGTTCCGGGTTCGAGTTCGGATTTCGGGTTCGGGTTTAGAGTTGAACTGGGTTTCGGGTTCGGATTTCGGGTCTGAACTGGGTTTCGGGTTCGGGTTTCGGATATGAACTGGGTTTCGGGTTTTCTTTTTTTTTTTTTTTGTTTCGGGTTTCAAGTTTGAACCGGGTCTAAGTTGGGCCCACGGTGAACAGGGCCCAACGGCCCATCATACTGCTCACGGCCCACATGCAGTGGGCCTTCTTCTTCACCGAGCTCCCCATGAACAGGGGAGATGGGAGAACGGGAGAGGAAGAAGAAGGGGCCGGCTGGGGGGGGGGTCAGCCAAGGCGGCCCGGGGGCTGTTGCCCGGCCGACGGCCGGCCGACTGCAGTGGCGGCCGGCAGCTTCTGCGACAACGGGCATCGAGGGAAAACCGAGTGATCTCGGTTTGGGGCCAAAACAAAGGGAGAACACAAGTATGTTTAGCAACGGAATAAAGAGAAAAAGAAGGGGCTTACCTGCGGTCGACGGAGGCGGCAGATCCCGGCCGCAGGTGGCTCGATCCGGCGGCTAGCAGCGGCGACGGTGGCGTTCGAAACCGAGATAATGGATCTCGGAACAGGGGATGGCCGCGATGGGGATCCGGACGGCGCTCGGTCGGGAAGAGGACGCCGGTCACTCGGGAGGCAAGAACAAAGGAAGAAGAGGGAGGAGAGGGAGGAGAGGGAGAGGAGGAGACGGAGGAGAGGGAGGAGGAAAGGGGGGTTTTATAACCCCATTTCAACAGCTCTCCGCCGCGAAAATCGCGGCGGTGGGGCAAAATCAACGGCCGCTCGTGCGGCCGTGGGGTGGCCGCGGAATGACCGCGGGGCTGCCGCGTAACGCCTGCGGCGCCCCGCCCTCGCTGCGCCCGAAGAAGCCGGAGGGGATCGCGTCTGCGATCCCCTGCTCTGGCTCCTTCCAAAAAAAGGAAAACGGGGCTGAAGTCGGCTGGGGCTGCCGACTTCAGCCCGTATCTCACATTCTCTCCCCCTTAAAAAAATTTCGTCCTCGAAATTTAAGAGATCTAGGCCTTTCAGATGCTCAGCCCATTGAGTAATATAAATTCAAGATCTCATTCTCCTCGATCAAAATCAGTGTGATAGATAGCTTTGGATCAACTATCAATAATTCATAAGACTCGCAAGATTAACACTAGATAAGTGATTGACTAAAATCTCATATTGAAATTATCATCTTGATGCATGTTCACTCGAGATTGGATCAGGATCGATTCACAACAGGATTGATTAAAATTAGTTGTGTTTGGGATAGAACTTGAAATGAAATAGATCTCATACACTTATCATGGTAGTGTGCTGATCCCTCAAAGGATAATGACCAACCTTGGTCAAATCATTAAATGGCTAGAAATGTAATTCACAAAATGAACATGTACTGACGATCATTAGATAGCAACAGTCTATCTCAAAAATAATTTGCATCAAATCACAAGAGCAGGTCTGAGAAGGCAAAGTATTGATACCATGATTCAAAATGCCACAAAGCTTTTAACTTAAACTTATAAATCATAAGATGAGAGCAGATAATGCATGGTTTATTCAGATACTTAACAAATTAGACCATATTTGGTCAACAATCAACTAACCCGAGTCATGATACGCTCAATTATTATTATTATTATTTTCTTAGCATACCCAAAAATAGCAAATTCTATCTAAGAGATAACATAATCATATCATGATTGACCTGAGAATCAATAGTATACACCTTCCCTTATTAACAAAATCTTTCATTATTGAACAATATAGTCTTTCATAATAATATGTTACCAAAACATAGTCAATATTTTTGACCAGTTTAAATTGACTCAGTCCATCATACTTTCGCTGCGCAACTCTGATCAATATTCTCCAAAATTTCTTAATGATCCCAGATCATCAACAATTTTTTTTTTTTTTTTTAATATCCAAGCAAAATTTTATCCTTGCTTTCCAAGTACACTAGGTCATGATTAACCCTTGCGATAGTTGTCGTATTTGTACCATCATATAATCAAGTAATCATATTCTAGATCCAAATTTGAACTAAGCCAATTCTAGTTTTCCTTGACAATTCCATTATACAAGTTAATATTTATTCTAAGCTTTGATAATTAAAAGATTCTAGATTAACTTACTTAGGAGCTTACTCAATCATCCCGAATCTTTTCTTTTAGGCTAAACTTATTTGGGCCTCTCATGAAATCCCACTTGCATTTCTCATATGGTGAGACAAAATCCATAATCAACTCATGGCCTTGATTTATAAATATTTAATTCATAAGAATCTAATAATCTAGTTCAAAGATTTACAAAAAATTTCCACCAAGATATAAGCTCTATGATTTTACATTGAGATCAACTCCTCAAATAAGTAAAATATTTTTATTTTCAGTACTGCAAACATTTGGGGATCTTGTAAATCTACTAGACTTAGAGAATCTACTAATAACACAATGATATCCATATCGATCAAAATCAAAAAAACTATACTTTCCAATGATCTTTTTTTTTTTATATTTTTTTTTTAACAAGGAAAAGCATCAAGAACTTTTCCAAATCAAACAAGTCCTATTTTCGACCAACCCAAAAACATTTTAATCCACCAATATTCTCAAGATTTACTAATTGACTTTCCATCAAAATATCAATCTTAATTGTTTCAAGTCTCAAGTAGAGCCAAATAAGAACTCTTAAGTCTCATCCCCAAGTATATTTTCCTTCTATATACGAGCTCCATGCATGATCCACATACAGATTTCAATGAATATTTTCTAGTCCGAGCTTTAAACATTTTTTTTTATAGATGAATCTTAATTTGCCACCAAAATAATTAACTTCAACTAGAAGCAATATCCACAGTGCCTGATATCAAGTTAAACTTCCAAAATAATTACATTGCACGATAATATCTCATGATTAATATTCCTTCACTTAATTTAGTCAAAATCTAATTAATCATAACTTGAAATACAAATTGCTCTACCAAGAAAACTATCAGAATAACTTATTCACACTTTGGTTACAACCATAATTAGGTTGCATTCTAATTTTAGCATTTCAAAATTCTGATAAAATAATATAAATTTATCAATAGCAAAAGCAAATAAATATCTTCGTCTAATGGCCTAATGTCCACCCATCTCTCAAACTTTCCGACGAATCCTAAAGATCCTAAACTTAAGCTCCGTCTGACTATTTCAAACACAATCCCTAGGAATCTGAAACCTGAGCTCTGATACCACCAAATCTGTCACGCCCCGAGCCTGAGGCGCGGCAGACGCCGCACGCCCGTACGGTGGGCACAGGCGTGCAAGGCATCGGATCATATCAAAGCAGATACAAATATTCAAAACTGACATAATTATTTAAATTGTTCAAAAGCGGTTTTACAAAATTTCAAATAACAAATGCTTACGTAAGTCAAATACTTTCATCAATCTAACTAAAGGACTAATAACTGGAGGAATCGTCGGAAAATCTAACGCACTCCCCAATCCCGTGCGATCAAGCCTCTGGATCTGAAAAATGAAGAAAACAGAATAATGAGCTACACTAGCCCAGTAAGCAACAAAATACCCCAGAGTGGGGTCAGAGCATATCAGATCAAAATACAGGATAATATCTGGAATAAATCATAAATAACATCGTTTTGTTGTTTTCAAAACTTATTATCATTTTTCCAAAAACTCTTATACCAGAATCTCAACATAATAGGCTACGGCCACGTAACCCAGTGGCATGGGTTGCACAGAGTGCCAGAAACCACTATTGTTAGTCACCGGTGGAAACGGTGTCCAGAAACCACTATTCTAATCACCGGTGGCGCGGTGTCGAAACCGGTTCCTCACAGATTACAAGTCGACAGGTCCAACGTATAATCCCCATTGGCGGGGCCAGAACAGAACAGATCATAGCCATGCTGAGAATGCATAAATATAAAAATAGATTTCATAAACTGTACAGGCATGTTTCACGGAATTCAGAGCATATAATAAAATTTTCAAATAAAATTTAATATGCCAGACCCATTTTACTAAACACAAAACATATTTCAAAATTTAATCCAGTAATAAATTACTTTACCAAATAATTTGGAGAAATGCACTTTGAAGCATTAAGTTACTTACCTCTTCTCGCTTAACCCTTACTTCAGATAGGCGGATCAGGTTCACTTGTTTAAATTTAATTAATTCTTTGTTAATTTCAGAGCTAAGCAGAACTAAAAAAAAAATAATACTATTGTACATGGCCCAACAGGGCCCAGAGTTGGCCCATAATGGGCATGGCCCGATAGGGCCCATATCGGACACGGCCCAATGGGCCCGCATAGACCCGACCAAATAGGGCCCCCAAAGTTGGTCTCTAATGGATTATTTATGTAATAATCTTTCTTATAGGGACCAAACATAAATTATAGAATACCCTTTTGTGAAATAATATACTGTCAAGGGCTTATCTGTAAAATTCCATTTATCGGCCAAATGGATTCGGATTTCGGGTTCTGGGTTTCAAGTTTCGGGTTTCGGGTTTCGGATTTTGGGTCTGAACTGGATTTTGGATTTCGGGTCTGAACTGGGTTTCGGGTTTTGGGTTTCGGATTTTGGATTCGGGTTCGGGTTCCGGGTTCGGGTTCGGATTTCGGGTTCGGGTTTAGAGTTGAACTGGGTTTCGGGTTCGGATTTCGGGTCTGAACTGGGTTTCGGGTTCGGGTTTCGGATATGAACTGGGTTTCGGGTTTTCTTTTTTTTTTTTTTTGTTTCGGGTTTCAAGTTTGAACCGGGTCCAAGTTGGGCCCACGGTGAACAGGGCCCAACGGCCCATCATACTGCTCACGGCCCACATGCAGTGGGCCTTCTTCTTCACCGAGCTCCCCATGAACAGGGGAGATGGGAGAACGGGAGAGGAAGAAGAAGGGGCCGGCTGGGGGGGGTCAGCCAAGGCGGCCCGGGGGCTGTTGCCCGGCCGACGGCCGGCCGACTGCAGTGGCGGCCGGCAGCTTCTGCGACAATGGGCATCGAGGGAAAACCGAGTGATCTCGGTTTGGGGCCAAAACAAAGGGAGAACACAAGGATGTTTAGCAACGGAATAAAGAGAAAAAGAAGGGGCTTACCTGCGGTCGACGGAGGCGGCAGATCCCGGCCGCAGGTGGCTCGATCCGGCGGCTAGCAGCGGCGACGGTGGCGTTCGAAATCGAGATAATGGATCTCGGAACAGGGGATGGCCGCGATGGGGATCCGGACGGCGCTCGGTCGGGAAGAGGACGCCGGTCACTCGGGAGGCAAGAACAAAGGAAGAAGAGGGAGGAGAGGGAGGAGAGGGAGAGGAGGAGACGGAGGAGAGGGAGGAGGAAAGGGGGGTTTTATAACCCCATTTCAATAGCTCTCCGCCACGAAAATCGCGGCGGTGGGGCAAAATCAACGGCCGCTCGTGCGGCCGTGGGGTGGCCGCGGAATGACCACGGGGCTGCCGCGTAACGCCCGCGGCGCCCCGCCCTCGCTGCGCCCGAAGAAGCCGGAGGGGATCGCGTCTGCGATCCCCTGCTCTGGCTCCTTCCAAAAAAAGGAAAACGGGGCTGAAGTCGGCTGGGGCTGCCGACTTCAGCCCGTATCTCACATAAATAATAACATGAGAGTACAAAAAGTGTTGGTCAATTCTTTGACTTTTTATTAAAGCTAAAGATATAAAACTAAGATATGTACCCACTTTCGTAGGGCATCACGATTACACTTAGCACGTGCAACAAGCCGTTAAACTCTTAGGTTACCCTAGTGGACGAGTGTTGTCTCGTGAGGATTTTCAGAGATATTACCCACAAACATCATGAATGATATGACATGAGGTCCTCAATTCTAAGCTAATACCCATGTAATTAATATATATTTTCAAGCATGGCAACTATCAAAGCAAGGGGAAATATGAAAGTGTAGTGTGCATAAAATAGTATGACTTTCTCAGAGTACTAATACCTCCACCACAATATGGTACCGCTTGAATTTTAGGTGTACTACTCAAGTTCACAAGTGTTTACTACAGTTTATTAGAACCTGATCCATCAAATTTTCGGAATATCTCATGTTGTCTAAAATTGTCAAAAATGGTTCGCATAAAAAGAAGGAGCTATCAATCCCAACTAAATATCCAAAGTACACAAAGGTTCAATACAATGGAGTCAAACCAGCCATTACCATATGTCACTAGGTTCAGCCCGACCAACCCTATTCATGCTTATTTTTATTTTTGAACACATATGATGATTACAATAGGCCAACCCCCTTAGGCTCTAGCAAGGTCCATGTAGCGAGTTTTTGACCAATGACTCCTGATCCAGTTGGCTCAAGGCATTAGGTGAAACACCCCTCGGGCTTAATTACTCGAACCAGACTACGCCACGAGGTTAGACTTGTCATCTCCTCATTTTTTTTATTTTTTTTATTTTATTTTTATATATATATTTTTTTTGCAAAATAGAGAAAGTAAACTGAACCATATAATGTGACTGTATCGTGACTATAGGTCAACCAAGGTCGGAACATAAGACACTTAGATGATCTAGCCGGGGTATTCAACCTCTATCTTTATGTGAAAACCAAATCATGAACCTTATAGTACGGACAAGGATACTCGTACTTCTTTTACAGATATGGCTTAATAAAAATGCATTAAACAAATATGAAATCCTGAGACCTTTCTATAATCATTAAGTACATGTGCGGGGATCTAATAATAGATCTCTGATCAGTCATAGTATGCATGTGTTCCTTGCCTTAATAGTTGCACAAACTTAATATGAAAATACATGTGCATTGGTAATAAATCAAATGCAGAAACATTTTTGTTTTTGTTTTCTTTTTTTTTTGCAAAATACTTTCCTCCCCCCAACTTAAACATTGCATTGTCCTCAATGTAATAGATACAAGAAATATTTATATGAGAGACAGTAGAGAAAATAATATTGGAGAGAAGAAAAATACCTTGAGCTGTTGATATCCAGAAAATAAGACCTACAAAACTAGAAAAAATATAATTCTAACTAATATACACATACCTTTGCCTTCATATTCAGTCATAAGAAGGCTCCCCCAAGGAAAAGGAGTCCTCTTCATCTGCAAAATTCTCAAGAAAGTGTTTTAACCTATGTCCATTTACCTTAAAAATTTTACCATCTCGTGAATTCTCAATCTCAACCGCTCCATGTGGAAAAATAGTTTTTATAATATAAGGACCTGTCCATCTCGATCGCAACTTACCAGGAAACAGATGTAAGCGGGAATCATATAAAAGAACTTTTTGCAAAGGTTCAAAAGATTTTTTTAAAATTGATTTATCATGTAAGATCTTCATTCATTCTTTGCAAATTTTAGCATTGTCATAAGCATCTCTGCGAATCTCATTAAGCTCATTCAATTGCAATTTTCTAGTTAGACCGGCATCTTGTAAATCAAAATTTAATTTTCTAATTGCCCAATACGATTTATATTCTATTTCTACAGGCAGATGACACGCTTTTCCGTAGACTAGCCGGTAGGAAGACATGCCAAGAATGGTTTTGTATGCAGTCCGATAGGCCCATAATGCATCTGATAGTTTCAAGGACCAATCTTTTCTTGATGGATTTACCGTTTTTTCTAAAATACGCTTGATCTCCCTATTGGCTAATTCTACTTGGCCACTAGTTTGCGGGTGATATGGGGTAGCAACTCTGTGGGTGACACCATACTTTTTCAATAAGGTCTCGAAAGGCTTATTACAAAAGTGTTTTCCATCGTCACTAATTATAACCTTAGGCATCCCAAATCGTGAAAAAAATATTTTCTTTTAAAAACTTCAGGACAGGTTTGTGATCATTGGTCCTACAAGCAACAGCTTCTACCCATTTGGACATATACTCGACACCGACTAAAATGTACTCATATCTAAAAGACGGTGGGAATGGGCCCATAAAATCGATGCCCCAACAATCGAAAATTTCGATAATAGTAATGGATTGAAGAGGCATCATTTGCCTACGAGTTAGACTTCCAATACGTTGACATGGATCACATGTCCTGCAGAACTCGTGGGCATCTTTGAACATAGTAGGCCAATAGAAACCACATTTCAAGACCTTTGCGGCGGTTTTCTTAGAAGCAAAGTGTCCACCACAAGCATCAGTATGGCAGAAAGAGAGTACGTTTTGTATATCATGATCCGATATGCATCGTCTAAAGATTTGATCGTTGCAATATTTAAATAAATAGAATTCGTCATAGTAATAATTCTTTACTTCGCGCAAGAAAATTTTTCTATCTGTCGACCCCCAATGTTCTGGCATCTGGCTTGTAACAAGAAAATTTACAATATCTGCATACCATGGCATACTAGAAAGTGCAAACAACTGCTCTTCAGGGAATGAGTCCTTGATGGAAAATTGTGGCACTGAATCATGAAAAACTAGCCTTGATAAATGGTCCGCAACCACATTCTCTACTTCCTTTTTATCTTTAATAGTGATGTCAAATTCTTGGAGTAGAAGTATCCATCGTATTAAGCGTGGTTTGGCCTCTTTCTTATCCAACAAATATTTTAGTGCCGCATGGTCCGTGAAGATAACAATAGGAGCACCAAGGATATAAGAGCGAAATTTATCTAAGGCAAATACTACTGCAAGCAATTCCTTCTCGGTGGTAGTGTAATTCATTTGAGCATCGTTTAAGATTTTGCTTGCATAGTAAATGACATATGGCTTATTATCCATGCGTTGTCCTAGGACAGCTCCTATCGCATAGTCGCTAGCGTCGCACATAATCTCAAAAGGTAATGACCAATCAGGTGGTCGCACGATGGGTGCAGTGCTAAGCATAGACTTCAACTTTTCGAATGCCTCTTGACAGGTTTCAGTCCAATTGAACGGTGTATCAAGGGATAGGAGGTTACATAATGGTCGAGCTATGACACTAAAGTCCTTGATGAACCTCCTATAAAATCCGACGTGACCCAAAAATGATCGAACATCTCTAACCGTCTTGGGTGCAGGTAGCTTAGCAATTAAATCGATCTTAGCTCTATCTACTTCCATGCCCTTCGATGAAATAATATGTCCTAGGACAATTTCCTTTGGTACCATGAAGTGGCATTTCTCCCAATTCAATATCAAATTCTTTTCTATACATCGAACTAAGACTGCTTGTAAATGTGACAAGCAATCATCAAATGAGTCACCAAAAATGGAGAAGTCATCCATGAACACTTCCAAAAACTTCTCGTTCATGTCTTCAAAGATGCTGAGCATGCATCTTTGGAATGTTGCAGGTGCATTACACAACCCGAATGGCATTCGTCGAAAAGCAAATGTGCCAAAAGGACAAGTGAAGGTAGTCTTCTCTTGATCTTCTGGTGAAATATCAATTTGATAATATCCCGAATAGCCATCGAGAAAACAATAGAAATCATGCCCTGCAACTCTCTCCAACACTTGGTCTAGGAAGGGTAGAGGAAAGTGATCCTTTCGTGTGACCAAATTCAGCTTTCGATAGTCAACACACATGCGCCAACTCGTTGGAACACGAGTTGGAACTAGTTCACCTTGTTCATTTTCTACCACCGTCAAACCCGACTTCTTAGGAATGACTTGAGTAGGGCTTACCCACTTGCTGTCAGAAATTGGGTAAATAATACCTACGTCAAGCAACTTGAGGATTTCTGCCTTAACCACATCTCTCATCATAGGATTCAACCTTCGTTGCATTTGCCTTGTAGTTTTGGCATTGTCCTCCAAATATATCTGGTGCATGCAAATTAAGGGGCTAATTCCCTTTAAGTCGGCAATAGACCACCCTAAGGCTCCTTTATGATTCTTTAGAATACCAACTAATTATCTTTCTTGGGTATGACCAAGTCTAGATGAGATGATTACAGAAAAAGTGTCTTCGGGTCCAAGAAAAGCATACTTAAGTTTCTTTGGTAAGGGTTTCAATTCGAGCTTGGGTGCTTGCTCATGGGATGGTACTATTTTTGCCTCTCGAGGCGACAACCTCTCAAATTCGTCTACTTTTGGTCTCCACCTATTGACCATCTTGATATCTAGATTATCCACAATAGGTGTGACTGACAAATCATCATCATCGGTTCCATTAGGACACCAATCAATTAAGCTATCATTGGATGGGTCGTTAATTGCTTTAGCTAACAAATATTCTTCTGCGATGGTTTCAACCCAATCAACCTCCTTACTCTCTTCGGGATCATTGGGTTGTTTGCACACATTAAAAATGTTCAGTTCTAAGGTCATGTTACCAAAAGAAAGCTTCATGACGCCATTCCTACAATTAATCAATGCATTAGAAGTTGCAAGGAATGGACGTCCTAAAATGACCGAAATCTGAGACTGTGAGTTCGAAGCCGGATGTGTGTCCAATACAATAAAATCGACAGAAAAGTAGAACTTGTCTACTTGGACTCATACATCCTCGATAATCTCCCTTGGAATTTTAACTGACCTGTCAGCTAATTGCAAAGTGACGGAGGTTGGCTTCAACTCACCTAAACCAAGTTGCTCATATACAGAATATGGCAACAAATTCACACTCGCCCCTAAATCTAACAATGCTCGCTCTATCCTAAAGTCACCTATGATGCATGAGATGGTTGGGCAACCTGGATCTTTATATTTAGGGACAATGTTGTGCTGCAAAATAGCACTCACATTTTCAGTTAAAAATGCCTTCTTCTTAACATTTAATCGACGCTTAACAGTACACAAGTCCTTCAAAAATTTGGCATATGAGGGTACTTGTTTGATTGCATCAAGAAGAGGTATGTTGATCTTTACTTGCTTAAAAAGCTCAAGAATTTCAGAATTAGGTTCGAGCTTTTGCAACGGCTTTAACCGTTGTGGAAAAGGTGGAGGAAAAGGACATTCTACTTTCTCGGTAGAAGTTGGGACCTCAATTTTTTCTTTGTCCCTTTCATCGGCTTTGGGAGTATCAGAATTAGAAGTGACCTGCGGTCTCAATGGGACGGTCTGATCAATGACTTTTCCATTACGCAAAGTCATGATGCTCTTTGCATGTTCTGTATGCGAACTAGAAGGAGCTGCATTATTACTACCGTGCACTTGTGGGTTAGGTTGGGGTTGAGCTGGAAGCTTACCCTTCTCTTGGGTACTTAGGACGGTAGTCAACATTGACAATTGGTTCCTTATATCTTCAAAATTTCGAGTATTTTGAGCATTGATATTAGCTTGACCTTGTAGAAAAGTTTGTATGGATTGCAAGGTATCCTCGATATTTGGCTTCTGAGAGGGTGGTGATGCAAAAGTAGGATGTGCAGGTGGAGGAACTGAATGGTATGACTGTTGAGGATGATCATTTCTCCACCTAAAATTTGGATGATTCTTCCAACCAGGGTTATAGGTATTCGAGTATGGATCGTTATAAGGCTTTTGGTAGGAGTTCATAGCATTTGCTTGATCGTGCAAGACTTCTTTGAATGCCGGTATGGTGGGGCAATCTGTAGTGGTATGATCCGACATATCGCAGATACCACAACACTCGTTTCTAAGCTCTATAGTCTTGACAGGCTCAACCTTTCTAAGCTCAATTTCTTCTACTTTTCTAGTGAGGGCTGCCATTTTAGCATGAAGATCATCCTCAGTTTTGAGGTTGTAAAGGCCTCCTTGAACAGAGCTAGTAGGCTTAGGTAAAAACTTGGTGTTTCTATCCCCATTATCCCAAAGTTGGGCAGTCTCAGCAAGGGAATCCAAATATTCCCATGCCTTATCAGGGTGTTTTTCTAAAAATCTATCATTGCACATGGTCTCTACAAACTGTTTCAACTGTGGAGATAAACCTTCATAAAAGAAGTTAATGATTCTCCAAGTTTCGAATCCGTGATGAGGGCATGAGAGAAGGTCTTTAAATCTTTCCCAACATTCATAAAATGTTTCATTATCTTTTTGTTGGAAATTGCTGATATGTCTTTTCAAAAAGTTGGTCCTTTGTGTGGGGAAGAACTTCTTTAAAAATTCTCTCTGCATATCTTGCCAAGTTCTTATTGATCTAGGTCGTAAAGAGTTTAGCCATATTTTGGCCTTATCCTTTAGAGAGAAAGAAAACAATGTCAACTTGAGGACATCCTCGGTGACGTTTGGCACTCTAAATGTAATGCTCAATTCTTCAAAATCCTTTAAATGAAGATACGGACTTTCGGACTCTAACCCATGAAACTTGGGCAGCAATTGGATTACCCCTGGTTTGATGTCAAAATATCCTACATTATCAGGAAAAATTATGCATGAAGGCTGACTAGTCCTAGTCGGTTGTAGGTATTGTCTTAGAGTCATAACATGGGGTTCTCGTTCTCGATTGTGGTGACTCCCCGCATCTTCATTTAAATCAGCCATCTCACAAGGTGTGAGATACTGCGAAGGAATTTCAGGGGTGTGTCCTAAGGGATGATCTAAAGTTGTACGACTTAATCGACCGGTGTCGTCCCTATTCCACTTTAGCATGCAAAATATTTTCTTCTCTTTTTTTTAAAAAAATAAATATAAGTACCAACTAAAGATATCCTAAAACGAAAATCTATTTACAATCAAACATGCAACAAAACATTACACCTCAATTTCTAATGTTTTTCTTAAATTTCTAGACAGCTCCTAACTGGTTTGAAGAGGGCACCTAAGCCTCCAATCCGGTCTAATGAACCGAGTTGACCAGGTAAGCTCCCAGGTAAGTGGAGGGGTCACGATGCGTTCGCAAAGGTCCCACTTAAAACCCACTTGCTTCGAACAGATGAATTGTCTCCCTTATAGGGACAAAGCTTGCCTAGACATCAACTAAGCCACAGAGCGAAATTGGTGCAACTTTCGGTGGTCTTCGTCCTATTGAGCTCGAATGTCCTTAGGGGCCAACGTCTAGTTGATTTTAGTTAAGCTTAGGATATTTATGCACTGGGGTGATTTTTGGGCTAAGGACGAGTGATGAAATCCTGACCTTATCTTTTTAAATGGGTTCAGCCCTTAGAATATTTTATGCTGATGCCTTATACTATATGCAACAATCAAGAGATTTTTTTTTTAATGTTTTATGACATGACATTAAATTTCATTGAATAGGTGATCAAGCAAATTATTTATTTTTTTAAAAAATTATATGAGTTGAAGTTTGAAATTTGAATTCTGAAATTTGAAATTTGAAATTTGAAATTTTAGGTTTTTTTCTCTTTTTTTATTTTTGAATAATCACCCTTGATCTTTTCTTAAAGTTTTTTTTTCTTAAATTTTCAATTAGCAACAAGGGTTAATGAGATATGATAACAATAAAATTCTGATTCTAAAAAAATTAAATGCAGAAAATTCAAAACAGAAAGCAGCAAGGTTTCATATTAAGCTAATGGTCTTAAAAGTCTCATAATATCAATCAGACCGTTTAGATTATTGAAACATATGTCTTGCACCAGCTGACCAAATTTGAGTCCAATCAGACAGCTAATTTCTATGATATCAGAGTTTGATGCAACTGTGCAGGAAATTAAAAATAGTAGTAAAGATTTAATCTAATTTTTTTTTTCAAAAGAAAAATACTAACTACTAAGGTAAAAATTAAATCTAAAATTATACTAATAACACAGCCGTTCTCCGGCAACAGCGCCAAAAACTTGATGCAAAAATAAAATTGTTCTCCCAAGTGCAGGAGAATCGCACAAGTAATATAACTCCGGAGTCCGAGGTCGATTTCTCAGGGAACGATCTATAGATTATTAGCGTAATTTTTAGATGTAGTTTTTAGTTAATTTTCAAAAATTAAAAGCAGAGGATTAATAGATAATTAAACAAAGTTCAAGAATATAGAGAAGGCTAGGGATCCGGAATCCTCCTTGACAATATTACTTCCAATAAATAAACTCGGCGATTCTTGATTAAAGATTAATATGATACAGTAGTTCTAATCATGGAGTATACAATCTGAAAACATGAATTTAACATCTAAGTATTTATCGTGCCGGTTACGTCTACGACAAATCAAACATCGAAACAATCCATGCATCAATATATATATAAACCATAAAAGATCTATCTAATAAATAAATATTCAAGAATTCAAAACATACCAATGGATATAAAATAATTAGAATAAACGTTTAGAGTATACTTGATGAAAGCAACATGACAAGGATTCATCCATCACCCTTTGCCAATGGAATTAGCAAACCATTACAAACATCAACATCCCTCCCTTTCTCACTCTCTATTTTTTTCTTCTTTTTATTTTCGGAAACAGGGCATCCCCTGTTTCCCTTTCTCTTTTTTTTTTTTGTTTGAAACCACTGTCGCCCCCCCCCCCCCCGACGCCTCTCTTCACGGAGGAGGACGCGGACATCCAGGGCGGTGATAGCGGCTGCTGCGGTGCTTCACAGGCGGAAGGAGAGGGATCTCGAACGTTGATCGCGGAAGATGGATTCGTTGCTGGGGAGCTGCAGAAGGAAGAAACGGGTGCTGCAGAGGCGGAGGGCGTCAATCCGTGGCTGGATTTTGGGCTGGAGGTTGGCACGCGGATGCGGTTGGATGCGGTTCACGGACGCGTGATGCTGGGAGGTGATCACAGGATGATCATGGAAGATTGCTCGCAGGGGAGAAGCTCGGACGCCGTGGATCTGAGACTCCGGACGATCGCTGATGCTTGGAAAATTATGGGCTCGGGCGGACGCCATGGAGGAGGCGGATGGCTGGGCGGTGATCACGGGCGTTGCATTGCTTGATCCGAAAGCTGGGATTACGGAGAAAGAAGATGATGTGGGGTGCTGCTCGCTGGTTCCGCAGGAGAATCAAGAGGAAGAGGATGCGGTGTTTTGGGTGTTTTGGGATGCAGACTGATGCGGAAGGATGGGCTTCGGATGTTTCTGGTGCATTCCATGTGGATGATCACCAAGTGTCGCTCTAATAT
The DNA here is from genome assembly GCF_051530095.1 of Phoenix dactylifera. Taxonomy (NCBI): domain Eukaryota; kingdom Viridiplantae; phylum Streptophyta; class Magnoliopsida; order Arecales; family Arecaceae; genus Phoenix; species Phoenix dactylifera. The sequence goes on along the minus strand of NC_143203.1, from coordinate 13,944,670 downwards.
GGTCAGGCCTGGCTGCTGCCCATAATTGTGAGTTTGATAAATGATGGGTTCGACTAGGATATGGCAAGATTGGGTGCGCACAGCTTGGGTTAAGCATCTTCCTGAACCAAACCTGTACCAAATGTGCATTTTATCTCTGATTTACGATAAGACTATGCGAAACACAAAATACAATTTAACTCGACGATATTATCATCATCTGTTAACAATAAGACTAATTTAAGGGGTATGTAGATCACATTTTTGTGCTCTCATCATTATTTACTAGATTTATTATTTGATATTGAAGGTTCCTTGTCTAGAGAATTCAATCTAATTGTCAGATGGTTTTTTATAATTACACATGTGACTCAAAGAGCTGATGTCGGTATATATTCTGCAATTAGAATTTTTATTTGTTCATTTTTTCCCTAATTTGTTTTATGGTTATCTTAGGGTTGGCTAGTCAGTATAGGATGTTATGGATTACGGAGATACAATGATTATATTATTGGTAATTTGATATCACTATAGAAAAAGATGAAACAAAATTGCAAGGAAAAATATAGTTAATTTTTAAATTTTAAAAATTTTCTATGTATATTCATAAATCTAATTAGTTTGGTGTGTATATATATATATATGTATACACTAATAATCTTATACTTATGGGAAACGGGAAAAAAGAACTAAATTACAAAATAGCAAAATCATTTGTTGTTTCCTCTTCCTTTTATGAAATCTCTTTTGGGGGATGAGGGTTCTTTAATGCACACTCTTTCATTTAAAATATTAAAATGATCACAAAAGGGGAAAAAGGCGAAAAATGAAAATATAGGGAAGGAAAAAACATATGCAAAATGCCCTATTGGGAACTAGAGAGGATCGAAGGCAATCACCAGAAGACACTTGCCCAAGTGAGAGAACATTTGACGATGCTGAAAATAGTGAGGAAGTGGGGCCATAGAGCAAATAATATTACAGACAACACAACATTAGGAACAAAGATGCAATAGTGAAATAGAGCAACAAACAAAACAAAGTAGAGGACCGAAATTCCAGCCTCTACTACAACCAACAATGTCTAGTGACAGAACTTTAGTAACACTTAGCAAAATCCATCAATATAAATGTTCTCTAGTAATGATTTTAAGAATATCAAAATAGATATATAATTTCACAAAGTTTCATCGTGAGAGTTTGTTGACCCCCTAATGGATTTTGATGAATACAAAACACTAGAGTATAATTCCATTTATCTGAACAATTTACTTGAGGATTTCATGTGTTTAATTAAGAATATTGTTAAGAAATTTCTAGGCAAGTTTCTATAATTTTTATGAATTTATTGAAGAATTTTTGAGATGAAGAAAACAGATCAGGGACAGCCGAGACGTCTCCGGTTTGTTCCAGAGACGTCTCTGTCACAAACAGGAAGAACTGGCACGTTTGGAGACGTCCCCGGCACCTGGCGAGGCGTCTCGCAGGGTCGGAGTCGACTCTCTCAGAAGCGGAGTCGACTCTCTCAGTGGCGGCAGAAAGGCCGATTTCAAGAGATGCGCGCGAGCCGTCTCCACAGTACGCGGAGTCGTCCCCGCAAGTAAAAGCTGAGTTTTCGAGTCGTCCCCAGAGAGTGCGGAGTCGACTCTCTCAGGGTATTCCAGAGGATGTCTTTTTCGGTGATAAGGCAGCGGAGACGTCCCCTGAAAGAGCGGAGTCGACTCTCTCAGAGAATTCCAGAAGACTTGTTTTTCGGAGATATAACGGCGGAGTCGTCCCCAAGGCAGCGGAGTCGTCCCCATGCAAAAAGCGCAAACAAGCCGAGACGTCCCCGTAAAGTGCCGAGGCGACTCTCTCAGAAAAACAGAAAAATAAGGATTCAAACCGTTCATCATCGGAGTCGTCCCCGTAAAGCGCCGAGTCGACCCCAAACAACGTCAAAAGTAAAATCTTACAGCCGAGACGTCTCGCGTTGAAGCGGAGACGTCTCCGAAGCGCCTGGGACGCGACTGACAACTTTTTCAGCTTTGGTTTGAATTTCAAACTCCCTTAACTTTATCTCTAACGGCTATATTTGCTTTTTGGGCTATAAAAGGGAGCTCTTAGGTGCTTTCCAACAACTTCTCACAAACCCAACACAAGATCATTCAAGAGAGAAGAAAGAAAAAGAGGTTCAAGGGAGTTAGTGCATTCAAGTGAAGAAATCAAGTGCCTTCAAGCTTCCCAAGTGATTTCGTGCTCGACTACTCTCTTCCGCTAGGCATTCAAAGCTCACATTCAAGCCAACGCGATCCACATCGGAAGAACCAACATTTTCCACGCTTCCAACGGCTAAAAGGGTTCTTCCGGGTTCTATTATTTCTCACTGTTTTATTTGCTTCTTGAGAGCTTTTAAATCCTTGTAAAACTTTTTCAATATTGTGCTTGTTCCAGTCAAGGGACTTGGAACAAGGGAAAGGCGTCCCAAGCCTAGGTGAAATTGGGGGTTATAGGGTTCGTTGTTAGCCCGATGTAAAACAACGAGTTGGGTAGTGCACTCGCAAAACTACCGGACTGTAATCTTGGATTATAGTGGAAATTCCCTAAGGTGCTTTGGAGAGTGGATGTAGGAGCAGTGGAAGCTCCGAACCACTATAAAACCTTGTGTTTGCGATTGATTGTTCTCATACCTCTATCTTTACTTTAGTTCATACATTTGTGTGTTTTATTTTTAATTAGGCAAAAAGTTTTAAAATACCCAATTCACCCCCCTCTTGGGTGACCATCTCTGGGCAACAAGTGGTATCAGAGCGGGTGCTCTGTGTATTTCTTGAAAGACCTAACCGTCTTAGCCAAAGATCTAGACGGCAACACCCTTTAACAATGTTCCTGCTGAGGGGCAGGCAACCAATAGACCTCCACTCTTCAATGGGATAAATTATACCTATTGGAAGACTAGAATGAGGATTTTTATTCAAGCACAAGATTATGCCTTGTGGAGGGTCATAATCAAGGGACCACACGAACCATCTCACATGGTTAATGGCATTCAAGTTCCCAAACCTGAGGAGGATTGGGATGAGAATGACAGTAAGATGGTTCAACTCAATTCTAGAGCCATGAACTCATTATTCTGTGCTCTAGATGTAAATGAGTTCAATAGAGTCTCCACCTGTAGTTCCGCCAAGAAAATATGGGATAGGCTTGAAGTTACCCACGAGGGTACGAATCAAGTCAAAGAGTCTAAAGTGAACATTCTAGTTCACAAATATGAGTTGTTTAAGATGGAACCCAATGAAACTATCACATGCATGTTTACACGCTTCACCGATATAATTAATGGTCTAAAGAGTTTGGGTAAATCCTATACTAATCCGGAACTTGTGAGTAAAATTCTCAGGTCTTTGCCGAAAGCATGGGAAGCAAAGATCACGGCGATCATAGAAGCCAAAGATCTCAACACTTTGGGACTAGAACAACTATTGGACTCATTGATGACGCATGAGCTCACAATGAAGCAACATGAAGAAGAGTTGCCAAAGAAGAAGACAATTGCACTCAAGGCTACTTCGAGTGTGTGTGAAGAAGAAAGTAGTGAGAGTGAAGAAGAAAGCGAAGATGAGGACTTGGGTTTAATAGTAAGGAAGTTTAAGAAATTCATGAGAAGAAAGAAACCCTTCCCAAGAAAGAAATTTGGAGGGAGAAATGATTGGAAAAAAGAAAAGGAAAAAGAAAGAGACCCAATCATATGCTATGATTGCAAGAGACCGGGACACATTCGTTCCGAATGCCCTCAACAAAAGAAGCACTTTGGAAAGAAGAAGAAGAAGGCGTTGAAGGCAACGTGGGACGATAGTGACACATCCTCCTCCGAGGAAAAGAAGGAAGAGACCGCAAATTTGTGCTTCATGGCATTTGAAAACGACGAGGTATGTCAAAGCTCAACTATAAATTTTACTTTAGAAGAATTATATGAAGCTTTTCAAGAACTTATGAGTGATTGTAGTATGTTAGGAGCAAAGAATAAAGAACTAAAGGCCTCCAATCAAAAACTAAAGGATGATATTAAAAAACTATTGATTGAGAAAGAGAGCGTTGAAAATGTTAACACCATTGACCTAGAAAATAAAAATTCAAAACTTAGCATTGAAAATGAAACGGCAAAAACACTAATTAAGGAATTGAATCTAAAAGTTAAATCTCTACTCAATAATAATACCTCACTTGCACAAAATGTTGAATCCCTTAAAAAGGATAAGGAAGAACTAGTTAAAGAAAATTTGGATCTTAAGAATGAGGTACATAAGTACAAACCAATTGTTGAAAAATTTACACAAAGCTCTGAAAAATTAAATCTTATTCTTTCAAATCAAAGAGCTGTTTTTAATAAAGCCGGATTAGGATATAAAACTAACAAGCAACAAAAGTATCTAAAGAATTTCTTTGTGAAAGCAAAAGATGTCAAAACTGAAAAACCTACATGCTTTCATTGTGGAAAAAGTGGACATAAAGCCTACTCTTGTATTCAAAGAAAGATCCAAACTAACAAGAGTACATTTGTAAAAGCTAAAAACATAACTAAAGTATGGGTGCCTAAGGGAACCAACTACACTAACCACGAAGGACCCAAGAAAACTTGGGTACCTAAGAGCTTCACATGATCATTTTGCAGGTATGCCTTGCAGCCGGGAATAAAAAGAGAATGTGGTATCTTGATAGTGGTTGCTCAAGGCATATGACTGGTGACAAGAGTCTCTTCATCACTTTAAAATCAAAAGAAGGAGTAGTCACATTTGGAGACAATGCTAAAGGTCAAATCATTGGTGTTGGTAAAATCTCCATATCACCCTCCTCATTTATTGACAATGTATTGTTAGTTAATGGACTCAAACATAATTTATTAAGTATAAGTCAATTTTGTAACAAGGGCTTTAAAGTGTCATTTGAATCTTCACTTTGCATAATTAATAGTCCAGTTGACAATGAGATCATACTTACAGGACATAGGCATGGAAATGTTTACATGGTAGATCTTGATGATCTCACCATGAAGGATGGCCAATGTCTTGTAGCCATGGATCCCAAAGTCAATGAGACTAGTTGGTTATGGCATCGTAGGTTAGGGCATGCTAGCATGGATTTAATCTCTAAATTGATTACAAAAGATCTAGTCAAAGGACTACTAAAAATAGATTTTGAAAAGAACAAAATTTGTGCTGCATGTCAATTAGGGAAACAAACGAGAAGCTCTTTCAAGTCTAAAAACATAGTCTCAACATCAAAACCCTTAGAACTAATTCACATGGATTTATTTGGACCCACTAGAACTGCTAGTCTAGGGGGTAAGAAATTTGGTCTTGTAATTGTTGATGATTTTTCACGTTTTACATGGGTTTCATTTCTTGCACACAAAGATGAGTCCTTTTCCGCTTTTATCAAGTTTCATAATAGGGTTTCGAATGAACTCAATCTTAAACTAAAAGCAATTAGGAGTGATCATGGTATCGAGTTTGAAAATCAGTATTTTGAAAAATTTTGTGAAGAAAATGGTATCAATCACAATTTCTCGGCACCTAGGACACCCCAACAAAACGGGGTGGTAGAAAGGAAGAATCGCACACTAGCAGATATGGCTCGTACCATGTTGTGCGAATCGGATTTACCAAAGTACTTTTGGGCTGAAGCAATAAATACTTCATGTCATATTTTAAACCGTGCTTTAGTTAGATCCATCTTAAAGAAAACACCTTATGAGTTGATAAAAAGTAAGAAACCAAATATAAGCTATTTTCATATTTTCGGTTGTCGATGCTTTATTTTAAACAATGGAAAGGACAATCTAAGTAAATTTAGTGCTAAATCAGATGAGGGGATCTTCTTAGGTTATTCCTCATCTAGTAGAGCATACAGGGTCTTCAACAAGAGAACTCTCGTTGTTGAAGAATCCATTCATGTTGTTTTTGATGAAACTAATGGAGATTCTTCTAGAAAAGAAGAAGATGGTGATGCAGGTATACTTGAAGACCGAATGAAGGAATTCTCCATACAAGACAAACAACATGAGGATGAGATCAAAGAAGATACAATTCAGCAAGATGAAGAAGATCAACCTCCATCGAGAAATCAAGATCTTTCTAAGGAATGGAGGTATGCACCTGGTCATCCAAGGGATCTAATCCTTGGTGATCCTTCACAAGGAATAAGAACTAGATCCTCTTTAAGAAACACTAGTAATTATCTTGCATTCGTTTCACAAATCGAGCCTAAATCACTAGAAGAAGCTGAAAAAGATGATAATTGGATGAATGCTATGCAAGAGAAATTAAACCAATTTGAAAGAAATAAAGTTTGAACTCTAATGAAAAGACCTCCTAATATTTCAATTATAGGCACCAAATGGGTATATAGAAATAAACTAGATGAAGATGGAATAGTAATAAGAAACAAAGCTAGGCTAGTGGCCAAAGGATATAATCAGGAGGAAGGAATAGACTTTGATGAAACTTTTGCTCCTGTTGCTAGATTAGAGGCTATTAGACTACTTTTGGCATATGCATGCTTTATGGATTTCAAACTCTATCAAATGGATGTAAAAAGTGCCTTTTTAAATGGTTATATAATGGAGAAAGTTTATGTAGGACAACCTCCAGGTTTTGAGAACCACTTACATCCAGATTATGTTTTTAAATTGCATAAAGCATTATATGGACTTAAGCAAGCCCCTAGGGCATGGTATAAAAGATTAAGTAATTTTCTAATTGAAAATAAATTTAAAAGAGGAAATGTGGACAAAACCCTCTTCATTAAAAGAAAAGGAAATGACTTATTGCTTGTGCAAATTTATGTGGATGATATAATTTTTGGTGCTACTAATGATTGTCTTTGTCAAGAGTTTGCCAAGCTTATGCAGGGAGAATTTGAAATGAGCATGATGGGTGAGCTCAACTTCTTCCTTGGGCTACAAATAAAACAATCAGAGGAAGGCATCTTCATCAGTCAGTCCAAATATATCAAGGAGATGTTGGAAAAATTCAAGATGAAGGATGTAAAGGAAATCAGCACACCCATGGGCTCAAGTTGCAAGCTTGACAAAGATGAAAAAGGTAAAAGTATAGACTGCAAATTGTACAGAGGTATGATAGGCTCTTTACTTTACCTTACTGCTAGTAGACCAGATATATTATTCAGTGTTTGTATGTGTGCTAGATACCAAGCATGTCCTAAGGAATCACACTTGCAAGCTGTTAAAAGAATTTTTAGATATCTAGTAGGGACATCTAATGTAGGCTTATGGTATTCTAAACAATCTGACATAAATTTAATTGCTTATTCCGATGCTGATTTTGCCGGGTGCAAACTCGACAGAAAAAGCACAAGTGGCACATGTCAATTCTTGGGTGCTAATTTGGTTTCTTGGTTTAGCAAGAAACAGAATTCAGTTGCCTTATCCACAGCTGAGGCTGAGTACATTGCAGCTAGAAGCTGTTGTGCCCAAGTTCTATGGATTAAGCAACAACTTGAAGACTTCGGTATCAAAATGGACAATATACCAATTAAATGTGATAATACAAGTGCAATTAATTTAACAAAAAATCCTGTCCAACACTCAAAATCAAAACATATAGAGATTAGGCATCACTTTATTAGGGATCATGTGCTGAAAAATGATGTGATGATTGAGTATGTATGTACTGAAAATCAATTGGCCGATATCTTTACAAAGCCCCTTTGTAAAGATAGTTTCAACTTCTTAAGGAATGCATTGAGCTTGTATGATCCTAGCAATTAAATTGAACTTGCATTGCAATGCTTTGCTACTCAAACTAGTAATCCACCTCAAGGTCAACATAAGTGAAAGCATGAATCTATCTAAGTTAAATGACGAATTGTTCGACTTTCCGGAGGATGGTTACCCTCCCTTGGACTCTTCATGGAGATATTTTCAGAGCCTATTTCATAGGTATTCGAAATTTGGTCAAACATTCCTCATTTCAATGTTAATAATTCAAAAAATCATTATCAAACTTTTATAGGATGTATTATTAAGGGGGAGGATTACAAACAAACTCACTCTGTATTCACCAAAAGAAATCATGTTGATTAGTGTGATTGAGTAAAATAAATTGGGAAAAGATAGAAATTAGTCTGAAATTTTTCAGTGCCGGAGACGTCTCTGGCAAATCGCAGAGACGTCCCCCCGGCGAGACGTCTCGCATCAGTTGCGGAGACGTCTCGGGGACCTAACGAGGGTTTTTAAATAGGTGAAACAGCTCGAGCCGACCCGAGCTATTCTCTTCCATCCCCGACAAAAACAAAAACCCTAGCCTCTATTTGCTCTCCACCACAAACCCTAGCCTCCATTTGCTCTCCATCACAAACCCTAGCATCCATGGCACCTAAGAGGGCTAGACGAACCGGTGGGAGGCGTCCTATGGTAGCAACTGACGGTGAGGAACGGAGGGAAGAGCCATTCGCGCCGTCCCCTCCGGTTGCTCCGCCAACCACGACCATTTCCTGTGCGAATCGCACAGTAACCACCGGTAGGTACATAGATTTTCATTTTCTAGATAGTGAGGGGTTCTCTATTAGAGAGAAACTCCGTGCCCAAGGGTGGGAATACCTTTGTACCCTCAATACATCGACCTACCCCGGCCTAGTTAGAGAGATGTTTAGTAATATGGCCTTAGGGGACTTAGGGTACACTGCACATGTCCGGGGGACGTTGGTAGAGATTAATGAGGATGTCCTATCTAGCGTCTTGCAAATCCCTAAAGACGGTGAGGCTCCGACCTCACATCCCCAAAGGGAAATAGCCCTAAACTTGCTTTTAGGACGAGAGGACTGCGGGCCTCTTGATGTAGAGAACTCACAAGACCTAAATACCGAAATGAGACTACTTTTGAGTATTGTCAACCGGGTCTTGTTTCCAAAAACCGGTCGCTTCGATTTTGTTTCGGAGCGAGACCTAGTTATCATGCACCACATCCTACTAGGGATTCTCCTAAACCTCCCTAGACTTATGTTGAACTACATTGCTATATGTCATAGGTATTCTAGGTTTAGCATACCCTATGGGATGATCTTTACCCTAGTATTCAAACATTTTAAGGTTCACATTCCAGAAAATGAACCTGCAAAACCCTTGAGAAACACCGACTATTATAATGAGAGCACAATGCGTAGAATGGAGTTTCACAAGGTAGATGGGTCATGGGTTAAGGTACCAAAAAGAAAAGCTCAAACCTTAGACCCTGAGATCCCACATCAAGAGCCTGACCACCACTCTCCTCAACTCAGCCACATGGACTTCCCTGATATACCCTCCAGCTCAGCTGGACCTTCCACCTCTATGCCACCTCCTCCTACAGTCACTGGGCCCTTCTCCCTATCAGAAGAACAGATGCGCACTTTAGCATCTGTGATATGCCAGCAAATGAGGGAGAAAATGAGATCGATAATCTCTACTGAGTTGGCCCCCATCAGAGCCTCACATGAAGGGCTTCTACAAGAGTTGAAGGAAATCAGAACTCAGATAGAAGCTACAGCGCAAGAACTAGTTATTGTGAGTGCCACCCAAACCTTCAGATCAATTGAGCTACAAGACAGCTTGAGGAACATTTCAGATGGTCTTCAAGAGTTGACAAGCCCTGGAGGCAATGTGGGCACCGTGGCTGCCCAACTTAGAGGAAGAATTGAAAGGGCAAGCATTGAATTTGAAGCACTAGTGGCAGCCTTCCATCAATCTCAAGGAGAGCAGTTCAAAACTCTACTGGACTCAATTAATGCATTTATAGATGCAGCTGCTAGGGCTTATGAGCAACGTCGCCGATGAGAGACATTTTGTAGACATCTAGAGTTCATCTGTTTTTGTAAAACCCTAGGCTCATTTTGAAACTTCTTTTGTATTAGGAATCAATACTTGTAATGATTTCCATTTTAACCTTGTAATGACTTCAAATGTTTACAATGAATGACATACAATTCCTTTTGAAACCTTATGTATGTAAATTTGACACAACTTATCAATGCATATGAAACAGGGTGAGCACAACCTGAATATCAAAGGGGGAGTGAAATGAATTCTGAATTCATTAATAAAACAATAGACAGAGGGAGCATAACTTGAATATCCTTGAGTGGTTCATTGTAATATGCTGAATTCTCCTAGGAATTGTGCTTTAAGTACCTACGTATAATTTGTCCCCTTCATTGTTGATGACAAAAAGGGGGAGTAGATATATAGAACTTATATATGGAGTAGAACCTGAATATGGAATGCAAAATTTACACTCATACTTAAAGTTGAATTAGAAAAGATAAAATTGAAGAATATTGGCTTTAAGATAATTGCCCTTCTGGAAAAGAAAGGGGGAGTCAAAAAGAACTTAGCTTTCAATTATCTTTAGCATCAATATTTCATTTTAACTTGATTCAAATTCAGCTGATATGCTAAAATTGCTTAAGAGCTATTAAGATCAATCTTATGCATAAGGATAGAACTGAAAATTGACTATTTTGAATTATGCACACTGTATCTAGCTCTAATCAAAACATTATACTTGTACATCTGATCAAATACTGTGTATATGTTTAAATTTCGAATTTTGCATATACTCAGTGTTTTGTCATCATCAAAAAGGGGGAGATTGTTGACCCCCTAATGGATTTTGATGAATACAAAACACTAGAGTATAATTCCATTTATCTTAACAATTTACTTGAGGATTTCATGTGTTTAATTAAGAATATTGTTAAGAAATGTCTAGGCAAGTTTCCATAATTTTTATGAATTTATTGAAGAATTTTTGAGATGAAGAAAACAGATCAGGGACAGCCGAGACGTCTCCGGTTTGTTCCAGAGACGTCTCTGGCACAAACAGGAAGAACTGGCACGTTTGGAGACGTCCCCGGCACCTGGCGAGGCGTCTCGCAGGGTCGGAGTCGACTCTCTCAGAAGCGGAGTCGACTCTCTCAGTGGCGGCAGAAAGGCCGATTTCAAGAGATGCGCGCGAGCCGTCTCCACAGTACGCGGAGTTGTCCCCGCAAGTAAAAGCTGAATTTCCGAGTCGTCCCCAGAGAGTGCGGAGTCGACTCTCTCAGGGTATTCCAGAGGATGTCTTTTTCGGTGATAAGGCAGCGGAGACGTCCCCTGAAAGAGCGGAGTCGACTCTCTCAGAGAATTCCAGAAGACTTGTTTTTTGGAGATATAACGGCGGAGTCGTCCCCAAGGCAGCGGAGTCGTCCCCATGCATAAAGCGCAAACAAGCCGAGACGTCCCCGTAAAGTGCCGAGGCGACCCTCTTAGAAAAACAGAAAAACAAGGATTCAAACCGTTCATCATCGGAGTCGTCCCCGTAAAGCGCCGAGTCGACCCCAAACAACGTCAAAAGTAAAATCTTACAGCCGAGACGTCTCGCGTTGAAGCGGAGACGTCTCCGAAGCGCCTGGGACGCGACTGACAACTTTTTCAGGTTTGGTTTGAATTTCAAACTCCCTTAACTTTATCTCTAACGGCTATATTTACTTTTTGGGCTATAAAAGGGAGCTCTTAAGTGCTTTCCAACAACTTCTCACAAACCCAACACAAGATCATTCAAGAGAGAAGAAAGAAAAAGAGGTTCAAGGGAGTTAGTGCATTCAAGTGAAGAAATCAAGTGCCTTCAAGCTTCCCAAGTGATTTCCTGCTCGACTAGTCTCTTCCGCTAGGCATTCAAAGCTCACATTCAAGCCAACGCAATCCACATCGGAAGAACCACCATTTTCCACGCTTCCAACGGCTAAAAGGGTTCTTCCGGGTTCTATTATTTCTCACTGTTTTATTTGCTTCTTGAGAGCTTTTAAATCCTTGTAAAACTTTTTCAATATTGTGCTTGTTCCAGTCAAGGGACTTGGAACAAGGGAAAGGCGTCCCAAGCCTAGGTGAAATTGGGGGTTATAGGGTTCGTTGTTAGCCCGGTGTAAAACAACGAGTTGGGTAGTGCACTCACAAAACTACCGGACTGTAATCTTGGATTATAGTGGAAATTCCCAAAGGTGCTTTGGGGAGTGGATGTAGGAGCAGTGGAAGCTCCAAACCACTATAAAACCTTATGTTTGCGATTGATTGTTCTCATACCTCTATCTTTACTTTAGTTCATACATTTGTGTGTTTTATTTTTAATTAGGCAAAAAGTTTTAAAACACCCAATTCACCCCCCTCTTGGGTGACCATCTCTGGGCAACAGAGTTATTAAAAGTTATTATATAGCGAGGGTATCTTGTAACCACTATAAGAAATTGTATTCTATAGTAATAGTTTCAAATATTGTCATAAAAGGTCTATAATATTGTAATGTTTATAAATGAATGTTTCAAAAATTTTATGTTACAATGGTACCTTATAAGTACAACAATTACTAGTGAAATAATACTTTATTGGTAATATATACAGTTTTATTATAAAACATAGGCTATTTATCGATAAGATAAATTATATCACCTATACATTATTGTATAACCAATAGTTTTCAATATTGATATTTATTTATGATTTATTTGTGTGACAAATTAGTATGGTTGTAAATTGATTTGGATTTTTTGCAACAACAACATCTCATTAGTAAGTATGTCTTTAAATATTTTTCAAAATAGATATTATATTAATCTAATAAATTTTTGAAGTAATATGGTTTCAGATCGACTATTATGTATTCTAGTTGTACTTAACAATTTTTGATGAGTTCATTAAGTTAGTTTCAACTTTATTAGGCCAGAACTATTTACCGAACAAGTAACATGATCAGCCAATTCAGGTAAATAATTGGAAGTTGTTTGGGCTCGGAAATATTGCAAATAATGCACCATAACCAGCCACTAGTCTAAGATATAATTATTAAAAACTTAAATGGAGATCGATTTAACCAAGATATTGGATCAATAATCCAATTTGATTTGTATTAAAAATATAGGTTTGCTACGCCTGTTGCCCCCCTTCTACTTTGTTCTTCCTCCAGCCAGGGATAGAGGAGAGATAGAGATAGGAATAGCTGTTTTCCTAATAGTCAAAATTAGAAGTAGCCTGAGTCCAGACAGAAGCTTAGAAGTAGGTGCTTCTCAAACCTGTGCGGAGGATGTCATACACCACTATTCTGTTTTTGCCAAACTTTTGAAGCCATGGCTGCTGAAAGACAATCCAGATCCAAATACTTTTCCTTTTTCAGTCCTCCATTCAGTAAAATCCATCTTTTCCTCTATGATGCCTATGGCTTAATTCATCCTATCCGCTCACAAACATAAAGTTGGTGGATAAAGGAATAAGCAATTTGTGATATCAAGTCCAACAAACATCTTGACCTAATGTTACAGCAAAAAGAAAAATAAAAACAGAAGCAAGAAGCACTTTCTCCTGCTGGGAAATAAATTGCCTTTATTGCTGTAGAATTGTCAACTCATTGTTTGCTTATTTGTGCTAAAGAATGCAAATGAATAAGTGTAACAATCAAAATAATACAAATGAATCAGCGGAGCAATCCTTGTAGCAAAGAAAGAGTTATCAGTTGTTGTTGTCCATCCAGAACTGAGCCTGCAGCCAGTCAATAGTCTTCTTGTCCACCTGAAAGGCCTTTGCAAGAACGTCACGAGAGATGGGTGGCTTCGACCCAAACACCGCATTGGCTACAGTGATCACACCAGGGTTTTGGCTGCTCAATGCGGCAATAGCAACAGCATTCTTCATCCCGTAGTTGAACTGGAAGTGAATTAGACCTTGGGGGAACACGAACACATCACCCTTGTTGATGACTTTGGCAAAGAGACGGTTGTCCGTGTTGGAAGTCACAAAACCCACATAGAGTGAGCCTTCCAACACCGTCAAAATCTCTGTCGCCCGAGGGTGGATGTGAGGTGGGTTCAGGCCATAAGGAGCAAAGTCTATGCGAGCCAATGAGATGCCAAGGGTGTTGAGCCCTGCAATTTTCTCCACATTAACTAGAGTCACATTCGATCCAAGTTTGTTTGCAGCGTCGCCAGGCCTGTCGAGGCCGGAGAAGAAGAAATCATCAGCTCTGACATCGTTTGGGTTCTTGCACACAAGACCGTTGACAAATACTGCACAATAAAAATTAACATAATTCACCAAGGTTGATAGAAAAACTTGAGAAGAACCTCGTTCGAAAGCCTACTTATAAGTTTGTGGATGAGTAAGAAATTTTGCTCAACTTGAAAAAAGGAAGAATATATATAATTACCATAGGACGTTTTGTCAGCAACACAGAAATCCTGGAGGGGACTAGGATCAGAAGCAATTGCGTGAGAAGAAACCAGCGCAAGGAAAGCAAGGAGGAGGATGCGTGAAGCCATGTCTGTTCGGTTAAGCAGGAGAGAGTGCAGGAGGAATGGAACTCGAGAGTCTAGATCGAAGCTCGATGCGCTGGGATGGCTTGGAGTAGATAGATATATATAGAGAGAGTGGAGGGATGAGGGACCCGGTTTATGCGATGGTTAGACCGTTGAAGTAGTCAGGAAGGGTGGTCGTGATTTGCTTTGTATTGTTTTATAAAGTAGTAATAAAATGGTTTCAGTTGTCCACCAATTCCAGTAGACCGTGGCCAAAGGCAACGTTCCCAAAGACGAAGTATAACTTGATAAAGTATAACTTGATCTATAACCATATTGATGGTAGGTGAGAAACAGCAGATGGAATAGATCAATATTCGCCGCCTTTGACGGTACAACGGTTCGGCCAGCTAAATAGATAATAAGGCTTGTTTCGTAGTCTAATCATGAACTAGTCCAGCCATTTTAATTATAATTTAACCAATTACTTATTTGTTTAATTTTATGCTAGTATGGACATATGTGATGAACATGAAAAAAGTTATTAAATTTAAAGATACGGTCATCAATTGTTTATTGAGACATTCCTCCTCCAACTTTATTTTTGTTGCCATAGAAAATTGAACAGTTCAAAGAAAGATCCAAAGCTGGGAGCCTTCATGAAGATGTTCGGATACTTGGCCACAATGAGGTTTAGCAACTTCAAGATGACCTCTTCCTTCCGTCACAGAAAAGGTCATTGTAGTCATGGTGGCAGCGAAGAACTTGAATAGTTCTAAATGCAAATACAGGGAATTCTTCATCGAGGTTATCAGCATTGGTTGCGCTTATCATAACAACATTGTGAGTTTACTAAACTTGTGTTCGGACGCATTCACTAGAATTCTCATATATGAGATTGTTGGGAAGAAGGAGTGATAGATAACAAATATGAATGGAAGACTTGTTTTATTTTCTGGAAACAGAGGAAAACAGAGGATATTTTTCAGCACACCAACTTCATAACAGATAATGCCTCTTTATAGGCTTACAACCAGCGGAAACACTAAACAACCAGATAAGAACCATAAACCAGAAAACTAAGAGATAAGTCCTGTCTAGAAACAAACTAGTAAAGAGATAAGTTTCGCCTAGAAACCAACTAACAAAGAGATAAGCCTTCCGAAAAATATGCTGTCAAAGTTTGAATCAGTCTTCAACACTCCCCCTTGATTCAAAATTGCCCATGCCAAGCTGTGATCTAAAGTACACATGCTTCTCACAAGGGAGTGACTTTGTGAATATATCTGCCACTTGCTCATTTGTGCTACAGAACTTTAAGGTCATCAAACCATTTGCAACTAGGTGCCGAATGAAATGGAACCGAATGTCAATATGCTTTGTTCTTCCATGGAATGCAGGATTTTTAGTCATTGAAATTGTTGATTTGTTGTCACAAAAGATTTCAGTTGCTTTTCTTGGTTTTTGATTAAGATCTGCAAGAAGTCTCCTTAGCCATACGGCTTGACATGCTGAAGAAGTTGCCGCCATATATTCTGCCCCTGAAGAAGATAATGCTGTTGTTGCTTGTTTTCTTGAACTCCAAGTGATAGCTCCTGATCCAAGACTAAAAATGCTTCCTGAAGTGCTTCTTCTATCATCACGTGACCCTGCCCAATCGCTATCAGTAAAGCCAAATAATCTGAAATTAGGAACATGAAAATACCAGATTCCATAATCCACAATGCCAGCAATATAACGCAAGATCCTTTTAGCTGCACCAAAATGTTGCTTTGTGGGACTATGCATAAACCTAGAAACCATACCAACAGAGAATGCTACATCAGGCCTAGTATGAGTTAAATAAATTAAACCACCAACCAGGCTCCTGAAGTTTCTTGCATCTGCCTTTTCTGTCCCGTCTTCAAGCTGCAACTTGTCATTTACATTCATGGGTGTAGCTGCCATCTTGCAATTCAGCATATTAAATTTCTTAAGAAGATCTGTTGCATACCTTCTTTGTGAAATAAATACTCCATCTTTTCCTTGCTTCACCTCAAGGCCAAGAAAGTAATGCAACAAACCTAAATCTGACATTTCAAATTTTCTCATCATACTAGCTTTAAATTCAGCTATAAGAGAATTAGATGAGCCCAAATAGATTATATCATCAACATAAAGGCAGACTATAAGCAAATCAGTGTTACCTTGCTTCTTCAAATAAAGAGTAGGCTCATTCTCACTTCTATCAAACCCATTCTCTCGAAAGTAGGAATCAATTTTACTGTACCATGCTCGTGGAGCCTGTTTTAACCCATAGAGTGCCTTTTTCAATTTGTACACCTTTTCTTCCTTACCATGAATAATGAAGCCTTCAGGTTGAGAAACATAAATTTCCTCTTCCAATTTACCATTCAAAAAGGCAGATTTAACGTCAAATTGATAAACATGCCAATGTAATTAGGCAACCAAGGCTAAGATAATTCTCACCGTTTCAAATCGAGCAACCGGAGAAAATGTTTCTTCAAAATCAATACCTTGCTGCTGTGAGTACCCCTTTGCCACAAGTCTTGCTTTGTGCTTTTGTATCCTTCCATCAGCATCATACTTTGTCTTAAACACCCATTTCAAACCGATAGCATTTCTTCCTTCAGGCAGGTCTACTAACTCCCAAGTTTCATTTTTCTCAATTGCCATAAGCTCTTCCTTCATTGCATTGCACCATTCCTTTTTCTTTGCTGCTTCTTCAAAAGTTGTAGGATCTGCAAGATACAAAGCAAATGTGCAAGTCTCATAGATTTCTTTCAAAGATCTATGTTTTTGTGGAAGTGTCCAATCTAATGATTCTACTGGAGGAGACGAATTGCTGATGCTGCAAGTCGAAGGAGATAAGACAGATAAATCTGTGGGGCTGCTAGTGCTTGAGGTTGACAAGGATGAAGCTGGATCTGCTGTTTCACTTGATGGACTCTCCACTTTTTTCTGAATTTGAGTTTCTTCATTGCTGCCATGCCAATTCCAGCTTGCATCTTCATTAAACACTACATTTCTGTTGATAATCACTTTGCCACTAATTGGGTTATATAATCGGTATGCTTTGGATTGTGAACAATAACCAATAAAAATGCATTTTTCTGATTTTTTATCTAGCTTATGATGGCTCTGCAAATTTACCAAAGCATAGGCAATACAACCAAAAATTCTTAAGTGACTTACAAAAGGCTTTGTACCTCTCCAAGCTTCATATGGCGTTTGGTTTAGACCAGCCTTTGTTGGTAAAATATTCAAAAGATAAACTGTTGTAGCAACTGCTTCTGCCCAAAACTGATTTGGAAGCTCCTTGGCTTTTAGTAAGCTCCTTGCCATTTCAACAACAGTGCGATTCTTGCGCTCAGCAACTCCGTTTTGCTCCGGCGTGTAGGGTGCTGTCAACTCCCTGCGAATGCCATGTTCTTCACAAAAATGGTTAAATTCATTAGACAAAAACTCACAGCCCCTATCTGTGCGAAGAGTCTTTATGCTAGTATCATTTTGCTTCTCAACCAAGGCCTTAAACTTTTTGAAATTCTCAAAAGTTTCTGACTTGTACTTCAAAAAATACACCCAACTCATACGACTGCAATCATCAGTAAAAAGCAAAAAATATCGACTCCTACCAAATGATTCGGTGTTCATAGGCCCACACAAATCAGCATGTATTAATTCAAGGCAACTAGAAGCCCTCCAAGATTTTCCAACTGGAAATGATTTTCTTGTTTGTTTACCATAAATGCATTCTTCACATAAATCCAAAGAATCAATTTTGGGCAGTCCAAGAACCATACCTTTCTGACTCAATAATTTCATGCCTTTTAAGTTCAAATGCCCATACCGTAGATGCCATAATTTTGATTCAGCTTTTTGACCAGCAGCAAGAGCATAATTCTCCACATTTGAAACTTCAAGCGGAAACATGTTATTTTTTGTCATGCAAACATTTACCAATACCTGCCCTGAATTTTTTTCTTTAATAACACATGACTCATCATCAAACAATATTGAATATCCACTAGCCATTAGTTGCCCAACACTTAACAAATTATGTGCCAAACCAGGAACAAAATGAACATTATAAAGTAATTTTACTTTACCATGGCTAGTCTTGACTGCAATAGTTCCTTTTCCTTCAACTTGAATTTGTTTATCATCGCCAAGCCTTACTGTCTTCTTTTGAGTTTCATCAAGCTCCTTGAACATTGACTTCATGCCACACATATGATTGGAGCAATCGCTGTCCACAAACCAAACATCATTTGAAACCTCATCGGCATCAACATGGGCCATGAACAACCTGGTTTCTGCTTCATTTTCTTCTGCATAGTTCACTTGCTTCTCTCTATGCCAGCAATCTGCTTGTACATGTCCGAATTTCTTGCAATGATAGCATTGAACACCATTTTTATAGCTTCTCTGCTCATTGGAAAACTGCCTAGTTTCAGCTTGCCGATCGAACCGTCCTCTGCCTCTGCTTCTGCCACGGCCTCTGCCTCGAAAGCCACCTCTACCACATCCTCTTCCTGCTGAATTTTCATGCTTATCTTTTTGAGTAGATGATTCACCTTTCACCTGGAATGCTTTCTCCTCAGACTTTTCAGTTGGCCTATTCAACCTTTGTTCATGAGCTTGCAAAGAACCCATTAGTTCATCAAATGAAAAAACAGACAAGTCTTTAGATTCCTCTATTACAGCAATAACATGATCAAACTTTGGAGTTAAGCTTCTTAAGACTTTTTCTACAATAGTTTGATCAGAAATCTTCTCACCATATGCTTGCATTTGGCTAACTAAAGCAGAGGCTCGAGACAGAAACTCTTGCATGGATTCATTATTTTTCATAAGCAAAGTTTCAAAGCTTTGACGAATGGATTGAAGTTTTACAGCAATTACCTTCGATGAGCCTTGAAACTTCCTTTGCAATATCATCCATGCTTCCCTTGAAGTAGTTACTGCTGCAATTCTGGAAAAGATTGTCTCATGCACAGCTTGCTGAATGAAGAACAATGCTTTTGAGTCCTTCTTTTTGGCTTCTCTCAATTGATTCCTCTGAGCTGCAGTCATTTGCTCTAGATCCCCTTCTATGTAACCATACTCAATCAAATCCCATAAGTCTTGAGACATAAATAAGGTTTTCATTTTAATGCTCCAAAACTCATAACAATCACCTTTGAAAATAGGAAGGGAAGGTTGAGAAATAGACATGAGATTACCATTTGCTGCCATGTTTGCCTTCTCAGGATTTTTATCAAACAACTGGTGTGCAGGAAATGCTTACCCTCTTTGCACCTGAGATAAGCTTAAATCTGATTTGTAGAGATCTCCATTCACTTGCAATGTTTTGCCCAAGTATGATCGAAACCAAGCTCTGATACCACAAATTGTTGGGAAGAAGGAGTGATAGATAACAAATATGAATGGAAGACTTGTTTTATTTTCTGGAAACAGAGGAAAACAGAGGATATTTTTCAGCACACCAACTTCATAACAGATAATGCCTCTTTATAGGCTTACAACCAGCGGAAACACTAAACAACCAGATAAGAACCATAAACTAGAAAACTAAGAGATAACTCCTATCTAGAAACAAACTAGCAAAGAGATAAGTTTCAACTAGAAACCAACTAACAAAGAGATAAGCCTTCCGAAAAACATGCTGTCAAAGTTTGAATCAGTCTTCAACAGAGATCATAGTTAATGGATCACTTGAAAAATTCATTTATATTAAGCAACAAATTATTCTAGATCTTGAATGGGTGAAACAATTGGCGATTGAAATTGGTAATGCACGAGGCTTAGACTATCTCTACCATGGCTGCAATATCCAAAAATATCTTATTTTCGGCCAGCTAAAATAGTGTCGCTCGGCTGACAGAATCATATCAATGGCCAAATCTTGAGGGACTGTAGGCTACATTTATTGCCCTTGAGGTCTTCTCAAGGAATTTTAGAGGCATCTCTAGCAAATCCATTGTTTATAGTTATGGGATGATAGTGCTTGAAATGGTTGGGGGAAGAAAAAATTTTGAAGTTCAAGTAGACAACATCTGTGAGATATCCACTTCTCACATTGGATTTACAAGCATCTCAACTTGGATGAAAATTTGAGAACTTTCACGGCCATGACCCAAGTGGAAGAAGAGATTGCCAAAGGGATAATTCTAGTAGTTTTATGGTGCATTAAGACTAAGCTAATAAATAGACTCTCGATGGGTAAGGTTCCAGATATGTTAGAAGGAAGGATTATAGACTTGCAAATTCCCCCCATGCCAGTTTTATTTTCCCCTCAAGATGAGGGAAGCATTTCTAGACAAATCATTCTCATGAAATAGTATCGATTGTCACTTGTTATAATGGACTCAAGATATTTGATCGTATAATAGGTATGTTACCCATAGTGCTGCAGGCATCTCTTAATTTCCTATGTTAGATAAAAATTTAGAGCTGTGGTTCTAAAGGCTTAATAAATCTTTCAACCTTCAATGGATTTATATTTTACTTTCAATTTAGCAATCATGCAACCTAAATGATCAGACGACCCAGGATCCGCCACGTGGCGGGCCATAAGATGGCCTCAACAAATCTCTCTGAATTGCCCCACTAAATGCTGATCATTATGGAGAGCGCTCCGGAGCTCGAAATACTGATGGTTGACCTCTCGCATTTCGCCAGACGAGATGCTTCAGAGAAGGGCACATTAATGGTCGGCTTCTCACGTTTCACCAGATGGAGTGCTTCGGGGGACGGAAAATTAATGATTGAAACCTCCAGAAAGGAACGCCCATGTGGAACACCGAAAAATTTCCACGGCGGATTCTACTCAAGAAAATCTGGAAGCTCGAACCTCCTAATTCCGACGTCGAGCTCTCGGCCAAATTGATGGAGCTTACGTCAGCTCGACTTCGAGACTCCGCCGAAGGCTCCACCAACTTCAGACATTCGCCGACTCCCCCGACCAAGTTAGGGGTGCCTCCAGTATTCGCCGACCCGCCCCAACTAAGCTCGGGGCGCCTACCTCAGCAGTACGCTCCAACTTTCGAGCTCGGAGCGCTCCATCGAGCATGCCTCGAAATCCAAAAAGCCGAGCTACTCACAGCACCTGTCAAGCCGACCTCGTCAAACGCATGGCGCGACCTTTAACGAGCTCGGCCTCGCCAACGATCGCACACATGTGCGCACCTACGTCCATCTGCGTGGCCGTACTTTGCAACACTACCGTGTCACATCTCCATATCCGGCCTTCAACAATCAGACGGCACTTGACCACTCCAGCCATACCCTGCCGTGACTGTCAACACCCTACCGTTCTCAAGAATGGATAGTACTACACGCCACCAGCCAATATAAGCTGCGCGCCATCCGGCTCAGAGCCACGCCCTCTCATGATGAGGGCTGACATTGCCTCTGCCACCTGGGCCACTCCACCAAGACTATAAATAGCTCGGTCAGATAACTTGTAAAGGACTTTTGGGCTGGACCAAATCTACTCTACTCTAACTTGATCGTCGAAGGGCCCTCACCGGAAATACTGATGAAACTTTGTGCAGGTCCGCAGCCGTCGCACAGGAGGTGGCTCCCGTCTTCTCCTTCCAATCACCGGCGGCTCCCTCGACTCCACCGGCGTGGTCTCCCTCAGGCAAAATTGGAACCACAACAGTCATAACTCCGGGATTAGTTGGATTGACTTGCTTCTAAACTACTAGATTGTCGGTCATCTTTGTTTTCGGACTCTTAGTCATCTATGCCTTCAAATGATGATACTTTCAGCCTTCAGCTAGTACAGACCAGTTTTCAACCCTTGATCTCCTTACCCTGTTCCTTTTATAAGTCAAGATGGTTCTCTTCCTTCAGTTGATGAAAGTTTGTAATACCTACTCTATCGTGGTTTTTCTGAAGTTGTATATCTCCACTCTTTGTTACTCCTCCCTCTTAGGTGTAGCAGCAGGAGCATCATCTATTATATCTCCTTTTTCAATTCCTTAATAAAGGTAGGGTGGTTATTACCTCTCTTATCATCAAAAAAAAAAAAAAAGTAAAAAGAGAGACTTTCTAGTAAACTAGAATCTTTCACTACAAATTAAAACAGAGTTTTTCCTGTCTAATTTGTTGATGGCTGGCCCATAAAAAAAAATGGCAAAATACTTTTCTAATAGCTTTATCTAATTTATTCGTATTATAAAATAGATAAAAGGTTAAATTAGATGATGTTATGTGATAACTGGGACATCAAAATTGTCACGCCCTGAACCCAGCACCCGGATCCGGTATGCGACCGGCCGCATGAGCCCTAGAGCAGTGCCCTAAAGATCATGCAAGGCCTATGATTAACAAAAATTCCAATAAATTCACAAGAAATTGATAATTCAAATAGATAAATCCGACATGTCCAAATAAAAAAATTAGTTCAATTACAAGATCTTCAAATGTTCATCAACATCAAAGAAGGATAAACAAACTAACTAACTAATGACTCTAGTACTTGCACTCTGCGCCCATTCCATCCAAATCTATGCATCCTGCAACTCTGGTAAAGAAAAGAAGAAGAAGGGGGTGAGCTTTACAGCCCAGTAAGAATCCCTTCACATCCATACCAACACAATAATAATATTAATTTAGAAACCATGATAAACCAATGCACATATCATAAAATCATATACCAGCTATCGAAAGCTCGAATAATCAGTATGAATATGCAAGTCAAATGTCAATAAAAATCCAGCCACTTAAGTGTGATACATCGTACGATATCTCAAAATCTTCAATTAATGTTTTCAATGCTTTTTCTTTCCAATCTCTATTAACTTGATCCGGATCAATTATCTTTCCAACTTTGGGCTACATCCTGGTCACATTTCCGGCCCGTGACGGGGCAATCGATAGTATCACATTTCCGGCCTGTGATGGGGCAATCGATAGTGTCACATTTCCAGCCTGTGACGGGGCAATCGATAGTATCACATTTTCAGCCTGTGATGGGGCAATTAATACTAACGAGATAAGCCCAAAGTCCCTACTCATTTAACCAATTCACATACACACATCAATTCCTTTTTCCATCTTATATCCAGCCTAGACTAACCAAGATCACGTTTTCGGCCCGTGACAGGGCAATCAATATAACATGATTAGTCCATCCACCATATCCATTAGTCCAATTATTTAAGTGTAAATTATGCTCAGGATTGTATCCGAAATAATATCCATTACAACAAATATAACCAAAATACGATTTAATGCCATCATATCATAGGAACCCCATTTATATTTCCAAATATGCAGGTGTAGGTTATGCGCATACATGCATGCACCATAGTACCAATCATAAGCCAACACGATCAAAATATAATTTAATATAAAACTATTTCTGCTTTGTCTGGATCATAGCATATCAAACATATATGATGTAAAAATATTTATATCATGCAGGATTGGCGTACAAGGATTCTTACACTTTGTTGAAAAACTCAAACACCCTCACGGCGATCTATGAATCGGAATGCACAGGACTCCGCTCAGCGTCCTCTCGTCCAATAAATTGTTCCCCTATAAAACCAAGTCAATATTAAAAATTATCCAAGATATGTCCTCTAAAATCTAGCATCTTAGGACTACCCAAGGTCCTCAAAAATAATGACCTCTCCAAATCCAAGTTTAGAGAGAGGGAACATAACAATAAGAGAGAGACTAGAGAGAGAGGATAAAATAACAGGGAAGAGAGAGCGTTGGTTCTCTCTCTCTCTCTCCCCCTCTCTTCCTTCCTTCTTCACAATGGGAAGGGGGAGAGTGCTCGGCAGCAGCGGTCATAGCCGGCGACTCCCCATGGTCGTTGGCCCATGGCGTTGCCAGCGGTGCACCACGCTTGGCGACGGCCGGCCGGAATGGAAGAGGAGAAGGCCGAACAGAGACTCGGCTTTCCCCATCAGTCCGGCGGCTTGCCGGCTGGATTCCAAAGCGACGGTGGCCCAAAGACAAAGGAGAAGGAGGAGAAGGACCCTACATTGTCTCCAGTGAACTCCTTCGGCAGGTCGACGGCAAACAATCCAAGCTTCTCACTGATCCCCCCCTTTTTTTTTCCTTTTTTTTTTTTGAACGGCACTCGGTTGATGCCCTAGGATGAGGAGAAAGGGATCTTTTATAGATGGAGAGTGGTTCAATTTAGGTAAGATTTAATCCCCCTTTTTCCTCTCTTTTTTTTTTTGATGGATTCGGCTAGAAGAAACAGGGGAGGGAAGACTCTGTTCGGGAATCTCCCTCCCGTTTCATGTGTGTCGGGCCATCCCAGCCCCCCAAAAAATGTGGGCCCTTACATTCTCCCCTCCTAAAAAAAAATTTCGTCCTCGAAATTTATACACCTGAGGTTTCGAATAACTGCAAATACTTGACACTCATCTCTTCTTCGAGCTTCCAAGTAGCTTCTGTTTCCGTATGATTGTTTCATTGTACCTTCATAAAAGGAATGGTTCGATGTCATAGCACCTGATCTTTTCTGTCCATAATTCGTGTTGGGAACTCCTCATAGATCAAATCCTCATGAAGATGTAATGGCTCATATGCTACCACATTGCTCGGGTCTGCGATGTATTTCTTCAACATTGACACATAAAATACATTGTGCAGACTAGATAAAGTCGGTGGTAAAGCCAGTCGATATGCCACATCTCCAACCTTGTCCAAAATCTCAAACGGACCAACATACTTAGAGCTCAATTTACCACGAACCCTAAATCTCATCACTCCTTTAGTGGTTGACACTCTCAAGAAAACATGATTCCCCAATTTAAAATTTCAATTCTCTCCTTCTATTATCAACATAACTCTTTTGACGACTCTGAGCTGTATGAAGTCGTTCTCTGATCACTTGCACCTTATCTATGGTCCGTTGCACTATCTCTAGGCCTAATAATTTTTTCTTACCCACATCATCCCAACAAATAGGAGATTCATGTTAAAATATTCTAAGTCTAAGACCAACCAAGGAATCATCAACCGTTAACGCTAAATTTAAGATGCCCAAGTTTCTTCCAAAAGTTATCAACAAAAGAAGAACCCACTGGTGAAAATTACATAGCTACCTCTATGTCATCCATAGAATCAACATAGCTACCTCTAGATCATCCATAGAATCAACAACATTCTCCTCTATTAGAAAGTAACTCAAGTGTTCCATCATAATACCTTTTAGATCAAATATTAATGTCCTTAACCTGTTTCAAAATAACTCAAACCACCACACTTCCGCTGCGCACTCTGATTTAATTCATTAAATACTCTAAAGCCTCTAAATGATTTATGACCGAAATATCACTTTGCACTAGGAGTAAGAAAAATCCAAATTTTAGAACTTTAATTGGGCAGAACCTCCAGATCTCTCTGTCCTCAATTTATGTATAGTATACTAACCATAACTAACACTCAAGCCATTAATCAAGTTTAAGGTCACTACATGATCTTCACAACTGTTTTAGAATCCAAAATATCTAGGTTTAATTTAAAATAAGTTAACCTTGGATTTCCTCAGCAATTTGATTAGACAATCTACGTTGATCTTCTTTCCAAAAAGATTTACTTCAAATTCAATGGGTTAGAAGTCATTGAGCCAATACACTATGATTAGGAATTAACTCTATCGATCTCCAGATCTTTTTTTTTTCACCAAGATTCTTAACATACATCAGCAATGCTATATATGATAATTCATATAAGCATCTCATGTCCGAGGTCTCTACTCAATATGACATTTATTAGTGGCTTGACCAACAATGACAAAAAAAATCCCTACTCAAATCTTAAACCTAGGCGTGAGTTTTACATTAACACATCAAATAGTCTTCTACAATTACAAGTAAAATCCAGTAGCCCAATCCAAATGTGAGAATTCAAATAATTAGAATTCCCCCGTCAATATGCATACTCTATGGCCTCAAAATAATCAAATAAATTAATAGAAAATAGACCTATTTGTAATATCCAATATGCTAATACCAGATATAATCCACATACATATGCAACTTCGAAGAACATTCCTTTCAATATTATGAAAACTTCTTAGCTCACTCTAATACTATAAAAGGTCTACGTACAAATCCCACTCTAATAATTAGCAGCAAAACCAAAAGTGCTATCGCATCTACACCCATATCAACTTTGAACTTCCAAATCATTGACACAACATCTAAATATGGTACAACCGATATGCCATGGTTAACCTTCATACACTTACGTTAGATCTAACCTCTCTTATCATGATCAGAGATAATTTATCCAGTCCTTCCGTACTCGTCGAATATCAAACCCAATACTTATATTTTATCACAATGTCTAGTGATCTTAAGCAAGGCCATGCACCAACAATGGAGATTAGATAATCCAGCATCCACTGCCTAAAAAACTTGGCCGATTTTGCTAGCCTTCAAAGTCCAAGGGGAACTCTAGGGAGGATGTTTGGGATAGGAAAATGCTCGTGCCCTAAGCAAGGCCAGGGTCTACAACTTTTCCCCTTTCCCCTAAATGGAGGGGCCTCAACAATCTAGTTCTAATGCCCACCAACCAAAAGCCAAATGGAGGCTATTGGTCGGAGGACTGAGGATCTAGATTCCCATTCTAAGCTTGCATCGAGGCCTCTTTCTTGGAGTAACTTATGCCAACATCGATAGACATGGGAGTGAACACAAATGACTTTTGGGTCTTACCATTTTGTCCATCCATCACAATGTTCTTCAGCCTACAAGATTGCAACCCTCCATCAATCAAGAGCAAGTATAAGTATGGCCATAGTTAAAGGCTCTTGAGTTGAATATGAGTTGTTTTGAATCAGATTTATAATTGTGTATATGAATTTTGAAAGAAATGGATCTTAATGGATTTGTTTTTTGAAATGAAATTGCTTATGTCTTTACACTGATTTGTGATAATTTTTGTTTTACTATTGTCACATACGTTTTTACATAAATTTTCAAGTTAAGGTATTCATTACTTATCGAGCTGTCTAGCTCATTATAGATTTTTTTATATTTTTAAAGATTTGAACAATTAGCTTGACTCCGGAATTTATCATGGGAGAGCGACTAGAGATAAGATTTTGACAATCTTTATTTACACTAGATTTTATTTTTGATTTGATGTAAAATTTTGGAATATTATTTATTGTAAGACTTTTAATTTTGTCATTTAAATTAGAATTTGAATGTTAATTATTTAAATGTATTCTGCTGGTTGTATATGATATCAATTGAGATACCTTGCATGCTTGTGGAGAGAGTTTTTTATGAGTATGCGGTGGCTGCTGCGATCCCTGACTCACAATCTTAGATCGGGGGCGTGACAAGTTTCTTCACAACCATTGCAAAGTTCAAAAGTTCATGATCCTTGAATGAGGTTGAACAGTCAGAGAAGAGCTTCACAACTTTCCTATCCACCTAATTGCTGAACATTGTAGAGGAAGAATCTAGAGCTCCATTCCAACCAACATGACCATAAAATAGCTACTACAAGCATGAGAATAATGCATCGCAGGATGGAAGAGAATTTCCACTTGCACCAAGTGAAGCAGATATCGACTAGATTTGGAGGAACAACTAGATTGCTCTATAAATTATGTTGTTCAAGAAAAACAATTAGAAACTATAGTTAGATTGGTAATTCATTCAATGAACTCCAAGTGCCTAATTAGCCGGTTCTTAGTTGATATGAATTTCCTTTAGAAGGAAAATTATGATTTGAGAGATTGAATTGATTGAAGCCTCCTCCCATGCCCTTGATGCCTATCCACCTCCTTCTCTACCTCGATGGCTTCTTTCGATGCCGATAAGGATAGGGGATGGCCGGCGGCCAACACTAGCCTACTTTCAAGTACCTTAATTGCATCTCTTTTCTCTCTCTCTTTCTTCACATTGCCCGTCGGAGCATAGTCGATAGATTGTGGGTGTAGCAGCAATACCCATTCCTTGTCTAACTTCGATCATATCTACTGGTCACCTTCCAGCCACGTGCATACACCGTGGTCCTAGATTTCTAGCCAGATAAGGATGGATGGATCGAAGTAGATATGAAGGTCATGAAGAGGATGGAGAGTCTTTGAGATTGGTGAAGTTGGCGAAGGTGTTGACTTTGGTGCAACAGAGCAATGGGATTGGGGTTTTGACATAGTTGATCAAGTTGGATCAGGCAACACCAAATAGGGAAAATCTTTGGCGCTTTAACTTTTTTCTTTATTTGCCTTTCATAATTACATATTATTTACTAGATTTATTATTTGATATTGAAGGTTCCTTGTCTAGAGAATTCAATCTAATTGTCAGATGGTTTTTTATAATTACACATGTGACTCAAAGAGCTGATGTCGTATATATTCTGCAAATAGAATTTTTATTTGTTCATTTTTTTCCTAGTTTGTTTTATGGTTATCTTAGGGTTGGCTAGTCAGTATAGGATGTTATGGATTATGGAGATACAATGATTATATTATTGGTAATTTGATATTACTATAGAAAAAGATGAAACAAAATTGCAAGGAAAAATATAGTTAATTTTTAAATTTTAACAATTTTCTATGTATATTCATAAATCTAATTAGTTTGGTGTGTGTGTATATATATATGTATACACTAATAATCTTATACTTATGGGAAACGGGAAAAAAGAACTAAATTGCAAAATAGCAAAATCATTTGTTTTTTCCTCTTCCTTTTATGAAATCTCTTTTGGGGGATGAGGGTTCTTTAATGCACACTCTTTCATTTAAAATATTAAAATGATCACACAAGGGGGAAAAAGGTGAAAAATGAAAATATAGGGAAGGAAAAAACATATGGAAAATGCCCTATTGGGAACTAGAGAGGATCGAAGCCAACCACCAGAAGACACTTGCCCAAGTGAGAGAACATTTGACAATGCTGAAAATAGTGAGGAAGTGGGGCCATAGAGCAAATAATATTACAGACAACACAACATTAGGAACAAATATGCAATAGTGAAATAGAGCAACAAACAAAACAAAGTAGAGGATCGAAATTCCAGCCTCTACTACAACCAACAATGTCTAGTGATAGAACTTTAGTAACACTTAGCAAAATCCATCAATATAAATGTTCTCTAGTAATGATTTTAAGAAATATCAAAACAGATATATAATTTCACAAAGTTTCATCGTGAGAGTTATTAAAAGTTATTATATAGCGAGGGTATCTTATAACCACTATAAGAAATTGTATTCTATAGTAATAGTTTCAAATATTATCATAAAAGGTCTATAATATTGTAATATTTATAAATGAATGTTTCAAAAAATTTATGTTACAATCACTACCAGAAAACACGCGTATAGTGACGGAAAACTAGTGACAGACCGTTATCAGTCACTATTTGTGACGGATTAGTGACCAACAGAAATTTGGTCACTATGGTGTAAACTTAGTAACAGATTAGTGACAGACCGGTCACAGAATACGCGGGTAGGATGGGCGCCAAAACTTAGTGACCACCATAGTGACGGGGTATCTGTTACACAACTGGTAACCAAAATTGCAACCAGACAGTGACAAACTCAGCCGTCACAAAAATCGTAACCCAAGTGTTTATAAATTTTTAAAAGATTATTTTTGGCAGTGACGGGTTATTGACAAAAATTTCCGTCACCAAATTTAATTTTTAATTCCAAAAATATTAAAAATATTATTTTTGAGTAATTATAAATTAAAAAAAAAAGGTAAAAAGAGAAAAATCCAAAATGAAACTAAGTGTGCCCGCCGCCTTGCCCAAATCTCTTTGATAGCCCAAATCCCAATCGCTCTCCAAAACGATATGGCATTCCTAGCAGATTCGTCTAAGCATACAAGCATGCCAATAGTATCTAGAATCGAAAAGAAGAGAGGTGAAAGGTTGGCAGCGTAAGCCTTGATGTAAGAATTTTTACTACCATAATATTATCTACTCAAAGGAGGATGAGCTAGAACTATGATTCTACTCTAAGAATTATGAATAAATTAAGATAACTAAAGTAAAAAAATAAAAATAAATATATAAATAAAGATAAAAATAAAAATAAAGTTTACTGTAGATGTTTTTATTGGTCAAAATATTTCTTCTCAGAGTTACATTCTCCATCCAATGATCCAATCTGTAGCGTAGACCCGTACAATAAATAAAGTACATTCTCCACCTCCCACCTCAAAACCCTAACCCTATCACCCTAATATCCTCTTAAATCCATGTCCTCTCGGAACCAGAACAGGCCCCCTCCCACCCCGGTCTTCGACCCCACTCCAAGCCCCTCAAATGTAAGGTTTGCCCTCTACTATCGTTCTCCTAGGGGTAGGGTTTTGGCTTAGACTATCTCTACCATGGCTGCAATATCCAAAAATATCTTATTTTCAGCCAGCTAAAATAGTGTTGCTCGGCTGACAGAATCATATCAATGGCCAAATCTTGAGGGACTGTAGGCTACATTTTTTGCCCTTGAGGTCTTCTCAAGGAATTTTAGAGGCATCTCTAGCAAATCCATTGTTTATAGTTATGGGATGATAGTGCTTGAAATGGTTGGGGGAAGAAAAAATTTTGAAGTTCAAGTAGACAACATCCGTGAGATATCCACTTCTCACATTGGATTTACAAGCATCTCAACTTGGATGAAAATTTGAGAACTTTCACGGCCATGACCCAAGTGGAAGAAGAGATTGCCAAAGGGATAATTCTAGTAGTTTTATGGTGCATTAAGACTAAGCTAATAAATAGACTCTCGATGGGTAAGGTTCCAGATATGTTAGAAGGAAGGATTATAGACTTGCAAATTCCCCCCATGCCAGTTTTATTTTCCCCTCAAGATGAGGGAAGCATTTCTAGACAAATCATTCTCATGAAATAGTATCGATTGTCACTTGTTATAATGGACTCAAGATATTTGATCGTATAATAGGTATGTTACCCATAGTGCTGCAGGCATCTCTTAATTTCCTATGTTAGATAAAAATTTAGAGCTGTGGTTCTAAAGGCTTAATAAATCTTTCAACCTTCAATGGATTTATATTTTACTTTCAATTTAGCAATCATGCAACCTAAATGATCAGACGACCCAGGATCCGCCACGTGGCGGGCCATAAGATGGCCTCAACAAATCTCTCTGAATCGCCCCACTAAATGCTGATCATTATGGAGAGCGCTCCGGAGCTCGAAATACTGATGGTTGACCTCTCGCATTTCGCCAGACGAGATGCTTCAGAGAAGGGCGCATTAATGGCCGGCTTCTCACGTTTCGCCAGATGGAGTGCTTTGGGGGACGGAAAATTAATGATTGAAACCTCCAGAAAGGAACGCCCATGTGGAACACCGAAAAATTTCCACGGCGGATTCTACTCAAGAAAATCTGGAAGCTCGAACCTCCTAATTCCGACGTCGAGCTCTCGGCCAAATTGATGGAGCTTACGTCAGCTCGACTTCGAGACTCCGCCGAAGGCTCCACCAACTTCAGACATTCGCCGACTCCCCCGACCAAGTTCGGGGTGCCTCCAGTATTTGCCGATCCGCCCCAACTAAGCTCGAGGCGCCTACCTCAGCAGTACGCCCCAACTTTCGAGCTCGGAGCGCTCCATCGAGCATGCCTCGAAATCCGAAAAGTCGAGCTACTCACAGCACCTGTCAAGCTGACCTCGTCAAACGCATGATGCGACCTTTAACGAGCTCGGCCTCGCCAACGACCGCACACATGTGCGCACCTACGTCCATCTGCGTGGCCGTACTTTGCAACACTACCGTGTCACATCTCCATATCCGGCCTTCAACAATCAGACGGCACCTTGACCACTCCAGCCATACCCTGCCGTGACTGTCAACACCCTACCGTTCTCAAGAATGGATAGTACTACATGCCACCAGCCAATATATGAAAGAGTAGATGCCCTATAAGCCAATCATTTGATGGGTTTCTCTTTGTAATCCTCCAAATCATGTACTTTGACACTCGATATATATCAATAAAGGCATTGTGTTTCATCATTTGCTGCTTATCTATTTTATTATTGGATGATGAACCCCATAAATTAGGACATTGGTTTTAAGGGTTATGATGAGATCATACCAGTGAGACCTAAAATCCTAAAATCCTAATTTAGAATATTCTCAGTCAAATTGGTATATTGAGTCGGGGATCAATATTACCGAAAAGACTGGCACATCTTATGTATGCTCAATGTAGAGGGTGATTGATCTCACAATCACTTGTGTGAGATACTAATACAAAGATGTGGGTGCTCATTAGAGGAATGAGTTCACTGAAATGACCAGCCATGAGAACATCTTATGGATTCTTACTTAATTATCAAAAGATGGTTCTTATAGTGGGAGTTGTGCAAGTGATCCTTAGACCTGAGATCACCATGGTACCTTGTGCACTTGAAGCTATGTTTTGGTTTACCCTCATTCACGACATTGCGTTGTGTACGGGATATTCTGGATATGGTGGATTTTGTACGAAGGTTGTGAGTAGGTCAACAAGGAATCAGTCACTTCTAGTAAGAGAAGGTAACATCCTACTTACTCTAATCTTATGATGATTCAAGAAGCCTTTGATCAAAGCAAAATGAATATTAGAAAGAGTTTCTAATGTTTCATTGTTTGAATTATCATATAAAAGATTGAGAGAGACATGAATAAGTGATTGAGTTTGATATTGATCCATACTCGAGCACTTATTCAGGATGTAGTATGACTGAGGGATTGAATTGCACAGTAACTTTCCACTGAAGGGTATGTTTGGATTTGTCCAATACATTCCTCATCTTCCGGGTAGACATGATACGTTGCTAGACGTCAATCATGTCTTGTGGGTTGATCGGATCAAAGAGTTTGATTAGATCAAAGCATCAGAAAGGTTCTGATTGCTAAGTCAGGTTTAGCACTAAATTGAACCTAAATTGGATTAGAGGTATTCTAATCAGGTTAGGTCAACTTGCACCTGCACCTACTGCTGGCTAAGATAAGGAACCCAATGGGTCACACACAAGGGAATTGATCAAGGGTCTAATTGGATTAGATCATGTTTGCAAGATGAACATGCTAGCACGTGTTGCAAACCCTAGCTCCTGATTCAAATTAAATTCGAATATGATTCTTAGATTTGGTTGATCTAATATGATTAGATCATGACCTAATATGGGTTAGCCAAGAGTTGAAACCCATTTGGCTTTAATTAGATCTGATTTGATTAGGTTTAATGTTTTCTTTAAGTTGGTTAAACCCAATTGGATTGGGTTTGATAGGGCCTTCACTTCTGGACCACTGGATGGCTCTCTGGATGAAAGATCTGGACCGTTGCTCAGCACCTGAATCTGGACCACTGGATGGCTCTCTAGATGAAAGATCTGGACCGTTGCTCAGCGCCTGAATCTGGACCATCGGTGATGGCATCTTACTTCTGGACCATTGGATGGCACCCTGGATGATGATGTCTTGATCTAGACCATTAGATGGCACCTAGATCTGGACCATTGGCTTTGGTTCACTGCATTTGGGCCCTTGGATCATCAGGATTTAAGAGAGAGATGTGAGAAAGAAGTTGATACACCCTTCTTCTTAGCACCCCATCATGATGGGATGCATCTCTTGGCACATGCCTCATCATGATGAGGTGTGTGGATGGGATGCATCCCTTTATGATGCATCCCTCCATCTCTTATAAATAAGGAGGTGCCTTGGGGTTCTAAAGATCATCCAAGAAAAAGCCTTTTCTTCTCTCTCCCTTATCCCTTCTTTCTTACAAGTCTCTCTCTTTTGTCCTAACCCAAGACAAGAGGGTCTTCTTTAGGACAAAAAGGCTAGTGAATGTTTTAGAGGTAGAAAGGAAGAAGGAAGTGAAGGAAAATCAGCCAATTAAATCCTTTGGAAGGATTGAACAATTAGAATCAAGTTTTGGTGGAGCTAGAGTCTTGAACCCATTCCTGTGTGGATCAACATCGGAGGGTGAACATTTGGGCACCTTAGGACATCTTCAGATATATTGGATATAGCGTGATAGGTATTCTTCTATACCAAGATTATATTTTCTACATTATTTGGTTATACTATTAAGGCGATCTTGGCTTATTAGGGTTTCATATAATGGGTTTTATAAGAAAATTTTATAATCCCGTATCTTCCGCTGCGCCCTAGGGCACTGAGAAACCCTAACAGTGGTATCAGAGCCACCCTTAATCAGTTTAACCAAATGATAATACATGCTATTATCTTGATGCTATGAGATAGCTAGGTTGTTTGTATGTATGATTAGTTTATGCTATGAGATAGTGTTATATTCATGTTGTAGCACAGTATAATTGCTAGTACTAAATTATAGAATGTGCAATGAGACCAATATAGTAGTATGAAAACTTTGGGCTGACCCATTCTGGAACAATCGACTCAGTTGGTGTCTAGAAAGGAAGCCACAGGTGGTTACTTAATTAGGACCTCACTCTCTGAGTGAGGGGTGCCTCCCACCTGCTTTCCTGGCCAATTATTTGATTGTCCTTTATGGTTGAGCTTAATGTTAGTAAGATACTACTATTTGAAAGCCCTCACTAAATTCATAATTAAGTCGTAGTGTTAATTGCTTTAAGCTGAGCCATTCTGAATCAATTGACTAAGTTGGTGTCTAGGAAAGAGGCTACAGGTGGTTATTTAATTAGGACCTTACTAAGTAAGGAGAGCCTCCCATCTGCTTACCTGGCCAACTATTTGATTGACCTCAATGGAAAAGCTAATTGCTGATATAACACTATAAAGGTCCTTCCTTCATGCTTAGATATTATTATGTCAATATCTACGCTAGCTTGTTGTGATTCCCACAAGGCTAGTATTAGGGATTGATATTGTAATATCTTGGTGCATATGATGCATATGGCATATTTTAATATGTTGCCTTGTTGTGATTCCCACAAGGGCAGTATTATTCAAATATGACTGTATAAAAATGAAGGGTTTGACTTAACTAGACACAATAGTTTGTTGTGATTCCCACAAGACTATATGTGTGCTAGAGGACAGAATAAAGTTGGAAATTGCATGGGATGCAATTGGAAAGAGTTTCCTACCTTTGAACTTATAAGGGCTTGTTGTGATTCCCACAAGGTCTTTTATAAGAAATTTGGATCTCAACCCCACTAAGAAAATTAGTATTTTCTCGTTCATCATACTTGAGGGTTATGATATTCGACAAAAATAGTGGGAGTAACAATTAGATAAAAGTCCTTGTCTGATTGAATACATGTCATCATGATTGGTCTGCTTATATTAGTGTTCTTTGTAATTATAGATTAATTCTGCAAAAATGGCATCTTCACTCTCACTTAGAGGTATCTTAGATACAAACAAATTGACTGGTCCCAACTATGTGGATTGGTTGAGAAATTTAAAGATTGTTCTCACACAAGAAAAACTTTCCTACATTCTTGAAACCCCTGACCTAGGGTCAGCAGGGGAAGATGCAACTGAGGAGGAATTGGCCACATATCGTATGTGGAAAAATGATAGTTTGACTGTCAAATGTATCATGCTTGCTTCTATGAATAATGAATTGCAGAGGCAGCATGATAGCATGGATACTCACTCCATACTCCTTAACTTAAAGGAGTTATATGGTGAGCAGAGCAGAACTGCTAGATATGAGATATCTAAACAGTTGTTCCGTGCTAGAATGATCGAGGGATCATCTGTGCAAGACCACTGTTTAAAGGTTATAGACTTAATCACTCGATTAAGTCAACTTGGTTTTGCTATGGACAGTGAGCTCAGTCAGAATTTGATCCTGCAATCACTACCCGACTCATTCTCGCAGTTTGTCGTGAATTATCACATGAACAAACTGAATTCCTCCCTGCCTGAGCTTCTAAATATGCTGAAAACAGCAGAGTCTCACATCAAGAAGGACAAGGGTCCGATCCTTCTTGTTGGTGAGAGCTCAAAGAAGAAGTCGGGCAACAAGGGTTCAAAGAAAAAACTAAACCCTAAGAGTCGCATCAAAAAGAAGAAGGGAAAGAAAATCTCTGGACCCGGTACCTGTTTCCACTGTGGCAAGACGGGGCATTGGAAAAGGAACTGCAAGAGCTTTCTTGCAAGTGTGAAGCCTGATGCAAGTGTTGCATCAAAAGGTATGTTTTTATTACATGCCAATATGACATTAAGTTCTTCTGATTCTAATGCATGTGTATTGGATACCGGTTGTGGTTCTCACATATGCAAATCTTTGCATGGACTGCAGAAAATTAGAAGACTGAAGAAAGGTGACTTCGAGCTATATGGCGCTGGAGGAGAATCCATCCAGGCTGAAGCTGTTGGCACCTACATACTGGAGCTACCCTCCGGAAAGTTCTTGAAGCTAGAAGACTGTTATTTTATGCCAAAAATCATTAGAAATGTAATTTCAATTCCTTTGTTGCTTAAGAAAGGATTCGAAATAAATGGAAAGAGCAATGGTTGCTCTATTTCTTTATCTAATGAGTATTATTGTCATGGCACTATGGAAAATGGTCTTTTAGTATTATGTCTTAATAATGTTATGTTTCATATTGGCAAAGATAATAAAAGAAAAAGAGAAAATATTAATAATACCCTCCTCTGGCATTACCGATTAGGTCATATTAGTGAGACAAGGTTACATAAGTTGTATAAAGATAAATTCTTTGACCCTTATGATTTTAAATCATTAGGAACTTGTGAATCTTGTCTTATGGGTAAAATGACCAAGTCTCCATTCTCGGGACATGGAGAAAGGGCAAGTGAGTTGTTAGAACTCGTACACACTGATGTGTGCGGTCCTATGTCAACTCAAGCTAGAGATGGATACTCTTACTTCATCACATTTACTGATGACTTATCAAGGTTCGGTTTTGTGTATCTAATGAAACATAAATCCGAAGCCTTTGATAAATTTAAAGAGTATCAAAGTATGGTCGAAAAACAAACTGGAAAGTGTATTAAAATCCTTCGATCTGATCGAGGAGGAGAATACCTTTCTAGTGAATTTTTATACTATCTTAAATTAAAGGGTATACTCTCTGAATGGACACCTCCATATACGCCACAATTAAATGGTGTAGCTGAAAGAAGGAATCATACCTTATTAGATATGGTACGGTCCATGATGTGCTTCACAAATCTTCCAATTTCCTTCTGGGGACATGCCCTAGAAACTGCTGCATTAGTATTAAATAGAGTACCATCTAGTCTGTATCTAGCACTCCATATGAGATATGGAAAGGAAAGAAACCTAATCTTAAGTATCTTAAGATATGGGGTTGTCATGCTTATGTCAAAAGAAATTTTGAACATAAGCTAAGTGCTAGATCGGACAAATGTATATTTGTAGGTTATCCTAAAGATAGTTTAGGATATATCTTCTATAATCCTACCGAACAAAAGGTATTTGTTGCTAGGCATGCCATTTTCTTGGAAAAAGAGTTTTTTTTAGAAAAGGGCAAGGATAGAAGAATTGAACTTGATGAAGTTCAAGACCTACAAGGTGAGACACATAATAATCCTCAACCAGATGTACCCATGGAAGAGGTACAGCCACTACACACTACTCCTTTTCGAAGGTCAGAAAGAGTGCGAAATGCACCTGAGAGGTATAGATTTATTATTGAGAATGATGAAGCCCACATCATTGATAACGATGACCCTCTGGCCTATTCGGAAGCTGTCAAGAGTAGGGACTCTGACAAATGGTTGGACGCCATGAAATCCGAGATAGATTCTATGTATACAAACCAAGTGTGGACTTTGGTTGATGCACCTGAGGGAGTGATTCCAATAGGGTGCAAATGGGTATACAAGAAGAAGATAGGAGCTGATGGCCAAGTAGAAACCTACAAGGCCAGGCTAGTGGCAAAAGGTTTCAGGCAAAAACAAGGCATTGATTATGATGAAACTTTTTCGTCAGTAGCTATGCTCAAATCTATTCGGATTATGCTTGCTATAGCTGCATACTATGATTATGAGATCTGGCAGATGGATGTCAAAACCGCCTTCCTTAATGGTCACCTTGAGGAAGAGGTCTATATGACACAGCTAGAGGAATTTGTCTCAAGAGGGAGAGCAAATCAAGTATGTAGGCTTAAGAAATCCATTTATGGATTAAAGCAGGCATCTAGAAGTTGGAACATCCATTTTGACATGATAGTCAAAGAGTTTGGCTTCATTAAAAATATAGATGAACCTTGTGTGTACAAGAAGACTAGTGGGAGTGCTATTGTCTTCTTGATATTATATGTGGACGATATATTGGTCATTGGAAATGATGTTCCAATGATGCAATCGGTCAAGACTTGGCTATCAAAGAAATTTTCCATGAAAGACTTGGGTGAAGCATCCTATATACTTGGTATAAGGATCTATAGAGATAGATCTAAAAGGATGCTAGGTTTGTCCCAGTCTAGGTACATAGATAATGTGCTGAAGAGGTTCAGCATGGATGGAAGTAAGAAAGGTTTCTTACCCATAGGACATGGCATACAACTCTCTAGGAAGATGTCTCCTAAGACATCTGAAGAGAGGAATAGAATGAGTTCTATTCCCTATGCTTCAGCAGTAGGGTCGATCATGTATGCTATGTTATGTACCAGGCCTGATGTAGCTTATGCCTTAGGTATGGTAAGTAGATTTCAGGCAGATCCCGGGGAGGATCATTGGAAAATTGTGAAAAGCATTCTCAAATACTTGAGAAGGACTAGAGATGTTTTTCTGATTTATGAAGGATCAGAATTGAAACTAGAAGGCTATTCAGATTCTAGCTTTCAATCTGATCCAGATGATAGCAAGTCAATCTCTGGATATATTTTCACTTTGAATGGTGGAGCTGTGAGTTGGAAAAGTTCCAAACAGCAAACTGTAGCTGACTCAACTACTGAGGCAGAATACATAGCTGTTAGTGAAGCTGCTAAGGAAGCAGTCTGGATGAAGAAGTTCATCACAGAGCTGGGTGTAGTTCCTGAGATTGCCGGACCAGTCCCAGTTTATTGCGATAACACTGGAGCAGTTGCACAGGCTAAGGAACCAAGGTCTCATCATAGATCCAAGCATATTTTGAGACGCTTCCACCTTGTTCGAGAGATAATCGAAAGACAAGACGTCAAGATTGAACGAGTAGACACAAAGAACAATATAGCAGACCCATTTACTAAAGCTCTACCACAGCAGCAATTCAATCGTCACCTCGATTGTATGGGGTTAAAATATAAGGGCGATTGGCTTTAGTGCAAGTGGGAGATTGAAAGAGTAGATGCCCTATAAGCCAATCATTTGATGGGTTTCTCTTTGTAATCCTCCAAATCATGTACTTTGACACTCGATATATATCAATAAAGGCATTGTGTTTCATCATTTGCTGCTTATCTATTTTATTATTGGATGATGAACCCCATAAATTAGGACATTGGTTTTAAGGGTTATGATGAGATCATACCAGTGAGACCTAAAATCCTAAAATCCTAATTTAGAATATTCCCAGTCAAATTGGTATATTGAGTCGGGGATCAATATTACCGGAAAGACTGGCACATCTTATGTATGCTCAATGTAAAGGGTGATTGATCTCACAATCACTTGTGTGAGACACTAATACAAAGATGTGGGTGCTCATTAGAGGAATGAGTTCACTGAAATGACCAGCCATGAGAACATCTTATGGATTCTTACTTAATTATCAAAAGATGGTTCTCATAGTGGGAGTTGTGCAAGTGATCCTTAGACCTGAGATCACCATGGTACCTTGTGCACTTGAAGCTATGTTTTGGTTTACCCTCATTCACGACATTGCGTTGTGTACGGGATATTCTGGATATGGTGGATTTTGTACGAAGGTTGTGAGTAGGTCAACAAGGAATCAGTCACTTCTAGTAAGAGAAGGTAACATCCTTCTTACTCTAATCTTATGATGATTCAAGAAGCCTTTGATCAAAGCAAAATGAATATTAGAAAGAGTTTCTAATGTTTCATTATTTGAATTATCATATAAAAGATTGAGAGAGACATGAATAAGTGATTGAGTTTGATATTGATCCATACTCGAGCACTTATTCAGGATGTAGTATGACTGAGGGATTGAATTGCACAGTAACTTTCCACTGAAGGGTATGTTTGGATTTGTCCAATACATTCCTCATCTTTCGGGTAGACATGATACGTTGCTAGACGTCAATCATGTCTTGTGGGTTGATCGGATCAAAGAGTTTGATTAGATCAAAGCATCAGAAAGGTTCTGATTGCTAAGTCAGGTTTAGCACTAAATTGAACCTAAATTGGATTAGAGGTATTCTAATCAGGTTAGGTCAACTTGCACCTGCACCTACTGC
Organism: Phoenix dactylifera; assembly: GCF_051530095.1. NCBI lineage: Eukaryota > Viridiplantae > Streptophyta > Magnoliopsida > Arecales > Arecaceae > Phoenix > Phoenix dactylifera. The sequence goes on along the minus strand of NC_143203.1, from coordinate 13,904,075 downwards.
TGGCTAAGATAAGGAACCCAATGGGTCACACACAAGGGAATTGATCAAGGGTCTAATTGGATTAGATCATGTTTGCAAGATGAACATGCTAGCACGTGTTGCAAACCCTAGCTCCTGATTCAAATTAAATTCGAATATGATTCTTAGATTTGGTTGATCTAATATGATTAGATCATGACCTAATATGGGTTAGCCAAGAGTTGAAACCCATTTGGCTTTAATTAGATCTGATTTGATTAGGTTTAATGTTTTCTTTAAGTTGGTTAAACCCAATTGGATTGGGTTTGATAGGGCCTTCACTTCTGGACCACTGGATGGCTCTCTGGATGAAAGATCTGGACCGTTGCTCAGCGCCTGAATCTGGACCACTGGATGGCTCTCTGGATGAAAGATCTGGACCGTTGCTCAGCGCCTGAATCTGGACCATCGGTGATGGCATCTTACTTCTGGACCATTGGATGGCACCCTGGATGATGATGTCTTGATCTAGACCATTATATGGCACCTAGATCTGGACCATTGGCTTTGGTTCACTGCATTTGGGCCCTTGGATCATCAGGATTTAAGAGGGAGATGTGAGAAAGAAGTTGATAGACCCTTCTCCTTAGCACCCCATCATGATGGGATGCATCTCTTGGCACATGCCTCATCATGATGAGGTGTGTGGATGGGATGCATCCCTTTATGATGCATCCCTCCATCTCTTATAAATAAGGAGGTGCCTTGGGGTTCTAAAGATCATCCAAGAAAAAGCCTTTCCTTCTCTCTCCCTTATCCCTTCTTTCTTACAAGTCTCTCTCTTTTGTCCTAACCCAAGACAAGAGGGTCTTCTTTAGGACAAAAAGGCTAGTGAATGTTTTAGAGGTAGAAAGGAAGAAGGAAGTGAAGGAAAATCAGCCAATTAAATCCTTTGGAAGGATTGAACAATTAGAATCAAGTTTTGGTGGAGCTAGAGTCTTGAACCCATTCCTGTGTGGATCAACATCGGAGGGTGAACATTTGGGCACCTTAGGACATCTTCAGATATATTGGATATAGCCTGATAGGTATTCTTTTATACCAAGATTATATTTTCTACATTATTTGGTTATACTATTAAGGCGATCTTGGCTTATTAGGATTTCATATAATGGGTTTTATAAGAAAATTTTATAATCCCGTATCTTCCGCTGCGCCCTAGGGCACTGGAAAACCCTAACAATATAAGCTGCGCGCCACCCGGCTCAGAGCCACGCCCTCTCATGATGAGGGCTGACATTGCCTCTGCCACCTGGGCCACTCCACCAAAACTATAAATAGCTCGGTCAGGTAACTTGTAAAGGACTTTTGGGCTGGACCAAATGTACTCTACTCTAACTTGATCGTCGAAGGGCCCTCACCGGAAATACTGATGAAACTTTGTGCAGGTCCGCAGCCGTCGCACAGGAGGTGGCTCCCGTCTTCTCCTTCCAATCACCGGCGGCTCCCTCGACTCCACCGGCGTGGTCTCCCTCAGGCAAAATTGAAACCACAACAGTCATAACTCCGGGATTAGTTGGATTGACTTGCTTCTAAACTACTAGATTGTCGGTCATCTTTGTTTTCGGACTCTTAGTCATCTATGCCTTCAAATGATGATACTTTCAGCCTTCAGCTAGTACAGACCAGTTTTCAACCCTTGATCTCTTTACCCTGTTCCTTTTATAAGTCAAGATGGTTCTCTTCCTTCAGTTGATGAAAGTTTGTAATACCTACTCTATCTTGGTTTTTCTGAAGTTGTATATCTCCACTCTTTGTTACTCCTCCCTCTTAGGTGTAGCAGCAGGAGCATCATCTATTATATCTCCTTTTTCAATTCCTTAATAAAGGTAGGGTGGTTATTACCTCTCTTATCATCAAAAAAAAAAAAGTAAAAAGAGAGACTTTCTAGTAAACTAGAATCTTTCACTACAAATTAAAACAGAGTTTTTCCTGTCTAATTTGTTGATGGCTGGCCCATAAAAAAAAAATGGCAAAATACTTTTCTAATAGCTTTATCTAATTTATTCGTATTATAAAATAGATAAAAGGTTAAATTAGATGATGTTATGTGATAACTGGGACATCAAAATTGTCACGCCCTGAACCCAGCACCCGGATCCGGTATGCGACCGGCCGCATGAGCCCTAGAGCAGTGCCCTAAAGATCATGCAAGGCCTATGATTAACAAAAATTCCAATAAATTCACAAGAAATTGATAATTCAAATAGATAAATCCGACATGTCCAAATAAAAAAAATAGTTCAATTACAAGATCTTCAAATGTTCATCAACATCAAAGAAGGATAAACAAACTAACTAACTAATGACTCTAGTACTTGCACTCTGCGCCCATTCCATCCAAATCTATGCATCCTGCAACTCTGGTAAAGAAAAAGAAGAAGAAGGGGGTGAGCTTTACAGCCCAGTAAGAATTCCTTCACATCCATACCAACACAATAATAATATTAATTTAGAAACCATGATAAACCAATGCACATATCATAAAATCATATACCAGCTATCGAAAGCTCGAATAATCAGTATGAATATGCAAGTCAAATGTCAATAAAAATCCAGCCACTTAAGTGTGATACATCATACGATATCTCAAAATCTTCAATTAATGTTTTCAATACTTTTTCTTTCCATTCTCTATTAACTTGATCCGGATCAATTATATTTCCAACTTTGGGCTACATCCTGGTCACATTTCCGGCCCGTGACGGGGCAATCGATAGTATCACATTTTCGGCCTGTGATGGGGCAATCGATAGTATCACATTTCCAGCCTGTGATGGGGCAATCAATACTAACGAGATAAGCCCAAAGTCCCTACTCATTTAACCAATTCACATACACACATCAATTCCTTTTTCCATCTTATATCCAGCCTAGACTAACCAAGATCACGTTTCCGGCCCGTGACAGGGCAATTAATATAACATGATTAGTCCATCCACCATATCCATTAGTCCAATTATTTAAGTGTAAATTATGCTCAGGATTGTATCCGTCATAATATCAATTACAATAAATATAACCAAAATACGATTTAATGCCATCATATCATAGGAACCCCATTTATATTTCCAAATATGCAAGTGTAGGTTATGCGCATACATGCATGCACCATAGTACCAATCATAAGCCAACACGATCAAAATATAATTTAATATAAAACTATTTCTGCTTTGTCTGAATCATAGCATATCAAACATATATGATGTAAAAATATTTATATCATGCAGGATTGGCGTACAAGGATTCTTACACTTTGTTGAAAAACTCAAACACCCTCACGGCGATCTATGAATCGGAATGCACAGGACTCCGCTCAGCGTCCTCTCGTCCAATAAATTGTTTCCCTACAAAACCAAGTCAATATTAAAAATTACCCAAGATATCTGACAATCCAAAATCCCTATTTGATCCTCTAAAGTGTCCTCTAAAATCTAGCATCTTAGGACTACCCAAGGTCCTCAAAAATAATGACCTCTCCAAATCCAAGTTTAGAGAGAGGGAACATAACAATAAGAGAGAGACTAGAGAGAGAGGATAAAATAACAGGGAAGAGAGAGCGTTGGTTCTCTCTCTCTCTCTCCCCCTCTCTTCCTTCCTTCTTCACAATGGGAAGGGGGAGAGTGCTCGGCAGCAACGGTTATAGCCGGCGACTCCCCATGGTCGTTGGCCCATGGCGGTGCCGGCGGTGCACCACGCTTGGCGACGGCCGGCCGGAATGGAAGAGGAGAAGGCCGAACAGAGACTCGGCTTTCCCCATCAGTCCGGCGGCTTGCCGGCTGGATTCCAAAGCGACGGTGGCCCAAAGACAAAGGAGAAGGAGGAGAAGGACCCTACATTGTCTCCAGTGAACTCCTTCGGCAGGTCGACGGCAAACAATCCAAGCTTCTCACTGATCCCCCCCTTTTTTTTTCCTTTTTTTTTTTTGAACGGCACTCGGTTGATGCCCTAGGATGAGGAGAAAGGGATCTTTTATAGATGGAGAGTGGTTCAATTTAGGTAAGATTTAATCCCCCTTTTTCCTCTCTTTTTTTTTGATGGATTCGGCTAGAAGAAACAGGGGAGGGAAGACTCTGTTCGGGAATCTCCCTCCTGTTTCATGTGTGTCGGGCCATCCCAGCCCCCCAAAAAATGTGGGCCCTTACATTCTTCCCTCCTAAAAAAAAATTTCGTCCTCGAAATTTATACACCTGAGGTTTCGAATAACTGCAGATACTTGACACTCATCTCTTCTTCGAGCTTCCAAGTAGCTTCTGTTTCCGTATGATTGTTTCATTGTACCTTCATAAAAGGAATGGTTCGATGTCATAGCACCTGATCTTTTCTGTCCATAATTCGTGTTGGGAACTCCTCATAGGTCAAATCCTCATGAAGATGTAATGGCTCACATGCTACCACATTGCTCGGGTCTGCGATGTATTTCTTCAACATTGACACATAAAATACATTGTGCAGACTAGATAAAGTCGGTGGTAAAGCCAGTCGAAATGCCACATCTCCAACCTTGTCCAAAATCTCAAACGGACCAACATACTTAGAGCTCAATTTACCACGAACCCTAAATCTCATCACTCCTTTAGTGGGTGACACTCTCAAGAAAACATGATTTCCCAATTTAAAATTTCAATTCTCTCCTTCTATTATCAACATAACTCTTTTGACGACTCTGAGCTGTATGAAGTCGTTCTCTGATCACTTGCACCTTATCTATGGTCCGTTGCACTATCTCTAGGCCTAATAATTTTTTCTTACCCACATCATCCCAACAAATAGGAGATTCATGTTAAAATATTCTAAGTCTAAGACCAACCAAGGAATCATCAACCGTTAACGCTAAATTTAAGATGCCCAAGTTTCTTCCAAAAGTTATCAACAAAAGAAGAACCCACTGGTGAAAATTACATAGCTACCTCTATGTCATCCATAGAATCAACATAGCTACCTCTAGATCATCCATAGAATCAACAACATTCTCCTCTATTAGAAAGTAACTCAAGTGTTCCATCATAATACCTTTTAGATCAAATATTAATGTCCTTAACCTGTTTCAAAATAACTCAAACCACCACACTTCCGCTGCGCACTCTGATTTAATTCATTAAATACTCTAAAGCCTCTAAATGATTTATGACCGAAATATCACTTTGCACTAGGAGTAAGAAAAATCCAAATTTTAGAACTTTAATTGGGCAGAACCTCCAGATCTCTCTGTCCTCAATTTATGTATAGTATACTAACCATAACTAACACTCAAGCCATTAATCAAGTTTAAGGTCACTACATGATCTTCACAACTGTTTTAGAATCCAAAATATCTAGGTTTAATTTAAAATAAGTTAACCTTGGATTTCCTCAGCAATTTGATTAGACAATCTACGTTGATCTTCTTTTCAAAAAGATTTACTTCAAATTCAATGGGTTAGAAGTCATTGAGCCAATACACTATGATTAGGAATTAACTCTATCGATCTCCAGATCTTTTTTTTTTCACCAAGATTCTTAACATACATCAGCAATGCTATATATGATAATTCATATAAGCATCTCATGTCCGAGGTCTCTACTCAATATGACATTTATTAGTGGCTTGACCAACAATGACAAAAAAAATCCCTACTCAAATCTTAAACCTAGGCGTGAGTTTTACATTAACACATCAAATAGTCTTCTACAATTACAAGTAAAATCCAGTAGCCCAATCCAAATGTGAGAATTCAAATAATTAGAATTCCCCCGTCAATATGCATACTCTATGGCCTCAAAATAATCAAATAAATTAATAGAAAATAGACCTATTTGTAATATCCAATATGCTAATACCAGATATAATCCACATACATATGCAACTTCGAAGAACATTCCTTTCAATATTATGAAAACTTCTTAGCTCACTCTAATACTATAAAAGGTCTACGTACAAATCCCACTCTAATAATTAGCAGCAAAACCAAAAGTGCTATCGCATCTACACCCATATCAACTTTGAACTTCCAAATCATTGACACAACATCTAAATATGGTACAACCGATATGCCATGGTTAACCTTCATACACTTACGTTAGATCTAACCTCTCTTATCATGATCAGAGATAATTTATCCAGTCCTTCCGTACTCGTCGAATATCAAACCCAATACTTATATTTTATCACAATGTCTAGTGATCTTAAGCAAGGCCATGCACCAACAATGGAGATTAGATAATCCAGCATCCACTGCCTAAAAAACTTGGCCGATTTTGCTAGCCTTCAAAGTCCAAGGGGAACTCTAGGGAGGATGTTTGGGATAGGAAAATGCTCGTGCCCTAAGCAAGGCCAGGGTCTACAACTTTTCCCCTTTCCCCTAAATGGAGGGGCCTCAACAATCTAGTTCTAATGCCCACCAACCAAAAGCCAAATGGAGGCTATTGGTCGGAGGACTGAGGATCTAGATTCCCATTCTAAGCTTGCATCGAGGCCTCTTTCTTGGAGTAACTTATGCCAACATCGATAGACATGGGAGTGAACACAAATGACTTTTGGGTCTTACCATTTTGTCCATCCATCACAATGTTCTCCAGCCTACAAGATTGCAACCCTCCATCAATCAAGAGCAAGTATAAGTATGGCCGTAGTTAAAGGCTCTTGAGTTGAATATGAGTTGTTTCGAATCAGATTTATAATTGTGTATATGAATTTTGAAAGAAATGGATCTTAATGGATTTGGTTTTTGAAATGGAATTGCTTATGTCTTTACACTGATTTGTGATAATTTTTGTTTTACTATTGTCACATACGTTTTTACGTAAATTTTCAAGTTAAGGTATTCATTACTTATCGAGCTATCTAGCTCATTATAGATTTTTTTATATTTTTAAAGATTTGAACAATTAGCTTGACTCCGGAATTTATCATGGGAGAGCGACTAGAGATAAGATTTTGACAATCTTTATTTACACTAGATTTTATTTTTGATTTGATGTAAAATTTTGGAATATTATTTATTGTAAGACTTTTAATTTTGTCATTTAAATTAGAATTTGAATGTTAATTATTTAAATGTATTCTGCTGGTTGTATATGATATCAATTGAGATACCTTGCATGCTTGTGGAGAGAGTTTTTTATGAGTATGCGGCGGCTGCTGCGATCCCTGACTCACAATCTTAGATCGGGGGCGTGACAAGTTTCTTCACAACCATTGCAAAGTTCAAAAGTTCATGATCCTTGAATGAGGTTGAACAGTCAGAGAAGAGCTTCACAACTTTCCTATCCACCTAATTGCTGAACATTGTAGAGGAAGAATCTAGAGCTCCATTCCAACCAACATGACCATAAAATAGCTACTACAAGCATGAGAATAATGCATCGCAGGATGGAAGAGAATTTTCACTTGCACCAAGTGAAGCAGATATCGACTAGATTTGGAGGAACAACTAGATTGCTCTATAAATTATGTTGTTCAAGAAAAACAATTAGAAACTATAGTTAGATTGGTAATTCATTCAATGAACTCCAAGTGCCTAATTAGCCGGTTCTTAGTTGATATGAATTTCCTTTAGAAGGAAAATTATGATTTGAGAGATTGAATTGATTGAAGCCTCCTCCCATGCCCTTGATGCCTATCCACCTCCTTCTCTACCTCGATGGCTTCTTTCGATGCCGATAAGGATAGGGGATGGCCGGCGGCCAACACTAGCCTACTTTCAAGTACCTTAATTGCATCTCTTTTCTCTCTCTCTTTCTTCACATTGCCCGTCGGAGCATAGTCGATAGATTGTGGGTGTAGCAGCAATACCCATTCCTTGTCTAACTTCGATCATATCTACTGGTCACCTTCCAGCCACGTGCATACACCGTGGTCCTAGATTTCTAGCCAGATAAGGATGGATGGATCGAAGTAGACATGAAGGTCATGAAGAGGATGGAGAGTCTTTGAGATTGGTGAAGTTGGCGAAGGTGTTGACTTTGGTGCAGCAGAGCAATGGGATTGGAGTTTTGACATAGTTGATCAAGTTGGATCAGGAAACACCAAATAGGGAAAATCTTTGGCGCTTTAACTTTTTTCTTTATTTGCCTTTCATAATTACATATTATTTACTAGATTTATTATTTGATATTGAAGGTTCCTTGTCTAGAGAATTCAATCTAATTGTCAGATGGTTTTTTATAATTACACATGTGACTCAAAGAGCTGATGTCGTATATATTCTGCAAATAGAATTTTTATTTGTTCATTTTTTTCCTAATTTGTTTTATGGTTATCTTAGGGTTGGCTAGTCAGTATAGGATGTTATGGATTATGGAGATACAATGATTATATTATTGGTAATTTGATATTACTATAGAAAAAGATGAAACAAAATTGCAAGGAAAAATATAGCTAATTTTTAAATTTTAAAAATTTTCTATGTATATTCATAAATCTAATTAGTTTGGTGTGTGTGTGTATATATATATATGTATACACTAATAATCTTATACTTATGGGAAACGGGAAAAAACAACTAAATTACAAATTAGCAAAATCATTTGTTGTTTCCTCTTCCTTTTATGAAATCTCTTTTGGGGGATGAGGGTTCTTTAATGCACACTCTTTCATTTAAAATATTAAAATGATCACAAAAGGGGAAAAAGGCGAAAAATGAAAATATAGGGAAGGAAAAAACATATGGAAAATGCCCTATTGGGAACTAGAGAGGATCGAAGGCAATCACTAGAAGACACTTGCCCAAGTGAGTGAACATTTGACGATGCTGAAAATAGTGAGGAAGTGGGGCCATAGAGCAAATAATATTACAGACAACACAACATTAGGAACAAAGATGCAATAGTGAAATAGAGCAACAAACAAAACAAAGTAGAGGACCGAAATTCCAGCCTCTACTACAACCAACAATGTCTAGTGATAGAACTTTAGTAACACTTAGCAAAATCCATCAATATAAACGTTCTCTAGTAATGATTTTAAGAAATATCAAAACAGATATATAATTTCACAAAGTTTCATCGTGAGAGTTATTAAAAGTTATTATATAGCGAGGGTATCTTATAACCACTATAAGAAATTGTATTCTATAGTAATAGTTTCAAATATTATCATAAAAGGTCTATAATATTGTAATATTTATAAATGAATGTTTCAAAAAATTTATGTTACAAATGGTACCTTATAAGTACAATAATTACTAGTGAAATAAAACTTTATTGGTAATATATACAGTTTTATTATAGAACAAAGGCTATTTATCGATAAGATAAATTATATCACCTATACATTATTGTATAACCAATAGTTTTCAATATTGATATTTATTTATGATTTATTTGTGTGACAAATTAGTATGGTTGTAAATTGATTTGGATTTTTTGCAACAACAACATCTCATTAGTAAGTATGTCTTTAAATATTTTTCAAAATAGATATTATATTAATCTAATAAATTTTTGAAGTAATATGGTTTCAAATCGACAATTATGTATTCTAGTTGTACTTAACAATTTTTGATGAGTTCATTAAGTTATTTTCAACTTTATTAGGCCAGAACTATTTACCGAACAAGTCACATGATCAGCCAATTCAGGTAAATAATTGGAAGTTGTTTGGGTTCGAAAATATTGCAAATAATGCACCATAACCAGCCACTAGTCTAAGATATAATTATTAAAAACTTAAATGGAGATCGATTTAACCAAGATATTGGATCAATAATCCAATTTGATTTGTATTAAAAATATAGGTTTGCTACGCCTGTTGCCTCCCTTCAACTTTGTTCTTTCTGCAGCCAGGGATAGAGGAGAGATAGAGATAGGAATAGCTGTTTTCCTAATAGTCAAAATTAGATGTAGCCTGAGTCCTGAAAGAAGCTTAGAAGTAGGTGCTTCTCAAACCGGTGCGGAGGATGTCATACACCACTATTCTGTTTTTGCCAAACTTTTGAAGCCATGGCTGCTGAAAGACAATCCAGATCCAAATACTTTTCCTTTTTCAGTCCTCCATTCAGTAAAATCCATCTTTTCCTCTATGATGCCTATGGCTTAATTCATCCTATCCGCTCACAAACATAAAGTTGGTGGATAAAGGAATAAGCAATTTGTGATATCAAGTCCAACAAACATCTTGACCTAATGTTACAGCAAAAAGAAAAATAAAAACAGAAGCAAGAAGCACTTTCTCCTACTGGGAAATAAATTGCCTTTATTGCTGTAGAATTGTCAACTCATTGTTTGCTTATTTGTGCTAAAGAATGCACATGAATAAGTGTAACAATCAAAATAATACAAATGAATCAGCGGAGCAATCCTTGTAGCAAAGAAAGAGTTATCAGTTGTTGTTGTCCATCCAGAACTGAGCCTGCAGCCAGTCAATAGTCTTCTTGTCCACCTGAAAGGCCTTTGCAAGAACGTCACGAGAGATGGGTGGCTTCGACCCAAACACCGCATTGGCTACAGTGATCACACCAGGGTTTTGGCTGCTCAATGCGGCAATAGCAACAGCATTCTTCATCCCGTAGTTGAACTGGAAGTGAATTAGACCTTGGGGGAACACGAACACATCACCCTTGTTGATGACTTTGGCAAAGAGACGGTTGTCCGTGTTGGAAGTCACAAAACCCACATAGAGTGAGCCTTCCAACACCGTTAAAATCTCTGTCGCCCGAGGGTGGATGTTCTTAAGATGATCATTTCACTGCTGCTTCATCAGCTAAACTGATCCTGCTCCACAGTCACTTGAACTCGGTTCCAGAGTATTCACTGTAACTGCCTGTTCTTCTCCCAGGTTCCAGAGTATTCACTGTAACTGTTTTTGGTTATTCCCACAACGGATCACTAGATCTGACTGTGTATAAAATGGGTTGTAAGAGACTCAGCTGCTGTGGGATAGGGAGTAGGAATTATGTGCCAGTTACTGTGGCAATGTATCAGCCACTGTTCATCCTTATATACTAACTCATCATCTTCTCCATTGTCATTCTCCTGTATCTCTTCATGGTATCAGAGCGGGAGGTTCTGACGCCTTTCTCCTTAGAAGTAGTTCTTCCTCCACTAGACAACGATCAAATGGAGTCTCCTGGATCTGAACAAGTCACCAGGTCAGCCGAATCATCAGGATCTTTGGATGATCCCTTAACTTCTCCCAGGTTGAAATTTTTGATTTCAAAAATACAAAATCTAGTCTCCACCCAGCTCCAATCCGATAACTATCTCACCTGGAGGTCTCAAGTCACTCGTATTTTCAGAGCGAGTGGCTTCTTTGGTTTTTTAGATGGCACTTCCACCTGTGTTCCATCTTCCGTTGCCGATAAGAACAGAAGCTATGAGCTCTGGTTGCTGACAGACCAGTTCTTAGCTTCAGCCATTAACTCCACCATTTCTCCTTCCATCTTACCATATGTGATCAATCTAGATCACTGTTTTCAGATCTGGACTACCTTAGAATGTCGATTAAATTCGGCTACAAGGAGTCATGTAATGCAGCTCAAAAATGAATTGCACAACATAAGGAAACTAGATCTTCCAATGCAGCAGTTTCTCCATGAAGTTCGGCAAAAAGTTGATGCTCTATCCGCTGCTGGTTCCACAATTGACACCGAAGATGTCATTCTACACATTCTTAATGGCCTACCACCCTCATATGATGCCTTTGCTACATCAATTCGCACTCGATCTGCCTCTCTCACACTGGATGAGCTCTATGCTCTGCTTTGCAGCGAGGAACTCATTATCTTATCCAGAGAAAAGCAACAGTCCTCTGCTGATTCCCTTGCACTTTCAGCCATTAGGGGACGAGGTCGAGGTAGATCCTTCTTCTCACCCAGAGGACGTGGTCGAGCAAGGAGTACCCACTCCAACAACAAGTGGGACAGCAACTGGAATTCTCCTGGACTGCGGAAGGATTCCCGAGCTCTCATTGACTGCCAAATCTGTGGCAAAAGAGGACACACTGCAATTCATTGTTGGTTCCGAATGGATCCAACCTACAATTCCTCTCCTCCTAGACAGCTAAATCAGCAGGCGCTTCTTTCTACACCGTCTTCTTCCTCTGTCTCCCGTGACTGGGTTATCGACAGTGGTGCTACATCACATATTACTTCCGAACCACTGTCACTCTCAGATGCATCTTCATATCAGGGTTCAGATAGGATTACCGTGGGCAATGGCTCCTCAATTCCTGTTATACATTCCGGGACTGGTATTCTCTGCACCCCAACTCACAATTTTAAACTCTCTGAACTGCTGCATGCTCCAAATATCTCTCACAATCTGCTGTCAGTCTACAAGTTAGCTGTTGATAATCACTGCACCCTTCACTTTAATTCTGATGGTTGTGTGATCAAGGACAAAGCAACCGGCAAGATCTTGTTCCAGGGACGCTGCACTGAGGGGCTTTACAGGATTCCTTTCTCCTTCCTTCCGCCTCCCACTTCCTCTTCTCGCTCCACTGCCTTAGTATCTGCAAAGGTCTCGCCTTCGCCTTGGCATCTCCGTCTTGGTCATCCAGCTTCATCCACCTTGCTGCAAATTCTCAAGGACAATTCCATTGCTTCCTCCTCGGTCAGCACTACCTCCTGTCAATTCTGCATCATGGCCAAGGGACACAAACTTCCTTTCTCCACCAGCAATTCCATCTCCCGGTGTCCTCTTGATCTTATACACTCTGATGTCTGGGGACCTTCTCCTATGAACTCCTCCACTGGTTTACGTTACTATGTTGTGTTCATGGATGACTTTTCAAAATTCATCTGGGTGTATCCATTGGCCTTGAAATCCGATGTATTTTCTAAGTTTGTTGAGTTCAAAAATTTAGTTGAAAATCAATTTTCCTCCACTATCAAAGTATTTCGTTCTGATGGTGGTGGGGAATTCGTTAATTCTCGCTTTCATCGTCTGTTTGCTGCGTCTGGCATCATTCATCAACGCTCCTCTCCCTATACTCCGGAACAAAATGGGTGTGCTGAACGCAAACATCGCCAGCTTCTAGAAATGATTCGGAGTCTTCTTTTTCACTCTTCTCTTCCTCCTCAATTCTGGGTTGAGGCACTCTTAACGGCTACTTACTTAATCAATCGTCTCCCAACTCCACGTCTTCAACACCAGTCTCCTTTTCAAATTCTGTATCACCGCCCTGCGGATTATGGCTTTCTTCGCGTATTTGGTTGCCAATGCTTTCCTTGGGTACGTCCTCAGCATCCATCCAAGTTTTCACCTCGGTCTCTACCTTGTGTCTTCATTGGCTACTCCCCTAACCATAAAGGGTATCGCTGTTATGATCCATCCAATGGCCGGGTCTACATCTCCCGCCATGTTCGCTTCAATGAGTCTTTCTTCCCTTTTGCTCATTCTGTTCAATCTCCCATCTCATCCACCCCTCTACTTCCCACGCCCTTACTTGTTCCTCCCTCTCAGCTTCCTACTTTGTCACCGTCCTCCCCGTTCAAGACTATCCCTACTCATTCATCCACTTCTACTTCATCTTCAACCTTCACTGCACCTCTATCTTCCTTCTCTTCTCCTCAATCTACACACCCTTCCTGTTCCTCTGTATTTTCTCCTCCTGTCAGGCATCCTATGGTTACAAGATCCAAGACGGGGTCACTTCGCCCGAAGCAAATTTTCTCTCTTCTTAGTCTGGATGCCGGTGATCAGGAACCAACTTGCTTCTCCGTGGCGAACACTGATCCTAACTGGCGAGCGGCAATGTCTTCAGAATTCAATGCTTTGGTTGATCAGCAGACTTGGACTCTTGTTCCTCGCTCTCCTGATCAAAACATTCTCGGCTGTCGCTGGACTTATAAGATCAAGCGGCACTCCGATGGCTCCCTAGCCAGGTACAAGGCTCGCTTAGTTGCTCAGGGATTCAAACAGGAGTATGGACTGGATTATCATGAAACTTTCAGTCCTGTGGCGAAATTTCCCACCATCCGGATGCTTGTTCTTCTTGCCTTACACTCGGGCTGGTCCATCAAACAGCTTGATGTGTCCAATGCCTTTCTTCATGGGCATCTCGATGAACTAGTTTTTATGGAACAACCAAGGGGCTTCACGGATCCAGAGCATCCCACTCATGTCTGTCAGCTCAACAAATCCATCTATGGTCTGAAACAAGCCCCACGGCAGTGGTTTGCTACCTTTTCTGGGTTTCTCCTCAAACATCACTTTCGTTCCAGCTCGGCAGATCCCTCTCTTTTCCTCTATCAGCAGGCCTCCACAATTATTTACATACTAATATATGTTGATGACATTCTCCTTACTGGGAACGATTCTGCTGCCATCACTACTCTTCTTCATCAGCTTCATTCCCACTTCAAAATGAAGGATTTGGGTCAGCTTTCTTATTTTCTGGGTATTCGCTTCTTCTTTGATGCCGACGGTGTGCGACTTAGTCAATCCCAGTATGCTCAGAAGCTCTTACAGCAGGCTGGCATGGCGACCTGCAAATCTCTGGCTTCTCCTCTTCCGGTCAAGAAGTCCTCTTCTATTGATCTCTCTGCTCCCTTTTCAGATGCAGAGCTTTACCGAAGTCTGGCTGGTTCTTTACAATATCTGACAATCACTCGGCCCGATCTTTCCTTTGCTGTGAACTTTGTCTGTCAGTTTATGCATCACCCACTTCAATTGCATTTTCAATACCTTAAACGCATCCTCCGTTATGTTCAAGGGACCATTGATTACTGTTTACATTATCAACGAAGCTCTCTGCACCTCACAGCTTACTGTGACTCCGATTGGGCTGGCGATGCACAGGATCGGCGTTCCACCTCTGGGTTTTGTATCTTCCTTGGCTGCAATCTTCTTTCTTGGTGTGCCAAGAAGCAGCCCACTGTTGCCCGATCCTCGACGGAGGCTGAGTACAGAGCTATGGCCGTTACCACTCAGGAACTGATATGGCTTCGGTGACTTCTTCAAGAACTTGGTGTCTCCATCTCTGATTCTACGGTTCTTCACTCTGACAGTATCTCAGCCATGGCTCTTGCGGCCAATCCTATCTTTCATGCTCGCACTAAACACATTGAGGTGGATTATCATTTCATTCGGGAGAAACTTCAATCCAAAGAGATTAGTCTATCTCATATCTCTACTCAAGATCAACCAGCAGATATCTTTACCAAATCTCTTTCTACGGCACGTCATTGCTTCATCTGTTCCAAGCTGAGAGTTGCACCCCACTCTCCGCTTGAGGGGGGATCTTAAGATGATCATTTCACTGCTGCTTCATCAGCTAAACTGATCCTGCTCCACAGTCACTTGAACTCGGTTCCAGAGTATTCACTGTAACTGCCTGTTCTTCTCCCAGGTTCCAGAGTATTCACTGTAACTGTTTTTGGTTATTCCCACAACGGATCACTAGATCTGACTGTGTATAAAATGGGTTGTAAGAGACTCAGCTGCTGTGGGATAGGGAGTAGGAATTATGTGCCAGTTACTGTGGCAATGTATCAGCCACTGTTCATCCTTATATACTAACTCATCATCTTCTCCATTGTCATTCTCCTGTATCTCTTCAGATGTGAGGTGGGTTCAGGCCATAAGGAGCAAAGTCTATGCGAGCCAATGAGATGCCAAGGGTGTTGAGCCCTGCAATTTTCTCCACATTAACTAAAGTCACATTCGATCCAAGTTTGTTTGCAGCGTCGCCAGGCCTGTCGAGGCCGGAGAAGAAGAAATCATCAGCTCTGACATCGTTTGGGTTCTTGCACACAAGACCGTTGACAAATACTGCACAATAAAAATTAACATAATTCACCAAGGTTGATAGAAAAACTTGAGAAGAACCTCGTTCGAAAGCCTACTTATAAGTTTGTGGATGAGTAAGAAATTTTGCTCAACTTGAAAAAAGGAAGAATATATATAATTACCATGGGACGTTTTGTCAGCAACACAGAAGTCCTGGAGGGGACTAGGATCAGAAGCAATTGCGTGAGAAGAAACCAGCGCAAGGAAAGCAAGGAGGAGGATGCGTGAAGCCATGTCTGTTCGGTTAAGCAGGAGAGAGTGCAGGAGGAATGGAACTCGAGAGTCTAGATCGAAGCTCGATGCGCTGGGATGGCTTGGAGTAGATAGATATATATAGAGAGAGAGGAGGGATGAGGGACCCGGTTTATGCGATGGTTAGACCGTTGAAGTAGTCAGGAAGGGTGGTCGTGATTTGCTTTGTATTGTTTTATAAAGTAGTAATAAAATGGTTTCAGTTGTCCACCAATTCCAGTAGACCGAGGCCAAAGGCAACGTTCCCAAAGACGAAGTATAACTTGGTAAAGTATAACTTGATCTATAACCATATTGATGGTAGGTGAGAAACAGCAGATGGAATAGATCAATATTCGCCGCCTTTGACGGTACAACGGTTCGGCCAGCTAAATAGATAATAAGGCTTGTTTCGTAGTCTAATCATGAACTAGTCCAGCCATTTTAATTATAATTTAACCAATTACTTATTTGTTTAATTTTATGCTAGTATGAACATATGTGATGAACATGAAAAAAGTTAATAAATTTAAAGATACGGTCATCAATTGTTTATTGAGACATTCCTCCTCCAACTTTATTTTTGTTGCCATAGAAAATTGAACAGTTCAAAGAAAGATCCAAAGCTGGGAGCCTTCATGAAGATGTTCGGATACTTGGCCACAATGAGATTTAGCAACTTCAAGATGACCTCTTCCTTCCGTCACAGAAAAGGTCAATGTAGTTATGGTGGCAGCGAAGAACTTGAATAGTTCTAAATGCAAATACAGGGAATTCTTCATCGAGGTTATCAGCATTGGTTGCGCTTATCATAACAACATTGTGAGTTTACTAAACTTGTGTTCGGACGCATTCACTAGAATTCTCATATATGAGATTGTTGGGAAGAAGGAGTGATAGATAACAAATATGAATGGAAGACTTGTTTTATTTTCTGGAAACAGAGGAAAACAGAGGATATTTTTCAGCACACCAACTTCATAACAGATAATGCCTCTTTATAGGCTTACAACCAGCGGAAACACTAAACAACCAGATAAGAACCATAAACCAGAAAACTAAGAGATAAGTCCTGTCTAGAAACAAACTAGTAAAGAGATAAGTTTCGCCTAGAAACCAACTAACAAAGAGATAAGCCTTCCGAAAAATATGCTGTCAAAGTTTGAATCAGTCTTCAACACTCCCCCTTGATTCAAAATTGCCCATGCCAAGCTGTGATCTAAAGTACACATGCTTCTCACAAGGGAGTGACTTTGTGAATATATCTGCCACTTGCTCATTTGTGCTACAGAACTTTAGGGTCATCAAACCATTTGCAACTAGGTGCCGAATGAAATGGAACCGAATGTCAATATGCTTTGTTCTTCCATGGAATGCAGGATTTTTAGTCATTGAAATTGTTGATTTGTTGTCACAAAAGATTTCAGTTGCTTCTCTTGTTTTTTGATTAAGATCTGCAAGAAGTCTCCTTAGCCATACGGCTTGACATGCTGAAGAAGTTGCCGCCATATATTCTGCCCCTGAAGAAGATAATGCTGTTGTTGCTTGTTTTCTTGAACTCCAAGTGATAGCTCCTGATCCAAGACTAAAAATGCTTCCTGAAGTGCTTCTTCTATCATCACGTGACCCTGCCCAATCGCTATCAGTAAAGCCAAATAATCTGAAATTAGGAACATGAAAATACCAGATTCCATAATCCACAGTTCCAGCAATATAACGCAAGATCCTTTTAGCTGCACCAAAATGTTGCTTTGTGGGACTATGCATAAACCTAGAAACCATACCAACAGAGAATGCTACATCAGACCTAGTATGAGTTAAATAAATTAAACCACCAACCAGGCTCCTGAAGTTTCTTGCATCTGCCTTTTCTATCCCGTCTTCAAGCTGCAACTTGTCATTTACATTCATGGGTGTAGCTGCCATCTTGCAATTCAGCATATTAAATTTCTTAAGAAGATCTGTTGCATACCTTCTTTGTGAAATAAATACTCCATCTTTTCCTTGCTTCACCTCAAGGCCAAGAAAGTAATGCAACAAACCTAAATCTGACATTTCAAATTTTCTCATCATACTAGCTTTAAATTCAGCTATAAGAGAATTAGATGAGCCCAAATAGATTATATCATCAACATAAAGGCAGACTATAAGCAAATCAGTGTTACCTTGCTTATTCAAATAAAGAGTAGGCTCATTCTCACTTCTATCAAACCCATTCTCTCGAAAGTAGGAATCAATTTTACTGTACCATGCTCGTGGAGCCTGTTTTAACCCATAGAGTGCTTTTTTCAATTTGTACACCTTTTCTTCCTTACCATGAATAATGAAGCCTTCAGGTTGAGAAACATAAATTTCCTCTTCCAATTTACCATTCAAAAAGGCAAATTTAACGTCAAATTGATAAACATGCCAATGTAATTAGGCAGCCAAGGCTAAGATAATTCTCACCGTTTCAAATCGAGCAACCGGAGAAAATGTTTCTTCAAAATCAATACCTTGCTGCTGTGAGTACCCCTTTGCCACAAGTCTTGCTTTGTGCTTTTGTATCCTTCCATCAGCATCATACTTTGTCTTAAACACCCATTTCAAACCGATAGCATTTCTTCCTTCAGGCAGGTCTACTAACTCCCAAGTTTCATTTTTCTCAGTTGCCATAAGCTCTTCCTTCATTGCATTGCACCATTCCTTTTTCTTTGCTGCTTCTTCAAAAGTTGTAGGATCTGCAAGATACAAAGCAAATGTGCAAGTCTCATAGATTTCTTTCAAAGATCTATGTTTTTGTGGAAGTGTCCAATCTAATGATTCTACTGGAGGAGACGAATTGCTGATGCTGCAAGTCGAAGGAAATAAGATAGATAAATCTGTGGGGCTGCTAGTGCTTGAGGTTGACAAGGATGAAGCTGGATCTGCTGTTTCACTTGATGGACTCTCCACTTTTTTTTGAATTTGAGTTTCTTCATTGCTGCCATGCCAATTCCAGCTTGCATCTTCATTAAACACTACATTTCTGTTGATAATCACTTTGCCACTAATTGGGTTATATAATCGGTATGCTTTGGATTGTGAACAATAACCAATAAAAATGCATTTTTCTGATTTTTTATCTAGCTTATGATGACTCTGCAAATTTACCAAAGCATAGGCAATACAACCAAAAATTCTTAAGTGACTTACAAAAGGCTTTGTACCTCTCCAAGCTTCATATGGTGTTTGGTTTAGACCAGCCTTTGTTGGTAAAATATTCAAAAGATAAACTGCTGTAGCAACTGCTTCTGCCCAAAACTGATTTGGAAGCTCCTTGGCTTTTAGTAAGCTCCTTGCCATTTCAACAACAGTGCGATTCTTGCGCTCAGCAATTCCATTTTGCTCCGGCGTGTAGGGTGCTGTCAACTCCCTGCGAATGCCATGTTCTTCACAAAAATGGTTAAATTCATTAGACAAAAACTCACCGCCCCTATCTGTGCGAAGAGTCTTTATGCTAGTATCATTTTGCTTCTCAACCAAGGCCTTAAACTTTTTGAAATTCTCAAAAGTTTCTGACTTGTACTTCAAAAAATACACCCAACTCATACGACTGCAATCATCAGTAAAAAGCAAAAAATATCGACTCCCACCAAATGATTCGGTGTTCATAGGCCCACACAAATCAGCATGTATTAATTCAAGGCAACTAGAAGCCCTCCAAGATTTTCCAACTGGAAATGATTTTCTTGTTTGTTTACCATAAATGCATTCTTCACATAAATCCAAAGAATCAATTTTGGGCAGTCCAAGAACCATACCTTTCTGACTCAATAATTTCATGCCTTTTAAGTTCAAATGCCCATACCGTAGATGCCATAATTTTGATTCAGCTTTTTGACCAGCAGCAAGAGCATAATTCTCCACATTTGAAACTTCAAGCGGAAACATGTTATTTTTTGTCATGCGAACATTTACCAATACCTGCCCTGAATTTTTATCTTTAATAACACATGACTCATCATCAAACAATATTGAATATCCACTAGCCATTAGTTGCCCAACACTTAACAAATTATGTGCCAAACCAGAAACAAAATGAACATTATAAAGTAATTTTACTTTACCATGGCTAGTCTTGACTGCAATAGTTCCTTTTCCTTCAACTTGAATTTGTTTATCATCGCCAAGCCTTACTGTCTTCTTTTGAGTTTCATCAAGCTCCTTGAACATTGACTTCATGCCACACATATG
The DNA here is from genome assembly GCF_051530095.1 of Phoenix dactylifera. Classification (NCBI taxonomy): domain Eukaryota; kingdom Viridiplantae; phylum Streptophyta; class Magnoliopsida; order Arecales; family Arecaceae; genus Phoenix; species Phoenix dactylifera. The sequence goes on along the minus strand of NC_143203.1, from coordinate 13,883,900 downwards.
ATTGGAGCAATCGCTGTCCACAAACCAAACATCATTTGAAACCTCATCGGCATCAACATGGGCCATGAACAACCTGGTTTCTGCTTCATTTTCTTCTGCATAGTTCACTTGCTTCTCTCTATGCCAGCAATCTGCTTGTACATGTCCGAATTTCTTGCAATGATAGCATTGAACACCATTTTTATAGCTTCTCTGCTCATTGGAAAACTGCCTAGTTTCAGCTTGCCGATCGAACCGTCCTCTGCCTCTGCTTCTGCCACGGCCTCTGCCTCGAAAGCCACCTCTACCACGTCCTCTTCCTGCTGAATTTTCATGCTTATCTGTTTGAGTAGATGATTCACCTTTCACCTGGAATGCTTTCTCCTCAGACTTTTCAGTTGGCCTATTCAACCTTTGTTCATGAGCTTGCAAAGAACCCATTAGTTCATCAAATGAAAAAACAGATAAGTCTTTAGATTCCTCTATTGCAGCAATAACATGATCAAACTTTGGAGTTAAGCTTCTTAAGACTTTTTCTACAATAGTTTGATCAGAAATCTTCTCACCATATGCTTGCATTTGGCTAACTAAAGCAGAGGCTCGAGACAGAAACTCTTGTATGGATTCATTATTTTTCATAAGCAAAGTTTCAAAGCTTTGACGAATGGATTGAAGTTTTACAGCAATTACCTTCGATGAGCCTTGAAACTTCCTTTGCAATATCATCCATGCTTCCCTTGAAGTAGTTGCTGCTGCAATTCTGGAAAAGATTGTCTCATGCCAAGCTGTGATCTAAAGTACACATGCTTCTCACAAGGGAGTGACTTTGTGAATATATCTGCCACTTGCTCATTTGTGCTACAGAACTTTAAGGTCATCAAACCATTTGCAACTAGGTGCCGAATGAAATGGAACCGAATGTCAATATGCTTTGTTCTTCCATGGAATGCAGGATTTTTAGTCATTGAAATTGTTGATTTGTTGTCACAAAAGATTTCAGTTGCTTCTCTTGGTTTTTGATTAAGATCTGCAAGAAGTCTCCTTAGCCATACGGCTTGACATGCTGAAGAAGTTGCCGCCATATATTCTGCCTCTGAAGAAGATAATGCTGTTGTTGCTTGTTTTCTTGAACTCCAAGTGATAGCTCCTGATCCAAGACTAAAAATGCTTCCTGAAGTGCTTCTTCTATCATCACGTGACCCTGCCCAATCGCTATCAGTAAAGCCAAATAATCTGAAATTAGGAACATGAAAATACCAGATTCCATAATCCACAGTGCCAGCAATATAACGCAAGATCCTTTTAGCTGCACCAAAATGTTGCTTTGTGGGACTATGCATAAACCTAGAAACCATACCAACAGAGAATGCTACATCAGGCCTAGTATGAGTTAAATAAATTAAACCACCAACCAGGCTCCTGAAGTTTCTTGCATCTGCCTTTTCTGTCCCGTCTTCAAGCTGCAACTTGTCATTTACATTCATGGGAGTAGCTGCCATCTTGCAATTCAGCATATTAAATTTCTTAAGAAGATCTGTTGCATACCTTCTTTGTGAAATAAATACTCCATCTTTTCCTTGCTTCACCTCAAGGCCAAGAAAGTAATGCAACAAACCTAAATCTGACATTTCAAATTTTCTCATCATACTAGCTTTAAATTCAGCTATAAGAGAATTAGATGAGCCCAAATAGATTATATCATCAACATAAAGGCAGACTATAAGCAAATCAGTGTTACCTTGCTTCTTCAAATAAAGAGTAGGCTCATTCTCACTTCTATCAAACCCATTCTCTCGAAAGTAGGAATCAATTTTACTGTACCATGCCCGTGGAGCCTGTTTTAACCCATAGAGTGCCTTTTTCAATTTGTACACCTTTTCTTCCTTACCATGAATAATGAAGCCTTCAGGTTGAGAAACATAAATTTTCTCTTCCAATTTACCATTCAAAAAGGTAGATTTAACGTCAAATTGATAAACATGCCAATGTAATTGGGCAGCCAAGGCTAAGATAATTCTCACCGTTTCAAATCGAGCAACCGGAGAAAATGTTTCTTCAAAATCAATACCTTGCTGCTGTGAGTACCCCTTTGCCACATGTCTTGCTTTGTGCTTTTGTATCCTTCCATCAGCATCATACTTTGTCTTAAACACCCATTTCAAACCGATAGCATTTCTTCCTTCAGGCAGGTCTACTAACTCCCAAGTTTCATTTTTCTCAATTGCCATAAGCTCTTCCTTCATTGCATTGCACCATTCCTTTTTCTTTGCTGCTTCTTCAAAAGTTGTAGGATCTGCAAGATACAAAGCAAATGTGCAAGTCTCATAGATTTCTTTCAAAGATCTATGTTTTTGTGGAAGTGTCCCATCTAATGATTCTACTGGAGGAGACGAATTGCTGATGCTGCAAGTCGAAGGAGATAAGATAGATAAATCTGTGGGGCTGCTAGTGCTTGAGGTTGACAAGGATGAAGCTGGATCTGCTGTTTCACTTGATGGACTCTCCACTTTTTTCTGAATTTGAGTTTCTTCATTGCTGCCATGCCAATTCTAGCTTGCATCTTCATTAAACACTACATTTCTGTTGATAATCACTTTGCCACTAATTGGGTTATATAATCGGTATGCTTTGGATTGTGAACAATAACCAATAAAAATGCATTTTTCTGATTTTTTATCTAGCTTATGATGACTCTGCAAATTTACCAAAGCATAGGCAATACAACCAAAAATTCTTAAGTGACTTACAAAAGGCTTTGTACCTCTCCAAGCTTCATATGGCGTTTGGTTTAGACCAGCCTTTGTTGGTAAAATATTCAAAAGATAAACTGCTGTAGCAACTGCTTCTGCCCAAAACTGATTTGGAAGCTCCTTGGCTTTTAGTAAGCTCCTTGCCATTTCAACAACAGTGCGATTCTTGCGCTCAGCAACTCCGTTTTGCTCCGACGTGTAGGGTGCTGTCAACTCCCTGCGAATGCCATGTTCTTCACAAAAATGGTTAAATTCATTAGACAAAAACTCACCGCCCCTATCTGTGCGAAGAGTCTTTATGCTAGTATCATTTTGCTTCTCAACCAAGGCCTTAAACTTTTTGAAATTCTCAAAAGTTTCTGACTTGTACTTCAAAAAATACACCCAACTCATATGACTGCAATCATCAGTAAAAAGCAAAAAATATCGACTCCCACCAAATGATTCGGTGTTCATAGGCCCACACAAATCAGCATGTATTAATTCAAGGCAACTAGAAGCCCTCCAAGATTTTCCAACTGGAAATGATTTTCTTGTTTGTTTACCATAAATGCATTCTTCACATAAATCCAAAGAATCAATTTTGGGCAGTCCAAGAACCATACCTTTCTGACTCAATAATTTCATGCCTTTTAAGTTCAAATGCCCATACCGTAGATGCCATAATTTTGATTCAGCTTTTTGACCAGCAGCAAGAGCATAATTCTCCACATTTGAAACTTCAAGCGGAAACATGTTATTTTTTGTCATGCGAACATTTACCAATACCTGCCCTGAATTTTTATCTTTAATAACACATGACTCATCATCAAACAATATTGAATATCCACTAGCCATTAGTTGCCCAACACTTAACAAATTATGTGCCAAACTAGGAACAAAATGAACATTATAAAGTAATTTTACTTTACCATGGCTAGTCGTGACTGCAATAGTTCCTTTTCCTTCAACTTGAATTTGCTTATCATCGCCAAGCCTTACTGTCTTCTTTTGAGTTTCATCAAGCTCCTTGAACATTGACTTCATGCCACACATATGATTGGAGCAACCGTTGTCCACAAACCAAACATCATTTGAAACCTCATCGGCATCAACATGGGCCATGAACAACCTGGTTTCTGCTTCATTTTCTTCTGCATAGTTCACTTGCTTCTCTCTATGCCAGCAATCTGCTTGTACATGTCCGAATTTCTTGCAATGATAGCATTGAACACCATTTTTATAGCTTCTCTGCTCATTGGAAAACTGCCTAGTTTCAGCTTGCCGATCGAACCGTCCTCTGCCTCTGCTTCTGCCACGGCCTCTGCCTCGAAAGCCACCTCTACCACGTCCTCTTCCTGCTGAATTTTCATGCTTATCTTTTTGAGTAGATGATTCACCTTTCACCTGGAATGCTTTCTCCTCAGACTTTTCAGTTGGCCTATTCAACCTTTGTTCATGAGCTTGCAAAGAACCCATTAGTTCATCAAATGAAAAAATAGATAAGTCTTTAGATTCCTCTATTGCAGCAATAACATGATCAAACTTTGGAGTTAAGCTTCTTAAGACTTTTTCTACAATAGTTTGATCAGAAATCTTCTCACCACATGCTTGCATTTGGCTAACTAAAGCAGAGGCTCGAGACAAAAACTCTTGTATGGATTCATTATTTTTCATAAGCAAAGTTTCAAAGCTTTGACGAATGGATTGAAGTTTTACAGCAATTACCTTCGACGAGCCTTGAAACTTCCTTTGCAATATCATCCATGCTTCCCTTGAAGTAGTTGCTGCTGCAATTCTGGAAAAGATTGTCTCATGCACAGCTTGCTGAATGAAGAACAATGCTTTTGAGTCCTTCTTTTTGGCTTCTCTCAATTGATTCCTCTGAGCTGCAGTCATTTGCTCCTCCTTCTATGTAACCATACTCAATCAAATCCCATAAGTCTTGAGACATAAATAAGGTTTTCATTTTAATGCTCCAAAACTCATAACAATCACCTTTGAAAATAGGAAGGGAAGGTTGAGAAATAGACATGAGATTACCATTTGCTGCCATGTTTGCCTTCTCAAGATTTTTATCAAACAACTGGTGTGCAGGAAATGCTTACCCTCTTTGCACCTGAGATAAGCTTAAATCTGATTTGTAGAGATCTCCATTCACTTGCAATGTTTCGCCCAAGTATGATCGAAACCAAGCTCTGATACCACAAATTGTTGGGAAGAAGGAGTGATAGATAACAAATATGAATGGAAGACTTGTTTTATTTTCTGGAAATAGAGGAAAACAGAGGATATTTTTCAGCACACCAACTTCATAACAGATAATGCCTCTTTATAGGCTTACAACCAGCGGAAACACTAAACAACCAGATAAGAACCATAAACCAGAAAACTAAGAGATAACTCCTATCTAGAAACAAACTAGCAAAGAGATAAGTTTCACCTAGAAACCAACTAACAAAGAGATAAGTGTGGAGTGATTGATTAAAACCCTATTTGATTTTGATGAGCTCAAAGCATTTGAGTATATTTCTTGTTTACTAATGAATTCAATTAAGTGTTTCAGTGAAAATCTTGTCTAAGTGTCTCAAGACTTGGTTCATAATTTTTGGATAAGTTAAGAAGTCAGCTTGAACCAAAGTCTGAGACTCGAGTCGACTCCAGAGTATCACGAGTCGACTCCAAGCGTATCAAGTTCACTGGCACGAGCTCGAGTCGACTCCGGATCAGTACGAGTCGACTCCGACTGAGAACAGACAGACGAACTGAAAGCTTAAACTCAGAACCTGTCAACGAGTCGACTCCCGAAGTGTGCGAGTCGACTCCGAGGTTCACCGAGTCGACTCCAGGGTAGTAAGAGTCGACTCCAAGAGGAATACAAAGAAAAAGTCAGAGAGCAATTTTCGGGTCTGAGATTCGAGTCGACTCCAGTGGAACGCGAGTCGACTCCGATGGTTGGCAGGTCGACTCCAAAGACAGCAAGAGTCGACTCTCAGCAGTACACAAAGAAAAAGTCAGAGGGCAGATTCTGGACTCTGAGATTCGAGTCGACTCCCGCATTACGCGAGTCGACTCCGAGACTCCGCGACCACAAAGAAGACAGAAGACCAAGTTACTGCCTCTGTGATTCGAGTCGACTCCCAGACAGCTAGAGTCGACTCCAAGGCAACTTCACATCCAAAGGGCAGAAGACCAAGTTTCGGAAACTGAGAGCCGAGTCGACTCCCAGGACAGTCGAGTCGACTCGAGTGGACCAAATTCAAAAATACGTCCACGGACTTCATGGGATGAGCCGACTCCGAGAAAGCCAAGTCAGCTCCAGAAGTTGGCGAGTCGACTCTGGGTCAAGACGAGTCGACTCCCAGTCGTGAAGGCAACTTTAATTCAAATCTGGAACAGTTGCAGAGTCGACTCCGGAAAAGTATGAGTCGACTCCCGCTACAGACGAGTCGACTCCTGATCGCACGAGTCGACTCCAACCCACCAACGGACACATTGTCAGACTGTACAGAGTGTGCAGAACGGGCAGAAAAAGTTCTCTAACGGCTAGTTTTCGTGGGGGTTGGTTTAAATAGCCACAGAGGACTGTAGCAAAAAAAAAGAACAACCATTCCACTCCAAGTAATCAAGCTTTCAATCTCTGCAACTTGTTCTTCAACGAAAAAGAGGGAAGAGCAGCATTAACTGCATCCACCCACTTCTTCCCAACATTGAAAGAGCCTTCTCCTGCATTCAAGTCGACTACACATTCAAGAGGAGACCCGAAGTTCAAGAAGCCCTTCCTCTTCTCCAACTTAAAAGCGTTTGAGGGCTCTTAACTTCGTTATTGTTCATATTGCCATTTATCTGCTTTTGAGAAGCTGTATTTTTCTGTTTGTCTCTTTTATCTACACCTTTGTCTTTGCTTGGTTCAATCGGGGCATTGAATCAAGAGTATTGAGGTTGGTTGGTGAGCCGAGTATAAAACCAACGTGTAAGGGTTCGATTGTGATCCCGGGAAAATAATCGGGGTTGGTTCTAGTCGGTGAGCCTGGGAAAACCGACCGAGTTCGTTGTGAGCTCGTAAAACAACAAGTTTGGTTGTGAGCTTGGAAAACAACCGGCTGTAATCTAAGGGGTTATAGTGAATTCCCAAGAGAGACTTGGGGAGTGGACGTAGGAGCAAGGGTTAGCTCCAAACCACTATAAAAGCTTTGTGTTTGTGATTGCTTGTCTCTTACCATTACTCTCATTTCATACACATCACAGCAACTAATTAATCATCTTGTAAAAAGCATTAATTAGTCACCCATAAATGCTTTAATAGTTAAAATTATTTTAAAACCCAATTCACCCCCCCTCTTGGGTTGTCTATCTGGGCAACAAGTGGTATCAGAGCCTAAACTCTTCCACCCAAGAGTAAAAGATCAAAATGACAACCCCATTTGGATCTTCCCACATTGAGGGTCAGTCCACCCAAAGACCCCCATTCTTTAATGGATCCGACTACTCATATTGGAAGGCTAGGATGAGAATATTCATCCAAGCCCAAGACTATGAGATGTGGACCATTGTAGTAAATGGCCCATACATCCCATCCATATATGTAGAGGGTGTCACAGTACCCAAACTAGAAAAGGATTGGGATGAACATGACATGAGGAAGGCACAACTAAACTCTAAAGCTATGAATGTGCTTTATTGTGCCTTAGATAGAAATGAATTTAATAGGGTCTCTACTTGCAATTCTGCAAAAGAGATTTGGGACAGACTTGAAGTGACCCATGAGGGCACGAATCAAGTCAAAGAATCCAAAATAAATATTTTGGTTCATAAATATGATCTATTTAAAATGGATTCTAATGAAACAATTACATGCATGTTTACTAGGTTTACTGACATTGTCAATGGCCTAAAAAGCCTTGGCAAGAACTATACTAACAGTGAGCTTGTCAGGAAAATCCTTCGGTGTCTACCAAGGTCATGGGAAGCCAAAGTGACCGCAATCCAAGAAGCCAAGGACCTGAACAAATTACCACTTGAGGAGCTTCTTGGATCCCTAATGACGCACGAGCTAACCATGAAACAACACAACGAGGAAGAGTCCTCCCATAAGAAAAAGGTAATAGCTCTAAAATCTACTTCATCTAACAAGGACTTATCTTGCAGTAGCAGCAGTGAAGAAGAAGAACATGAGGATGATGATGGTGAGGCACTTCTTGTGCGCAAATTTAGAAAATTCATCAACCACAAGAAGTCCTATCATCAAAGGAGAGGCCCCTCAAATTCCTACCGCAAGGACAAAGGTAAGGAAAGGGAAAATGAGGGGATTGGCTGTTACGAGTGCAAGAAGCCGGGTCACATAAGTGCTGAGTGCCCTTTACTGAAGAAGGAGAGCAAGTACAAGAAGAAGAAGGCTCTTGTCATGACACTATCCGACTCAGACTCATCATCCTCTTCATCGGATGAGGAACAAGAGGAAAAGGTCAATTTCTGCTTCATGGCCAATGAAAATGAGGTAACGCTCGAATCGCCTTTAGATTTTACTTTTGATGAGCTTTATGATGCCTTTAATGAACTAATGATTGAATATAAGGCTATAAATGTTAAAAACAGAGAATTAAAAGTAACTAACCAAACTTATATCCGTAAGTATGATTCATTAGTTAAGGATAAGGATTTAATCACCAAAGAAAATATAGACCTTAAGACAAGCAACCAACTTTTAACTCAAAAGACTAATACCTTAACTAAGGATAATGAAAAACTAACTAAGGAACTCTCAGAACTTAAAAACCATAAACAAATCTTAAACAAGGATCTCACAAAAGAACTAAATGATCTAAAGGCAGAAAATCAAACACTAACCAAAGAACTTAACAAATACAAATCCTTAGTTGAAAAATTTACATATAGCTCGAAAAAATTAAATATGATACTAAATAGTCAACGAGCAGTATTTAATAAAGCGGGTTTAGGATATCAACCAAGAAATAAACAAAAACTTCTTAGTAACTTCTTTGTTAAAGCTGGAGAAAGTAAAACTAAGAAAATAACCTGCTTTTGTTGTGGAACTATAGGTCATAAAGCAAATGTGTGTAATTTTAGGAAAGGTAAAACAAAAAGGAAAATTAAAAGGGTATGGGTTCCAAAAGGAACCAACTTGACTAACCATGAAGGACCCAAGAAAACTTGGGTACCTAAGATGACATGATTTGCTTGTGTAGGAGTGTCTTGCAGCCAAGGTCAACAAAAACTGCTGGTATTTGGATAGTGGCTGCTCAAGACACATGACGGGTGATAAGGATCAATTTTTCACCCTTGAAGCTAAGAAGGGAGGTGCTGTGACTTTTGGAGACAACAACCAAGGTCACATCATTGGTATTGGTAAAGTTCAAATCACCCCTTCTACTTTTATTGATAATGTTAGATATGTTGATGGTCTTAAGCATAACTTGTTAAGCATTAGTCAATTATGTGATAAAGGGTATGATGTTATGTTTAAACCATCACTATGCATTATAACAAACCCTAATGACAATAGTTTAGTCTTTAAAGGAATTAGACGTGGAAATGTGTATGTTGTAGACCTTGAAGATCTTGCAAAACATAACCAATGTTTAGTTGTTAATGAAACTAAAGATAATGATGCTAGTTGGTTATGGCACCGTAAGTTAGGTCATGCAAGCATGGACACAATAACTAAACTAGTTAAAAGAGATTCCGTGATAGGTTTGCCAAAATTAAAATTTGAAAAGAACAAAATATGTGAAGCATGTCAATTTGGCAAACAATCTAGGAACTCATTTAAATCCATAAAATGTGTCTCTACCTCTAGACCTCTAGAATTATTACACATGGACCTATTCGGACCAACTAGAACAACAAGCCTAGGTGGAAATAAATATGGTCTAGTTATTGTAGATGATTATTCTAGGTACACTTGGGTTATGTTCTTAGCACATAAAGATCAAGCTTTTTCAGTATTTAAAAAGTTTCATAAGGAAGTAACCAATGCTAGAGATACTTCAGTAATAGCCATTAGAAGTGACCATGGTACCGAATTTGAAAATCAGTTATTCAATGAGTTTTGTAGTAAAAAGGGAATAACTCATAATTTTTCTGCACCTAGGACACCACAACAAAATGGAGTTGTGGAGAGGAAAAATAGAACTCTAGAGGAAATGGCTAGAACTATGTTATGTAAAAGTAACCTCCCTAAGTACTTTTGGGGAGAAGCCATTAATACTTCTTGTCATATATTAAATAGAGTTTTATTAAGACCCATTATAAAGAAAACACCTTATGAACTTTGGAAAAACAGAAAACCAAAGGTAAACTACTTTCATGTTTTTGGATGTAGGTGTTTTGTTCATAATAATGGGAAAGATAATCTAGGTAAATTTGACTCTAAATCTGATGAGGGCATATTCTTAGGTTACTCTACGACTAGTAAAGCCTATAGAGTCTTTAATAAAAGAACCCTAGTTATAGAAGAATCTATACATGTTGTATTTGATGATTCTAGTGACATCTCCTCTAGTAAGAAAGTTAACCTTGATGATGATGCTGAAATTCTTGAAGAAAAGATAGATGAAATGACATTACAAGATGATAATCAAAAATTGATTGAAGGAGCATCATCAAGCCAAGAGGCTATTGTGGATCATGGGCTAACTAAAGCTTGGAGGTATGCTCACGGGCATCCTAAGGAACTAATTCTAGATGACCCATCTCAACCGGTTAGGACTAGAGCATCCCTTAGGAATTTAAATAACCATCTAGCGTTTGTCTCACACTTTGAGCCCAAACATATAGAAGAAGCCGAAAATGATGTAAATTGGATAAATGCAATGCAAGAAGAATTAAACCAATTTACTAGAAACAAAGTGTGGAATCTAGTTGAGAGACCTTCTGAATATCCAATTATAGGTACAAAATGGATTTATAAAAATAAACTAGATGAAAATGGAATCGTAATAAGGAATAAGGCTAGACTAGTAGCAAAGGGGTATAATCAAGAAGAAGGTATAGATTTTGATGAAACCTTTGCTCCTGTAGCTAGACTTGAGGCTATTAGATTATTATTAGCATATGCATGCTCTAAGAACTTCAAACTATTTCAAATGGATGTAAAAAGTGCATTTTTAAATGGGTATATTAATGAGGAGGTATATGTAGAACAACCTCCTGGTTTTGAAAATCATCAATACCCTAATCATGTTTATAAATTGAACAAAGCACTTTATGGTTTGAAACAAGCACTTAGAGCATGGTATGAGAGACTTAGCAAATTCCTATTAGAACATGAGTTCTCTAGGGGTAATGTAGATACAACTCTTTTTCTGAAAAAGAAAAACCAAGATATACTGTTAGTACAGATTTATGTTGATGATATTATTTTCGGTGCTACTAACAATCGTCTCTGCGAAGAATTTGCTAACTTGATGCAGAGTGAATTTGAGATGAGCATGATGGGAGAGCTGACTTACTTCCTTGGACTCCAAATCAAACAATCTGAAGGAGGCATCTTCATCAATCAAGCCAAATATATCAAGGAGATGCTCAAGAAGTTTGATATGGAGGGAAACAAATCAATCAGCACCCCCATGAGTTCATCATGCAAATTAGACCAAGATGAATCAGGTAAATCTGTAGATCAGAAACTGTATCGAGGTATGATAGGATCCTTATTGTATCTTACTGCAAATAGACCTGATATTATGTTTAGTGTTTGCATGTGTGCTAGATATCAGGCTAATCCTAAAGAATCACATCTAGTTGCAGTTAAGAGAATTTTTAAATATTTAATAGGAACTAAGAATATAGGGCTATGGTACTCTAAAGAATCTAGCCTAAACTTAATAGGATACACAGATTCAGACTTCGCTGGATGTAAGCTTGATAGAAAAAGTACCAGCGGGTCGTGTCAATTTCTAGGAGAAAACCTTATCTCATGGTTTAGCAAGAAACAAAACTCGGTTGCATTATCTACTGCTGAAGCTGAATATGTTGCAGCCGGGAGTTGTTGTGCTCAAATCTTGTGGATTAAACAACAACTAGAAGATTATGGCATTAAACAAGATAAAATTCTCATTAATTGTGATAATACAAGTGCCATTAATCTAACTAAAAATCCAATTCAGTATTCAAGAACTAAACATATTAAGATAAGACATCACTTCATAAGAGATCATGTATTGAATGGTGATGTGACACTCCAATTTGTTTGTACTGATGATCAATTAGCAGACATTTTTACAAAACCCCTAAGTGAAGAGAGGTTTAGTGTGCTTAGGAGGGGATTAGGAGTGATTGATCCATCCTAGTGGTAGTTTCCACTAGATTCATTGATTTTGATGATTAGTTTGTGGTTAAAATAGAGTTTCTCTTCAATGATCATCAAATCAGATCCTAATTTAGTGATTTTCCCTCGTTTGGCACAAACGAAGCATGATTTTTAGGTGCGTGCCAAAGTTAGAGACGACTCGAGTAAGTTACAGAGTCGGCTCCTAAGGGGGAGTCGACTCGCGCATTTGCGGGAGTCGACTCGCAAAGATGGCAGCAGAGGGGGAGACGACTCACATATAGTCGGGAGTCGACTCGAAGTCTACAGGCGCATAAGGAGAGTCGACTCGCGCATATTCTAGAGTCGACTCAAGGTCGAGTCGACTCGCGACTCAGTGGAGTCGACTCGCAGTCGGGATCCGACTTTTTAACCCTAGATTTGTCGTTTCGAAAACACTTTTCTCTCAAGCCGCCACTGTTCACAAGCCCTAGAGCCGACTCCTAGGTCGTCCCCGATTGTCTCCAAGCCCTTTTCCGTCGACCTTTCACCGTCCCTTAGGGTTTTCCTCCCTTTCTAGGTCGTCCCCGGTCGTCCCCAAGACTTTCCCGTCGGTTCTTCACCGCTCATTAAGTTTTCCTCCCATTTTAGGTCATTATGCCGCGTAAGACCGTAGTCCGGAAGAGGTCCCGACCCGAGGCCGGTCCCGAGCGGCGCTCCAAGGCGCGGCACGATCCCGCGAGGCCACCACCTCCGGCTCGTTCCCCGCCTAGGGCGGTTCCCGTGAGGCCATTGGCCGGGAAGGCCGTCACCACCGGGAGATATGTCGACTTCGACTATCTCTCCCGGGAAGGGTTCACCATAGGTGATAGGCTTAGGGTCCAGGGCTTAGAGTTTTTCCTTACATTAGACCTCCCCACTTACCCTGGCCTTGTTAGAGAGTTTTACGGTACCGTCCATCGGGGAGATGGGGGTATCGAGGGCACAGTAGCCGGTGTCCCTCTGTTTGTTACGGAGGATCTTATTGCCCACATCCTCCACCTTCCATTAGTAGGGGTGGCTCCCACACATCCTGAGGACAGGGTTGAGGCCCTTACGGCCGTTCTAGGGCATCCACCCCAGTCACCTCTAGACGAGGTTTCTGCTAGCTCACTTCCGATTGAGGTGAGAATCCTTTTGAGTATACTGTCTAGGTCCATCTTCCCTAAGACAGGGAGATTTGATTTTGTAAATGAGAGAGACCTAGCTCTTATGTTTTATATTCTTCAGGACACCCCGATCAACTTCCCCAAACTCATCTATAGGTATATGTGTGAGCCCCTAGATAGACCTAGGCTCACCCTCCCATACGGCATGATATTCACCCTTCTGTTTAGGGAGTACGAGATTCCCATTCCTGAGGGGGAACCCTTTCGCGCATTGCGATGGACAGATCGCATGCGAGCGGGGACCCTACACAGGATGGGGTTTCGGAAGAGAGAGGGGATCTGGGTTAGGAAGTCATCCATCACCACACAGACCACCAGACCTTCCCCCAGTCCTGAGCCCGATTCTGACTTTCCCGACGTACCAGACTTTCCATCCACTTCTGCTCCTACCACCAACGCCGGACCCTCCTCCTCAGCTCCACCCACTCAGCCTATGGAGGTCCGGATCTCGTCTGAGCAGCTCCGGGAGCTGCGGCAGGAGATAGTCCGAGATCTGCTCCAGGAGCTCCGGGGTTCGGTGCCTACTCCCTCTCCTGCGCCCACATCTTCCGCATTGGTCCCTTCCCTGACAGCCGTGACAGACATGACGGCTGAGGTGCGGCAAGAGATATACAACATGAGGACCTTGATACAGGCCCAGTTCTACAGCATGAGTGAGGTCACGAGCACCACTCGACAGATGCGGGATGACATCGGCCGTGACATGTCCACCACCACCGCAGGGGCCGAGCGCTTGTCGAATGTGCTCATCGACAAGCTGGACGGACTGCAGAAGTCAGTACTCGAGCTGGATACGACACAGAGCAGGGCCATCCAGGCCATCATTCGCCAGCTAGAGAACGTGACCAATGCGGTCCAATCACTCGTGGAGCGCATGCCTCGAGGAGATACATCATCGAGAGGAGGAGCCACATCCTCGAGAGGAGGAGTCACATCCTCGAGAGGAGGAGATACATCCTCGAGAGGAGGACCTACATCCTCGAGGAGACCGTAGCTACTTTTTGTATTTTGCTTTGACATGTATTGCTTTACGTTACTTATTGTATTCTGAAATGTACTTACATACAAATTAATACAATGAGTAGCCGCATTTTTCTTCAATAATGTGCCTTTTAATCTATGGTTGATTGTGTGTTCTGTTTACCTCCTTTTTGATATGATGACAAAAAGGGGGAGCAATATGTAAAAGGAAGAAAAATATGTATAAAATATATAAAAGGAATCAATGGAAATCAATAAAAAGATAAACTCTTAAAACACACAAATTTGTTCTAAGTGGATTCGGTACCCCGAGGCTCATTATCTCTCTTTTGGGGCTCCTAATGAAGTAATCTCCAGAATCTATTCAAGGGATATTCGGAGATTAGCTGAATCCTACTCAAGAACAAATTGACAGATTTTCCCTCTAAAAACCAAAATTTCAGTTCAAAAACTTCAAAGCATTAAAAGGAAATTCAAAGAATCAAAACAAAGTAGAATGCATATGTTGAGGGGGAGAATCTGAATTTTTAAGAAAGCTAAATCATTAAATATATATAAGCCAAACAATTGATTGCATGATATGAAGGCTTATATAATTCCAAATGAAAGGGGGAGCTTTAACTCCGAAATTTATTGTTTCACTCCTTTCAAGCTTGGATAAATTGAACTACCAGACATTTGAATTCATTTATGGATTTTATTTCATTGTTTATTGTGCAATTCACTTTACATATACTCAATGTTTTGTCATCATCAAAAAGGGGGAGATTGTGGAGTGATTGATTAAAACCCTATTTGATTTTGATGAGCTCAAAGCATTTGAGTATATTTCTTGTTTACTAATGAATTCAATTAAGTGTTTCAGTGAAAATCTTGTCTAAGTGTCTCAAGACTTGGTTCATAATTTTTGGATAAGTTAAGAAGTCAGCTTGAACCAAAGTCTGAGACTCGAGTCGACTCCAGAGTATCACGAGTCGACTCCAAGCGTATCAAGTTCACTGGCACGAGCTCGAGTCGACTCCGGATCAGTACGAGTCGACTCCGACTGAGAACAGACAGACGAACTGAAAGCTTCAACTCAGAACCTGTCAACGAGTCGACTCCCGAAGTGTGCGAGTCGACTCCGAGGTTCACCGAGTCGACTCCAGGGTAGTAAGAGTCGACTCTAAGAGGAATACAAAGAAAAAGTCAGAGAGCCGTTTTCGGGTCTGAGATTCGAGTCGACTCCAGTGGAACGCGAGTCGACTCCGATGGTTGGCAGGTCGACTCCAAAGACAGCAAGAGTCGACTCTCAGCAGTACACAAAGAAAAAGTCAGAGGGCAGATTCTGGACTCTGAGATTCGAGTCGACTCCCGTATTACGCGAGTCGACTCCGAGACTCCGCGACCACAAAGAAGACAGAAGACTAAGTTACTGCCTCTGAGATTCGAGTCGACTCTCAGACAGCTAGAGTCGACTCCAAGGCAGCTTCACATCAAAAGGGCAGAAGACCAAGTTTCAGAAACTGAGAGCCGAGTCGACTCCCAGGACAGTCGAGTCGACTCGAGTGGACCAAATTCAAAAATACGTCCACGGACATCATGGGATGAGCCGACTCCGAGAAAGCCAAGTCAGCTCCAGAAGTTGGCGAGTCGACTCTGGGTCAAGACGAGTCGACTCCCAGTCGTGAAGGCAACTTTAATTCAAATCTGGAACAGTTGCAGAGTCGACTCCGGAAAAGTATGAGTCGACTCCCGCTACAGACGAGTCGACTCCTGATCGCACGAGTCGACTCCAACCCACCAACGGACACATTGTCAGACTGTACAGAGTGTGTAGAACGGGCAGAAAAAGTTCTCTAACGGCTAGTTTCCGTGGGGGTTGGTTTAAATAGCCACAGAGGACTGTAGCAAAAAAAAAAGAACAACCATTCCACTCCAAGTAATCAAGCTTCCAATCTCTGCAACTTGTTCTTCAACGAAAAAGAGGGAAGAGCAGCATTAACTGCATCCACCCACTTCTTCCCAACATTGAAAGAGCCTTCTCCTGCATTCAAGTCGACTACACATTCAAGAGGAGACCCGAAGTTCAAGAAGCCCTTCCTCTTCTCCAACTTAAAAGCGTTTGAGGGCTCTTAACTTCGTTATTGTTCATATTGCCATTTATCTGCTTTTGAGAAGCTGTATTTTTCTGTTTGTCTCTTTTATCTACACCTTTGTCTTTGCTTGGTTCAATTGGGGCATTGAATCAAGAGTATTGAGGTTGGTTGGTGAGCCGAGTGTAAAACCAACGTGTAAGGGTTCGATTGTGATCCCGGGAAAACAATCGGGGTTGGTTCTAGTCGGTGAGCCTGGAAAAACCGACCGAGTTCGTTATGAGCTCGTAAAACAACAAGTTTGGTTGTGAGCTTGGAAAACAACCGGCTGTAATCCAAGGGGTTATAGTGAATTCCCAAGAGAGACTTGGGGAGTGGACGTAGGAGCAAGGGTTAGCTCCGAACCACTATAAAAGCTTTGTGTTTGTGATTGCTTGTCTCTTACCATTACTCTCATTTCATACACATCACAGCAACTAATTAATCATCTTGTAAAAAGCATTAATTAGTCACCCACAAACGCTTTAATAGTTAAAATTATTTTAAAACCCAATTCACCCCCCCCCCCCCCTCTTGGGTTGTCTATCTGGGCAACAATAAGCCTTCCGAAAAACATGCTGTCAAAGTTTGAATCAGTCTTCAACAGAGATCATAGTTAATGGATCACTTGAAAAATTCATTTATATTAAGCAACAAATTATTCTAGATCTTGAATGGGTGAAACAATTGGAGATTGAAATTGGTAATGCATGAGGCTTAGACTATCTCTACCATGGCTGCAATATCCAAAAATATCTTATTTTCGGCCAGCTAAAATAGTGTCGCTCGGCTGACAGAATCATATCAATGGCCAAATCTTGAGGGACTGTAGGCTACATTTATTGCCCTTGAGGTCTTCTCAAGGAATTTTAGAGGCATCTCTAGCAAATCCATTGTTTATAGTTATGGGATGATAGTGCTTGAAATGGTTGGGGGAAGAAAAAATTTTGAAGTTCAAGTAGACAACATCCGTGAGATATCCACTTCTCACATTGGATTTACAAGCATCTCAACTTGGATGAAAAT
The DNA here is from genome assembly GCF_051530095.1 of Phoenix dactylifera. Taxonomy (NCBI): domain Eukaryota; kingdom Viridiplantae; phylum Streptophyta; class Magnoliopsida; order Arecales; family Arecaceae; genus Phoenix; species Phoenix dactylifera. The sequence goes on along the minus strand of NC_143203.1, from coordinate 13,866,598 downwards.
TTGAGAACTTTCACGGCCATGACCCAAGTGGAAGAAGAGATTGCCAAAGGGATAATTCTAGTATTTTTATGGTGCATTAAGACTAAGCTAATAAATAGACTCTCGATGGGTAAGGTTCCAGATATGTTAGAAGGAAGGATTATAGACTTGCAAATTCCCCCCATGCCAGTTTTATTTTCCCCTCAAGATGAGGAAAGCATTTCTAGACAAATCATTCTCATGAAATAGTATCGATTGTCACTTGTTATAATGGACTCAAGATATTTGATCGTATAATAGGTATGTTACCCATAGTGCTGCAGGCATCTCTTAATTTCCTATGTTAGATAAAAATTTAGAGCTGTGGTTCTAAAGGCTTAATAAATCTTTCAACCTTCAATGGATTTATATTTTACTTTCAATTTAGCAATCATGCAACCTAAATGATCAGACGACCCAGGATCCGCCACGTGGCGGGCCATAAGATGGCCTCAACAAATCTCTCCGAATCGCCCCCACTAAATGCTGATAATTATGGAGGGCGCTCCGGAGCTCGAAATACTGATGGTTGACCTCTCGCATTTCGCCAGACGAGATGCTTCAGAGAAGGGCGCATTAATGGCCGGCTTCTCACGTTTCGCCAGACCGAGTGCTTCGGGGGACGAAAAATTAATGATCGAAACCTCTAGAAAGGAACGCCCATGTGGAACACCGAAAAATTTCCACGGCGGATTCTACTCAAGAAAATCTGGAAGCTCGAACCTCCTAAATCCGACGTCGAGCTCTCGGCCAAGAAATATGCCAAGGCATAACCAGTTTGGTACACACCTCTTCTTGCCTATGTGATTGAAGCACTGGATGATTTGAAGTCTGCTTACTTCCATTATTCGAGCTGCAAGGCAGCTCGACCTCAGAAGTGGGGGACAAATGATAGGAAAAAAATGGATCGTCTAGCCCACAACTAAAAGGCCGCCCAGTTTTGGCCCAATAAACGTTAACGCCAACCAGTCGAATCTACACTTCGGCCCCGAGTCAGCTCGACTTCGAGACTCCGCCGAAGGCTCCACCAACTTCAGACATTCGCCGACTCCCCCGACCAAGTTTGGGGTGCTTCTAGTATTTGCCGACCTGCCCCAATTAAGCTTGGGGCGCCTACCTCAGCAGTACGCCCCGACTTTCGAGCTTGGAGCGCTCCATCGAGCATGCCTCGGAATCCGGAAAGCCGAGCTACTCACAACACCCGTCAAGCCGACCTCGTCAAACGCATGATGCGACCTTTTAACGAGCTCGGCCTCGCCAACGACCGCACCCATATGCGCACCTACGTTCATCTGCGTGGCCGTACTTTGCAACACTACCATGTCACGTCTCCATATCCGGCCTTCAACAATCAGACGGCACCTTGACCACTCCAGCCATACCCTGCCGTGACTATCAACACCCTACCGCTCTCAAGAATGTATAGTACTACACGACACCAGCCAATCTAAGCTGCGCGCCATCCGGCTCAGAGCCACACCCTCTCATGATAAGGGCTGACATTGCCTCTGCCACCTGGGCCACTCCACCGAGACTATAAATAGCTCGGTCAGGTAACTTGTAAAGGACTTTTGGGCTGGACCAAATCTACTCCACTCTAACTTGATCATCAAAGGGCTCTCACCGGAAATACTGGTGAAACTTTGTGCAGGTCCGCGGCCATCGCACAGGAGGTGGCTCCCGTCTTCTCCTTCCAATCACCGGCGGCTCCCTCGACTCCACCGGCATGGTCTCCCTCGGGCCAAATTTGAACCACAACAATCATAACTCCGGGATTAGTTGGATTGACTTGCTTCTAAACTACTGGATTGTCGGTCATCTTTGTTTTCGGACTCTTAGTCATCTATGCCTTCAAATGATGATACTTTCAGCCTTCAGCTAGTACAGACCAGTTTTCAATCCTTGATCCACTACCAGAAAATACGCATATAGTGACGAAAATTTTCATCACTATACCATGTTTCCGGTCACTAATACGGAATGGAATGGAACTCGAGAAGGATGCGTGAAGCCATGTCTGTTCGGTTAAGCAGGAGAGAGTGCAGGAGGAATGGAACTCGAGAGTCTAGATCGAAGCTCGATGCGCTGGGATGGCTTGGAGTAGATAGATATATATAGAGAGAGAGGAGGGATGAGGGACCCGGTTTATGCGATGGTTAGACCGTTGAAGTAGTCAGGAAGGGTGGTCGTGATTTGCTTTGTATTGTTTTATAAAGTAGTAATAAAATGGTTTCAGTTGTCCACCAATTCCAGTAGACCGTGGCCAAAGGCAACGTTCCCAAAGACGAAGTATAACTTGGTAAAGTATAACTTGATCTATAACCATATTGATGGTAGGTGAGAAACAGCAGATGGAATAGATCAATATTCGCCGCCTTTGACGGTACAACGGTTCGGCCAGCTAAATAGATAATAAGGCTTGTTTCGTAGTCTAATCATGAACTAGTCCAGCCATTTTAATTATAATTTAACCAATTACTTATTTGTTTAATTTTATGCTAGTATGGACATATGTGATGAACATGAAAAAAGTTAATAAATTTAAAGATACGGTCATCAATTGTTTATTGAGACATTCCTCCTCCAACTTTATTTTTGTTGCCATAGAAAATTGAACAGTTCAAAGAAAGATCCAAAGCTGGGAGCCTTCATGAAGATGTTCGGATACTTGGCCACAATGAGATTTAGCAACTTCAAGATGACCTCTTCCTTCCGTCACAGAAAAGGTCAATGTAGTTATGGTGGCAGCGAAGAACTTGAATAGTTCTAAATGCAAATACAGGGAATTCTTCATCGAGGTTATCAGCATTGGTTGCGCTTATCATAACAACATTGTGAGTTTACTAAACTTGTGTTCGGACGCATTCACTAGAATTCTCATATATGAGATTGTTGGGAAGAAGGAGTGATAGATAACAAATATGAATGGAAGACTTGTTTTATTTTCTGGAAACAGAGGAAAACAGAGGATATTTTTCAGCACACCAACTTCATAACAGATAATGCCTCTTTATAGGCTTACAACCAGCGGAAACACTAAACAACCAGATAAGAACCATAAACCAGAAAACTAAGAGATAAGTCCTGTCTAGAAACAAACTAGTAAAGAGATAAGTTTCGCCTAGAAACCAACTAACAAAGAGATAAGCCTTCCGAAAAATATGCTGTCAAAGTTTGAATCAGTCTTCAACACTCCCCCTTGATTCAAAATTGCCCATGCCAAGCTGTGATCTAAAGTACACATGCTTCTCACAAGGGAGTGACTTTGTGAATATATCTGCCACTTGCTCATTTGTGCTACAGAACTTTAAGGTCATCAAACCATTTGCAACTAGGTGCCGAATGAAATGGAACCGAATGTCAATATGCTTTGTTCTTCCATGGAATGCAGGATTTTTAGTCATTGAAATTGTTGATTTGTTGTCACAAAAGATTTCAGTTGCTTCTCTTGGTTTTTGATTAAGATCTGCAAGAAGTCTCCTTAGCCATACGGCTTGACATGCTGAAGAAGTTGCCGCCATATATTCTGCCTCTGAAGAAGATAATGCTGTTGTTGCTTGTTTTCTTGAACTCCAAGTGATAGCTCCTGATCCAAGACTAAAAATGCTTCCTGAAGTGCTTCTTCTATCATCACGTGACCCTGCCCAATCGCTATCAGTAAAGCCAAATAATCTGAAATTAGGAACATGAAAATACCAGATTCCATAATCCACAGTGCCAGCAATATAACGCAAGATCCTTTTAGCTGCACCAAAATGTTGCTTTGTGGGACTATGCATAAACCTAGAAACCATACCAACAGAGAATGCTACATCAGGCCTAGTATGAGTTAAATAAATTAAACCACCAACCAGGCTCCTGAAGTTTCTTGCATCTGCCTTTTCTATCCCGTCTTCAAGCTGCAACTTGTCATTTACATTCATGGGTGTAGCTGCCATCTTGCAATTCAGCATATTAAATTTCTTAAGAAGATCTGTTGCATACCTTCTTTGTGAAATAAATACTCCATCTTTTCCTTGCTTCACCTCAAGGCCAAGAAATTAATGCAACAAACCTAAATCTGACATTTCAAATTTTCTCATCATACTAGCTTTAAATTCAGCTATAAGAGAATTAGATGAGCCCAAATAGATTATATCATCAACATAAAGGCAGACTATAAGCAAATCAGTGTTACCTTGCTTCTTCAAATAAAGAGTAGGCTCATTCTCACTTCTATCAAACCCATTCTCTCGAAAGTAGGAATCAATTTTACTGTACCATGCCCGTGGAGCCTGTTTTAACCCATAGAGTGCCTTTTTCAATTTGTACACCTTTTCTTCCTTACCATGAATAATGAAGCCTTCAGGTTGAGAAACATAAATTTTCTCTTCCAATTTACCATTCAAAAAGGCAGATTTAACGTCAAATTGATAAACATGCCAATGTAATTGGGCAGCCAAGGCTAAGATAATTCTCACCGTTTCAAATCGAGCAACCGGAGAAAATGTTTCTTCAAAATCAATACCTTGCTGCTGTGAGTACCCCTTTGCCACAAGTCTTGCTTTGTGCTTTTGTATCCTTCCATCAGCATCATACTTTGTCTTAAACACCCATTTCAAACCGATAGCATTTCTTCCTTCAGGCAGGTCTACTAACTCCCAAGTTTCATTTTTCTCAGTTGCCATAAGCTCTTCCTTCATTGCATTGCACCATTCCTTTTTCTTTGCTGCTTCTTCAAAAGTTGTAGGATCTGCAAGATACAAAGCAAATGTGCAAGTCTCATAGATTTCTTTCAAAGATCTATGTTTTTGTGGAAGTGTCCAATCTAATGATTCTACTGGAGGAGACGAATTGCTGATGCTGCAAGTCGAAGGAAATAAGATAGATAAATCTGTGGGGCTGCTAGTGCTTGAGGTTGACAAGGATGAAGCTGGATCTGCTGTTTCACTTGATGGACTCTCCACTTTTTTTTGAATTTGAGTTTCTTCATTGCTGCCATGCCAATTCCAGCTTGCATCTTCATTAAACACTACATTTCTGTTGATAATCACTTTGCCACTAATTGGGTTATATAATCGGTATGCTTTGGATTGTGAACAATAACCAATAAAAATGCATTTTTCTGATTTTTTATCTAGCTTATGATGACTCTGCAAATTTACCAAAGCATAGGCAATACAACCAAAAATTCTTAAGTGACTTACAAAAGGCTTTGTACCTCTCCAAGCTTCATATGGCGTTTGGTTTAGACCAGCCTTTGTTGGTAAAATATTCAAAAGATAAACTGCTGTAGCAACTGCTTCTGCCCAAAACTGATTTGGAAGCTCCTTGGCTTTTAGTAAGCTCCTTGCCATTTCAACAACAGTGCGATTCTTGCGCTCAGCAATTCCATTTTGCTCCGGCGTGTAGGGTGCTGTCAACTCCCTACGAATGCCATGTTCTTCACAAAAATGGTTAAATTCATTAGACAAAAACTCACCGCCCCTATCTGTGCGAAGAGTCTTTATGCTAGTATCATTTTGCTTCTCAACCAAGGCCTTAAACTTTTTGAAATTCTCAAAAGTTTCTGACTTGTACTTCAAAAAATACACCCAACTCATACGACTGCAATCATCAGTAAAAAGCAAAAAATATCGACTCCCACCAAATGATTCGGTGTTCATAGGCCCACACAAATCAGCATGTATTAATTCAAGGCAACTAGAAGCCCTCCAAGATTTTCCAACTGGAAATGATTTTCTTGTTTGTTTACCATAAATGCATTCTTCACATAAATCCAATGAATCAATTTTGGGCAGTCCAAGAACCATACCTTTCTGACTCAATAATTTCATGCCTTTTAAGTTCAAATGCCCATACCGTAGATGCCATAATTTTGATTCAGCTTTTTGACCAGCAGCAAGAGCATAATTCTCCACATTTGAAACTTCAAGCGGAAACATGTTATTTTTTGTCATGCGAACATTTACCAATACCTGCCCTGAATTTTTATCTTTAATAACACATGACTCATCATCAAACAATATTGAATATCCACTAGCCATTAGTTGCCCAACACTTAACAAATTATGTGCCAAACCAGAAACAAAATGAACATTATAAAGTAATTTTACTTTACCATGGCTAGTCTTGACTGCAATAGTTCCTTTTCCTTCAACTTGAATTTGTTTATCATCGCCAAGCCTTACTGTCTTCTTTTGAGTTTCATCAAGCTCCTTGAACATTGACTTCATGCCACACATATGATTGGAGCAATCGCTGTCCACAAACCAAACATCATTTGAAACCTCATCGGCATCAACATGGGCCATGAACAACCTGGTTTCTGCTTCATTTTCTTCTGCATAGTTCACTTGCTTCTCTCTATGCCAGCAATCTGCTTGTACATGTCCGAATTTCTTGCAATGATAGCATTGAACACCATTTTTATAGCTTCTCTGCTCATTGGAAAACTGCCTAGTTTCAGCTTGCCGATCGAACCGTCCTCTGCCTCTGCTTCTGCCACAGCCTCTGCCTCGAAAGCCACCTCTACCACGTTCTCTTCCTGCTGAATTTTCATGCTTATCTTTTTGAGTAGATGATTCACCTTTCACCTGGAATGCTTTCTCCTCAGACTTTTCAGTTGGCCTATTCAACCTTTGTTCATGAGCTTGCAAAGAACCCATTAGTTCATCAAATGAAAAAACAGATAAGTCTTTTGATTCCTCTATTGCAGCAATAACATGATCAAACTTTGGAGTTAAGCTTCTTAAGACTTTTTCTACAATAGTTTGATCAGAAATCTTCTCACCATATGCTTGCATTTGGCTAACTAAAGCAGAGGCTCGAGACAGAAACTCTTGTATGGATTCATTATTTTTCATAAGCAAAGTTTCAAAGCTTTGACGAATGGATTGAAGTTTTACAGCAATTACCTTCGATGAGCCTTGAAACTTCCTTTGCAATATCATCCATGCTTCCCTTGAAGTAGTTGCTGCTGCAATTCTGGAAAAGATTGTCTCATGCCAAGCTGTGATCTAAAGTACACATGCTTCTCACAAGGGAGTGACTTTGTGAATATATCTGCCACTTGCTCATTTGTGCTACAGAACTTTAAGGTCATCAAACCATTTGCAACTAGGTGCCGAATGAAATGGAACCGAATGTCAATATGCTTTGTTCTTCCATGGAATGCAGGATTTTTAGTCATTGAAATTGTTGATTTGTTGTCACAAAAGATTTCAGTTGCTTCTCTTGGTTTTTGATTAAGATCTGCAAGAAGTCTCCTTAGCCATACGGCTTGACATGCTGAAGAAGTTGCCGCCATATATTCTGCCTCTGAAGAAGATAATGCTGTTGTTGCTTGTTTTCTTGAACTCCAAGTGATAGCTCCTGATCCAAGACTAAAAATGCTTCCTGAAGTGCTTCTTCTATCATCACGTGACCCTGCCCAATCGCTATCAGTAAAGCCAAATAATCTGAAATTAGGAACATGAAAATACCAGATTCCATAATCCACAGTGCCAGCAATATAACGCAAGATCCTTTTAGCTGCACCAAAATGTTGCTTTGTGGGACTATGCATAAACCTAGAAACCATACCAACAGAGAATGCTACATCAGGCCTAGTATGAGTTAAATAAATTAAACCACCAACCAGGCTCCTGAAGTTTCTTGCATCTGCCTTTTCTGTCCCGTCTTCAAGCTGCAACTTGTCATTTACATTCATGGGAGTAGCTGCCATCTTGCAATTCAGCATATTAAATTTCTTAAGAAGATCTGCTGCATACCTTCTTTGTGAAATAAATACTCCATCTTTTCCTTGCTTCACATCAAGGCCAAGAAAGTAATGCAACAAACCTAAATCTGGCATTTCAAATTTTCTCATCATACTAGCTTTAAATTCAGCTATAAGAGAATTAGATGAGCCCAAATAGATTATATCATCAACATAAAGGCAGACTATAAGCAAATCAGTGTTACCTTGCTTCTTCAAATAAAGAGTAGGCTCATTCTCACTTCTATCAAACCCATTCTCTCGAAAGTAGGAATCAATTTTACTGTACCATGCCCGTGGAGCCTGTTTTAATCCATAGAGTGCCTTTTTCAATTTGTACACCTTTTCTTCCTTACCATGAATAATGAAGCCTTCAGGTTGAGAAACATAAATTTTCTCTTCCAATTTACCATTCAAAAAGGCAAATTTAACGTCAAATTGATAAACATGCCAATGTAATTGGGCAGCCAAGGCTAAGATAATTCTCACCGTTTCAAATCGAGCAACCGGAGAAAATGTTTCTTCAAAATCAATACCTTGCTGCTGTGAGTACCCCTTTGCCACATGTCTTGCTTTGTGCTTTTGTATCCTTCCATCAGCATCATACTTTGTCTTAAACACCCATTTCAAACCGATAGCATTTCTTCCTTCAGGCAGGTCTACTAACTCCCAAGTTTCATTTTTCTCAATTGCCATAAGCTCTTCCTTCATTGCATTGCACCATTCCTTTTTCTTTGCTGCTTCTTCAAAAGTTGTAGGATCTGCAAGATACAAAGCAAATGTGCAAGTCTCATAGATTTCTTTCAAAGATCTATGTTTTTGTGGAAGTGTCCCATCTAATGATTCTACTGGAGGAGACGAATTGCTGATGCTGCAAGTCGAAGGAGATAAGATAGATAAATCTGTGGGGCTGCTAGTGCTTGAGGTTGACAAGGATGAAGCTGGATCTGCTGTTTCACTTGATGGACTCTCCACTTTTTTCTGAATTTGAGTTTCTTCATTGCTGCCATGCCAATTCCAGCTTGCATCTTCATTAAACACTACATTTCTGTTGATAATCACTTTGCCACTAATTGGGTTATATAATCGGTATGCTTTGGATTGTGAACAATAACCAATAAAAATGCATTTTTCTGATTTTTTATCTAGCTTATGATGACTCTGCAAATTTACCAAAGCATAGGCAATACAACCAAAAATTCTTAAGTGACTTACAAAAGGCTTTGTACCTCTCCAAGCTTCATATGGCGTTTGGTTTAGACCAGCCTTTGTTGGTAAAATATTCAAAAGATAAACTGCTGTAGCAACTGCTTCTGCCCAAAACTGATTTGGAAGCTCCTTGGCTTTTAGTAAGCTCCTTGCCATTTCAACAACAATGCGATTCTTGCGCTCAGCAACTCCGTTTTGCTCCGACGTGTAGGGTGCTGTCAACTCCCTGCGAATGCCATGTTCTTCACAAAAATGGTTAAATTCATTAGACAAAAACTCACCGCCCCTATCTGTGCGAAGAGTCTTTATGCTAGTATCATTTTGCTTCTCAACCAAGGCCTTAAACTTTTTGAAATTCTCAAAAGTTTCTGACTTGTACTTCAAAAAATACACCCAACTCATATGACTGCAATCATCAGTAAAAAGCAAAAAATATCGACTCCCACCAAATGATTCGGTGTTCATAGGCCCACACAAATCAGCATGTATTAATTCAAGGCAACTAGAAGCCCTCCAAGATTTTCCAACTGGAAATGATTTTCTTGTTTGTTTACCATAAATGCATTCTTCACATAAATCCAAAGAATCAATTTTGGGCAGTCCAAGAACCATACCTTTCTGACTCAATAATTTCATGCCTTTTAAGTTCAAATGCCCATACCGTAGATGCCATAATTTTGATTCAGCTTTTTGACCAGCAGCAAGAGCATAATTCTCCACATTTGAAACTTCAAGCGGAAACATGTTATTTTTTGTCATGCGAACATTTACCAATACCTGCCCTGAATTTTTATCTTTAATAACACATGACTCATCATCAAACAATATTGAATATCCACTAGCCATTAGTTGCCCAACACTTAACAAATTATGTGCCAAACTAGGAACAAAATGAACATTATAAAGTAATTTTACTTTACCATGGCTAGTCGTGACTGCAATAGTTCCTTTTCCTTCAACTTGAATTTGCTTATCATCGCCAAGCCTTACTGTCTTCTTTTGAGTTTCATCAAGCTCCTTGAACATTGACTTCATGCCACACATATGATTGGAGCAACCGTTGTCCACAAACCAAACATCATTTGAAACCTCATCGGCATCAACATGGGCCATGAACAACCTGGTTTCTGCTTCATTTTCTTCTGCATAGTTCACTTGCTTCTCTCTATGCCAGCAATCTGCTTGTACATGTCCGAATTTCTTGCAATGATAGCATTGAACACCATTTTTATAGCTTCTCTGCTCATTGGAAAACTGCCTAGTTTCAGCTTGCCGATCGAACCGTCCTCTGCCTCTGCTTCTGCCACGGCCTCTGCCTCGAAAGCCACCTCTACCACGTCCTCTTCCTGCTGAATTTTCATGCTTATCTTTTTGAGTAGATGATTCACCTTTCACCTGGAATGCTTTCTCCTCAGACTTTTCAGTTGGCCTATTCAACCTTTGTTCCTGAGCTTGCAAAGAACCCATTAGTTCATCAAATAAAAAAATAGATAAGTCTTTAGATTCCTCTATTGCAGCAATAACATGATCAAACTTTGGAGTTAAGCTTCTTAAGACTTTTTCTACAATAGTTTGATCAGAAATCTTCTCACCATATGCTTGCATTTGGCTAACTAAAGCAGAGGCTCGAGACAGAAACTCTTGTATGGATTCATTATTTTTCATAAGCAAAGTTTCAAAGCTTTGACGAATGGATTGAAGTTTTACAGCAATTACCTTCGACGAGCCTTGAAACTTCCTTTGCAATATCATCCATGCTTCCCTTGAAGTAGTTGCTGCTGCAATTCTGGAAAAGATTGTCTCATGCATAGCTTGCTGAATGAAGAACAATGCTTTTGAGTCCTTCTTTTTGGCTTCTCTCAATTGATTCCTCTGAGCTGCAGTCATTTGCTCCTCCTTCTATGTAACCATACTCAATCAAATCCCATAAGTCTTGAGACATAAATAAGGTTTTCATTTTAATGCTCCAAAACTCATAACAATCACCTTTGAAAATAGGAAGGGAAGGTTGAGAAATAGACATGAGATTACCATTTGCTGCCATGTTTGCCTTCTCAGGATTTTTATCAAACAACTGGTGTGCAGGAAATGCTTACCCTCTTTGCACCTGAGATAAGCTTAAATCTGATTTGTAGAGATCTCCATTCACTTGCAATGTTTCGCCCAAGTATGATCGAAACCAAGCTCTGATACCACAAATTGTTGGGAAGAAGGAGTGATAGATAACAAATATGAATGGAAGACTTGTTTTATTTTCTGGAAATAGAGGAAAACAGAGGATATTTTTCAGCACACCAACTTCATAACAGATAATGCCTCTTTATAGGCTTACAACCAGCGGAAACACTAAACAACCAGATAAGAACCATAAACCAGAAAACTAAGAGATAACTCCTATCTAGAAACAAACTAGCAAAGAGATAAGTTTCACCTAGAAACCAACTAACAAAGAGATAAGTGTGGAGTGATTGATTAAAACCCTATTTGATTTTGATGAGCTCAAAGCATTTGAGTATATTTCTTGTTTACTAATGAATTCAATTAAGTGTTTCAGTGAAAATCTTGTCTAAGTGTCTCAAGACTTGGTTCATAATTTTTGGATAAGTTAAGAAGTCAGCTTGAACCAAAGTCTGAGACTCGAGTCGACTCCAGAGTATCACGAGTCGACTCCAAGCGTATCAAGTTCACTGGCACGAGCTCGAGTCGACTCCGGATCAGTACGAGTCAACTCCGACTGAGAACAGACAGACGAACTGAAAGCTTCAACTCAGAACTTGTCAACGAGTCGACTCCCGAAGTGTGCGAGTCGACTCTAAGGTTCACCGAGTCGACTCCAGGGTAGTAAGAGTCGACTCCAAGAGGAATACAAAGAAAAAGTCAGAGAGCAGTTTTCGGGTCTGAGATTCGAGTCGACTCTAGTGGAACGCGAGTCGACTCCGATGGTTGGCAGGTCGACTCCAAAGACAGCAAGAGTCGACTCTCAGCAGTACACAAAGAAAAAGTCAGAGGGCAGATTCTGGACTCTGAGATTCGAGTCGACTCCCGCATTACGCGAGTCGACTCCCGCATTACGCGAGTCGACTCCGAGACTCCGCGACCACAAAGAAGACAGAAGACCAAGTTACTGCCTCTGAGATTCGAGTCGACTCCCAGACAGCTAGAGTCGACTCCAAGGCAGCTTCACATCAAAAGGGCAGAAGACCAAGTTTCGGAAACTGAGAGCCGAGTCGACTCCCAGGACAGTCGAGTCGACTCGAGTGGACCAAATTCAAAAATACGTCCACGGACTTCATGGGATGAGCCGACTCCGAGAAAGCCAAGTCAGCTCCAGAAGTTGGCGAGTCGACTCTGGGTCAAGACGAGTCGACTCCCAGTCGTGAAGGCAACTTTAATTCAAATCTGGAACAGTTGCAGAGTCGACTCCGGAAAAGTATGAGTCGACTCCCGCTACAGACGAGTCGACTCCTGATCGCACGAGTCGACTCCAACCCACCAACGGACACATTGTCAGACTGTACAGAGTGTGCAGAATGGGCAGAAAAAGTTCTCTAACGGCTAGTTTCCGTGGGGGTTGGTTTAAATAGCCACAGAGGACTGTAGCAAAAAAAAAAGAACAACCATTCCACTCCAAGTAATCAAGCTTTCAATCTCTGCAACTTGTTCTTCAACGAAAAAGAGGGAAGAGCAGCATTAACTGCATCCACCCACTTCTTCCCAATATTGAAAGAGCCTTCTCCTGCATTCAAGTCGACTACACATTCAAGAGGAGACCCGAAGTTCAAGAAGCCTTTCCTCTTCTCCAACTTAAAAGCGTTTGAGGGCTCTTAACTTCGTTATTGTTCATATTGCCATTTATCTGCTTTTGAGAAGCTGTATTTTTCTGTTTGTCTCTTTTATCTACACCTTTGTCTTTGCTTGGTTCAATCGGGGCATTGAATCAAGAGTATTGAGGTTGGTTGGTGAGCCGAGTATAAAACCAACGTGTAAGGGTTCGATTGTGATCCCGGGAAAACAATCGGGGTTGGTTCTAGTCGGTGAGCCTGGAAAAACCGACCGAGTTCGTTGTGAGCTCGTAAAACAACAAGTTTGGTTGTGAGCTTGGAAAACAACCGGCTGTAATCCAAGGGGTTATAGTGAATTCCCAAGAGAGACTTGGGGAGTGGACGTAGAAGCAAGGGTTAGCTCCGAACCACTATAAAAGCTTTGTGTTTGTGATTGCTTGTCTCTTACCATTACTCTCATTTCATACACATCACAGCAACTAATTAATCATCTTGTAAAAAGCATTAATTAGTCACCCACAAATGCTTTAATAGTTAAAATTATTTTAAAACCCAATTCACCCCCCCCTCTTGGGTTGTCTATTGTTAGGGATTCAACCCTACGATTGCGGAATATAAGAAATAGTAGGAGAAAAAGGAACACGGCAAGAAACAATAACAAACGCACAAGACACCCAAGTTTATGTGGTTCGGAGTCCCTTGCTCCTACGTCCACAGCCGCACAGATCAATACTTCACTATATAATCAAAGAAAGTTACAGAGATTCAAGAGAAGAGAACAAACTCTCTTTCTTACAGCAAAACAATCTCTCTCAAGACGAGCAACGCGTCGTCTTCCTGATGCACACAAAGGATCTCCTTTTGGAAACTTCTCGTTGATGAGTTCTAGGGTTTCTCAAGGTTGCCACACACCTCTCGTGTCCCACAAGAAGTCTATATATACCTCCCAATCTCTTACTTTGATTAGGGCTTCAAAAAACCTTGGCTTGAACCCGGTTCATAACTCAGCCTCGCGTGAAAATCGTGCTCGAGTCGACTCCCGCAATTCTGCGAGTCGACTCGGCCACAGTCCACAGAAAAAACCTCTCTGTCTGCCTGTGGGAGTCGACTCCTGGAGTTCTCGGGTCGACTCCAACACTGGGGAGTCGACTCCTATAGATCTGGAGTCGACTCCAAGACTGTGCCAAGTCTGCCTGCGTGCCAGAGTCGACTCCAAGTCTGCTGGAGTCGACTCCGGACCTTGCTGAAATTTTTTTTTTCTTTGCTGATTCAACTCTGAATCTTTTCGAACTCTTTCCGGCTTGTCTTCCCTTGATCCTCCACCACCATAGTGCACATAGGGGTCTTGAAAAAAAAAAAAAAGGGAATGGATCAGGCTCCACAACCCAACAACTCTCCCACTTGGAGACTGATACATCCAATTGTGCATCTATCTGAAAAATAAACAAATTTCTATATCTTGATATGTATTCTCTGTGCGGCACCTCCATTCAACTAGCTTTGGAGGCCAATTGAGGCCATGCATAGCCTCAATTTCTCTGTAGTGACTGTCTTAGTCAACATATCCGCTGAATTCTTTGCTCCTTGAATCTTCTCAAGTAACAAACTGCCATCTTCTAGCAACTTCCTGATGAAGTGATATCTCAGCTGTATGTGCTTCGTTCTCGCATGAAACATTGGGTTCTTAGCTAAGTGAATAGCACTCTGACTGTCGCAGAATAGTACACTACAGTTCTGTTCTCTGCCCAGCTCTTTCAGAAGGTTTTGTAGCCAAATCATCTCCTTACTGGCTTCTGTAATGGCAACATATTCTGCCTCTGTTGTCGAAAGAGCAACGATCTTTTGCAATTGTGAGAACCAGCTCACTGCTGTTCCGCCTATGGTATAAACATACCCTGTGGTGCTTCTTCTAGTGTCAGTATCACCTCCCAGGTCTGCATCCACAAAACCTTGTAGTGTTTGACTGCCTTTTCTATAACACAAGCCTACATTTCTGGTACCTTTCAAATATCTTAGGATCCACTTAACAGCCTCCCAATGTTGTCTACCCGGATTGGCCATGTATCTGCTCACAGCTCCCACTGCATGTGCAATGTCGGGTCTCGTGCATATCATAGCATACATCAAGCTGCCTACAGCTGAAGCATATGGTACCCTTGACATCTTCTTCAGCTCCTCATCATCCTTGGGTGATTGCTCTTTTGAAAGTTTGAAATGGCTCGCTAAAGGTGTCTTCACAGAATCTGCATCTGTCATATTGAATCTATTCAACACCTTATCAATGTAGTTAGCTTGAGAAAGCTTCAGTGTTCCAGCCACCTTATCCCTTTCAATCCTCAGCCCAAGCATCTGTTTTGCTGCACCCATGTCTTTCATTGCAAACTTCCTTGATAGCTCTTTCTTCCATCTTTCAATCTCTTGTAGGTTCGGTCCGGCTATCAACATGTCGTCAACATACAAAAGTAAGATGATAAAACTGCCATCAAGTACCTTAAGATAACAGCAATGATCTTCTTGACATCTTACAAAACCATTGTTGATCATGAATCCATCGAACTTTTTGTACCACAACCTCGGGGCCTGTTTCAAACCATACAAACTTCTCTTCAGCTTGCATACAAGGTTCTCCTTGCTAGGGACTGCAAAGCCGATAGGTTGCTGCATGTAGATGTCTTCATCAATCTCTCCATGGAGAAATGCAGTCGTAACATCCAACTGCTCCAAATATAGATTTTCTGCTGCCACAATACTCAGAATCACTCTGATTGTTGAATATTTGACTACCGGAGAGAAAATCTCAGTGTAGTCGATACCTTCCTTCTGTTGGAAGCCTTTCACAACCAACCTTGCTTTGTACCTTTTGCTGCCATCATGTTCCTCTTTAACTTTGTAGACCCACTTGTTCTGTAAAGCCTTCTTGCCTTCTGGTAGTGAACTGAGTTCCCAAGTTTGATTTCTATCCAAGGACTTCATCTCGTCCTTCATGGCTAACTCCCACTTCACCGAATCTTCACTTTCCATGGCTTCTTCATAACACTCGGGTTCACCTCCATCTGTCAATAGCAGATAATGTAAAGAGGATGAATATCTATCCGGTTGTCTCGAGATTCTTGTTGATCTTCTCAGCTGTGGTATACTTGGTTGAGGTTGTGCCACAACAGTTTCTGAATTTTCAGGATTTTTCTGAAAACTTTTGGCAACATCTTCTTCTGTAATCTCTTGCAGCTCAACTTGCTGTTTTTCCTTGCTTTGCTCCCCTGCACTCTCAAGATCTGAAGTATTCTTGTCCTTATAGAGAACTCGCTCATTGAATATCACATCCTTGCTTCTGATGACCTTCTGGTTCTGTGCATCCCAGAACTTGTAACCAAAAATCATCTGTACCATATCCAATGAAGAAACACTTTCTGGACTTTGCATCTAGCTTGTCCCTTTTCTCTGCATTAATGTGCACAAAGGAGACACACCCAAAGACCCTCAAGTGTGACAAATTTACTATTTTTCCTGTCCACTCTTCTTCAGGCAATTTGCAATCTAGGGGAACCGACGGGCCTCTGTTTATTAGATACGCTGCGGTGTTGACTGCCTCAGCCCAAAACATCTTGGGCAAACCAGCATGGATCCTCATACTATTGGCTCTCTCGTTCAGGGTTCTGTTCATTCGCTCAGCCACCCCATTTTGCTGCGGTGTGCTCGGTATTGTCTTCTCCATTCGGATTCCATTCACTGCGCAGAATTTCTTGAACTCACTGCTGTCATACTCACCGCCATTATCAGACCTTAGTCGTTTTATCTTTGCACCAGATTCATTCTCCACCAGACTTTTCCACCTTTTGAAGGTGACAAATACCTCTGATTTGTGCTTCACGAAATAAATCCAAACCTTTCTGGTAGAGTCGTCAATGAACGTGACATAATAGTGTGAGCCTCCAAGAGATGCAACCGGTGAAGGCCCCCACACATCTGTGTGTACAAGCTCTAGCTTTTCTGTCTTCGGTGTTTTTCCACCCTTTGAGAAACTAACCTTTTTCTGCTTCCCAAATATGCAGTCTTCACAGAGACCTATATCAACAGTTTTCAGATCTGCTAGCTTATTCTTCTTCACCATCATCTTCATACCTTTCTCACTCATATGTCCAAGTCTGCGATGCCAAAGACAACTATCTGCACCTGTTTCTGTTAATGCCACCGTATCCTTGGTGTCATTGGTCATGTAGAGAGTCCCCAACTTGTTCCCACGTGCTATCACCATAGCTCCTTTGGTGATTTTCCATGAACCACCTACGAAGGTAGTAACATACCCTTCGCTGTCAAGCTGCCCAACAGAAATCAAGTTTCTCTTCAAGCCTGGGATATGCCTCACATTCTTCAGTTTCCACACTGACTGATTCATCATCCTGATATGAACTTCACCTGTCCCCACAATATCTAAAGGCTCATCATCAGCGAGATAAACCTTTCCGAAGTCTCCTGCAGTGTAGTTTAGCATACACTCCTTCCGTGAGGTGGAATGAAACGAAGCTCCAGAGTCTAGTATCCACGATTCCATAGGGCTGTCCACGCTGAGAATCAAAGCATCGTTGGCTTCATCTGTGGTTGCATTCACGGACACCTCGTTCTGCCCCTTGCTTGGATTCTTCTTTCTAAGCCAACAATTCTTCCTCGTGTGGCCCATCTTGCCACAATGCCAGCAGCCATCGCCTTTCGATCTAGACTTGCTCCTCCTCTTAGACTTCGATCTGCCACGGTTTTCACTGCGTTGCACAGTTCTTCCTCTGCCTTCAGATGTGTTCAGAATCGAACTAGATTTCACACCAGACTCCCTCCTTCTGATATCTTCACTGAGTATCAGATTTCGGACCTCCTCAAACTTCAGTTTGTTTGAGCCGCAGGAACTGCTTACAGCTGTCACCGTTGCACCCCAACTTTCTGGCAAGGAGGATAGAAGAATTAGGGCACGAACTTCATCTTCAAAACTGATTTCCACCGAACTCAACTGGCTCGTAATCAGATTGAACTCATTGATGTGATCAGTAACAGAGAAACCTTCACTCATCTTCAGATTGAATAAACGGCACATCAGGTACACCTTGTTGGAGGCCGAGGGTTTTTCATACATATTCGACAATGCTCTCAGCAAACCTGCTGTTGTCTTCTCTTCCAAAACGTTGAACGCAACGTTTCGAGCCAACGTCAAGCGAACAACTCCCAAAGCCTGACGATCCATTAAATCCCAGTCGGCCTGTGACATATCTGTCGGTTTCATACCTTCAAGAGGTAGATGAAGTTTCTTCTGATATAAATAATCTTCGATCTGCATCTTTCAGAAACCAAAGTCTTTGCCGTCAAATCTGTCAATCTTGACCTTGCCTTCTTCAGCCGCCATTGCTCCCACTTTTTCCTTTGAACCAGATGGCTCTGATACCAGTTGTTAGGGATTCAACCCTACGATTGCGGAATATAAGAAATAGTAGGAGAAAAAGGAACACGGCAAGAAACAATAACAAACGCACAAGACACCCAAGTTTATGTGGTTCGGAGTCCCTTGCTCCTACGTCCACAGCCGCACAGATCAATACTTCACTATATAATCAAAGAAAGTTACAGAGATTCAAGAGAAGAGAACAAACTCTCTTTCTTACAGCAAAACAATCTCTCTCAAGACGAGCAACGCGTCGTCTTCCTGATGCACACAAAGGATCTCCTTTTGGAAACTTCTCGTTGATGAGTTCTAGGGTTTCTCAAGGTTGCCACACACCTCTCGTGTCCCACAAGAAGTCTATATATACCTCCCAATCTCTTACTTTGATTAGGGCTTCAAAAAACCTTGGCTTGAACCCGGTTCATAACTCAGCCTCGCGTGAAAATCGTGCTCGAGTCGACTCCCGCAATTCTGCGAGTCGACTCGGCCACAGTCCACAGCAAAAACCTCTCTGTCTGCCTGTGGGAGTCGACTCCTGGAGTTCTCGAGTCGACTCCAACACTGGGGAGTCGACTCCTATGGATCTGGAGTCGACTCCAAGACTGTGCCAAGTCTGCCTGCGTGCCAGAGTCGACTCCAAGTCTGCTGGAGTCGACTCCGGACCTTGCTGAAATTTTTTTTTTCTTTGCTGATTCAACTCTGAATCTTTTCGAACTCTTTCCGGCTTGTCTTCCCTTGATCCTCCACCACCATAGTGCACATAGGGGTCTTGAAAAAAAAAAAAAAGGGAATGGATCAGGCTCCACAACCCAACATCTATCTGGGCAACAAGTGGTATCAGAGCCTAAACTCTTCCATCCAAGAGTAAAAGATCAAAATGACAACCCCATTTGGATCTTCCCACATTGAGGGTCAGTCCACCCAAAGACCCCATTCTTTAATAGATCCGACTACTCATATTGGAAGGCTAGGATGAGAATATTCATCCAAGCCCAAGACTATGAGATGTGGACCATTGTAGTAAATGGCCCATACATCCCATCCATATATGTAGAGGGTGTCACAGTACCCAAACTAGAAAAGGATTGGGATGAACATGACATGAGGAAGGCACAACTAAACTCTAAAGCTATGAATGTGCTTTATTGTGCCTTATATAGAAATGAATTTAATAGGGTCTCTACTTGTGTTGCCCAGAGATGGTCACCCAAGAGGGGGGTGAATTGGGTGTTTTAAAAAACTTTTTACCTAATTAAAAATAAAACACACAAATATATGAACTAAAATAAAGATAAAGAAATAAGAAGAGACAACCACAAACACACGGTTTTATAGTGGTTCGGAGCCTTCACCGCTCCTACATCCACTCCCCAAAGCGCCTTTGGGAATTTCCACTATAATCCAAGATTACAGTATGGTAGTTTTGCGAGTTCACTACCCAACTCGTTGTTTTACACCGGGCTCACAACAAACCCTAAAACCCCCAATTTCTCTTAGGCTTGGGACGCCTTTCCCTTGTTCCAAGTCCCTTGACTGGAACAAGCACCACAATAAAAGAGTTTACAAAAGGAAATAAAAGCTCTAAGAAGCAAATATAACAATTATGAATAATGTAACCCGGAAGAATCCTTTTGCCGTTGGAAGCGTGGAAAATGTTGATTCTTCCGAGGTGGAGCGCGTAGGGTTGAGTGTGAGCTTCGAATCCCGAGCGCACAAGAGTGGTTGAGCTTGAAATCGCTTGGGAGACTTGAGAATACTTGATTTCCTTCCTTGAATGCACTCACTCCCTTGAGCTTTTCTTTCTAACTTCTCTCTTGAATGATCTAGCTTTTTGGTTGGTGGAGAGTTGTTGAGAACCACTTAAGAGGTCCCTTTTTATAGCCCAAAAAGCAAATATAGCCGTTAGAAACAAAAAGAGAAGGATTTGAAATTCAAACCAAACCTGAAAAGCTGTCAGTCGCGTCCCAGGCGCTCCGGGGACGTCTCCGCTACAACGAGGGACGTCTCGCCTACAGGATTTTATTTTTTATGTTGTCTGGGGTCGACTCGGCACTTTACGGGGACGTCTCGGCTTGTCTGCACTTTTTGAGTGGGGACGACTCTCCTGCCTTGGGGACGACTCCGCTTCTTTATCTCCGAAAGACATGTCCTCTGGAATTCCTTGAGAGAGTCGACTCCGCTCTTTCAGGGGACGTCTCGGCTCGTCTGCACTTTATGCATGGGGACGGCTCCGCTGTCTCAGGGTCGACTCCGCTGCCTTATCACCGAAAAAACCATTCTCTGGAAAACCCTGAGAGAGCCGTCTCGGCTATCTTGGGGACGACTCGGAAACTCTCCTTTTTACCTGCGGGGACGACTCGGCGTACAGTGGGGACGTCTCGCGCATATCTCTTGAAAACTGCCTTTCTGCCGCCACTGAGAGAGTCGACTCCGCTACTGAGAGAGTCGACTCCGCTAACGCGGGGACGACTCGGCAGGTGCCGGGGACGTCTCCAAGTGTGCCAGTTCTTCCTGTTTGTGCCAGAGACGTCTCTGAAACTATCAGGAGACGTCTCGGCTGTCCCTGAACTTTTTCATTAACTCAAAATGTTCTTCAATGAATTCATAAAAATTATGGGAACTTGCCTAGACATTTCTCAACAATATTCTAGATAAAACACATGAATTCCTTAATTAAATTGTTAAGATATAATGGAATTATGCTCTAGTGTTTTGTATTCATCAAAATCCATTAGGGGGTCAACAATCTCCCCCTTTTTGATGATGACAAAACACTGAGTATATGCAAAATTTGAAATTTAAACATATACACAGTATTTGATCGGATGTACAAGTATAATATTTTGGCCTAGATACAATGTGCATCACTCAATTCAGTTCTTTCCTTGTGCATAAGATTGATCTTTATAGTTCTTAAATGATTTTGGCATATGAACTGAGTTTGAATCAAGTTAAAATGAAATATTGATGCTGAAGATAATTGAAGGCTAGATTCTTTTTGACTCCCCCTTTCTTTTCCAGAAGGGCAATTATCTTAAAATCAATATTCTTCAATTTTATCTTTCCTAATTCAACTTTGGAGTATGATTAAAAAATTTTGCATTCCATATTCAATATCCATGTCTACTCCCCCTTTCATACTCCCCCTTTCAATATCTCCATATTCAATATCTATTATAAATTTTGCATTCCATATACTATCTACTCCCCCTTTTTGTCAGCAACATGAAGGGGACAAATTATCCTTAGGTGCTTAAGACTCAATTTATAGTGGAATTCAGCATTCATTTTACTCAAGGATATTCAAGTTGTGCTCCCCCTGTCCAAGTCATTTCTATTAATGTATTCATATCACTCCCCCTTTGTTTTGGAATTCATTTCAGACTTATCTTGTAGTTTAACATAGTTATCACAAGATGTGCTCCCCCTGTTTTATGTGCATTGTTTCTTTGTATCAAATTTGAACACTCAAGGTATGTGGTAAGATTTTTATGGCATATCATACAATCACATACACAATCACAGAAACACATACGCAGAATTGGCAATGTACACAAAGTGTTCAAAAGAGATTGTATTCATTCATATGTCATCATAAACCTTTGAAGTCAGTACATAGTCAAAAGAAGAAATCATTACAAGTATTGATTTCTAATACAAAAGGTGTTTCAAAATAGCCTAGGATTTACAAAAAGAAGATCCTACAAGATATCCATCATCGGCGACGTTGCTCATGGGGCCTACTAGATGTACTTTGTGCATAAGCCTTACAAGCTGCATCTATGAATGCATTGATGGAATCCATGAGGGTCTTAAATTGATCTCCCTGTGACTTGTGGAAACCTACCACAAGTGCTTCAAATTCTATGGTTGCCATTTCAATTCTCCCTCTGAGTTGGGCAACCAAGGTGCCCACGTTGCCATCTGGTTTTGTCAGCTCTTTGAGACTCTTGGAAATGCTCTTCAAGCTGTCCTTGAGCTCTAATGATCTGATGGTTTGGGTGGCACCCATACCAATTATCTCTTGTGTTGTAGCTTCAATCTGACTTCTAATATCCTTCATCTCTTGTAGAAGCCCTTCATGTGAAGCTCTGATGGGGGCCAACTCTGTGGAGATCATGGATCTCATCTCCTCCCTCATCTGCTGGCAAATGGCAGATGCTAAGGTGCGCATCTGATCTTCTGATAGGAAGGAGGGCCCACTGACTGGAGGAGGTGGTGGCATGGACGTGGAAGGTCCAGCTGAGCTGGAGGGAATATCAGGGATGTTTATGTGGCTAGGTGGAGGAGAGTGATGGTCAGACTCATAATGTGGGATTTCAGGCTCTATGGTTTGTGCTTTTCTTTTTGGAACCTTGACCCACGACCCATCTATCTTATGAAACTCCATTCTTCTCATTGTGCCCTCATTATAGTAGTCGGTGTTTCTCAAGGCCTTTGCAGGTTCATTTGTTGGAATGGGAACCTTGAAGTGTTTAAAGATTAAGGTAAAGATCATGCCATAGAGTATACTAAACCTAGAATACCTATGACATAGGGCAATGTAATTTAGCATGAGTCTAGGAAGGTTTAGAGAGATCCCTTGTAGGATATGATGCATAATAGCTAAGTCTCGCTCCGAAACAAAATCGAAGCGACCGGTTTTGGGAAACAAGACCCGGTTGACAATACTTAAAAGTAATCTCATTTCGGCGTTTAGGTCTTGGGAGTTGATAACATCAAGAGGGCCGCAGTCCTCTTGTCCTAACAGCAGATTTAGGGCTAATTCCCTTTGGGGAAGTGAGGTTGGAGCCTCACCGTCCTTAGGGATTTGTAGGACAGTGGATAGGACATCTTCATTTACTTCCACTAATGTCCCCCGGACACATCCAGTGTACCCTTGGTCCCCTAATGCCATATTGCTAAAAAACTCTCTAACTAGGCCGGGATAGGTCGAGGTATTTAGTGTGCAAAGGTGCTCCCACCCTTGAGCTCGGAGTCTCTCTCCAATAGAGAACCCCTCATGATCTAAAAAGGAGAAATCGATGTACCTACCAGTCGTGATTGTGCGATTTGCACAGAAAATCGTCGTGGTCGGCGGAGCAACCGGAGGAGAAGGCGCGGAGGGTTCTTCCCGCCGTTCCTCACCGTCGGCCGCTACTCTAGGTCGCCTCCCACGGGTTGTCCTAGCTTTCTTTGGTGCCATGGATGCTAGGGTTTGTGATTTAGAGCAAACAGAGGCTGCAATTTGAGGTGGAGAGCAAATGGAGGCTAGGGTTTTCCGTTTTGGTCGGGAATGAGGGAGAAAGCTCGAGTCGGCTCGAGCGATTTCGACCTATTTAAAAAGCCCTCATTCGGTCCCCGAGACGTCTCCGCGACTAAGGCGAGACGTCTCCCCTTGGGGGGACGTCTCTGCGATTTGCCAGAGACGTCTCCGGCACTAAAAAATTTCAGACTGTATTCTATCTTCTCCCAATTTTGTTTAATTACCCTAATCAATATGATCTCTTTTGATAAACTTAGAGTGAATTTGTTTGTGATCCTCCCCCTTAATGATACAACCTATAATAATTTGATAATTTTTTTTTGAATTATTAATATTGAAATGAGGAATGTTTGACCAAATTTCGAATACCTATGAAATAGGTTCTGAAAATATCTCCATGAAGAGTCCAAGGGAGGGTAACCATCCTCCGGGAAGTCAAACAGTTCGTCATTTAGCTTAGATGAATTCATGTTTTCACTTATGTCTACCTTGAGGTTGATTACTAGTTTGAGTAGCAAAGTAATCCAATACAAATTCAACTCATTTGCTAGGATCATACAAGCTCAAGGCATTCCTTAAGAAATTGAATCTTTCTTTACAAAGGGGCTTTGTAAAGATATCAGCTAATTGATTTTCTGTACATACATATTCAATCATCACATCATTTTTCAGCACATGATCCCTAATAAAATGATGCCTAATCTCTATATGCTTTGACTTAGAGTGTTGGACAGGATTTTTTGTTAAATTAATTGCACTTGTATTATCACATTTAATTGGTATATTATCCATTTTGATACCGAAGTCTTCAAGTTGTTGCTTAATCCAAAGAACTTGGGCACAACAGCTTCCAGCTGCAATGTACTCAGCCTCAGCTGTGGACAAAGCAACTGAATTTTGTTTCTTGCTAAACCAAGAAACCAAATTGGCACCCAAGAATTGACATGTGCCACTTGTGCTTTTTCTGTCGAGTTTGCACCCGGCAAAATCAGCATCGGAATAAGCAATTAAGTTTATGTCAGATTGTTTAGAATACCATAAGCCTACATTAGATGTCCCTACTAGATATCTAAAAATTCTCTTAACAGCTTGCAAGTGTGATTCCTTAGGACATGCTTGGTATCTAGCACACATACAAACACTGAATAATATATCTGGTCTACTAGCAGTAAGATAAAGTAGAGAGCCTATCATACCTCTGTATAATTTGCAGTCTATACTTTTACCTTTTTCATCTTTGTCTAGCTTGCAACTTGAGCCCATGGGTGTGCTGATTTCCTTTGCATCCTTCATCTTGAATTTTTCCAGCATTTCCTTGATGTATTTGGACTGACTGATGAAGATGCCTTCCTCTGATTGTTTTATTTGTAACCCAAGGAAGAAGTTGAGCTCACCCATCATGCTCATTTCAAATTCTCCCTGCATAAGCTTGGCAAACTCTTGACAAAGACTATCATTAGTAGCACCAAAAATTATATCATCCACATAAATTTGTACAAGCAATAAGTCATTTCCTTTTCTTTTAATAAAGAGGGTTTTGTCTACATTTCCTCTCTTGAATTTGTTCTCAATTAGGAAATTACTTAACCTTTCATACCATGCCCTAGGGGCTTGCTTAAGTCCATACAATGCTTTATGCAATTTATAAACATAATCTGGATGTAAGTGATTTTCAAAACCTGGAGGTTGTCCTACATAAACTTCCTCCATTATATAGCCATTTAAAAATGCACTTTTTACATCCATTTGATAAAGTTTAAAATCCATGAAGCATGCATATGCTAAAAGTAGTCTAATAGCCTCTAATCTAGCAACAGGAGCAAAAGTTTCGTCAAAATCTATTCCTTCCTCCTGATTATATCCTTTGGCCACTAGCCTAGCTTTGTTTCTTATTACTATTCCATCTTCATCTAGTTTATTTCTATACACCCACTTGGTACCTATAATTGAAACATTAGGGGGTCTTTTCATTAGAGTCCAAACTTCATTTCTTTCAAATTGATTTAATTCCTCTTGCATAGCATTCATCCAATTATCATCTTTTTCAGCTTCTTCTAGTGATTTAGGCTCTATTTGTGATACGAAAGCAAGGTAATTACTAGTGTTTCTTAAAGAGGATCTAGTTCTTATACCTTGTAAAGGATCACCAAGGATTAGATCCTTTGGATGACCATGTGCATACCTCCATTCTTTAGGAAAATCTTGAATTTTTGATGGAGGTTGACCTTCTTCATCTTGCTGATTTGTATCTTTCTTGACCTCATCCTCATGTTGTTTGTCTTGTATGGAGAATTCCTTTATTCGGTCTTCAAGTATACCTGCATCACCATCTTCTTCTTTTCTAGAAGAATCTCCATTAGTTTCATCAAAAACAACATGAATGGATTCTTCAACAACGAGAGTTCTCTTGTTGAAGACCCTGTATGCTCTACTAGATGAGGAATAACCTAAGAAGATCCCCTCATCTGATTTAGCACTAAATTTACTGAGATTGTCCTTTCCATTATTCAAAATAAAGCATCGACAACCGAAAACATGAAAATAACTTATATTTGGTTTCTTACCTTTTATCAATTCATACGGTGTTTTCTTTAAGATGGATCTAACTAAAGCACGATTTAAGATATAACATGAGGTATTTATTGCTTCAGCCCAGAAATACTTTGGTAGATCCGATTCGCACAACATGGTACGAGCCATATCTGCTAGTGTGCGATTCTTCCTTTCTACCACCCCATTTTGTTGGGGTGTCCTAGGTGCCGAGAAATTGTGATTGATACCATTTTCGTCACAAAACTTTTCAAAGTGTTGATTTTCAAACTCGGTACCATGATCACTCCTAATTGCTTTTAGTTTAAGATTGAGTTCATTCGAAACCTTATTATGAAACTTGACGAAAGCGAGAAAGGACTCATCTTTGTGTGCAAGAAATGAAACCCATGTAAAACGTGAAAAATCATCAACAATGACAAGACCAAATTTCTTACCCCCTAGACTAGCAGTTCTAGTGGGTCCAAACAAATCCATGTGAATTAGTTCTAAGGGTTTTGATGTTGAGACTATGTTCTTAGACTTGAAAGAACTTCTTGTTTGTTTCCCTAATTGACATGCCGCACAAATTTTATTCTTTTCAAAGTCTATTTTTGGTAGTCCTTTGACTAGATCCTTTGTGATCAATTTAGAGATTAAATCCATGCTAGCATGCCCTAACCTACGATGCCATAACCAACTAGTCTCATTGACTTTGGGATTCATGGCTACAAGACATTGGCCATCCCTCATGGTGAGATCATCAAGATCTACCATGTAAACGTTTCCATGCCTATGTCCTGTGAGTATGATCTCATTATCAATTGGACTATTAATTATGCATAGTGATGATTCAAATGACACTTTAAAGCCCTTGTCACAAAATTGACTTATACTTAATAAATTATGTTTTAGTCCATTAACTAACAATACATTATCTATAAATGAGGAGGGTGATATGGAGATTTTACCAACACCAATAATTCGACCTTTAGCATTGTCTCCAAATGTGACTACTCCTCCTTCTTTTGATTCCAAGGTGACAAAGAGACTCTTGTCACCGGTCATATGCCTTGAGCAACTACTATCAAGATACCACATTCTCTTTTTATTTCCGGCTGCAAGGCATATCTGCAAAATGATCATGTGAAGCTCTTAGGTACCCAAGTTTTCTTGGGTCCTTCGTGGTTAGTGTAGTTGACTCCCTTAGGCACCCATACTTTAGTTATGTTTTTAGCTTTTACAAATGTACCCTTGTTAGTTTGGATTTTTCTTTGAATACAAGAGTAGGCTTTGTGTCCGTTCTTTCCACAAAGAAAGCATGTTGGCTTTTCAGTTTTTACGTCTTTTGCTTTTACAAAGAAATTCTTTAGATACTTTTGTTGCTTATTAGTTTTATATCCTAATCCAGCTTTATTGAAAACAGCTCTTTGATTTGAAAGAATAAGATTTAATTTTTCAGAGCTTTGTGTGAATTTTTCAACAATTGGCTTGTACTTATGTACCTCATTCTTAAGATTCAAATTTTCTTTAACTAGTTCTTTCATATCTTTTTTAAGAGATTCAACAGTTTGCGCAAGTGAGGTATTACTATTGAGTAGGGAATTTACTTTTAGATTTAATTCCTTGATTAGTGTTTTTGCCTTTTCATTTTCAGTGCTAAGTCTTGAATTTTCGATTTTTAGGTTAGTAGTGTTCATATTTTTAACGCTCTCCTTTTCAATTAATAGGTTTTCAATATGTTCCTTTAGTTTTTGATTGGAGGCTTTTAATTCTTTATTCTTTGCTCCTAACATACTACAATCACCCATAAGTTCTTGAAAAGCCTCATATAATTCTTCTAAAGTAAAATTTATGGTTGGGTTTTGACATACCTCGTCGTCTTCGAACGCCATGAAGCATAGATTGGCGGTCTCTTCCTTCTCTTCCTCGGAGGATGATGTGTCACTATCATCCCACGTTGCCTTCAATGCCTTCTTCTTCTTCTTTCCAAAATACCTCTTTTGTTGAGGGCATTCGGAACGAATGTGTCCCGGTCTCTTGCAATCATAGCATACGATTGGGTCTCTTTCTTTTTCCTTTTCTTTTTCCCAATCATTTCTCCCTCCAAATTTCTTTCTTGGGAATGGTTTCTTTCTTCTCATGAACTTTTTAAATTTTCTTACTATCAAACCCAAGTCCTCATCTTGACTTTCTTCTTCACTCTCACTGCTCTCTTCTTCACATACACTTGAGGTAGCCTTGAGTGCGATTGTCTTTTTCTTTGGCAACTCTTCTTCATGCTGCTTCATCGTGAGCTCATGCGTCATCAATGAGCCCAAGAGTTGTTCTAGCCCCAAGGTGTTGAGGTCTTTGGCTTCTACAATCGCCGTGACCTTTGCTTCCCATGCTTTTGGTAGTGACCTGAGAATTTTACTCACAAGTTCGGGGTTAGTGTAAGATTTGCCCAAGCTTTTTAGACCATTAATAATTTCGGTAAAACGTGTAAACATGCATGTGATGGTTTCATTAGGTTCCATCTTAAACAATTCGTACTTGTGAACTAGAATGTTCACTTTGGACTCTTTGACTTGATTTGTACCCTCGTGGGTAACTTCAAGCCTATCCCATATTTCCTTAGCGGAACTGCATGTAGAGACTCTATTGAACTCATTTACATCTAGAGAACAAAATAATGAGTTCATGGCTCTAGAATTGAGTTGAGCCATCCTATCATCATTCTCATCCCAATCCTCCTCAGGTTTGGGAACTCGAATGCCATTCACCACGTGTGATGGTTCTTGTGGTCCCTTGACTATAACCCTCCACAAGGGATAGTCTTGTGCTTGAATGAAAATTCTCATTCTCGTCTTCCAATAGGTATAATTTGTCCCATTGAAGAGTGGAGGTCTATTGGTTGCTTGCCCCTCGGCAGGAACATTGTTAAAGGGTGTTGCCATCTAGATCTTTGGCTAAGACGGTTAGGTCTTTCAAGAAATACACAGAGCACCGGCTCTGATACCACTTGTTGCTCAGAGATGGTCACCCAAGAGGGGGGTGAATTGGGTGTTTTAAAAAACTTTTTACCTAATTAAAAATAAAACACACAAATATATGAACTAAAATAAAGATAAAGAGATAAGAAGAGACAACCACAAACACACGGTTTTATAGTGGTTCGGAGCCTTCACCGCTCCTACATCCACTCCCCAAAGCGCCTTTGGGAATTTCCACTATAATCCAAGATTACAGTACGGTAGTTTTGCGAGTTCACTACCCAACTCGTTGTTTTACACCGGGCTCACAACAAACCCTAAAACCCCCAATTTCTCTTAGGCTTGGGACGCCTTTCCCTTGTTCCAAGTCCCTTGACTGGAACAAGCACCACAATAAAAGAGTTTACAAAAGGAAATAAAAGCTCTAAGAAGCAAATATAACAATTATGAATAATGTAACCCGGAAGAATCCTTTTGCCGTTGGAAGCGTGGGAAATGTTGATTCTTCCGAGGTGGAGCGCGTAGGGTTGAGTGTGAGCTTCGAATCCCGAGCGCACAAGAGTGGTTGAGCTTGAAATCGCTTGGGAGACTTGAGAATACTTGATTTCCTTCCTTGAATGCACTCACTCCCTTGAGCTTTTCTTTCTAACTTCTCTCTTGAATGATCTAGCTTTTTGGTTGGTGGAGAGTTGTTGAGAACCACTTAAGAGGTCCCTTTTTATAGCCCAAAAAGCAAATATAGCCGTTAGAAACAAAAAGAGAAGGATTTGAAATTCAAACCAAACCTGAAAAGCTGTCAGTCGCGT
This sequence comes from Phoenix dactylifera, assembly GCF_051530095.1. Taxonomy (NCBI): domain Eukaryota; kingdom Viridiplantae; phylum Streptophyta; class Magnoliopsida; order Arecales; family Arecaceae; genus Phoenix; species Phoenix dactylifera. Next base: position 13,836,874 of record NC_143203.1, on the reverse strand, counting down.
CCCAGGCGCTCCGGGGACGTCTCCGCTACAACGAGGGACGTCTCGCCTACAGGATTTTACTTTTTATGTTGTCTGGGGTCGACTCGGCACTTTACGGGGATGTCTCGGCTTGTCTGCACTTTTTGAGTGGGGACGACTCCGCTGCCTTGGGGACGACTCCGCTTCTTTATCTCCGAAAGACATGTCCTCTGGAATTCCCTGAGAGAGTCGACTCCGCTCTTTCAGGGGACGTCTCGGCTCGTCTGCACTTTATGCATGGGGACGGCTCCGCTGTCTCAGGGTCGACTCCGCTGCCTTATCACCGAAAAAACCATTCTCTGGAAAACCCTGAGAGAGCCGTCTCGGCTATCTTGGGGACGACTCGGGAACTCTCCTTTTTACCTGCGGGGACGACTCGGCGTACAGTGGGGACGTCTCGCGCATATCTCTTGAAAACTGCCTTTCTGCCGCCACTGAGAGAGTCGACTCCGCTACTGAGAGAGTCGACTCCGCTAACACGGGGACGACTCGGCAGGTGCCGGGGACGTCTCCAAGTGTGCCAGTTCTTCCTGTTTGTGCCAGAGACGTCTCTGAAACTATCAGGAGACGTCTCGGCTGTCCCTGAACTTTTTCATTAACTCAAAATGTTCTTCAATGAATTCATAAAAATTATGGGAACTTGCCTAGACATTTCTCAACAATATTCTAGATAAAACACATGAATTTCTTAATTAAATTGTTAAGATATAATGGAATTATGCTCTAGTGTTTTGTATTCATCAAAATCCATTAGGGGGTCAACAACTTGCAATTCTGCAAAAGAGATTTGGGACAGACTTGAAGTGACCCATGAGGGCACGAATCAAGTCAAAGAATCCAAAATAAATATTTTGGTTCATAAATATGAAATATTTAAAATGGATTCTAATGAAACAATTACATGCATGTTTACTAGGTTTACTGACATTGTCAATGGCCTAAAAAGCCTTGGCAAGAACTATACTAACAGTGAGCTTGTCAGAAAAATCCTTCGGTGTCTACCAAGATCATGGGAAGCCAAAGTGACCGCAATCCAAGAAGCCAAGGACCTGAACAAATTACCACTTGAGGAGCTTCTTGGATCCCTAATGACGCACGAGCTAACCATGAAACAACACAACGAGGAAGAGTCCTCCCATAAGAAAAAGGTAATAGCTCTAAAATCTACTTCATCTAACAAGGACTTATCTTGCAGTAGCAGCAGTGAAGAAGAAGAACATGAGGATGATGATGGTGAGGCACTTCTTGTGCGCAAATTCAAAAAATTCATCAACCACAAGAAGTCCTATCATCAAAGGAGAGGCCCCTCAAATTCCTACCGCAAGGACAAAGGTAAGGAAAGGGAAAATGAGGGGATTGGCTGTTACGAGTGCAAGAAGCCGGGTCACATAAGAGCTGAGTGCCCTTTACTGAAGAAGGGGAGCAAGTACAAGAAGAAGAAGGCTCTTGTCATGACACTATCCGACTCAGACTCATCATCCTCTTCATCGGATGAGGAACAAGAGGAAAAGGTCAATTTCTGCTTCATGGCCAATGGAAATGAGGTAATGCTCGAATCGCCTTTAGATTTTACTTTTGATGAGCTTTATGATGCCTTTAATGAACTAATGATTGAATATAAGGCTATAAATGTTAAAAACAGAGAATTAAAAGTAACTAACCAAACTTATATCCGTAAGTATGATTCATTAGTTAAGGATAAGAATTTAATCACCAAAGAAAATATAGACCTTAAGACAAGCAACCAACTTTTAACTCAAAAGACTAATACCTTAACTAAGGATAATGAAAAACTAACTAAGGAACTCTCAGAACTTAAAAACCATAAACAAATCTTAAACAAGGATCTCACAAAAGAACTAAATGATCTAAAGGCAGAAAATCAAACACTAACCAAAGAACTTAACAAATACAAACCCTTAGTTGAAAAATTTACATATAGCTCGAAAAAATTGAATATGATACTAAATAGTCAACGAGCAGTATTTAATAAAGCGGGTTTAGGATATCAACCAAGAAATAAACAAAAACTTCTTAGTAACTTCTTTGTTAAAGCTGGGGAAAGTAAAACTAAGAAAATAACCTGCTTTTGTTGTGGAACTATAGGTCATAAAGCAAATTTGTGTAATTTTAGGAAAGGTAAAACAAAAAGGAAAATTAAAAGGGTATGGATTCCAAAAGGAACCAACTTGACTAACCATGAAGGACCCAAAAAAACTTGGGTACCTAAGATGACATGATTTGCTTGTGTAGGAGTGTCTTGCAGCCAAGGTCAACAAAAACTGCTGGTATTTGGATAGTGGCTGCTCAAGACACATGACGGGTGATAAGGATCAATTTTTCACCCTTGAAGCTAAGAAGGGAGGTGCTGTGACTTTTGGAGACAACAACCAAGGTCACATCATTGGTATTGGTAAAGTTCAAATCACCCCTTCTACTTTTATTGATAATGTTAGATATGTTGATGGTCTTAAGCATAACTTGTTAAGCATTAGTCAATTATGTGATAAAGAGTATGATGTTATGTTTAAACCATCACTATGCATTATAACAAACCCTAATGACAATAGTTTAGTCTTTAAAGGAATTAGACGTGGAAATGTGTATGTTGTAGACCTTAAAGATCTTGCAAAACATAACCAATGTTTAGTTGTTAATGAAACTAAAGATAATGATGCTAGTTGGTTATGGCACCGTAAGTTAGGTCATGCAAGCATGGACACAATAACTAAACTAGTTAAAAGAGATTCCGTGATAGGTTTGCCAAAATTAAAATTTGAAAAGAACAAAATATGTGAAGCATGTCAATTTGGCAAACAATCTAGGAACTCATTTAAATCCATAAAATGTGTCTCTACCTCTAGACCTCTAGAATTATTACACATGGACCTATTCGGACCAACTAGAACAACAAGCCTAGGTGGAAATAAATATGGTCTAGTTATTGTAGATGATTATTCTAGGTACACTTGGGTTATGTTCTTAGCACATAAAGATCAAGCTTTTTCAGTATTTAAAAAGTTTCATAAGGAAGTAACCAATGCTAGAGATACTTCAGTAATAGCCATTAGAAGTGACCATGGTACCGAATTTGAAAATCAGTTATTCAATGAGTTTTGTAGTAAAAAGGGAATAACTCATAATTTTTCTGCACCTAGGACACCACAACAAAATGGAGTTGTGGAGAGGAAAAATAGAACTCTAGAGGAAATGGCTAGAACTATGTTATGTGAAAGTAACCTCCCTAAGTACTTTTGGGGAGAAGCCATTAATACTTCTTGTCATATATTAAATAGAGTTTTATTAAGACCCATTATAAAGAAAACACCTTATGAACTTTGGAAAAACAGAAAACCAAAGGTAAACTACTTTCATGTTTTTGGATGTAGGTGTTTTGTTCATAATAATGGGAAAGATAATCTAGGTAAATTTGACTCTAAATTTGATGAGGGCATATTCTTAGGTTACTCTACGACTAGTAAAGCCTATAGAGTCTTTAATAAAAGAACCCTAGTTATAGAAGAATCTATACATGTTGTATTTGATGATTCTAGTGACATCTCCTCTAGTAAGAAAGTTAACCTTGATGATGATGCTGAAATTCTTGAAGAAAAGATAGATGAAATGACATTACAAGATGATAATCAAAAATTGATTGAAGGAGCATCATCAAGCCAAGAGGCTATTGTGGATCATGGGCTAACTAAAGCTTGGAGGTATGCTCACGGGCATCCTAAGGAACTAATTCTAGATGACCCATCTCAACCGGTTAGGATTAGAGCATCCCTTAGGAATTTAAATAACCATCTAGCGTTTGTCTCACACTTTGAGCCCAAACATATAGAAGAAGCCGAAAATGATGTAAATTGGATAAATGCAATGCAAGAAGAATTAAACCAATTTACTAGAAACAAAGTGTGGAATCTAGTTGAGAGACCTTCTGAATATCCAATTATAGGTACAAAATGGATTTATAAAAATAAACTAGATGAAAATGGAATCGTAATAAGGAATAAGGCTAGACTAGTAGCAAAGAGGTATAATCAAGAAGAAGGTATAGATTTTGATGAAACCTTTGCTCCTGTAGCTAGACTTGAGGCTATTAGATTATTATTAGCATATGCATGCTCTAAGAACTTCAAACTATTTCAAATGGATGTAAAAAGTGCATTTTTAAATGGGTATATTAATGAGGAGGTATATGTAGAACAACCTCCTGGTTTTGAAAATCATCAATACCCTAATCATGTTTATAAATTGAACAAAGCACTTTATGGTTTGAAACAAGCACCTAGAGCATGGTATGAGAGACTTAGCAAATTCCTATTAGAACATGAGTTCTCTAGGGGTAATGTAGATACAACTCTTTTTCTGAAAAAGAAAAACCAAGATATGCTGTTAGTACAGATTTATGTTGATGATATTATTTTCGGTGCTACTAACAATCGTCTCTGCGAAGAATTTGCTAACTTGATGCAGAGTGAATTTGAGATGAGCATGATGGGAGAGCTGACTTACTTCCTTGGACTCCAAACCAAACAATCTGAAGGAGGCATCTTCATCAATCAAGCCAAATATATCAAGGAGATGCTCAAGAAGTTTGATATGGAGGGAAACAAATCAATCAGCACCCCCATGAGTTCATCATGCAAATTAGACCAAGATGAATCAGGTAAATCTGTAGATCAGAAACTGTATCGAGGTATGATAGGATCCTTATTGTATCTTACTGCAAGTAGACCTGATATTATGTTTAGTGTTTGCATGTGTGCTAGATATCAGGCTAATCCTAAAGAATCACATCTAGTTGCAGTTAAGAGAATTTTTAAATATTTAATAGGAAATAAGAATATAGGGCTATGGTACTCTAAAGAATCTAGCCTAAACTTAATAGGATACACAGATTCAGACTTCGCTGGATGTAAGCTTGATAGAAAAAGTACCAGCGGGTCGTGTCAATTTCTAGGAGAAAACCTTATCTCATGGTTTAGCAAGAAACAAAACTCGGTTGCATTATCTACTGCTGAAGCTGAATATGTTGCAGCCGGGAGTTGTTGTGCTCAAATCTTGTGGATTAAACAACAACTAGAAGATTATGGCATTAAACAAGATAAAATTTCCATTAATTGTAATAATACAAGTGCCATTAATCTAACTAAAAATCCAATTCAGCATTCAAGAACTAAACATATTAAGATAAGACATCACTTCATAAGAGATCATGTATTGAATGGTGATGTGACACTCCAATTTGTTTGTACTGATGATTAATTAGCAGACATTTTTACAAAACTCCTAAGTGAAGAGAGGTTTAGTGTGCTTAGGAGGGGATTAGGAGTGATTGATCCATCCTAGTGGTAGTTTCCACTAGATTCATTGATTTTGATGATTAGTTTGTGGTTAAAATAGAGTTTCTCTTCAATGATCATCAAATCAGATCCTAATTTAGTGATTTTCCCTCGTTTGGCACAAACGAAGCATGATTTTTAGGTGCGTGCCAAAGTTAGAGACGACTCGAGTAAGTTTCAGAGTCGGCTCCTAAGGGGGAGTCGACTCGCGCATTTGCGGGAGTCGACTCGCAAAGATGGCAGCAGAGGGAGAGACGACTCGCATATAGTCGGAAGTCGACTCGAAGTCTACAGGCGCATAAGGAGAGTCGACTCGTGCATATTCTGGAGTCGACTCGAGGTCGAGTCGACTCGCGACTCAGTGGAGTCGACTCGCAGTCGGGATCCGACTTTTTAACCCTAGATTTGTCGTTTCGAAAATACTTTTTTCTCTCAAGCCGCCACTGTTCACAAGCCCTAGAGCCGACTCCTAGGTCGTCCCCGATTGTCTCCAAGCCCTTTTCCGTCGACCTTTCACCGTCCCTTAGGGTTTTCCTCCCTTTCTAGGTCGTCCCCGGTCGTCCCCAAGACTTTCCCGTCGGTTCTTCATCGCTCATTAAGTTTTCCTCCCATTTTAGGTCATTATGCCGCGTAAGACCGTAGTCCGGAAGAGGTCCCGACCCGAGGCCGGTCCCGAGCGGCGCTCCAAGGCGCGGCACGATCCCGCGAGGCCACCACCTCCGGCTCGTTCCCCGCCTAGGGCGGTTCCCGTGAGGCCATTGGCCGGGAAGGCCGTCACCACCGGGAGATATGTCGACTTCGACTATCTCTCCCGGGAAGGGTTCACCATAGGTGATAGGCTTAGGGTCCAGGGCTTAGAGTTTTTCCTTACATTAGACCTCCCCACTTACCCTGGCCTTGTTAGAGAGTTTTACGGTACCGTCCATCGGGGAGATGGGGGTATCGAGGGCACAGTAGCCGGTGTCCCTCTGTTTGTTACGGAGGATCTTATTGCCCACATCCTCCACCTTCCATTAGTAGGGGTGGCTCCCACACATCCTGAGGACAGGGTTGAGGCCCTTACGGCCGTTCTAGGGCATCCACCCCAGTCACCTCTAGACGAGGTTTCTGCTAGCTCACTTCCGATTGAGGTAAGAATCCTTTTGAGTATACTGTCTAGGTCCATCTTCCCTAAGACAGGGAGATTTGATTTTGTAAATGAGAGAGACCTAGCTCTTATGTTTTATATTCTTCAGGACACCCCGATCAACTTCCCCAAACTCATCTATAGGTATATGTGTGAGCCCCTAGATAGACCTAGGCTCACCCTCCCATACGGCATGATATTCACCCTTCTGTTTAGGGAGTACGAGATTCCCATTCCTGAGGGGGAACCCTTTCGCGCATTGCGATGGACAGATCGCATGCGAGCGGGGACCCTACACAGGATGGGGTTTCGGAAGAGAGAGGGGATCTGGGTTAGGAAGTCATCCATCACCACACAGACCACCAGACCTTCCCCCAGTCCTGAGCCCGATTCTGACTTTCCCGACGTACCAGACTTTCCATCCACTTCTGCTCCTACCACCAACGCCGGACCCTCCTCCTCAGCTCCACCCACTCAGCCTATGGAGGTCCGGATCTCGTCTGAGCAGCTCCGGGAGCTGCGGCAGGAGATAGTCCGAGATCTGCTCCAGGAGCTCCGGGGTTCGGTGCGTACTCCCTCTCCTGCGCCCACATCTTCCGCATTGGTCCCTTCCCTGACAGCCGTGACAGACATGACGGCTGAGGTGCGGCAAGAGATATACAACATGAGGACCTTGATACAGGCCCAGTTCCACAGCATGAGTGAGGTCACGAGCACCACTCGACAGATGCGGGATGACATCGGCCGTGACATGTCCACCACCACCGCAGGGGCCGAGCGCTTGTCGAATGTGCTCATCGACAAGCTGGACGGACTGCAGAAGTCAGTACTCGAGCTGGATACGACACAGAGCAGGGCCATCCAGGCCATCATTCGCCAGCTAGAGAACGTGACCAATGCGGTCCAATCACTCGTGGAGCGCATGCCTCGAGGAGATACATCCTCGAGAGGAGGAGCCACATCCTCGAGAGGAAGAGATACATCCTCGAGAGGAGGACCTACATCCTCGAGGAGACCGTAGCTACTTTTTGTATTTTGCTTTGACATGTATTGCTTTACGTTACTTATTGTATTCTGAAATGTACTTACATACAAATTAATACAATGAGTAGCCGCATTTTTCTTCAATAATGTGCCTTTTAATCTATGGTTGATTGTGTGTTCTGTTTACCTCCTTTTTGATATGATGACAAAAAGGGGGAGAAATATGTAAAAGGAAGAAAAATATGTATAAAATATGTAAAAGGAATCAATGGAAATCAATAAAAAGATAAACTCTTAAAACACACAAATTTGTTCTAAGTGGATTCGGTACTCCGAGGCTCATTATCTCTCTTTTGGGGCTCCTAATGAAGTAATCTCCAGAATCTATTCAAGGGATATTCGGAGATTAGCTGAATCCTACTCAAGAACAAATTGACAGATTTTCCCTCTAAAAACCAAAATTTCAGTTCAAAAACTTCAAAGCATTAAAAGAAAATTCAAAGAATCAAAACAAAGTAGAATGCATATGTTGAGGGGGAGAATCTGAATTTTTAAGAAAGCTAAATCATTAAATATATATAAGCCAAACAATTGATTGCATGATATGAAGGCTTATATAATTCCAAATGAAAGGGGGAGCTTTAACTCCGAAATTTATTGTTTCACTCCTTTCAAGCTTGGATAAATTGAACAACCAGACATTTGAATTCATTTATGGATTTTATTTCATTGTTTATTGTGTAATTCACTTTACATATACTCAATGTTTTGTCATCATCAAAAAGGGGGAGATTGTGGAGTGATTGATTAAAACGCTATTTGATTTTGATGAGCTCAAAGCATTTGAGTATATTTCTTGTTTACTAATGAATTCAATTAAGTGTTTCAGTGAAAATCTTGTCTAAGTGTCTCAAGACTTGGTTCATAATTTTTGGATAAGTTAAGAAGTCAGCTTGAACCAAAGTCTGAGACTCGAGTCGACTCCAGAGTATCACGAGTCGACTCCAAGCGTATCAAGTTCACTGGCACGAGCTCGAGTCGACTCCGGATCAGTACGAGTCGACTCCGACTGAGAACAGACAGACGAACTGAAAGCTTCAACTCAGAACCTGTCAACGAGTCGACTCCCGAAGTGTGCGAGTCGACTCCGAGGTTCACCGAGTCGACTCCAGGGTAGTAAGAGTCGACTCCAAGAGGAATACAAAGAAAAAGTCAGAGAGCAGTTTTCGGGTCTGAGATTCGAGTCGACTCCAGTGGAACGCGAGTCGACTCCGATGGTTGGCAGGTCGACTCCAAAGACAGCAAGAGTCGACTCTCAGCAGTACACAAAGAAAAAGTCAGAGGGCAGATTCTGGACTCTGAGATTCGAGTCGACTCCCGCATTACGCGAGTCGACTCCGAGACTCCGCGACCACAAAGAAGACAGAAGACCAAGTTACTTCCTCTGAGATTCGAGTCGACTCCCAGACAGCTAGAGTCGACTCCAAGGCAGCTTCACATCAAAAGGGCAGAAGACCAAGTTTCGGAAACTGAGAGCCGAGTCGACTCCCAGGACAGTCGAGTCGACTCGAGTGGACCAAATTCAAAAATACGTCCACGGACTTCATGGGATGAGCCGACTCCGAGAAAGCCAAGTCAGCTCCAGAAGTTGGCGAGTCGACTCTGGGTCAAGACGAGTCGACTCCCAGTCGTGAAGGCAACTTTAATTCAAATCTGGAACAGTTGCAGAGTCGACTCCGGAAAAGTATGAGTCGACTCCCGCTACAGACGAGTCGACTCCTGATCGCACGAGTCGACTCCAACCCACCAACGGACACATTGTCAGACTGTACAGAGTGTGCAGAACGGGCAGAAAAAGTTCTCTAACGGCTAGATTCCGTGGGGGTTGGTTTAAATAGCCACAGAGGACTGTAGCAAAAAAAAAAGAACAACCATTCCACTCCAAGTAATCAAGCTTTCAATCTCTGCAACTTGTTCTTCAACGAAAAAGAGGGAAGAGCAGCATTAACTGCATCCACCCACTTCTTTCCAACATTGAAAGAGCCTTCTCCTGCATTCAAGTCGACTACACATTCAAGAGGAGACCCGAAGTTCAAGAAGCCCTTCCTCTTCTCCAACTTAAAAGCGTTTGAGGGCTCTTAACTTCGTTATTGTTCATATTGCCATTTATCTGCTTTTGAGAAGCTGTATTTTTCTGTTTGTCTCTTTTATCTACACCTTTGTCTTTGCTTGGTTCAATCGGGGCATTGAATCAAGAGTATTGAGGTTGGTTGGTGAGCCGAGTGTAAAACCAACGTGTAAGGGTTCGATTGTGATCCCGGGAAAACAATCGGGGTTGGTTCTAGTCGGTGAGCCTGGAAAAACCGACCGAGTTCGTTGTGAGCTCATAAAACAACAAGTTTGGTTGTGAGCTTGGAAAACAACCGGCTGTAATCCAAGGGGTTATAGTGAATTCCCAAGAGAGACTTGGGGAGTGGACGTAGGAGCAAGGGTTAGCTCCGAACCACTATAAAAGCTTTGTGTTTGTGATTGCTTGTCTCTTACCATTACTCTCATTTCATACACATCACAGCAACTAATTAATCATCTTGTAAAAAGCATTAATTAGTCACCCACAAACGCTTTAATAGTTAAAATTATTTTAAAACCCAATTCACCCCCCCCCCCTCTTGGGTTGTCTATCTGGGCAACAATAAGCCTTCCGAAAAACATGCTGTCAAAGTTTGAATCAGTCTTCAACAGAGATCATAGTTAATGGATCACTTGAAAAATTCATTTATATTAAGCAACAAATTATTCTAGATCTTGAATGGGTGAAACAATTGGAGATTGAAATTGGTAATGCATGAGGCTTAGACTATCTCTACCATGGCTGCAATATCCAAAAATATCTTATTTTCGGCCAGCTAAAATAGTGTCGCTCGGCTGACAGAATCATATCAATGGCCAAATCTTGAGGGACTGTAGGCTACATTTATTGCCCTTGAGGTCTTCTCAAGGAATTTTAGAGGCATCTCTAGCAAATCCATTGTTTATAGTTATGGGATGATAGTGCTTGAAATGGTTGGGGGAAGAAAAAATTTTGAAGTTCAAGTAGACAACATCCGTGAGATATCCACTTCTCACATTGGATTTACAAGCATCTCAACTTGGATGAAAATTTGAGAACTTTCACGGCCATGACCCAAGTGGAAGAAGAGATTGCCAAAGGGATAATTCTAGTATTTTTATGGTGCATTAAGACTAAGCTAATAAATAGACTCTCGATGGGTAAGGTTCCAGATATGTTAGAAGGAAGGATTATAGACTTGCAAATTCCCCCCATGCCAGTTTTATTTTCCCCTCAAGATGAGGAAAGCATTTCTAGACAAATCATTCTCATGAAATAGTATCGATTGTCACTTGTTATAATGGACTCAAGATATTTGATCGTATAATAGGTATGTTACCCATAGTGCTGCAGGCATCTCTTAATTTCCTATGTTAGATAAAAATTTAGAGCTGTGGTTCTAAAGGCTTAATAAATCTTTCAACCTTCAATGGATTTATATTTTACTTTCAATTTAGCAATCATGCAACCTAAATGATCAGACGACCCAGGATCCGCCACGTGGCGGGCCATAAGATGGCCTCAACAAATCTCTCCGAATCGCCCCCACTAAATGCTGATAATTATGGAGGGCGCTCCGGAGCTCGAAATACTGATGATTGACCTCTCGCATTTCGCCAGACGAGATGCTTCAGAGAAGGGCGCATTAATGGCCGGCTTCTCACGTTTCGCCAGACCGAGTGCTTCGGGGGACGAAAAATTAATGATCGAAACCTCTAGAAAGGAACGCCCATGTGGAACACCGAAAAATTTCCACGGCGGATTCTACTCAAGAAAATCTGGAAGCTCGAACCTCCTAAATCCGACGTCGAGCTCTCGGCCAAGAAATATGCCAAGGCATAACCAGTTTGGTACACACCTCTTCTTGCCTATGTGATTGAAGCACTGGATGATTTGAAGTCTGCTTACTTCCATTATTCGAGCTGCAAGGCAGCTCGACCTCAGAAGTGGGGGACAAATGATAGGAAAAAAATGGATCGTCTAGCCCACAACTAAAAGGCCGCCCAGTTTTGGCCCAATAAACGTCAATGCCAACCAGTCGAATCTACACTTCGGCCCCGAGTCAGCTCGACTTCGAGACTCCGCCGAAGGCTCCACCAACTTCAGACATTCGCCGACTCCCCCGACCAAGTTCGGGGTGCTTCTAGTATTTGCCGACCTGCCCCAATTAAGCTTGGGGCGCCTACCTCAGCAGTACGCCCCGACTTTCGAGCTTGGAGCGCTCCATCGAGCATGCCTCGGAATCCGGAAAGCCGAGCTACTCACAACACCCGTCAAGCCGACCTCGTCAAACGCATGATGCGACCTTTTAACGAGCTCGGCCTCGCCAACGACCGCACCCATGTGCGCACCTACGTTCATCTACGTGGCCGTACTTTGCAACACTACCATGTGACGTCTCCATATCCGGCCTTCAACAATCAGACGGCACCTTGACCACTCCAGCCATACCCTGCCGTGACTATCAACACCCTACCGCTCTCAAGAATGTATAGTACTACACGACACCAGCCAATCTAAGCTGCGCGCCATCCGGCTCAGAGCCACACCCTCTCATGATAAGGGCTGACATTGCCTCTGCCACCTGGGCCACTCCACCGAGACTATAAATAGCTCGGTCAGGTAACTTGTAAAGGACTTTTGGGCTGGACCAAATCTACTCCACTCTAACTTGATCATCAAAGGGCTCTCACCGAAAATACTGGTGAAACTTTGTGCAGGTCCGCGGCCATCGCACAGGAGGTGGCTCCCGTCTTCTCCTTCCAATCACCGGCGGCTCCCTCGACTCCACCGGCATGGTCTCCCTCGGGCCAAATTTGAACCACAACAATCATAACTCCGGGATTAGTTGGATTGACTTGCTTCTAAACTACTGGATTGTCGGTCATCTTTGTTTTCGGACTCTTAGTCATCTATGCCTTCAAATGATGATACTTTCAGCCTTCAGCTAGTACAGACCAGTTTTCAATCCTTGATCCACTACCAGAAAACACGCATATAGTGACGAAAATTTTCATCACTATACCATGTTTCCGGTCACTAATACGGAATGGAATGGAACTCGAGAAGGATGCGTGAAGCCATGTCTGTTCGGTTAAGCAGGAGAGAGTGCAGGAGGAATGGAACTCGAGAGTCTAGATCGAAGCTCGATGCGCTGGGATGGCTTGGAGTAGATAGATATATATAGAGAGAGAGGAGGGATGAGGGACCCGGTTTATGCGATGGTTAGACCGTTGAAGTAGTCAGGAAGGGTGGTCGTGATTTGCTTTGTATTGTGACGGAATCAGCACCTTAAGAACACATAGGATTATGACGGAATCGTTTAAATAATTATGCTAAAACTTTCATGCATGATTAACTATCAGATCTGAAACTTAAGAACTCTATTCTAATTAATCTGCGAATATCCATCGAATGGATTCTGGAGATATCTCCGTGAGGAGCCCCAAAAGAGGGTAAAACCTCGGTGTTGCCCAAGGTGACAAGCCAAGAGGGAGGGGGGGTGAATTGGTTTCTTTTAATTTTTACTATATTACTTATGTCAATTGATGAGTTAATGGAATTTAACAAAGCACAATACAAACACACAAGAAGTATAGTGGTTCGGTGCTCTCCTAAGCACCTACGTCCACTCTCCAAGCGACCCCTTGGAAATTCACTATAATCCCGCGGATTACAGTTGGATTGTTTTCCGGGCTCACAATCCAAAAATCTTTACACTTTGGTTTTCCGGGTTCACCAAAAACCTATGTTGGTTTTACGGGCTCACCAACGAACCTATGTTGGTTTTTCGGGCTCACCAACGAACCTTTACAATTGGTTTTACGGGTTCACCAATCAACCTACACCGTTGGTTTTGCGGGCTTACCAACAAACCTTTACAAGGTGATTAATAAAAGAAGTAAGAAGATTTAAGCTCCTAGATGAGTAAATATAACAATATAATCTACAAAGAAGAGTTTAGAGAATAGTTATCGCTTGATGAGACTTCTCTCTTCTTTGTCAAGGATGCTTCACTCTTCAAGGGTGGATGGAGCTCTTAATGACTCTTAGAATCTGCTCAACCACTTTCTTTTTACTCTTGAATGAAGCACTTGGATGAAGAAGATTAGGGCACTTGTCTTTCTTGTGTACTCTTTGATATTTTGCAAAAGGATGTTTTCTCTGATGAATAGTGCCACTTTAAATAGTTTCCTTCATCCATTGGACAAGCCCCAATGGTTAGAATTCAAAAACTAGCCGTTACTCACTGTTGGAAGGACAAAAAGTACTTCTGCAGAACTAGACGTTATGCTTCTGCCCGTGCTTAGGTCGACTCAACTTTTACTGGGGTCGACCCAACTTTCACTTGGATCGACTCAACCATTCCTTGGGTCGACCCTCTCAGAACCACAGAACCTTGCAATTCAGCCTTCCTTCACTTGGGTCGACTCAACATCTTTTTGGGTCGACTCAAGGTTCAGTTGGGTCGACTCAACTTCCACTTGGGTCGACCCTCTCAGGGTTTCCAGAGAACCTATTTTGAATGTCATTGCCTTTGGGTCAACCCTCTCAGTGTTTGGGTCGACTCAAGGTTGGGTCGACTCAACTTCCTCTTGGGTCGACCCTCTCAGTGTTTCCAGAGAACTACTTTCTTGAGGCTTGAGAGGCTTGAGGTTTGGGTCGACTCATGCTTTCCTTGGGTTGACCCAACTACTGTTCATCCGTGCCATTTTTGCAGAAGTGTGCCAGATGCTTTCTTGATGTGCCGGGGTCGACCCAATCAACCTTGGGGTCGACTCAATCCACACTTTGCTGCAACTCAAGGTTAGATTCATCCATATAAACAATGAAATGTAACTTTATCTTATTATACGAATATACTGAGAGTAACAGACTTATAAATGAAGTATCGAATTAATTTGTAACATACTCTTGATTATTGTATTAATCATCAAAATACCACTATCATCCTCACTCGGGAAATCAGACCTAGATCTTGACACCATAATAAATGATTAATGCTAGATTAATACCTTTTATGATGGATGACAGTTGTGGATCTGATCCTTGACTTTGTAGCCACGCACACGAATAGCCTCTACGAGAAGTACACGCGAAGTTTCTGAAGAGATCCAATCCTGCAGAAGTGCTAGCTTGCGCAGAATTTCTTGAGGCTGAAATTTGATCTTCCCAACGCTATCAACTTTTGAACCGCCTTCTTGGAAGAACTTGGAGGAAAGGTTTGGAGGGATTGAAGAGGACTTAGATCTGATCTAAAGACTCTTATTAGGGACCCCTAACACTAACGGCGTGATGGATTTAGAGGAGGAAGAAGTCGGCTAGATTGAATGCAGAATTTTTCCATACATAAACTAGGGTTCCTCTCTTTTCTTTTCCCTTTTTTCTTCTTCTTTTTCTCTCTTTTTCCTTAAATTCGACCACCAGCTGATGGAGGTCCTTTTAATGTTGCTATCCCCTCTAACTTCATGCCAACCATCCCATGGCACCATTAAATAAATTAAATTGATTTTTAATCATATTAAAAATCAATTTATGGCGCCATGCATGGATATGTGACAAGTGGATTTCAAGATCCAAACAGTTTCAGATCAAACTCATTTAATTTAATTAAATCCTAACAATTAGAATGATCCAATTACCATAGGTTGAACCTAATCCAATTAGGTCATCCCTAATTAAGCACAAATTTAATCTAATTTAATTTGGTCAACCTAAGTCCTCTTGATTCAGATCTAATCCAATCAGGTCAAAAATCCTGATTGAGCCCAGAATTGAATCTAATTTAATTTGGCTCATCCTTAGTCTAATTACTCAATCCAATTGAGTTCATTAGCAATCTAATTACTAATTAATCCCTCGATAATTACTTTAATTATTTTATAAGATAATTTGCCAATCAAATTGACCAAATTATCCCTGAATGATTCTTAATCATTCATCAGCCTTCTTGATCAATCAGAAATCTTCTATGCATGTGACCTCATAGGTTCGAACCTAAGCCGGTAGTATAGAAACGACTTCCTACACTAATCGATGTGACCATCTAGCAATAGTACCCGACGTCCGGATAGGCCGAATATATGCGAAGTAAATATTCTGGAATCCTGAACTATAGTTACTGTATAATTCAATCCCTTTGTCTCCTAATGCCAGGATGACTTAGAGCTCACTGTCAACCCTATAATTAGTACATCCATTATGTGATTAACTTTAGATATCCCGTGACTCCTCACTGGGATTATCCTGGCCAAGATTTTGCTAAGTTAATCACAAGACATTATCTCCTGTTTTCAGGAGGGATCAATTCCATCTCGACTCTCAACTGACTACGCAAGTACTTGACTGCACCCAGTGACCTTCCGTCACTGAATTAGAAATCCAGGTAGTCCGATACCAAAGTACAATGAGTTGCTTGCTAGTCCAGGTTGCGGTCTCAGGTCAGAGGGCCAAACTTATACCCATATCCACTCGGAACATCTCTTGATAGTAGAGCGTTCCGGAATTGGTTAAGTTCAGTGAAATGTACTCCTACACTTCACCTGTGTGGCATACCAGTGTCTCTACACTCTTTGGTTAAGAGGACAACCAACGTATATGTCACACAACGACCTAATCTCGATAATGCTGTCGTCCTTGTAACCACATATCATTTGGTCGTGAACTAGTTTAAGGATTCGAAGATAAATCCTCCTTTATCATTAACAAGTCCTAAGGACTTCATCATATAAGAATTTATTTGAAGATGTAAAATGATGAATAATGCCAAAAAATACTTTATTGTTTTGTCAATTCATTTACAAAATTCAATCAGCAATATGCTGACGATTGACATTTAGGATACAATTCCCAACAACTCCCACTTAGCCTAAAGCCAATCGGCACAGTATCTAATACCCATCTTTGACTTGTGTTCGTTGAACTCTTTGATGCCGAGGACTTTGGTAAATGGGTCAGCCAGATTTTCTTTTGTGTCAATCTTCTGAAGATCAATGTCACATCGTTCTATAATCTCTCGACTAGGTGATAGCGTCGCAGAATATGCTTGGTCCGCTGATGTGCTTTAGGTTCCTTTGCCTGAGCTATGGCTCCAGTGTTATCACAAAATATAGGAACTGGACTATCAATGGAAGGTGCCACTCCCAGCTCGGTGATGAACTTGCGCAACCATATGGCTTTCTTGGCTGCATCAGATGCTACGATGTATTCTGCTTCACATGTAGAATCTGCCACTGTATGCTGCTTGGAACTCTTCCAGCAGATGGCCCCACCCTTAAGAGTAAAGATATATCCCGACACACTCTTGCTATCATCTTGATCTGACTGAAAACTTGAATCGGTATATCCTTCAAGTTTTAAGTCAGAATCACCGTAGACCAGCCACTGATCTTTAGTATTTCTCAAATACTTAAGGATGGTTTTTACAACCTTCCAGTGGTTGCTATCTGGATCAGACTGGTATCTGCTCACTACTCCTAGTGAGTATGCCACGTCTGGTCTAGTACATGTCATGGCATACATTATAGATCCTACTGCCGAAGCATATAAAATTCTATCCATACTCTCTCTTTCTTGAGGGGTTGTCGGACAATCCCTCTTAGAGAGGTTAATTCCATGGCCCATCGGAAGATAGCCTTTCTTGGAATTAATCATACTGAACCTCTTCAGTATAGTATCAATGTATGTGGATTGGGATAATCCAAGCAATCTTCTAGATCTATCTCTATAGATCTTCATCCCTAGGATGTAAGATGCTTCTCCCAAATCCTTCATGGCAAATTGAGATGATAGCCAAACCTTTATTCCTTGTAATGTAGGAATGTCATTCCCGATTAAAAGAATATCATCCACATACAAAACAAGAAATATGATAATTGAACCATTTGCCCATTTATAAATGCAAGGTTCCTCTTCATTCTTAATGAAGTCATATGATTTGATCACCTTATCAAATCGTATGTTCCAACTCCGTGAAGCTTGCTTTAATCCATAAATGGATTTTTGAAGCTTGCACACCTTAGACTCATCTGCAGATATAAAACCTTCAGGTTGCATCATATACACCTCCTCTTCTAAATCTCCATTTAGAAAAGCGGTTTTAACATCCATCTGCCAGATCTCATAATCTAAGTGTGCTGCTATCACAAGCATAATTCGAATGGATTTGAGCATTGCCACAGGAGAAAACGTCTCGTCATAGTCAATACCATAACGTTGACGATATCCCTTGGCAACCAGACGGGCTTTATAGGTCTCTACTTTTCCATCTGCGCCCCGTTTTCTTTTAAAAATCCACTACACCCTATGGGTTTAATCCCTTCGGGTGGGTCAACTAATGTCCATACATCATTGACCTTCATGGATTCTATTTCGGATTGCATGGCTCCAAGCCATGCATCAGTGTCATGCCTCTGCATAGCATCCATATAGGTGATCGGATCCTCATCATTTTCATCAAGTTCGACAGGATCCCTGTCCCGGACCAAGAAATCGTAGTATCTGTCCGGCTGACGTGGTACTCTACCTGATCGCCTTAATGGTGCATCTAAGATTGGTTCTAGATCTGATCTAATCAAATCCGACTCAATTAGTTCAGTGGATGGTGACGGGTCTTCTACATGTTGAACTTTTCTATGCTCAACATTAGAGCTTTTAGTTCCTTCACTAAAGAATTCTTTCTCTAAGAAAATAGCTCTATTGCTTACGAACAACTTTTGTTCTTTAGCAAAGTAGAAGTAATATCCTTTAGTTTCTTTAGGATAACCAAAAAAGAAACATCTATCAGACTTGGATTCAAGTTTGTCAGTTTTCAAACGTTTGACATATGCCGGATACCCCCAAACCCTAAGGTGAGAGAGCATTGGCTTACGTCCAGTCCACATCTCATGTGGTGTTTTATTTACAGACTTACTTGGAACCTTATTTAGAATGTAGCAGGCTGACTCAAGTGCATATCTCCAAAAGGATATGGGCAGACTCTCAAACCCCATCATGGATTGAACCATGTCTAACAGAGTTCGATTTCTCCTTTCTGATACACCGTTATACTGTGGTGTATCAGGAGGAGTCCATTGGGAGAGAATTCCATTCTCTCCCAGATATGTCAAAAACTCAATGGAGAGGTATTCACCTCCTCGATCTGATCGAAGAGTTTTAATACTCTTTCCAGTTTATTTTTCTACTTCATTACGATATAATTTGAACATTTCAAATGCTTCAGATTTATGTCTCATTAAATAGACATAACCATACCTAGAAAGGTCATCTGTAAACGTAATGAAATATGAATACCCACCTCTAGCATCTGTGCTCATTGGCCCACATACATCAGAATGTACAAGGGTCAATAAATCACTGGCTCGTTTACCTTTTTCGGTAAAAGGTGATTTGGTCATTTTACCAAGAAGACATGATTCACAGGTTGTCAATGATTCACAATTATTAACATTGAGGATTCCCTCTTTACTTAACCTGTTCATCCTGTTCTTGTTAATATGACCTAGCCTATGATGCCAAAGGTAGACATCCATGACATTATCTATTCTAGGAGGCTTACTTGACATGTACATTACATTAACAGGTTGTGATAACAAGTAGATGCCATTGCTCAATCGTCTATTCATTACAGTAACACCATTCATAATGATATCACAAGAATATTTTTTATTGAAATTTCATAACTGTTCATGGCCAAAAGACCTACGGAAATTACATTCAATAAGAACGTAGGACAATAGTGACAATCACTCAAGACAACTACATGAGAATTGAAAACAAGTTTGAAATTTTCTAAAGCTAGAACTGGAACAGATCTTCCATCTCCAACATTTAGGAATCTCTCGCTGTTTCCAAATATCTCATTGACCTGAAGTCCTTGCAACGAATTGCATATATTAAACAGACTTCCAGTATCTAATATCCAGGTCGAATTATCACATATAGAAAAATTACAAGGTGTTATCATATAAATACCTTGATCAGCAACTGATTGCCCTTTTCTCTTGCTTGGCCTGTTCGGGTCAAGTGAGGTAAGGTACCAAGGACAATTCTTCTTCCAATGCCCCTGCTTCTTACAATAGAAGCATTCTGCCTGACTTTGGTCATCCTTAATCTTTTTGGTCTGACTATGCTGAGTTTTTAGCTTTCTATACCAATTATTGAAGTTGGGACCAGTCAACTTATCATTATCCAATAATGAGCAAAGTGACAAACTTGTGGCCATTTCTACATAAAAGAAAATTTGGCTATTAGTATATGAATTGACTAAACACAGTAGACTTGGACTTTAGTCTAAAGATACTTCCACTATTTTATACAAATTGGTAGCCTCTACCTCCAATTCGAAAAATTACTCCTAATTCTTTAGTGGGCACTAGAACCCAATAGATCGCATATAGGCCCGAGTGTGGCTCGGCTAACCCATATGCACCTATTGGTAGGTGATCGGTTATTTCAATTTCAAAAATAAACCACACAATAGCACGTATCCTGTAGGATAGTGATTACGGGTGCGGTCCACAGGGATTGAAGAATAAGTTATTTTTTTTAAAAAAAAAAAATAAATCAAGAAGAAGAATTTGCTAACTTGATTTAACTAAATTAAACTATGAGTGCGAATTAGAATTTATCAGAATAAATGGATCTAGGATTTGGAGTCCACCACATAGCATTGCATCAGGGTTTGTATTCTTTATTTTTTTATCTTTTGGAGAGGCATGCAATATTGGCTACAAGCCTTTTAAAATAAAAGCATAAAGAGTTTTAAGAAAATCCATCTTCGGTATAGCAAGAAGTGTCTACCTAATTATGCTAATCTAGGGTGCAGTACACCTCATCTTCCTAGGCATGGATCATCTTAGACTACTTTAGCAAACATGAATAATAAATAGCATGCTCAAAGTTTGAACATCATAAAAGGATTTTTCATTGATAATAAGAATTTAAACCAAGCTCCAAAATAATAAAGAAAATAAGAAAATAATGCCCTGTAACATTGCTAGGGCTTCATCCACCCCTAGACTAGACGTTTAGTCGAGCATGGCTTCCGGACGACCTTCCATCTTCAAATGAAAGCCTTCACCTCCCATCATTCCCAAAATATCACAAACTATTCTCTTTCCCCCCCTCCTTTCTCTCTTTTTTTATTTCTTTCTCTTCCGAACAGAGGCTCCTCCTCTGTTCTTCAAACCGTGGCCTCCCCTCCCCCGTTCTTCAAACCGAGCTCTCCGCCCCCCTCACCGATGGCCACCCTCCTCCTTTTATAGCTGTCCGGAGTGCTCGTTCGAGAAGGAAGAAGAGATCACGGCCGGCTGATTCCGAGGCGTGATGCCGGAAGGCAGATCGCGGACGAAGAGGATGAAGGGCCGCGGGATCAGCGGAATGGAGCTGGGGGGATCTGGTCGCCGGCTGCACCGCGGGATGAGAGGAGATCTGGAAGATAGCTGGGTGCACGAAATGCAGCCTGGTTCATCGCGTGATACGCTGGGAGCATGCGTAGCTTGTCTCGGATGCCCAGAACGGCAGCTATGCGGAGGCGGGGATGCAGGCGGATGAAGAGGCGGAGGATCTGGTCGCCGGCTGCACCGTGTGGAGGATTGGAGCGTCGGCTGTGACGCGTGGCTGGAACGGGCAGGGGGGCGCTATGTGAGGCGGGATCACGGGAAGGATAGGAGGAAGGAGATAAACAGTGAAACAGTTTTAATAAAAAATTTTTTAATTATTATATTATTTCTCACTGTTCATATGAACAGTGTTTTTACGGGACACTGTTCATATGAACAGTGAATAAGTGATTCTTCCCGGAATTATTTTTATTTATTTTATTATATTCATTATTTCCCTTTTTTTGTTTTAAATTTATAAATTTTATATGAAGGCATGTGAGAAATTGGTTGGGAATTGACTTTGGGTTTGAGGTGGGTCATGATGGTTGACTTGTCCTTGAGCCCATTGTCATTTAAATTTAATTCTTGCTAAGCTGCTTCAGATCGAACTTGACCAGACAAGACTAAAAACAGGATCGTGACCTAATAAAAAGGGTTAATCAAACCTCTGCCCCATACAAAATTAATTATAACTTTCGATCGAATCAGGACCAAAACCTATTTAATTATAACCTTAGCTTGACTACAATTCTATCAGGTTACCAAATCGGGTCAACACAATCTCCTCCTTATATGTTTTTCTGTAATTTTTATGAAAGATTGCAAACAAGAGAGAGACAAGTTCAGAGTCTGATTTAAGAAAAGAATTATTTGCTTTTTACCATATTTTAAATTTATTTCAATGATCATTCAATTTCATGATAAAATACGTATTTATCAGTTTAAGAACATTGATAAGTGCAATGGAAAGATAACTAAATTATAGATTATCAAGCACTTATCACACCCCCAAACCTATGTTTTGCTAGTCCTCGAGCAAAATAAAACTGAAAAAGAAGAATTCTAACTCACTTTGCAGGCATCGCGGTTACATTTACCATATGTAACAAGGCTTTAAACCCCTAGGTTATCCTAGTGGACGAGTTATAGTCTCGTGAGGGTTTTCAGTGAAGATACTCACAAACTTAAATAAATTATTTATTATTATTGTTATTATTTTTTTTTAGATCGATTGATCTATGAAGTGAAAATCAAATTCCAAATGCATACTAGTAAAGAATTTCAAAAACTCTCTTTTTTTTTATTATTATTAAAATCTAATTTAAGATACATAAATGATAAGAGTTTCAAAGCACACACGATTTTATTTACTAAGTCAGCCCAAATCCTAGGTCAAAATGCAATTCAAGTTGAGGTCATTAAGTTTCCGTTAGGAAGTTGTAAGACTTATTTATACTGGAGTGCTCAGTGAAATCTGGACCGTATACAAGCTAAGGGTTCGGATCTCCAAAATATTGCTAATACTAGTAGTTTCCAAGGATTGGTCGAAAGGACCTACTCACTAATTCAAAATCATCTTATCTGCAGGATTTTGAGAATTGTGGATGTTTACTTTAGTACCTCACGGGCTTTATCTGTAATATTCCAGTTTACTCGAATTTCTACAACGACGGCTTTTACACTATTGTCTTTTACAAGGTCAATACAAAGTTTTTTTTTTTTAATAAAAGATGTATAAATTGTGCACTTTTACTCTTGTGGTGATTTCTCCGTGTAACGAGCAATCAGTCGACAACTCTCACACCAGTTGGCATAAGGTGTCGGGCATCAAGACTTCCCTACGGACTTATACTCAGAGTCCTCATCACAAGCCCACCTGACCTTTGACAATAGGTAGCCCTTTTCGATGTTCCTGACTAAATCCTTTTTATTGATTTTTTTTTTTGAATTAGATAAGTATGATTCATCAGGGTCCAAGGTTGCTACTATACTATCAACATATTGTCGAGCCTAGACCTTAGAAGGGTCGGCCAGTATGTAGTGAAATTCCAAAGTATTAATTAGCTTACAACTCCCTAAGAGAGACTTAATAAAAAGAACTTAAATTTATATTACTTCCGACTAGTCATTGGGCTTTTTAGATTTTATATATCTTGTGTATTTATCATTCTCGCATTCATGTATAGAAATTAGGTAAAATATATATATATATTTAAATTTTTTTTTAAATTGTAAAAATGAACACAATTTTTTAAAAGATTTTTTTATTTTTTTATTTCTTTTGATAAACCTGGCATTATGAAGTGAAAACGAATGCAAGAGATGCAAACAAAACAAAAAATAAAAAAAATACTTAAAAATACCCCCAAACCTAAACCTAACATTGTCCTCAATGTTAAAAAAATCTAAGAGAATTAGGTTGCCTCCCAACAAGCACTAAGTTTATTGTCTTCAGCCAGACACAGTGCATCCTTAATTATTTTGATAAACAGGGTTCGTCAAATTAAGGGATTCAATCAATTGCCCATCGGTAACACAGTCCACATAAGGTTTTAACCTTTGGCCATTGACTTTTAAAACATGTTCACCAATGAGGTGTTGGATCTCTATTGCACCATAAGGAAAGACCTTTTTTACTATGAATGGTCCATCCCACCTAGAGTGAAGTTTACCCGGGAAGAGTCGCAACTTTGAATTGAATAGCCAAACCTTTTGACCAGGTTCGAAGGACTTACGGTTAATATTTTTATCATAAAAAGCCTTAGTCCTTGCTTTATAAATTTTAGCATTTTCATAAGCCTCATTGCGCAATTCTTCAAGTTCACTTAGTTGGAGTTTTCGGTGAGGACCAGCTACTGCCATGTCTAAGTTAAACTTTTTGATAGCCCAGAAAGCTCTATGTTCAAGTTCTACCGGTAAGTGACAAGCTTTTCCAAAAACTAATCGGTAGGGAGACATGCCAATAGGAGTTTTGTAGGCAGTACGATAGGCCCAGAGTGCATCATTTATCCTTTGAGACCAATCTTTCCTATCGGGATGTACCGTTTTTTCTAAGATGTGTTTTAACTTCCTATTGGATACCTCGACTTGTCCACTCGTTTGGGGATGGTATGGGGTAGCAACTTTGTGGGTGATGTTATATTTGTGAGCCAAAGCCTCAAAAGACCGGTTGCAAAAATGAGATCCCCCATCACTGATGATGGCTCGGGGTGTGCCAAAACGACAAAATATGTTTTCATGTAAAAATTTAATCACAACCTTGTGGTCATTAGTTTTAGTGGCGACAGCTTCTACCCATTTTGAAACATAATCAACCCCTACAAGAATATATTTGAAACCAAAGGATGGTGGGAAAGGGCCCATAAAGTCAATACCCCATACATCAAAGATTTCTACAATTAAAATAGGATTGAGAGGCATCATATCTCTATGGAAGATGGTACCCATCCGTTGGCACCGTTCACAAGTTTGGAAAAAGTTATGGGCATCTTTGAAAAGTGTGGGCCAATAAAATCCACTCTATAAAACTTTTGCTGCAGTTTTTCTACCCTCAAAATGTCCCCCACAAGCTTGTGAATAGCAGAATGAAAGAATACTTTGAAATTCGCATTCGGGGACACATCGACGGATTACTTGATCGGGACAATACTTGAATAGATCGGGATCATCCCAATAATAGAACTTTACTTGTGAAAAGAATCGGTTCTTGTCTTGAGTTGACCAATCATCAGGAATTCGTCCTATGGCAAGGTAATTTACTATGTTTGCAAACCATGGCGTTTTCATTCCTTGTACCCCAAATAATTGTTCATCTGGGAAAGCATCATGTAAGGGTGAGGTATTCTTAGAGGGCTCAAGAAGAATCCTAGATAAGTGGTCTGCTACGACATTTGCAGTTTCTTTCTTGTCACGAATTTCTAGGTCAAATTCTTGTAGTAAAAGAATCCATAGAATCAGATGGGGTTTGGTGTCCTTCTTTGCAAGAAGGTGTCGAAGGGCAGCATGATCAGTGAATACGGTAACCTTGGATCCTAACAGGTAAGATCGAAACTTGTCTAGCGCAAATACTATAGCTAGTAACTCTTTCTCAGTGGTGGTGTAGTTCAATTGTGCATCTGAAAGTGCTTTACTAGCGTAGTAGATGACATGAGGTACTTTATCTAGCCGTTTCCCTAAAACTGCCCCAATTGCATAGTCGGATGCGTCACACATTAATTCAAATGGAAGGGTCTAATTAGGGGGTCGTATGATAGGTGCAGTGGTCAATATCGAGCGAAGATTTTCAAATGCCTCCTCGCATGCTTTATCAAAGACAAAGGGAGTGTCCTTGGCCAGAAGATTGCACAAGGGTTTGGAAATCTTACTGAAATTCTGAATGAAGCGACGGTAGAAACCAGCATGGCCAAGGAATGATCGGATTTGTTTCACAGTTTTGGGTGGGGGAAGATTGGAAAGAAGATAGACTTTGACTTTATCTACTTCAATGCCCCTCTTGGACACGACGTGTCCTAAAACTATGCCTTCTTGAACCATGAAATGGCTCTTTTCCCAACTTAATACTAGGTTGGTCTCCTTACATCTTTTCAAAACTAAGGTCAAATTATTCAGACAATCGTCAAAAGATAGGCCAAAAACTGAGAAATCATCAATGAACACTTCTAGAAAGTTTTTCACCATATCTGAAAAAATGGCCATCATGCATCGTTGAAAAGTTGCGGGTGCATTGCATAGTCCAAAAGGCATCCTCCTATATGCAAATGTCCCAAATGGGCAAGTAAAAGTGGTTTTCTCTTGATCGTCCGGGTAAATAGGTACTTGATTATATCCAGAATAACCATCTAAGAAGCAGTAGAAACCTTGACCAGCCAACCGTTCCAAAATTTGATCTATAAAAGGTAGAGGGAAATGGTCTTTTCTAGTCATCGAATTAAGTTTTCTATAGTCAATACACACGCGCTAACCCGTAGTTGTGCGTGTTTGTATCAATTCTCCTTCCGTATTTTCAACCACAGTGATACCTGATTTCTTGGGTACCACTTGTATCGGACTCACCCACTTACTATCAGAAATTGGATAAATGATTCCGGCATCTAATAACTTCACCACTTCTTTCTTGACTACCTCCTTCATGTTAGGATTGAGTCTTCTTTGCATTTCTCGGGTGGGCTTTGCATCATCTTCGAGATGAATTCGATGCATACAAATAGAGGGGTCAACCCCTTTCAAATCGGCTACAGACCATCCTATGGCATGTTTATTCTCTTCTAGCACCCTTAAAAGTTTACCCTCCTGCTCAGTAGATAAGTTGGCCGCGATGATTACAGGGAGGGTATCTTCTGGTCCTAGAAAGGCATACTTAAGAGTTGTCGGAAGTGGCTTTAACTCAAGTTTAGGTGGAGAATCAATGGAAGGACAAAGTGGTGTGCTAGCAATGGGGGGAAGGGGTTCAGGTCGGATCTTCCAAGGAAGGGAACTCATAGGAGATTGATTGTCGAGTAAGATGTTAACTTCTTCTACGTCCTTGTCTATATCAAAGTTGTCAATGTCAAAATGGGCCAAACATGCCTCTAAGGGGTCATTTGCTAAGATATAGGGAAGAGCGTTCTCTACAAGATCATCCATTTCATCAATTAGGCAACACTCGTCTTCCTTCACATGTTGGTCAGCAGCATAAAACACATTCAACTTAATTTTCATGTTCCCAAATGATATATCCATTACCCCAGTTCTACAGTTGATACATGCATTGGCTGTAGCTAAAAAGGGACGACCAAGAATCACAGGGATTTGTTTTTTAAGGTTGGGCACATGTTCCATGTCAAGGACGATAAAATCTACTGAAAAATAGAATTTGTCTACCTTGACAAGAACATCTTCAATCATCCCCCTTGGCATCTTCACCGATCGATCAGCCAATTGTAAAGATACCGAGGTAGGTTTCAATTCACCCAACCCAAATTTTTCATAGACTGAATAGGGTAGAAGATTCACACTTGCCCCTAGATCTAAGAGTGCTCGGTCGATGGAGTTATTTCCTATGACACAGGAAATAATGGGAGCACCAGGATCTTTGAACTTTGGAGGGGTGTTGTGTTGGAGAATGGAACTTACCTGCTCAATTAGGAGGACCTTTTTAGGCACATGTATTCTAGATTTCCGCTTTTGGGTGCAAAGGTCTTTGAGAAATTTGGCATAGGAGGAAACTTGTTTGATGGCATCAAGGAGTGAGAGGTTGATTTTAACTTGTTTGAAGACCTCCATCATCTCTTCTAATGAAGTTCCCTTCTTGCCAAAGGGAGAGGGTGCATTAAGTGCTTCAGGGAATGGAGCCTTTGGAATGTGGGTTGTGGCAGATGGTGGACTAGCTGAAGAAGGTTTTGGGTTTTCATGTGATACATTCCTCTCCTCTTCTTCACCTTCCTTATTGTTACCCTCCCCAACCTTATTATCTATTATACGTCCACTCCTTAGGGTAGTCAAAGCATTGGCTTGCTCATGATTTAGTCGAGTTTCTTGAGCCACGTATTGTCCCCTAGGATTACTCATTGGTTGACTTGGAAGCTTACCTTCCTCTCGCTTGTTTAATGCATTGGCTAGTTGACCCATTTGGGATTCTAGCTTAGCAATTGATTGCGTGTGAGAGTGCAATAGTTGTGTGTTTGCCTCCAAACCTTAAAGGGCAGTCAACACCTTCTCCTCAAAGGCTGTATTTCTTTGGGTTGGAGGAGGAGGGTGTTGAAAATGATTTGAGGGACGGTAGAGATGAAAATTCTGAGGGTTTTGAAAATTTTGGGAGTAGGGTTGGGTAATATTCGAAGCTTGCTGCCTCCAAGAAAAATTTGGATGATTCCGCCATCCCGAATTATATGTATTGGAAAATGGATCATTACCCGGTCTGGGTTGTGTTTGAGCAGCATTGATGTGTTCTTGCACGAGTTCGGGAAATTGGGGTGCTGAGGGGCACTCATGAATAGGATGCGATGGGCTAGAACAGATAGCACATACTTGTGCTTGGGAAGAGCTAACGACATGTCCTCCTATCATTAGTTAGTCAATCTTATGGGACAATGCATCTACCTTGCTAGACAGGTCCATAGAACGACTTATTTCACAAATGGCCCCTTTTCTTTGAAAATTCGGGGGTGCTTGACGAGAACATGAAGCATGGTGGAGGGAGTTTTTATTAAGATTTTCAAATAGTTGCCATGCTTCATGCTCATTTCGAAGCATGAAAGTCCCCCCGCATGCAGCATCGATCATCTGACGGTTTCGTTCAGTCAAACCGTCATAAAAATATTGCACTAGCTGCCACTTAGGTATTTGATGATGAGGGCATTTACGGATTAGGTCCCGAAATCTCTCCCAAGTTTCATGAAATTCTTCTCCCTCGGTTTGGGAGAAGCTTGTAATGGCACGTCTAAACTGGTTCGTTCTTCCTATAGGAAAGTATTTTTTAAGGAATTCTT
Source organism: Phoenix dactylifera (assembly GCF_051530095.1). Taxonomy (NCBI): domain Eukaryota; kingdom Viridiplantae; phylum Streptophyta; class Magnoliopsida; order Arecales; family Arecaceae; genus Phoenix; species Phoenix dactylifera. The sequence continues at coordinate 13,808,438 of NC_143203.1, read as the reverse complement.
GTTGCATTTGATCCCAAGAACGAATCGAGTTAGCTTTTAAAGAATTCAGCCATTGTTTGGCTCTATCTTTAAGGGAGAAGGAAAATAATCTAAGTTTCAGAGCATCATCAGTGAAGTTCTGAATCTTGACAGTGGTGCAAATCTCAAGAAATTCATCTAAGTGTTTATATGGGTCTTTGTTGGTGAGCCCATAAAAAGATGGGAGCATTTGGATCACACTAGACTTTATTTCATATTGTACCGCTGCTACTTCAGGTAATCGAATGCAAGATGGAGAAGTGTAAATGGTGGGAGTAAAGTACTCCCTCAGGAGTTTGGGTTGTTCTTCAGCCATCTCAGGAGGTGGGGATGATTCTATTGTTCTGATCTTAGCTCGAATATTTCTAAGGGTCCGTTCTATTTCAGGATCAAAAGGTAATAGGTCACGTACTCTAGAACGACTTCCTTGCATACACTAGTACTTGATCAGTCAAGCATGCAATAAAAGATAAACACATCAATCCTTGTATTTGTCCTAAAATCACTAGACAGCTTCCAACTGGTTTGAAGAGGGCACCTAAGCCTCCAATCCGGTCTAATGAACCGAGTTGACCAGGTAAGCTCCCATGTAAGTGGAGGGGTCACGATGCGTTCGCAAAGGTCCCACTTAAAACCCACTTGCCTCGAACAGATGAATTGTCTCCCTTATAGGGACTAAGCTTGCCTAGACATCAACTAAGCCACAGAGCGAAATTGGTGCAACTTTTGGTGATCTTCGTCCTATTGAGCTCGAATGTCCCTAGGAGCCAACGTCTAATTGATTTTAATTAAAGTGACACTATGTGAGATTGAGTTCACCTAAGTTGGGCAAGAGTCCGGTGATGAAATCCGGCTCTTATCTTGTTGGGGTGATTGCCCTTACTATGTGCGGATTAATTTGTGTATGTGTATCAAGCATGCATTCACACTTTTGCTGAAATTAAAATCAAACAATCACCACAAAATTTCAAGCTAATAATTAATTTAAATAAGAAAGGTTTAGAGGTTACCAAAGGGAATTTCCCCAGCAATTTAAATTTTTTTAAGCAAACCTCTAAAGCATTCCTTTTTGATAGCCCAGATCTCCTCTTTGATTCCTGATCAAATAAGACCAAAAGAAAAATAATAATAAAAAAAATTAGTAGAAGAGAAAAAGGAGATAAAAAAATTGCAATAATAGAAAAAAAAATTTTATTTTATTTTAGATATATATATATATTTTTGAAAGTTTTTTTTTAATTAATTAAATTTTTTTTAATGATAGGAAAAATAACTATGCTAGCAATCCCCGGCAACGGCGCAAAAAAATTGATCGGTTATTTTAATTTCAAAAATAAACCATGCAATAGCACGTATCCTGTAGGATAGTGATTATGGGTGTCGGTCCACAGGGATTGAAGAATAAGTAATTTTTCTTTTTTTAAAAAAATAAATCAAGAAGAAGAATTTGCTAACTTGATTTAACTAAATTAAACTATGAGTGCGAATTTGAATTTATCAGAATAAATGGATCTAGGGTTTGGAGTCCACCACATAGCATTGCATCAGGGTTTGTATTCTTTATTTTTTTATCTTTTGGAGAGGCATGCAATATTGGCTACAAGCCTTTTAAAATAAAAGCATAAAGAGTATTAAGAAAATCCATCTTCGGTATAGCAAGAAGTGTCTACCTAATTATGCTAATCTAGGGTGCAGTACACCTCATCTTTCTAAGCATGGATCATCTTAGACTACTTTAGCAAACATGAATAATAAATAGCATGCTCAAAGTTTAAACATCATAAAAGAATTTTTCATTGATAATAAGAATTTAAACCAAGCTCCAAAATAATAAAGAAAATAAGAAAATAATGCCCTATAACATTGCTAGGGCTTCATCCAGCCCTAGACTAGACGTTTAGCCGAGCATGGCTTCCGGACGACCTCCCATCTTCAAATGAAAGCCTTCACCTCCCATCATTCCCAAAATATCACAAACTATTCTCTTTCCCCCCCCTCCTTTCTCTCTTTTTTTATTTCTTTCTCTTCCGAACAGAGGCTCCTCCTCTGTTCTTCAAACCGTGGCCTCCCCTCCCCCATTCTTCAAACCGAGCTCTCCGCCCCCCTCATCGATGGCCACCCTCCTCCTTTTATAGCTGTCCGGAGTGCTCGTTCGGGAAGGAAGAAGAGATCACGGCCGGCTGATTCCGAGGCGTGATGCCGGAAGGCAGATCGCGGACGAAGAGGATGAAGGGCCGCGGGATCAGCGGAATGGAGCTGGGGGGGATCTAGTCGCCGGCTGCACCGCAGGATGAGAGGAGATCTGGGAGATAGCTGGGTGCACGGAAGGCGGCCTGGTTCATCGCGTGATACGCTGGGAGCATGCGTAGCTTGTCTCGGACGCCCGGAACGGCAGCTGTGTGGAGGCGGGGATGCAAGCGGATGAAGAGGCGGAGGATCTGGTCGCCGGCTGCACCGCGTGGAGGATTGGAGCGTCGGCTGTGACGCGTGGCTGGAACGGGCAGGGGGGCGCTATGTGAGGCGGGATCACGGGAAGGATAGGAGGAAGGAGATAAACAGTGAAACAATTTTAATATTTTTTTTTAATTATTATATTATTTCTCACTGTTCATATGAACAGTGTTTTTACGGGACACTATTCATATGAACAGTGAATAAGTGATTCTCTCCGGAATTATTTTTATTTATTTTATTATATTCATTATTTCCCTTTTTTTGTTTTAAATTTATAAATTTTATATGAAGGCAGGTAAGGAATTGGTTGGGAATTGACTTTGGGTTTGAGGTGGGTCATGATGGTTGACTTGTCCTTGAGCCCATTGTCATTTAAATTTAATTCTTGCTAAGCTGCTTCAGATCGAACTTGACCAGACAAGACTAAAAACAGGACCGTGACCTAATAAAAAGGGTTAATCAAACCTCTGCCCTATACAAAATTAATTATAACTTTCGATCAAATCAGGACTAAAACCTATTTAATTATAACCTTAGCTTGACTACAATTCTATCAGGTTACCAAACCGGATCAACACAATCTCCTTCTTATATGTTTTTCTGTAATTTTTATGAAAGATTGCAAACAAGAGAGAGACAAGTTCAGAGTCTGATTTAAGAAAAGAATTATTTGCTTTTTACCATATTTTAAATTTATTTCAATGATCATTCAATTTCATGGTAAAATACGTATTTATCAGTTTAAGAACATTGATAAGTGCTATGGAAAGATAACTAAATTATAGATTATCAAGCACTTATCAGTAGGTTCTAAACCAGTTGCTTCACTAAGCAACTTCTAGTGATAATTTTGCCCTAGGTTCTTCGGCAGGCGTATGGCGCCTCCACCGAATACCCTAGTCAGGTCCAACCATTAAATGATAGGGTTAAGTCTAATCAACTAATAGACGACCAAGCCCGAGTGTGGCTCGGCTCACCTGACCGCCTATTGAAGGTACACTTAACTCATCATATATTGAATGACAATTCCAATACTTGATAAGTACCAAGCGTGTCGCGCCTCCAATAATTATCAAAACATTGGACCCATTATCACCCAACTTAATGGGAGGCTATGACCTAGTTATCCCCATAACCATTTCATTTTAAGGACCTAATAATTTTAGAGAATTTCATAATTAGGATAGATGAGAAGATCCGGTTAGTCTAATTTCTCCCACTGACTTCAACAAATCAGATTAGACTCAAACCGGTTAAGGAGGCACCTAAATCAGTCAAACTAATTTTTCTTATAGGCATGGGCTAACTCGAATCGTTAAGTGATCCAATCAAAATGTGATTGACCATGTCGGCCAGGTAAGTGAGATCGGTGGAAGGGATATGCCATTAACTCGACAAAGACGAATCAGTGCAAGTAGCTCCCAATTAAAAACCATCGGTCAAAACTACCAAACTTACCTTAGACACCGACTGGTTAATCAATTTTGATTTGATTACTCAAATGACTTGGGCTACACCTCTGAGCCTAAATCAAGTTCCATCTTGGTCTAATCAAAGACATAGACTTGATCCATCTACAACTATTGTAAATTGACCTAGAATTTTCTGGACCTAATCTAGTTACTACTTAATTAGATTTGATCAATTAATTCTATTTGTCCATGTATGATTCTAACCTTAGGTCTAACCCAATCCTAGGAACTTGATTCAAGCTAACCGATATGTCCAAAGAATTATGCAATGTCAATTAATTGAGTTACAATTCTATTTCATAACACTTAATTCTCAATTAAGTTTAGACCTATGAAAGTTTTGATCATTGCATATTTCTTTTTAATTACATATTATTTACAATCTTTCAGTTCTTAAAACATATTTTCAGATCTGAGCTTTTGTAATTAATCACATGTAATCAAATTTAATTCATGTTTAAGTCATTATATTTAATTTTCATGCATCACATATGCATAACAACATGAATTAATACAAACAACATACATCTTATGTATTTGTTTTTTCACTTTTATTTTCAGATCTGATTTGTTCATTAAAATCAGAGATCATATGAATCATAAATTTTATTTAGATTTAATCTATACAATATTATGATTTCAGATTTATTTATGTTACAAATCTTAACACAAACATGCATCATATGCATCCAAAATTTTAGATCTAGTTAATCATGCATAATCAGCAATTAAATCAATCATAAAAATACTTTAGATCTAATCTAAGCATGCTCATGATTTCAGATTTAATTATAAAAATTAAAATATAAAAGTTTAAACATGAACCTGGCTCTGATACCACTGAAAGTGAATCCTAGGTTCTTCAGCGTTTAGCATGCTGATTTTTTTTTTTTTTTTGAAAACTATGGCTGAACCTGATCGGGTTGCCTACGTACCCCTTCATAAGGGGGATCAAGCCATACGTAGTTCTTTTTAAGTTTTAAAATGCAGCGGAAAAAATGAATCAAACAATTTAATTCATGCATGCTTACAAGATCAAATCTAGAAATCAGCACCTTAAGAATACATAGGATTATGCCGGAATCGTTTAAACAATTATGCTAAAACTTTCATGCATAATTAACTATCAGATCTGAAACTTAAGAACTCTATTCCAATTAATCTCCGAATATCCATCGAATGGATTTTGGAGATATCTCCATGAGGAGCCCCAAAAGAGGGTAAAACCTCGGAAAATCGGACCTAGATCTTGACACCATAATAAATGATTAATGCTAGATTAATACCTTTTATGATGGATGAAAGTTGTGGATCTGATCCTTGACTTTGCAGCCACGCACACGAATGGCCTCTACGAGAAGTACACGCGAAGTTTCTGAAGAGATCCAATCCTGCGGAAGTGCTAGCTTGCGCAGAATTTCTTGAGGCTGAAATTTGATCTTCCCAACGCTATCAACTTTTGAACCGCCTTCTTGGAAGAACTTGGAGGAAAGGTTTGGAGGGATTGAAGAGGACTTAGATCTGATCTAAAGACTCTTATCAAGGACCCCTAACACTAACGGCGTGATGGACTTAGAGGAGGAAGAAGTCGGCTAGATTGAATGCAGAATTTTTCCATACATGAACTAGGGTTCCTCTCTTTTCTTTTTCCTTTTTTCTTCTTCTTTTTCTCTCTTTTTCCTTGAATTCGACCACCAGCTGATGAAGGTCCTTTTAATGTTGCTATCCCCTCTAACTTCATGCCAACCATCCCATGGCACCATTAAATAAATTAAATTAATTTTTAATCATATTAAAAATCAATTTATGGCGCCATGCATGGATATGTGACAAGTGGATTTCAAGATCCAAACAGTTTCAAATCAAACCCATTTAATTTAATTAAATCCTAACAATTAGAATGATCCAATTACCATGGTTTGAACCTAATCCAATTAGGTCAATCCCTAATTAAGCACAAATTTAATCTAATTTAATTTGGTCAACCTAAGTCCTCTTGATTCAGACCTAATCCAATCAGGTCAAAAACCCTAATTGAGCCCTGAATTGAATTTAATTCAATTTGGCTCATCCTTAGTCTAATTACTCAATCCAATTGAGTTCATTAGCAATCTAATTACTAATTAATCCTTCGATAATTACTTTAATTATTTTATAAGATAATTTGCCAATCGAATTGACCAAATTATCCCTTAATGATTCTTAATCATTCATCAGCCTTCTTGATCAATCAGGAGTCTTCTATGCGTGTGACCTCATAGGTTCGAACCTAAGCCGGTAGTATAGAAACGACTTCCTACACTAATCGATGTGACCATCTAGCAATGGTACCCGACGTCCGGATAGGCCGAATATATGCAAAGTAAATATTCTGGAACCCTGAACTATAGTTACTGTATAATTCAATCCCTTTGACTCCTAATGCCAGGATGACTTAGAGCTCACTGTCAACCCTATAATTAGTACATCCATTATGTGATTAACTTTAGATATCCCGTGACTCCTCACTGGGATTACCCTGGCCAAGATTTTGCTAAGTTAATCACAAGACATTATCTCCTATTTTCAGGAGGGATCAATTCCATCTCGACTCACAACTGACTACGCAAGTACTTGACTGCACCCAGTGACCTTCCGTCACTGAATTAGAAATCCAGGTAGTCCGATACCAAAGTACAATGAGTTGCTTACTAGTCCAGGTTGCGGTTTCAGGTCAGAGGGCCAAACTTATACCCATATCCACTCGGAACATCTCTTGACAGTAGAGCGTTTCGGAATTGGTCACGTTCAGTGAAATGTACTCCTACACTTCACCTGTGTGGCATACCAGTGTCTCTACACTCTTTGGTTAAGAAGACAACCAACGTATATGTCACACAACGACCTAATCTCGATAATGCTGTCGTCCTTGTAACAACATATCATTTGGTCGTGAACTAGTTTAAGGATTCGAAGATAAATCCTCCTTTATCATTAACAAGTCCTAAGGACCTCATCATATAAGAATTCATTTGAAGATTTAAAATGATGAATAATGCCAAAAAATACTTTATTGTTTTGTCAATTCATTTACAAAATTCAATCAGCAATATGCTGACGATTGACATTTAGGATACAATTTCCAACAGAAGGTAACTTGGTCACTAATTTTGTCACAGAATTCGGTCACAAATTTGGTCACTGATCTGTCACAACCCTCAGTGACAAATTTAGTCGTCACAGACATGGTCACAAATTTTGTCACCAAATTTGTTATTAATTCCGTCACTGATCTAGTGACAAGATTATCGTCACTAATTTATCACAACTCACTGAGCAAAATCAATTTTTAGTAACCAAAATTCTGTCACTAAGTTTATGGCTACTCGTCACAATACTTGGTAAACAATTCAGTAACCAAATTTAGTCACTGATCACATTCCAATAATCTGGTACATTTGGTACATTGATTGGCTCATAATAATAATAATAATTTCATTAATAGCAAAGGCATTCAACATTACGCAAAAGTTTTTTAACATGTCATTCAAAATAGGCACCAACATGTCTTAAATCCATCAAAATCAAAGTACAAAAAGTATGTCATAACAGAGATTTCATTCCTCCTAGGAATGCAAAGACCTATCATCCAAGGCAAAAGCAATTATAATGAAGAATGATCAACAGAACCAGAATCACCATTACCCCCCCCCCCCCCCCCCCGATCTGCATGCCTTGGTCCAAAGCCAATCTCTTCTCTCATCTTTTGAAAAACCTCCTCTTGCCATTTTTTCTTTTAGTGCTCAAAAATACCTAGAAGGTCTTCACGCGTGTACAGCTCTGGGGCTTGACTTGTAGAGGTAGAAGAGAATGATGATTGCCCAATAATTCCAGTGAGATCCTCCAAGGGACTAAAGCCATAGCTGAGGCGCCGGACATAAAATGGTGTCGTTCGTCAAAGGACCTGGCTCTCTTGAGGGCATCCTTGCTCAGGACAAAACCCTTGGCCAGCATGCTGCTCACCACATCCTCTGCCTTCCTCACTGCAGACTCAGTTGACGAGAGCTTCCCTTCCTTCTGCAGCACCAGAAAAAAAAGAAGATGGGAAGACAAAAATAGTGAAACCTTTTGAATTAATATAAGTAGGTTGAAATTACAAAACTGGAACTGGAAAAACAAAACAAAACAAAAGAACCAACAATTACAAGCCTGATAATCTCACTAAATGGTTCCCAATCCGTAAGACAGTAATATATAAAAGGTTGTTATCTCTGACATGTTCCTTCTTGTTGAAACATAACATGCGAGCAAGACCTATAATCCCAAAAATGAAAGACACAGAAAAAATTTTGGTCCACTAGTTCAGAACTTTTGTTTTTGAAAATTATCACCACAACCTACTGGTACAATTATAAAGTAACACTCGAACGATGAAATGCTAATGAACGTGGCCCATGCGGCTTTGTTTTTTCATTCATTCTTTTTTCAAGGAGAAAACCACCACGTATCCAAAATTAAAAGCAAAAAGTCACAATATGGCTTTCATGTCATGCAGAAACCTGAGAGCATAATCTGCACAAATATCAAGGAGTCAGATTTACCGGTATCTCTTTGTAAGCTTCAGGAGGAAGCTGGTAATCCTCAACTGGCGTAATGCTGACACAAAGATCAGCTATAGTTGCTTCCTGCATCCATAAAGAACTGAAATGGTGCACCCAAAATCTTCCAGATTGTATATTAGAAAAACATGAAGGACATGAAGGTTATTTGTAAAATTTTTTTCCTGAGATTGGAACATGTTAGCGAGTAATTTGCATTATTAAAATTTAACTCACTGAGAGAAGCATTGCTGTATCTGCTCCCTATGACTCCTTGAAAGTGACATAAGCAATCTGAGACGTTTCAGATTCGCTGCCGAAGTGAAAACAACATGATTTTGATAATGATTTTCCACAAGAGAAATGCATAAGACATAATTAGAAGGACAATGACCTCCGCAATTCAATATATTGAATGTCCCCTGAGAAGAAAAAGAATTCCTTGATGTCCCTTTCTGATGCAGCTAGGAAAATGTTGCTAACTTTCACTGTTCTTACCTGCAATAGGAGACAAGGACAATATTTCATGAACGCTGCAGTTATCCACCACGCAATTGATTTATCTCACAACCAATTTGATTTATCTCACAACCAATTAACTTAGCACACATTGAAGTGCACATGCCATGAATGGTTGTGCCATAGGAATCCTATCAAAGGCAAATTATATGTGTCAGTGACACAAAAAGGTAAATTAAAAACTATTGAAAAGGAGCTTTCTTGGGGAAAATTATTAAAACAGTGACGGGAAGTCATAGGGAACTGATAGATATAATGTAAGATCAAATACAAATTTCAGTAAAAAAGGACACAATATCCTTCTTACTAAAAGATCCTACTCGTTGGCGCCAATTTGAATAACCATGCTTTGTTGAGGAACAAGAGATGGATCTACATGGACTATCTAGCAGTAGTTAGCTGAGACATTATGCACTATTTTCACTAACATCAGTAAATTAGATTGTTAAAAAAAAAAAAATCTCTCACATCTGAAACATCGATAGTCCAATTTGATGTAACATTCAACTCAAGATCCACTCTCATCCTCAAATAGCCCTGGTCCAAAGGGACCTGCAATAACATGCTCCATTAGGTGCTTCTCATGGAAAGAAGGGGGGAAAACAGGGCAAAGACACATCTAAAGCAAGAAGCATTAGAATTGATGGAATAGTGATACATTGAACTAACTCAAAGTTTCATAAGGAGATGGTTAGACATATAGTTTCATGTGGCACGCTTAGATGAATGTCAGAACAGAAAAATAAAAGGGCAAAGAAATGGAAGAAGTCAGTGTAAGTCAGTGTAGGCTTGGCTTTGATGATATACGATCATGTGCAAATTAACCAAAAAGATAACAAGCTTACTTGCATCATTGACCGAGGATTTGCAGTGTAAGTCGTCTCAATGATTTTCTCCATCTGTGGTTCATGGAACAAATATGTGGAAACATGAATCACTGAACTTCTCTAAAATCTATGAGGTTAAAAATTAATTGTAGATACCTCCAATTCAAATCCATAGTGGAAAGCAACTTTCTTCACATCTTCCAAACTGAGTTCAATGGACATCTCCTAGATGTCAGAGGAGAACAAGTTACAGCTAGCTCATTAAGTAAAAAAAAATCAACCCATTATATATCTTATCTGCGCTTGAAATTATATATACATACATCATCAGGTGAGTATGAGTCTGCAAAGTGATAAAGTAGAGGGCCCAAATTTATCCAGACCTGTTCATATAACGAGTATGAATCGTTCATACCATTAGAAGATAATTGTAAGACCCCGGAACTGGGCCAGATCCAAATGACCGGCCCAGTCCCAAAACCCCGGCCTCACGTGCGACGCACGTGAGGCGACGGGATGGACTGGTTCCATCCCGAAGAAGAAGGAAGCCCTGTTTTTAGGGCTTCCTCTCCTCCTTAAGGCCACCGAGGAGAGCCGCCACACCAAGAAGAGGGAGAAGGGGGGGATCCTTCTTCCTTGGGCTGCCGGCCAAGAGAGAGGGAGAGAGAGAGAGCGGAGCAGCCACAGCACGGACGACCCTTTCCTCCTCCGTTTGCCGCCGGAAAGGAGCCGCCGGATCTTCGTCGGGGCTGAGGTAAGGGTTTCTACCCTTCATTTCTTTGTATACCAATTGAAAGAAAGAAAGAAAGAAAGAAAGAAAGAAAGAAAGAAGAGAGGGAAGAAGGAGAAGGCCGACCGTCGTGGGATCTTCTTCTTCTCCCGTCCGCATGCCTCCTCCGCGGGAAGAAGGAGAGGGCCGGCCGTCGCGGGCGCCGCCGGCCTCGACTTGGCTTCTCCCGAGCTCGCGACCTCCCTTCGCGGGAGAAGAAAGAAGAAGAAAGAAAGGGGGGGAAGGAGAAGAAGTCGGGAGAAGAGGAGGAGGAGAAAGAAAAAGAAAGAAGAAAGAAAGAGGGGAAGGAAGAAAGAAGTCGGGAGAAGGTTCTGGAGAAGAGAAGAAAAGAAAAAAAAAAGAGAAAAAGAAAAAGAAAAGGGAAGGGAAGGAAAGAAAGAAAAAGAAAATAAAAGAAAAAGAAAATAAAAGAAAAGAAAAGCAAGAAAAAAAAAAGAAAAAATAATAAATAAATAAATAAAGGGAAAGGGTGGTTTACGGGTATGAACCCGAATCCGAACCTGAACCTGGGGGGGGCTAGACACTTCTGCAGGGTCGGCCCTGGAAGAATATTAAAATTTAAGTTTTATATATATTGTGATTAATTTTAAAAGAAAATATGATTTTTGGATATTAGGTTCTGCGAGGAATTTGTGAGATTAATTGGATTTGTTGTGGATCGCGTTCAATGTAAGTAATGAACTGCCTTCTCTAGACTCTTCATTTATATAATATTATTTTTGCATCGAATAAATTGTTAATGAATATTATATGTGATTTATGAATTTTACGAGATGATGCTTTGAATGAAAAATGGATATGTGAATTGGAATAATATTTTTCGGACTATTGTTATATTACTTTTTTTTTATCGTATATGCATATTTAGATCGAATTATGATATATCTATTATGTTACAAAAGAATTTTGATGTGCATCAGATTTAGAACTCTCAGCCTGGCTATGTTCTGGACCCTGCCAATAGGGGGTTATGCATTGGCAATTCTGGCCCCACCACAGGGTATAAGTGTGGTATTCTGGCCCACTCCGCAGGGTATAAGTGCGGTATTCTGGCCCACTCCGCAGGGTATAAGTACGGTTCTGTTTCTGGCCTAGCCACAGGGTATAAGTGTGGTCGTAGCTAAAGGCTGATGAGATGAATATGATTTGTTTCGAATCAGATTTATGATTATGTATATAGATATTTGAAAAATACGAATTTTAATGAATTTGTGCTTGAAAAGGAATTGATTATGTTATTATGTTGATTCATCGTAATTTGTATTTATATTTTATGTTATTATATGAATTGACTAGTTAAGGTGTTTATTACTTACTGGGCTGTCTAGCTCATTATACAATTTCTTGTTGTTTTACAGATTCTGAGAACTAACCTATCGGGGATTTAAAATAGGAGAGCGACTAGAAGAACTGAAGCACAAGTTATCCTAGATTAGGCTTTGTTTAAATTGATGTTTTATCTTTATTGTTCCGCTGCGTATTTAGACTTGTGAAACCCTATGACTTGAGTTAGTCAATGGAATAAGATTGCATTTATTTCAGCTGAATTATTTTAGTTATATATTTGAGATATTTGGTTTAGATGCCTTGCATGCTTGTAGGGAGAGTTCCCTATGGGTGTGCGGCGGTTGGCGCGGACCCCCGGCTCGCGATCTCGGGCCGGGGGCGTGACAAATTTTATGGTATCAGAGCATGAATGGATAAATTCTAAGATAAAAAAAAAAAACTCTGACATAACATGAGTGTAGGTGGGTAGACACTAGGGACATTGGAACGTTAGTTTATGATGATTGTAACAACCATTCTATGTACTTGTAATGAACTGGTAAGCTTATTATTGGTATGCTGCTATCTGATAGACATAGATCAGGATGCCTCCACGTCGGATGAGAAAGACTACTCGCAGAGCTACTAATAAGGCACCCAACCCGCAAAATGACAGTACACCCCAACAAGCTGGTAACACCCCTCAGCAGGAGAGAGTCGTCAATCCTGCTAGTGATACTCAGACAGGACAACAAGAGCCAGGCCTAGGCCAAGTTATGCAGACCATAGTGGGCCTTATGCAGATGCAACAGCAAGTGCAACAGCAGTTGCTCCAACAACAAGCACAGTTGCCCCAGACACAGCCACAGCAAGAACGAGGGGAACAGTGTGAACAACGCAGCAGTATAGCTGAATTTAAGAGGCTGGCTCCTCCAGCTTTCAAGGGGACTACAGAACCGTTGGAAGCAGATAATTGGCTTATAGAGATGGAAAAAGCATTTGCTGTCTTGAGATGCCAGAATGATGAAAAGATTTTGTTTGCATCATACATGATGCAAGGTGAGGCATTCAACTGGTAGCGGACGTTGGAACATAAATATGAGCAGGATAGGGAGCCACTCACTTGGGAAAGATTTCGAGGAGCATTTTATGATAAGTATTTTCCTCGGAGTGTAAGAACGCAGAAAGAGCAGGAGTTTATTCACCTAAAGCAAAGAAATATGACTGTTGCAGAATATGAAGCTAAATTTACCGAGCTAGCGAAATTTGTTCCAAAGTTAGTCGAAGATGAACTAGATCGAACGCATAAATTTGAGATGGGACTAAAGACTGAAATTAGAAAACAAGTGGTACCTTATGAATTGACTACCTATGCAGCTGTGGTAAATAAGGCTTTAATAATTGAAAGGAAAGTTATTGATGAACGGTTGGAAAGGGAAAGAAACCAAAAGAAGAGAAACAGGTCAAATGAATTTCAGGGGCAGAGCAATGAAAACGTCGAAAGTTCAAACAAGAAATCCACGAGTGACAACCTTAAGCAGATGAATATCAATAAATGTTCCAGATGTGGTAAGGCTCATGCTGACAAGGATTGCCATTGGAACACCGGTGCCTGTTTTAGATGTGGTAAGATAGGTCATAAAATTGCAGACTGCCCACAAAGAAACGAGAATAGATCTACTCAGGCAATGGAAGGAAGCCAGGGGCCAAAGACTCAAGGAAGAGTATTTGCACTTACACAGCAAGATGCACAGGCTTCTGATGTGTTGACGACAGGTATTAATCTAGTCCCAATATTTATTTCTATTTATTGTTTTGCCATGCCCACTGCTCTTTGTTAGACAACTTATTATGCTGCTAGAAAAGATTAAATAGTTACATAACATTTGTTTGATTGATTGTCAAAAGAAGAATATAAACTTTTAACTTTCGAAAGTGTTCACACGGAATAAGACATAATAATGAATGTACCAACAAGCAAGTAATTCTAGAAAAAAAAAATCTAGACTTGACACGGGTATGTTGAGGTTTAAATCAGAGTGTGCAGAGAAAGTATGGTGAATAGAATTATTTGACATTGGTCAGACAAGACGACTTGGATTTGAAGAGTGTTATGACTTGATTTGGAAGAAGTATTCTCAACTTTTTAAAACTGCAGGTACGCAAATTTCGGGGACGAAATTTTTTTTTAGGAGGGTGGGATGTAAGACCCCGGAACTGGGCCCGATCCAAATGACCGGCCCAGTCCCAAAACCCCGGCCTCACGTGCGACGCACGTGAGGCGACGGGATGGACTGGTTCCATCCCGAAGAAGAAGGAAGCCCTGTTTTTAGGGCTTCCTCTCCTCCTTAAGGCCACCGAGGAGAGCCGCCACACCAAGAAGAGGGAGAAGGGGGGGATCCTTCTTCCTTGGACTGCCGGCCAAGAGAGAGGGGGAGAGAGAGAGCCGAGCAGCCACAGCACGGACGACCCTTTCCTCCTCCGTTTGCCGCCGGAAAGGAGCCGCCGGATCTTCGCCGGGGCTGAGGTAAGGGTTTCTACCCTTCATTTCTTTGTATACCAATTGAAAGAAAGAAAGAAAGAAAGAAAGAAAGAAAGAAAGAAGAGAGGGAAGAAGGAGAAGGCCGACCGTCGTGGGATCTTCTTCTTCTCCCGTCCGCATGCCTCCTCCGCGGGAAGAAGGAGAGGGCCGGCCGTCGCGGGCGCCGCCGGCCTCGACTTGGCTTCTCCCGAGCTCGCGACCTCCCTTCGCGGGAGAAGAAAGAAGAAGAAAGAAAGGGGGGGAAGGAGAAGAAGTCGGGAGAAGAGGAGGAGGAGAAAGAAAAAGAAAGAAGAAAGAAAGAGGGGAAGGAAGAAAGAAGTCGGGAGAAGGTTCTGGAGAAGAGAAGAAAAGAAAAAAAAAGAGAAAAAGAAAAAGAAAAGGGAAGGGAAGGAAAGAAAGAAAAAGAAAATAAAAGAAAAAGAAAATAAAAGAAAAGAAAAGCAAGAAAAAGAAAAGAAAAAAAAATAAATAAACAAATAAAAGGAAAGGGTGGTTTACGGGTATGAACCCGAATCCGAACCTGAACCTGGGGGGGGCTAGACACTTCTGCAGGGTCGGCCCTGGAAGAATATTAAAATTTAAGTTTTATATATATTGTGATTAATTTTAAAAGAAAATATGATTTTTGGATATTAGGTTCTGCGAGGAATTTGTGAGATTAATTGGATTTGTTGTGGATCGCGTTCAATGTAAGTAATGAACTGCCTTCTCTAGACTCTTCATTTATATAATATTATTTTTGCATCGAATAAATTGTTAATGAATATTATATGTGATTTATGAATTTTACGAGATGATGCTTTGAATGAAAAATGGATATGTGAATTGGAATAATATTTTTCGGACTATTGTTATATTACTTTTTTTTTATCGTATATGCATATTTAGATCGAATTATGATATATCTATTATGTTACAAAAGAATTTTGATGTGCATCAGATTTAGAACTCTCAGCCTGGCTATGTTCTGGACCCTGCCAATAGGGGGTTATGCATTGGCAATTCTAGCCCCACCACAGGGTATAAGTGTGGTATTCTGGCCCACTCCACAGGGTATAAGTGCGGTATTCTGGCCCACTCCGCAGGGTATAAGTGCGGTTCTGTTTCTGGCCTAGCCATAGGGTATAAGTGTGGTCGTAGCTAAAGGCTGATGAGATGAATATGATTTGTTTCGAATCAGATTTATGATTATGTATATAGATATTTGAAAAATACGAATTTTAATGAATTTGTGCTTGAAAAGGAATTGATTATGTTATTATGTTGATTCATCGTAATTTGTATTTATATTTTATGTTATTATATGAATTGACTAGTTAAGGTGTTTATTACTTACTGGGCTGTCTAGCTCATTATACAATTTCTTGTTGTTTTACAGATTCTGAGAACTAACCTATCGGAGATTTAAAATGGGAGAGCGACTAGAAGAACTGAAGCACAAGTTATCCTAGATTAGGCTTTGTTTAAATTGATGTTTTATCTTTATTGTTCCGCTGCGTATTTAGACTTGTGAAACCCTATGACTTGAGTTAGTCAATGGAATAAGATTGCATTTATTTCAGCTGAATTATTTTAGTTATATATTTGAGATATTTGGTTTAGATGTCTTGCATGCTTGTAGGGAGAGTTCCCTATGGGTGTGCGGCGGTTGGCGCGGACCCCCGGCTCGCGATCTCGGGCCGGGGGCGTGACAATAATACTTATCACTTACCAAGAAATAAGGCACAAAAACCATTGATTAAAAACTTGGATCTGCTTACAAATCAAATTTTGAGAAAAAGTTGGTAAGGTGCAGGAATCTCTGAAAAGTTACTAAATGCAGAAGTTTATTCTAAACAGTTTCAAAAAAACTTACTCCTCCACTTTTGAGAATTTTTGATATTATTTCAATGTATTCAACAATGTTATGTGCCGTATCCAGGAAGAAACATGTTACAACAGCATCCCAAAATGCTGCAAGAACAAAAGGAGTGCAGTAAGCATATGAAAGAATTTCAGCACAATTATAGTGTTAAAGTATATGACCTGAAATAAATCCAGAGAAACCCCTGTTGGATTAAAGTTAAACGACACCTAGTTATCAAACTCTTACAGTAGAGGAAACAGTCTGCAGCAAGCTTTCAAATGTTTAACATACAGCATAAGATTTAACTTTTTTTTTTTGGGCGCAAAGAGCATGCCTCGGTTGACCCATGCATATGCAGTCAGCTTTGTGAATCCTCCACAGATTAATAAGATGACTTCTTGTGTCCTTAGTTTCAAGTCATGGGGAAATTACAAGGAGTGAAAATTGAGTTCCTAGCAAGAGTTGCAACAAAAGAAGAGTAACTCTTCAACCCTTCTTTTTTTCCCATCTCTTTTCTAACAACTTGTAGAAGAAAATGGAAGAAGTCAGATACTTCAATTACGTCAGTCACTTTTGATTTACATCGTGGAGAAGAAAATCAATCCAAGAATCTCAGCCTTCTTACCGAATGGGACTATTCAAAAGGTGATTTCCACAGAACATATGATACGATTATAAAAAAATAATCCCATTTCCTCCTGCGAGGAAACAAATAGCATTAATTATCCAACATATGAGAAATTTTTTCTTTATTTCAATATTACACTACCTACTTGAAGAAAGCATCTCTTTGTGACTCAAGAATCTTTACAATGAGGAAATTATGATGTAACAGAAATTAAGAGAGAGAGAGAGAGAGAGAGAGAAATAGGAGAAATTTGCCTACGTTGGAAGAGAACTAGACCAACCGGTACCTCTCCCCTTCTGGAATCGAGTTTGCGAAACCTCGAAGAAGAAGAAGAGCAGCAGAACCCTAGGCGGCGGAACCAGAGAGGTCTCCGGTGGCCATCGAAGCAGCTCCGCCTGGCCGAGATGGAGGATCTCGAGGCGGCAGCGGAGAAGCGGCACTGGGACTGGGAGGATAGGAGGGCGGGGTGTGGGGGGTTGAGGGGCGGCTGCAGGGGCTAGGGTTTGGGGGGATTAGAATTTTGGTGTTGGCGCCGGGCGGGCGGGCGGGTGGGGGGGGATTAGAAATTAAGCGCGGCACACTTAGTTCATTTTAGATTTCCTCCTTTCATCTTTTTTTCTTTTTTAATTTATAATTACTCAAAAATATTATTTTTAATATTTTTGGAATTAGAAAGTAAATTTGGTGATGAAAATTTCTGTCAATAATCCGTCACTATCAAAAATAATCTTTTAAAGATTTATAAATATTTGGGTTACGATTTTTGTGACGGGTGAATTTGTCACTGTCTCGTTGCAATTTCAGTTACCAGTTTTCTGACAGATATCCCGTCACTACGGTGGTCACTAAGTTTTGGCGCCCACCCTACCCGCGTATTTTGTGACCGGTCGGTCACTAATCTGTCACTAAGTTCACAGCATGGTGACCAAATTTCTTTCTGTCACTAATCCGTCACAAATAGTGACTGATAATGGGTCGTCACTAATTTTCCGTCACTATGCGCGTGTTTTCTGGAAGTGATCTCTTTACCCTATACCTTTTATAAGTCAAGATGGTTCTCTTCCTTCAGTTGATGAAAGCTTGTAATACCTACTCCATCTTGGTTTTTCTGAAGTTGTAAATCTCCACTCTTTGGTTACTCCTCCCTCTTAGGGTGGTTATTACCTCTCTTATCAACAAAAAAAAAAAAAAAAGGAGAAAGAGAGACTTTCTTATAAACTAGAATCTTTCACTACAAATTAAAACAGAGTTTTTCCTGTCAAATTTGTTGATGGCTGGCCCATAAAAAAAAATTGGCAAAATACTTTTCTAATAGCTTTATCTAATTTATTCGTATTATAAAATAGATAAAAGGTTAAATTAGATGATGTTATGTGATAACTGGGACATCAAAATCAAGCTTGATCTTGGAGTTCAAATAACTGGGACACCAGATAGTGTCCTGAATTATGGTACATTAACTGATATAGTACTTAATTTGGAGAAAGGCTAGGAAAGAAGCAAACAACCTGCTTCCTTTAGAAGACAATGACACAGGAGCACTCCCAGTAATGGCTAGAAAATAGATACTAGTGTTGATTCCAATTGTCCAGCATCAAGATACAGTCGACTAAACAGACTACCAAGTCAAAGTAAACCAGCATCCAGCAACTCCCTTGTTCAATCTTTGATCATTAAGCTATCACCTCAAGCTGGATTAATCACTTCAAGATGCAACCGAGTTGACAACTTTCTAGGACATATTGCAGAAGTTAAAATGGCCCTATGGGGTATGTTGGAAGCAGCTACCATTAAAGGTTGGAGCCAGAACCTAGCAAACTTGCCAGCGAGCAAACAGAGCAAGAGAGAACAATTGATGCATTGCAGAATTGAAAGATGGGTGATCCTTTGAAGATAACAGCTCTGGGCTCTGCACTTTCGATAGGGCCCAATTATTTTTTTATACAAAATTTCAATAGAAACAATATGTTTATATAAAAAACTCTATAATAAGAAAGAGAAATTTCTAATCCTTATGAAGTTAAATTATATAGAATATGATACACGTACACCAAACAAATGAACACCTCTAAACCAGCGGGTGTTCTTATTGGTCGACTAAACAGACACCTATTTAACCATATGCCAAACAATCGCTTTGTGGAAGCAATTCACAAGATGAACCATATGTGCTGACACTTGCACTACGCCGTTTGTGGCCTTCTTCACTAGTTGTTATCCACCCAGAACTGAGCCTGGAGATACTTGATCATATCCTTGCCCACTTGGAAGGCCTTGGCCAAAACCGCATCAGAGATGGGTGGGTTTGATCCAAAGACTGCATTGGCTATAGTGATCACTCCAGGGTTCTGGCTGCTTAGGGCTGCAACGGCCACGGCAGGCGTTGGACCGTAGTTGAATTAGAAATGGATTAGACCTTCGGGAAACACAAAGACATCACCCTTCTTGAGCATCTTACTGAAGAGAAGGTTGCCGTTGTTGGTGTTGGATGTGACAAAGCCGACATAGAGCGTGCCTTCTAACACTGTAAGGATCTCGGTGGCCCGGGGATGGGTGTGTGGTGGGTTGAGACCGTAAGGTGCATAGTCTATTCGAGCCAAGGAGATGCCGAGGGTGTTGAGCCCTGCAATTTGGTTCACATTCACCTGCGTCATCTTAGACCCAAGCTAGTACGACGTGTTGCCAGGCATATCGGGGCCGGAGAAGAAGAAGTCGTCCGCTGTCACGTGCATTGGTGGCTTGCAAACAAAACCATTCACAAGGACTGCATCCAAAGGAAGAAGCTAAGCAACAAAGGGTAACTCGTAAACCATTATGTTGAAACTAGTAAAAGATAAGAGTGAAGAGTAATTACAAGGGGACTTGAGGTCAGCAACGCAGAAGTCTTGAAGTTGGCTGGGATCGGAGGCCATCACACGAGAGGAAGCCAGGGCAAGGAGAGCAAAGAGGAGGATATGGCAAGCCATCTCTTTCCTATACGAAATTAAATCTTTAGAGGAAATGAGGGTATTTGGCGGCATAAGAAGGCATGGAGAGGATCGGTATATATAGACCAGGAGATGGAACCAGTCATGCTCTAATAACGCACACTACAAGAATAATGGTCATTAGCGACGCTTTTTTTGGCCTTTAACGACGCTTTTAAGCGTCGCTAAAAACCATCCCGACCCTTTCGTCAGCGTCGGCAAAGCGTCGCCTATGCTACAGTGGAGAAATTTTTTTCGACGCATTGAAAAGCGTCGAGGCTTTCCCGACGCTTTTTAGCATCGGCAATTGCAAACTTAGCGACGCTTTAAAGCGTCGCTAGCTGTAATGTAACGACGCTTTAAAGCGTCGGTAGCTAACGACGCTTTAAAGCGTCGCTAATTGATTTCTGGTCGACATTTTAGCGACGCTTTAAAGCGTCGCTAATTGATTTCTGGTCGAAATTTTAACGACGCTTTAAAGCGTCGTTAGAATATTAATTTTTTTAAAAAAATAAAAGGCTTTTAATATTAATTCTTGCCTAGAAATCAAACTACCACGAGTCCCTGAAGAATCCCACACCACCTCCACGTCCACCAGTGGCTACGCTATGGCCAGCTGCTCATGCTCCACCGCAACCCAGCCTCAGCCCCCATCCCCACCTCAATCAAGGCGTCCATCACCATCCCGATCCCCATCAGCCACTCCAACAGAAATACCGATCAGGAGGATTCGAGCTCCACCACCATCGCCCTCACCGTCGCTGTCACAGAAATCATCTCAGAAGCAGCCAGCAGAACAAACATAGCTGCAGCAACCATCACCATCTTCTAGAAGATCTTCAGAGCCATCTCCAACTCCAACAAGGTCAAGATCTCCCTCACCACCCCAAGAAACCTCCGAGCCACAACAAGAAGCAACAACTCAGGAGCCCAAATTGGTCCAAAAGCTGAATCTTGGGAAGTTGCAGCAGCTGGGGAAGCGAGGGCACAACAAGAATCATAACCTTAGCAGGTGAGAACAAAGGGGCTACCATGTTAATAGGACATGAGACCGCAAACATGCAAGGCATCCTCCACACTCGCAGAGGCCGCAGGCTTAACAACAACAAAGCCGAGGCAAGCAGCGGTAATAAAGAGATCAAGAAACAGTTGTTGAATCATACAGGTAATAAAAATCCAGCAATCACTGCAAGCATCAATAGCAATGTGCAGAGCATCAACAACTCATTGCTACATGAGAGTTCTCTCATACATTACTTTATAGTGCATTAGTACAAATGTCCTGTGTCAGATGATAATTGCAAAATTAGATGCTAATTATAAAGCTAAAAAGATGGTTTAGGTAGACCTAAGGATCAATTACTTTTTGAGAACTATAGTAGGACCGTCAGCACCACATCAGGACCACCAGAAGAACCAACAGAACCATGAACTTCTCTTGTTTGTAGTATATAAATATCTTTGGTCAGATGATGACTATAAACATTAGGAGTACAACATGTCCACAGCTATGGCCAGATCAAGAAGGGAGGATAAAATAACCAGCACTAAGAGAAAGCAAGATGGCTGAAGAAAATTCTATTTTCTGTAAATGGATTGAAGTCAAAATCCAGGTCTCTCTTTCAATACTAACTCTGTCCCAGTTTCATCGGCAAGTATCCTTCCTCCAAGTCTTAAACCTGAAACACAACAACACATTCAAACTTTCTTAACTCAACCCAAGCAATGTTAAGTATGCAATACGTTCGTCTGAAAGGATTTTCTTTTTAAACACTAATTTCTGTCCATGGGACTGAGCCAGATCAATGAAGTTTTTTTCGACAAAAACTTGATGCAAACAACAGTAATGCATGACATGCTCTCCCATGCACCACATGCCAAAGCCATAACAAATTCTTTGAAAGAAAAGAGAATTTAGAAGAAGTATTAATAACTGTAGAATCCCCAAATGTTAAAAATGCAAGAGTAACTAATGTATAAATCATAAAATATTAAAAACAGTGGATGAATCACAAACCCATACTTAAGAACTGCATTAAATTCCTCATATGGGAATTTATTCTTACAACATAGAAAAGGGAAAGTTATCCCTCCAGTTACTTTTTTTATTCTTAACCACTCTCTAAACACAACAAAAAGAATGAGAGGATAAATTCAACCTTGTAATAGAAATCCAAATCATCATCCTATGCAGCATTAAATATACTTTATTTCTTGTATTTATCCCTCTAATCCAATGCCAAAAAAATTCTGTCCTATTAAATAAGTCGCATCATTTCAACAATATCTGGATGAGTTCTTCTTATCCCCTTAAAATTTATTCTGCAGCCAAATACTGATGCTCAGTAGCCTCAGAGGTGGGAAAGTCAGGCTTACGGTGCCTTGTGCTTTCCTGTAAGTGTACTGTCAGAGGCTGCATAAGAATTAACCAGTCCAAGCATGGAACAATTTCCAAATTACCAAAAACAAGCATCTCAATTATTTATACCAGGTCAAGTGTAAATACCGGACATTTATATTGGATAGAATGCAGTAAGGGATTTACACATGAACTAAACAGAATGGTACCAAAGTTGGACCCATTTCACAACCATCTGAATCATACTTGCAGCCATCTTAGCCTCTTGCTGTGCTGATGAGATCTTGGGAATATTTGTGGATGATGAGGAATGAAACTTGGGCATAAATCCCACTCTTCAAGCTAACATTAAATTCAGTAAGTATGGGTAAAAATAAAGATATACTTAAGAACTGCATTAAATTCATATGGATCAAAACATTTTCTCTAGCAGAAGTTTCCAAGTTTATCTATTTGAGTTGTTCTAGAACATCACAATATCTAGGCATTCAATTGTTTTTTGTTGACATAGCCATCTCTACAGAAGAAGTAACTATCAAATAACAGCAGAAATTTTAATTAGAATATGAACATGTGAGAATGTGATCAGCCTTGAAAGTAAAAGACATACAATTTTTTACAGAAGCTAATGCCCCATTGCCTGATCATATGCATTTGTTAATATGTAATTCAATTTAGATTATTTGCAATAGAGGACTAAAAGATTATAAGACAGTTCAAAAGGAAATAAGGAATTAAAGAAAAATCATGTAGGTCTCATCCAAATTTGTTTATCCTTGATTACAAAAAGTAACTGAAGAATCCCGGTGGGGAAAGGAAATATAATTAGAAAGGTGAAGGAAAGAAGAACAAGATTTCCAGGTCTGCATCAATATTTCTGTGTATTATGGCATGCCTTCAAGAGTACGTTAACAGCATAATCATCCCATATCTCTCACTGCAAACTAAAACTATCTGAGAAAGAAGAAGCCATTATTATTAATGGAGAAAGAAACGATACCTGTGGCGAAGATAATAGGATAATGTTCTTAAAATTCTCTAATGTCTTCTGCTGAAAAAGGATAAACAAAATGTATCAGCATATTTTAATTTGGGAGCAATAATGTGATCGGTAATAGATCCATAGTACTAATCCCTATTTAAGGTAATCGTTGGAATATAATTAAGCCTTCAAAATTCATGGCTTCCTTATGGTATCCATACCATAAATCCTAAATTCTGTAACGATAACATGGTCAAGACATTTTTTTGGTAGGCTGGAAGCTCATCTTGCCTCATGCCTTGAGGCAAAGTTCTTTGAAAATGCCTTGAGGCTCATGGGGGAGGCTACATATAATGTGACACCTAGATCCAATGGAAGTCTCAATGATGGCCGACTTATCCTTCAAAATGATGGAAAAGTACTTTGAAAGTGCTATCAGTGCCAGCTAAACCAGGTATTTTATCTTAGAATATGCCCTTCACCACAAAGTGCAAAAGGTGAAAGCAAAAGATTTCCATCAATAAAAAAAGTATAGCCTATGACAATGATATGTTTTTGATATTTTGTTCTTGTAATTGTGCTGCTTTCTTTTGAGTAGGAAATCATTTTACTAAATGAAAATGGTGAACACAGAGAAAAATATCCATCGTTGGAGCTATGAGAGTGTGAAATGCAGCCTATGAGAATAGTCATTGCCACACCGATGTTTAGAAGTGTAGAACTCTAAGAATATCTGATTGGTGGTAATAAGCAATCAAAAGTTCGGCACAAGCATTAGCAGCAAACCTTGTAAAATTATCATTTAAACATGGAACCACTGACATAACATAAATTGTGTCTGTCTACTCACTGAATGTGTAACGACATTCTCTGAGCATCAATAGTTTAGGAGCTGGCAGACCAGCTGATTAAATCAGGTCTGATTGGAACCACCAGGACATTGTTTGGCAAGGTTGGTTCTTCTAGTAATCCATATGAACAGATCAAACCAGCAAGTTCCAAGCAGATAGGCCAGGTTGCATATCAGTGGCATGTTTGATTTATTAAAAGACTGTGCTGAAAGCATCAGCCAAGGTTCAAGCGAATGACATTAATTTGGCATAGAATCACTCAATCACCAAACAATAAATCTAATTGCAACCACTAGGGCATTTAAATGTAGTAAAACTTTAATATTAAAGCACCATCAGCTAACAAAAACTATAGCAGCATTGTTTAATACCATCACATCTGGCTTCATTGTCATGCTTCTGACGATCCCTTCTGCCTCTTCCAACAACCCTGCTCGAATCAACAAATCAACCATGCAACCATAATGCTTCATCTCAGGCTGAACCCCATAAACTTTTGACATATTCACAAAGTACCTGCACCCTTCATCCACCAACCCAATGGGCTTTGCACTCTTCTCCAGTTGCATCACTTTAAAGAGGTGCAGTGCCTTCATGAACCTGTTACTCTGCATAGCCCGAAATCATGCAGCTCCAAGAAACCACACCTCTTTCTGCCATTAGATCAAATAACTCCCTCACCAAATCCAGCCGCCGAAGCCGGTCGCCGTCGGCGAGCTCGCAGAGGCACACCACGCAGCCCGGCTCATCTCGTTCCCCCTCCGCGGCCGCCGACGGCAAGGCCTCGTAGGCGAAGGGGCGTCCGGAGGAGGCCACGACGACGAGTCCGGCGAGGCCGGACGCGGCAGCGGAGAAGAGGGGATCGTCGGCCGCGGCGGAGGAGGGGTGGAGGCGTTGGAGGCCGAGGGAGTGGAGGAGGCAGAGGAGGAGGGAGCGGAGGTAGGAGACCCACCCGGCGGCCGCCACGACGAGAAGGATCGGGATGGAGTCGCTGGAGGCGTCGTGGAGTCGGTTCGGGAGCCCCATTTCTTTCCCCCTTCTCCATTCCTTCTTTTAATTTAATTCCTTTCTTAATTTAATAATTATTACAGAGTGAAGAATCGGGAGAAAGAAAGAGGGAGAAGAGGCAGTGGGCGTCTGGGGCGGCGGCGGGGGAGAGGGAGAGGGCTTTGAAGGGGGCATTGAGGAGGAGGAGGAAGGGGATTTGGGCTTATCTGCGGCGGAGGAGGCGGGAGATATCCACAGAGAGGAGGCCAACGGAGAGGGGGAGGAGGGGAAGGAGATGCGGCGGAGGAACGCGATTTGGGGTCGCTCGAAGGAGGGGAATGGCTGAGATCGGCGGAGGGAGGGGGGAGTCGGTCGGCGTGAGCTATAAGGGATTTAAGGCTGCGGAGGGAGAGGGTCGATCGGGTTTTGTGGTGGGAGATATGAAGTCCGACGACGCTTATAAGCGTCGTCGCATTTCTCGCTTATGCCAACGCTTTTTAGCGTCGGTGAATCCATCCAAAGCGTCGGCAAAAGATTTTTTACCGACGCTCTCTCAAAGCGTCGGCATTTACTGTTGCAAGAAAAAAAATTGCCGACGCTTTTATCTAGCGTCGGCAATTTAGAGTCGGCAAACATCTCTTTTGTTGTAGTGGCAGTAGAAGAGTCTATGAGGTTAGGTATGAAGGTTTCACACAAACTACTTGCTCTGCAGGCCGGAGACGCAGTCTATTGTGTGTATCCAGTCATAGAGATCAAAAGGTTTGATAGTCTTGGTGTTAGAGCACATGGTCAAAAAAATGTACGATCAACATTGTTTACTTAATAATATATATAAATATATACCCACCTCTGGCAGACCCCAGAACCACAAACCGTTCGCAAGAGGCGGAGCCATGTTGGGTCCTCATATACTTCACAATTTTTTATTTTCCGACACAAAGTCCAGAAATTCTATGTAACAACTCAGGATCTCACCCAAAATGCCTAGCCGGAAGATTTTATTTGGGTTCCTTGATCCTGTATAAGTATCCAAGATCTACCCAGTGAATAACCGATGTGGGACTAAACACACGCCCGCACGGATCCTCACATACTTCCCCCGTTTAAGCCCTGACGTCCTCGTCAGGCTAAGGGTTCAAATCCATTCAAATCTAATCACAAACACCACGATCGGTCCGTGGTCAACCCCAATGGATCCGTGCTGCAGTGTCCCCTAGTCCACATAGATTACGGGCCGGGTCCGCTCTGATACCATTTGTAACAACCCAGGATCTCACCCAAAGTGCCTAGCCGGAAGTTATTATTTGGATTCCTTGATCCTGTATAAGTATTCAAGATCTACCCAGTGAATAACCGATGTGGGACTAAACACACGCCCGCACGGATCCTCACATTCTAAGTTCTGAAGACTCATAAATAAAAAAAAACTGAAGATTTTTAAAAAATTATGACGAAAAAGATAGCAAGAATAAAGAATCTAAAATTACGCACTCATGCACATGATATATATGTGTGTGTGTGTGTGTGTGTGTGTGTGTGTGTGTGTCTATTAAACACTATAAAAGAGTGAATAATCTCTATTGAAATAGATTTCAAAGTATTAGATATTCTTTATCTCCCTGAAACCATTCCATTTTGCCTTTACATCTATCTCATTTCAGACCTTTTTATACCGCCCTATCCACCTACATATTAAACCCATGAAATATCGTTCAACAGCACTTAATCGGATTTGTGATGCCTTTTTATTTAGAGTCAAGAGGAAATTTTATTCATTGGCCCTTCTTCTGAATCCAAAGAGTAAGGAGTTTTCTATATATTAGCAATTTAAAAAATTGCTTTGATCTAAAGTTCAGTCGTTAGTAAAGAAATTATTACAAATCTAGCTACTTTATTATAAAGAAAGAAAGGATTCTAAGAAAATTATATTATTTGAAATTGGAAATAGTCAGGAGGTCATTAATCCTTGCTTTATACAAGCCACTTCTTAGGCTTAAAAAGAAATTCTATCAATTACCCCTCCAAGGCTTCAAAAGATAAATTGCGCATCGGGACCGACTTACATTCCTTAAAGCAGAACAAACCAACACCCGTCAAGAAATACCACTCTTGGAGGAAGAACAAGCAGAGCTGGAATGGAATAACAACACTACAGGAAAAATAGTATATTCGACTCTCATGCGCCGATGCTAAAAAGAAGCGTTAGCAATTTAGTCACCCTGCAAAAATTTGCCAACACTTTTTAGTGGCGTCGGGGCAGGAATTACACTAAGACGACGCTTATTAGCACCGTGCGAAACCAACATGCTAATATTGAATTCTGAGGATGCTTAAAAGCGTCTTCGGAAGCCAAGTCGAAACCACGACGCTTTGAAGCGTCGTCCTAATATTGGCTTCCAACAATGTTTAAAAGCATTGTCGAAAGCCAATCTTAGGACGACACTTCTATGCATCATCGGAAGCTAGTTTTATCCCCAAATAGTCCGATCACCCCTTCCATTGACCCTTCTCAGCCCTAAATTGACCCTTCTCAGCCCAAATAACTCTGCCTTCGCCTCCTCCTCGCCGCGCTGGTCCCCATCTCATTTTCTCTCTCTTAGATGGCCTCCTTCTCCTCCACCCCCTCTTCCTGCTCCTCCTCCTTCTGGCCGGTCTCCTTCTCCTCCTCTCCCTCTTCCTCCTCCTTCCATCTGCCCGTACCCACCGCAAAGCTTTCCTACAGATGTATCGCCTTCTCCTCATCCCCATCTTCGCTTGCCTTCTCCTCCTCCCCCCCCTCTTCCTCCTCCTTCTCCTCCTTTTGTCGAAGCCATTTACTGATCCGGCTGACCGCCCTCCTCTGCTGCGGATCTCAACCGGCATACATCCATGCTGGTGATTTTGCTTGATGACTTAATATTCTGTTTATAGCTCTAATTTGTGCTTAATATCTAAACTTGCTCTATATGCTTAATATTCTGTTTGCCGTCTAATATGTATTTAAATTGTACATGTAATTGCGTCTGTTAACAATGCTTATACAGATGTTTTTTTCTTTACTTAATACATTGTTCCATTCCTTTTTAACTTTATGTGAATAAATTATCTTTTTTACTTTGGGCCAAATTCTGATCATGTTTCCATCCCATGACAGGGCAACTAATAGTATCACGTTTTCAGCCTGTAATGGGGCAACCAATAATATCACATTTTCAGCTTTTGATGGGGCAACCAGTAGTTTCACATTTATAGCCTATGATGGAAAAAACAATTGCTTTACATTTCTAGCCTGTCACGGCATAAATAGTAGTATCATATTTTCAGCCTGTGACAGGGCAACCAATGATAACGAGATGAGCCCAAAGTCTTTATTCATTTAATCAAGTTCACATCCATCCATCAATTTTTTTAAACTTTATTTCTGGCTTTCGACTAACCACGGTCATGTTTTTCATCCATAACGGGGCAATCAATATTACGTGGTTAGTCCGAAGCACCGTATCTATTAGTCCTATTATTTAAGTATAAATTATGTACATATATGCACCCATCATACTATCAATCACAAGTAAATATGATCAAATTATATTTAAATACCAAAACGATCATAAAATCATTCTTGCTTCTTACTTATCTAGATCATTAGCATAAAATACATATAGGTACAAAAATATCTATATCATGCAGGTCAGTATACAAGAATTCTTACCTCTTTGCTGAGAACCCAGATAGACTACCACAATCTACAAACCGGAGTGCGCAAAATCCTGTTCAATTTCTTCTTGCCCAAAAGATTGTTATCCTATAGAACCAAATCAACATAAAAAATTATCCAAGATATCCGACAACCCAGAACTCCCTATTGATCCACTAAAGGCTCCTCCATCATGTAGTAATCTAAGACTACCCCTTGAGTCCCTTTAACCAAAATTTCTTCGGATCAAGCTAGAGAGAGAAAATACCAAGAGAAACAAATAGAAAAAGAGAGAAACTAGAGTATAAGATCTTGTCGGGCTTCTTTCTGCTTGGATGACTATAGCCTCATACAAAACCAAGGCTGACCATGAAAATAGAATTGTATAAAAAGATATACAAAACCAACTAGATAACAACGCCCAATTATTTGAATCGGTTAGTGCAATATAATCCAATTCATTTGATCAAGAATCATATATCAAATCAAGAGTATAAATCAAGGGTTATCAATTAGAGGTCCAATGGTGGTTAACAATTTGGATGAATGGGGTCGACTAGATGCAGCGTCCGACGATCTGGGTCAATCGGCTCTGGCCAGTCCAACTAGTCAAATCATGAAAAGACAATCAAACCATGATTCATAAAGCACAATAGGGATTCATGGTAATAGAGTCCAACGATACTCAGCAATATTCGGGTTAAGGCTAGCATGACGGATGGTCGCAGTGATACTAGTTCAGAGCCCTTAACTAGGGTCAACCTTAGTCTATAATGAAAAGAAATTAAGAGAGAGAGGAGAGAGAGAAGAGAGGAGAGAGAAAGAAGAGAGAAGACTCTCTTCTATCTTCTTAAAATAGGGGAGAGTCAATCCCCCCCTCTCATCTCGAATCAGAGCATTGCAGGCCACTTAGTCGGCCCAGCCTCGACGATGATAGCCACGGGCGGCCCTTCGGTCGCGGCACCATCGGCGACAGTGGTCGGCCGGCACGAAGAAGGGTAGAAGAAGATCAAGAAGAGCAAGGGGTGAACAACTCGGCATAGATCATGGTGGATTCTTTTTTGACCGACGGCCATGCAAAATCGATGATCCCAAGAAATGGCGAAGTTTGGCTCAAATAAGCAACCGATGGTGGTGAACGTGGAAGAAGGATGCCGAAATAAGGCACCCCATTTTCGGATCAAATTTTAGTGTTTTTTTGGTGCAAATCAGCGTGGCAACAACTCTAAAACTTGAAAAAAAAGAGAAGAAGGCAAGTGAGGTTTCGATGGCCTTTCTGGTGACAAATCGATGAAGAAAATCTGGAAGAAGAACTTGGAAATCGGCAGTGATATCTCGGATTTTCGTTGATGACAATCAAAGTGGAAGGAAGGAGTCTTAAATAGATTGAATCTCGAGTCTGGTCAGTGTTGGGATTGCCTCAGGATTCTCAGAGTTCGGCGTTATCAGAGGAGAAAGAAGACTCCGATCAGGAGTCTTCTCCTCCTTCATGTGCAACAGGGCATGCCCGAGCTTGGGCCTGGCCTCTTCGGGCTGTCCCACAAGCTTGAGGGCTGGACTATTACATATATAGCTTGAAAATGACTCTCGAACTAAGTTCACTTCATATGGCCACATAGTCCTAATTGAACAACATCTTAAATCAGGTCCAGCAAAACCACTAACATCGAGTCATAGCAGTCTTCATGTCATTTATTGACAAAAGATCCTTCTATGGTTGCAAATATTAGATATGGATCTCGGTGATGTAGTGTGAACTTTGTATCCTTATGTGACTCTCGGAGCTCTTCCTCGGAGGGGCAGAGCCTCTTCCTTAGAGACGAGCTAGGCTGAGTGGAATTGCTTGTCTTTATACTGATTTGTGATCATTTTTATTTTACTATTGTCACATACGTTTTTACATAAATTTTCAAGTTAAGGTATTCATTACTTATCGAGCTGTCTAGCTCATTATAGATTTTTTTTATATTTTTAAAGATTTGAACAATTAGCTTGACTCCGGAATTTATCATGGAAGAGCGACTAGAGATAAGATTTTGACAATCTTTATTTACACTAGATTTTATTTTTGATTTGATGTAAAATTTTAGAATATTATTTATTGTAAGACTTTTAATTTTATCATTTAAATTAGAATTTGAATGTTAATTATTTAAATTTATTATGCTGGTTGTATATGATATCATATTGAGATATCTTACATGCTTGTGGAGAGAGGTTTTTATAAGTATGCGGCAGCTGCTGCGATCCCTGACTCACAATCTTAGGTCGGGGGCGTGACAAGTTTCTTCACAACCATTGTAAAGTTCAAAAGTTCACGATCCTTGAATGAGGTTGAACAGTCAGATAAGAGCTTCACAACTTTCCTATCCACCTAATTGCTGAACATTGTAGAGGAAGAATCTAGAGCTCCATTCCAACCAACATGACCATAAAATAGCTACTACAAGCATGAGAATAATGCATCGCAGGATGGATGAGAATTTCAACTTGCACCAAGTGGAGCAGATATCCACCAGATTTGGAGGAACAACTAGATTGCTCTATAAATTATGTTGTTCAAGCAAAACAATTAGAAACTATAGTTAGATTGGTAATTCATTCAATGAACTCCAAGTGCCTAATTAGCCGGTTCTTAGTTGATATGAATTTCCTTTAGAAGGAAAATTATGATTTGAGATATTGAATTGATTGAAGCCTCCTCCCATGCCCTTGATGCCTATCCACCTCCTTCTCCACCTCGATGGCTTCTTTCGATGCCGATAAGGATAGGGGATGGCCGGCGGCCAACACTAGCCTACTTTCAAGTACCTTAATTGCATCTCTTTTCTCTCTCTCTTTCTTCACATTGCCCGTCGGAGCATAGTCGATAGCTTGTGGGTGTAGCAGCAATACCCATTCCTTCTCTAACTTCGATCATATCTACTAGTCACCTTCCAGCCACGCGCATAGACTATGGTCCTAGATTTCTAGCCAGATAAGGATGGATGGATCGAAGTAGACATGAAGGTCATGAAGAGGATGGAGAGTCTTTGAGATTGGTGAAGTTGGCGAAGGTGCTGACTTTAGTGCAGCAGAGCAATGGGATTGGGGTTTTGACATAGTTGATCAGGTTGGATTAGGCAACACCAAATAGGGAAAATCTTTGGCGCTTTAAGTTTTTTCTTTATTTGCCTTTCATAATTACATATTATTTACTAGATTTATTATTTGATATTGAAGGTTCCTTGTCTAGAGAATTCAATCTAATTGTCAGATGGTTTTTTATAATTACACATGTGACTCAAAGAGCTGATGTCGTATATATTCTGCAATTAGAATTTTTATTTGTTCATTTTTTCCCGAATTTGTTTTATGGTTATCTTAGGGTTGGCTAGTCAGTATAGGATGTTATGGATTACGGAGATACAAGGATTATATTATTGGTAATTTGATATTACTATAGAAAAGATGAAACAAAATTGCAAGGAAAAATATAGTTAATTTTTAAATTTTAAAAATTTCTATGTATATTCATAAATCTAATTAGTTTGGTGTGTGTGTATATATATATATGTATATATGTATACACTAATAATCTTATACTTATGGGAAATGGGAAAAAAGAACTAAATTGCAAAATAACAAAATCATTTGTTGTTTCCTCTTCCTTTTATGAAATCTCTTTTGGGGGATGAGGGTTCTTTAATGCACACTCTTTCATTTAAAATATTAAAATGATCACACAAGGGGGAAAAAGGCGAAAAATGAAAATATAGGGAAGGAAAAAACATATGGAAAATGCCCTATTGGGAACTGGAGAGGATCGAAGCCAACCACCAGAAGACACTTGCCCAAGTGAGAGAACATTTGATGTCACGCCCCGAGCCCGAGGCGCGTCAGATGCCGCACGCCCGCACGGCGGGCCGCGCAGGCGTGCAAGGCAGCGGATCACATCAAAGCAAATACGGATGTTCAAAACTTATTTGAGGGTAAATCACAGATGCTTAAAATTGACAAAAATACTTAAAGTCATTCAAAGGCAGTCTTACAAAATTTCAAAATAACATTGGCTAACATAATTCAAATGTCCAAACTAAACTAACTAAAATACAATAACTGAAAAATCATCGAAAAATCTAACGCACTCCCCAATCCCGTGTGATCAAGCCTCTGGATCTGAAAAATAGAGAAAATAAAATAATGAGCTATACTAGCCCAGTAAGCAACAAAATACCCCAAAGTGGGGTCAGAGGATATCAGATCAAAATGCAGAATAATGTCTGGAATAAATCATAAATAACATCGTTTTACTGTTTCAATAAAATTTATTATCATTTTTCCAAAAAATCTAATATTAGAATCTCAACATGATAGGCTACGACCACGTAACCTAGTGGCATGGATTGCACAAGGTGCCAAACACCACTATTATTAAGCACCGGTGGTACGGTGTCGAAACCGGTTCCTCACAGATACAAGTCGACAGGGCCAACGTGTAATCCCCATTGGTAGGGCTAGAACAGAACAGATCATAGCCATGCTGAGAATGCATATATATATATATATAATATATTTCATAAATTGCCCAGTCATAATTTATGGATTTCAGAGCATAATTTTTAAATAAAATTTAACATGCCAGACCCATCTTACTAAATACAAAACATATTTCGAAATTTAAACCACTAATAATTATTTTACCAAATAATTTAAAAAATGCACTTTGAAGCATTAAGTTACTTACCTCTTCTCGCTTAGTCCCTACTTCAGATAGGCGGATCAGGTTCACCTGTTTAAATTTAATTAATTTCTTGTTAATTTTAGAGCTAAGCAAAATCCAGAAATAATACTACTGGGCACGGCCCAACAGAGCCTAGAGTTGGTCCATAATGAACATGGCCCGATAGGGCCCACATCGGACACGGCCCAATGGGCCCGCATAGACTCGGCCCAATAGGGCCCTCCCAAGGTTGGCCTCTAATTTGTTCATTTATGCAATAAAAATTCGTTTCAGGGACCAATGTCTAATTACATAGCACCGTTCCATAATAAAACTTGGGTAAAAGGACCAAATAATTATATTTGAGGATCTTTATGTAATAAATTTTTCTTTTAGGGATCAAACATAAATTACAGAAGATCCTTTTGTGAAATAATATACTGTCAAGGGCTTAACTGCAAAATTTCATTTATTGGCCAAACAACTTTGGGTTTCGGGTTCCGGGTTTCGGGTCTGAACTGGGTTTTGGGTTTGGATTTCAGATTTTGGATTCGGGTCTGGGCCCAAGTTGAGCCCACAGTGAACCGGGCCTAAGTTGGCCCAATTCGGCCCACGATGGGCCTTCATCTTCCCCAAACTCCCCATGGACAGGGAAGATGGAAACCGAGAGAAGGGAGAGGGGAGAGGGGAGAGGGCTGGCTAGGTGGTTGGCATGGGCGGCCGGAGGCCACCCCTCGGTCGACGGCCAACCGGCTGCTGCGGCGGCTGATGGGGAGGAGAAGCAACCGAAGAGATGATCTCGGTTTGTGGGGCCGAAACAGAGAAAAAAAAGACATGGAATAAAGGTTGAGATCGAAGAGCAGAGAAAGCTTACCGGTGGTGGCAGAGGCAGTGGGAGGAAGATCTTGGCCGCGGGTGCTCGATCCGGTGGTCAAGCGGCGGTGGCGGCGGTGCTTTCCGAAGAGGAAGGAGATCTCGAAACAGAGGAGGCTCGGGTGGTGGTGGTGGTAGGCCGAGGCGGCTCACCGGTGACTTGGGAAGCAGGAGCAGAGGAAGGAGAGGGAGAGGAGAGGGAGGAGAGGAAGAAGAGGGGCTCGGTGGTGATCTGGGAAGGAAAAAGAGGGGTTTTTATTATCCCCTCGTAATGGCTCTCCGCCGCGATTTTTGCGGCGGTGGGGCAAAATCAGAGGCCGCTCGTGCGGCCGCGGGGTGGACGTGGGACGACCGCGATGCAGCTGCAGGATGCCCACGGTGTCTCTGCGCCCGGAGAAGATGGAGGGGATCGCGTTTGCGATCCCCTGCTCTGGCCCTTTCCAAAAGAGGCATTATCTCACATTTGACGATGCTGAAAATAGTGAGGAAGTGGGGCCATAGAGCAAATAATATTACAGACAACACAACATTAGGAACAAAGATGCAATAGTGAAATAGAGCAACAAACAAAACAAAGTAGAGGACCGAAATTCCAGCCTCTACTACAACAAACAATGTCTAGTGACAGAACTTTAGTAACACTTAGCAAAATCCATCAATATAAATGTTCTCTAGTAATGATTCTAAGAAATATGAAAACAGATATATAATTTCACAAAGTTTCATCGTGAGAGTTATTAAAAGTTATTATATAGCGAGGGTATCTTATAACCACTATAAGAAATTGTATTCTATAGTAATAGTTTCAAATATTATCATAAAAGGTCTATAATATTGTAATGTTTATAAATGAATGTTTCAAAAATTTTATGTTACGATGGTATCAGATAAGTACAACAATTACTAGTGAAATAAAACTTTATTGGTAATATATATAGTTTTATTATAGAATACAGGCTATTTATCGATAAGATAAATTATATCACCTATACATTATTGTATAACCAATAGTTTTCAATATTGATATTTATTTATGATTTATTTGTGTGACAAATTAGTATGGTTGTAAATTAATTTGGATTTTCTGCAACAATAGCATCTCATTAGTAAGTATGTCTTTAAATAATTTTCAAAATAGATATTATATTAATCTAATAAATTTTTGAAGTAATAAGGTTTCAAATCGACTATTATGTATTCTAGTTGTACTTAACAATTTTTGATGAGTTCATCAAGTTATTTTCAACTTTATCTGGCCAGAACTACTTACCGAACAAGTCACATGATCAGCCAACTCAGGTAAATAATTCGAAGTTGTTTGGGTTCGGAAATATTGCAAATAATGCACCATAACCAGCCACTAGTCTAAGATATAATTATTAAAAACTTAAATGGAGATCGATTTAACCAAGATATTGGATCAATAATCCAATTTGATTTGTATTAAAAATATAGGTTTGCTACGCCTGTTGCATCCCTTCAACTTTGTTCTTCCTCCAGCCAGGGATAGAGGAGAGAGAGATAGGAATAGCTGTTTTCCTAATAGTCAAAATTAGAAGTAGCCTGAGTCCAGACAGAAGCTTAGAAGTAGGTGCTTCTCAAACCTGTGCGGAGGATGTCATACACCACTATTCTGTTTTTGCCAAACTTTTGAAGCCATGGCTGCTGAAAGACAATCCAGATCCAAATACTTTTCCTTTTTCAGTCCTCCATTCAGTAAAATCCATCTTTTCCTCTATGATGCCTATGGCTTAATTCATCCTATCCGCTCACAAACATAAAAATAAAGGAATAAGCAATTTGTGATATCAAGTCCAACAAACATCTTGACCTAATGTTACAGCAAAAAGAAAAATAAAAACAGAAGCAAGAAGCACTTTCTCCTACTGGGAAATAAATTGCCTTTATTGCTGTAGAATTGTCAACTCATTGTTTGCTTATTTGTGCTAAAGAATGCAAATGAATAAGTGTAACAATCAAAATAATACAAATGAATCAGCGGAGCAATCCTTGTAGCAAAGAAAGAGTTATCAGTTGTTGTTGTCCATCCAGAACTGAGCCTGCAGCCAGTCAATAGTCTTCTTGTCCACCTGAAAGGCCTTTGCAAGAACGTCACGAGAGATGGGTGGCTTCGACCCAAACACCGCATTGGCTACAGTGATCACACCAGGGTTTTGGCTGCTCAATGCGGCAATAGCAACAGCATTCTTCGTCCCGTAGTTGAACTGGAAGTGAATAAGACCTTGGGGGAACACGAACACATCACCCTTGTTGATGACTTTGGCAAAGAGACGGTTGTCCGTGTTGGAAGTCACAAAACCCACATAGAGTGAGCCTTCCAACACCGTCAAAATCTCTGTCGCCCGAGGGTGGATGTGAGGTGGGTTCAGGCCATATGGAGCAAAGTCTATGCGAGCCAATGAGATGCCAAGGGTGTTGAGCCCTGCAATTTTCTCCACATTAACTAAAGTCACATTCGATCCAAGTTTGTTTGCAGTGTCGCCAGGCCTGTCGAGGCCGGAGAAGAAGAAATCATCAGCTCTGACATCGTTTGGGTTCTTGCACACAAGACCGTTGACAAATACTGCACAATAAAAATTAACATAATTCACCAAGGTTGATAGAAAAACTTGAGAAGAACCTCGTTCGAAAGCCTACTTATAAGTTTGTGGATGAGTAAGAAATTTTGCTCAACTTGAAAAAAGGAAGAATATATATAATTACCATGGGACGTTTTGTCAGCAACACAGAAGTCCTGGAGGGGACTAGGATCAGAAGCAATTGCGTGAGAAGAAACCAGCGCAAGGAAAGCAAGGAGGAGGATGCGTGAAGCCATGTCTGTTCGGTTAAGCAGGAGAGAGTGCAGGAGGAATGGAACTCGAGAGTCTAGATCGAAGCTCGATGCGCTGGGATGGCTTGGAGTAGATAGGTATATATAGAGAGAGTGGAGGGATGAGGGACCCGGTTTATGCGATGCTTAGACCGTTGAAGTAGTCAGGAAGGGTGATCGTGATTTGCTTTGTATTGTTTTATAAAGTAGTAATAAAATGGTTTCAGTTGTCCACCAATTCCAGTAGACCGTGGCCAAAGGCAACGTTCCCAAAGACAAGTATAACTGCCACCAAAATGGTAGCCTAGTGGTAAGGAGGCGATAATTCTGCCCAAGTTGCCTGGATTCGAAACGCACGGACGTCGATTAAATTAGGGGACCGGATGCTCCACGCCCGGATGGCTTGCTGGCCGTTATTCTTTCCTTCCACTTGTACCAAGGTGGCGCTGGGTTGACGTACCCACACGTGAGGCGGTGAGCCCAGTGGGGTGAGCCCACGGGTCGGGGAAGGCACGCGAAACCTGCGACCTGTATCGAACATTTTCGGGTGGAAGGGGGCCCCAGTGGGTGCTGCTATGCGGGTGGGCTGGTCCCTCCCCCTCCCTCCTATTTTTAACCAAAAAAAAAAAAGGAAAAAAAAAAAGAAGATGAAGTATAACTTGATCTATAACCATATTGATGGTAGGTGAGAAACAGCAGATGGAATAGATCAATATTCGCCGCCTTTGACGGTACAACGGTTCGGCCAGCTAAATAGATAATAAGGCTTGTTTCGTAGTCTAATCACGAACTAGTCCAGCCATTTTTATTATAATTTAACCAATTACTTATTTGTTTAATTTTATGCTAGTATGGACATATGTGATGAACATGAAAAAAGTTAATAAATTTAAAGATACGGTCATCAATTGTGTATTGAGACATTCCCCCTCCAACTTTATTTTTGTTGCCATAGAAAATTGAACAGTTCAAAGAAAGATCCAAAGCTGGGAGCCTTCATGAAGTTGTTCGGATACTTGGCCACAATGAGATTTAGCAACTTCAAGATGACCTCTTCCTTCCGTCACAGAAAAGGTCAATGTAGTTATGGTGGCAGCGAAGAACTTGAATAGTTCTAAATGCAAATACAGGGAATTCTTCATCGAGGTTATCAGCATTGGTTGCGCTTATCATAACAACATTGTGAGTTTACTAAACTTGTGTTCGGACGCATTCACTAGAATTCTCATATATGAGATCATAGTTAATGGATCACTTGAAAAATTCATTTATATTAAGCAACAAATTATTCTAGATCTTGAATGGATGTGAAACAATTGGAGATTGAAATTGGTAATGCACGAGGCTTAGACTATCTCTACCATGGCTGCAATATCCAAAAATATCTTATTTTCGGCCCGCTAAAATAGTGTCGCTCGATGTAACAACCCAGGACCTCACCCAAAATGGCTAGCCGGAAGATATTATTTGGGTTCCTTGATCCTGTATAAGAACCCAAGATCTACCCAGCGAATAACCGATGTAGGACTAAACACACGCCCGTACGGGTCCTCACATACTCCCCCCATTCAAGCCCTGACGTCCTCGTCAGGCTAAGGGTTCAAATCTATTCAAATCTAGTTACAAACACCACGATTGGCCCATGGTCAGCCCCAATGGATCCGTGCTGCAGTATCCCCTAGTACACATAGGTTATGGGCCGAGAACGCTCTGATACCATTTGTAACAACCCAGGATCTCACCCAAAATGGCTAGCCGGAAGGTATTATTTGGATTCCGTGATCCTGTATAAGTAACCAAGATCTACCCAGCGAATAACCGATGTAGGACTAAACACACGCCCGCACGGGTCCTCACACTCGGCTGACAGAATCATATCAATAGCCAAATCTTGAGGGACTGTAGGCTACATTTATTGCCCTTGAGGTCTTCTCAAGGAATTTTAGAGGCATCTCTAGCAAATCCATTGTTTATAGTTATGGGATGATAGCGCTTGAAATGGTTGGGGGAAGAAAAAATATTGAAGTTCAAGAAGACAACATCCGTGAGATATCCACTTCTCACATTGGATTTACAAGCATCTCAACATGGATGAAAATTTGAGAACTTTCACGGCCATGACCCAAGTGGAAGAAGAGATTGCCAAAGGGATAATTCTAGTAGTTTTATGGTGCATTCAGACTAAGCTAATAAATAGACTCTCGATGGGTAAGGTTCCAGATATGTTAGAAGGAAGGATTATAGACATGCAAATTCCCCCCATGCCAGTTTTACTTTCCCCTCAAGATGAGGGAAGCATTTCTAGACAAATCATTCTCATGAAATAGTATCAATAGTCACTTGTTATAATGGACTCAAGATATTTGACCGTATAATAGGTATGTTACCCATAGTGCTATAGGCATCTCTTAATTTCCTATGTTAGATAAAAATTTAGAGCTGTAGTTATAAAGGCTTAATAAATCCTTCAACCTTCAATGGATTTATATTTTACTTTCAATTTAGCAATCATGCAACCTAAATGATCCGATGACCCGGGATCCGCCACATGGCAGGCCATAAGACGGCGTCAACAAATCTCTCCAAATCACCCCCACTAAATGCTGATCATTATGGAGGGCGCTCTGGAGCTCGAAATACTGATGGCTAACCTCTCGCATTTCGCCAGACGAGACGCTTTGGAGAAGGGAGCATTAATGGCCGGCTTCTCACGTTTCGCCAGTCGGAGTGCTTCGGGGGACAAAAAATTAATGATCGAAACCTCCAGAAAGCAATGCTCACGTGGAACACTGAAAAATTTCCACGGCAGATTCTACTCAAGAAAATCTAGCAGCTCGAACCTCCCAAGTCCGACGTCAAGCTCTCGGCTAAGAAATATGCCAAGGCATACCCAGTTTGGTACACACCTCTTCTTGCCTATGTGATTGAAGCACTGGACGATTAGAAGTCTGCCTACTTCCATCGTCCGAGCTGCAAGGCAGCTCGACCTCGGAAGTGGGGGGCAAAGAATAGGGGAAAAAATGGATCGTCCAGCCCACAACTAAAAGGCCGCCCAGTTTCGGCCCAATAAACGTCAACGCCAACCAGTCGAATCCACACTTCTGCCCCGAGTCAGCTCGACTTCGAGACTCCGCCGAAGGCTCCACCAACTTCAGACATTCGCCGACTCCCCCAACCAAGTTCGGGGTGCCTCCAGTATTCGCCGACCCTCCCCAACTAAACTCGGACCGCCTACCTCAGCAGTACGCTCCGACTTTCGAGCTTGGAGCACTCCACCGAGCATGCCTCGGAACCCAGGAAGCCAAGCTACTCCCATTATCCGTCAAGCCGACCTCTCATGATGAGGGCTGACAGTGCCTCTGCCACCTGGGCCACTCCACCGAGACTATAAATAGCTCGGTCAGGTAACTTGGAAAGGACTTTTGGGCTGGACCAAATCTACTCCACTCTAACTTGATCGTCGAAGGGCCCTCACCGGAAATACTGATGAAACTTTGTACAGGTCCGCGGCCGTCGCGCAGGAGGTGGTTCTCGTCTTCTCCTTCCAATCACTGGCAGCTCCCTCGACTCCACCGGCGTGGTCTCCCTCGGGCCAAATTTGAACCACAACAGTCATAACTCCGGGATTAGTTGGATTGACTTCCTTCTAAACTACTGGGTTGTCGGTCATCTTTGTTTTCAGACTCTTAGTCATCTATGCCTTCAAATGATGATACTTTCAGCCTTCAGCTAGTGCAGACCAGTTTTCAACCCTTGATCTCTTTACCCTATTCCTTTTATAAGTCAAGATGGTTCTCTTCCTTCAGTTGATGAAAGCTTGTAATACCTACTCTATCTCGGTTTTTCTGAAGTTGTATATCTCCACTCTTTGTTACTCCTCCCTCTTAGGTGTAGCAGCAGGAGCATCATCTATTACATCTCCTTTTTCAATTCCTTAATAAAGGTAGGGTGGTTATTACCTCTCTTATCATAAAAAAAAAAAAAAAGGAAAAAGAGAGACTTTCTTGTAAACTAGAATCTTTCACTACAAATTAAAATAGAGTTTTTCCTGTCAAATTTGTTGATGGCTGGCCCATAAAAAAAAATTTGGCAAAATACTTTTCTAATAGCTTTATCTAATTTATTCGTATTATAAAATAGATAAAAGGTTAAATTAGATGATGTTATGTGATAACTGGGACATCAAAATCAAGCTTGATCTTGGAGTTCAAATAACTGGGACACCAGATAGTGTCCTGAATTATGGTACATTAATTGATATAGTACTTAATTTGGAGAAAGGCTAGGAAAGAAGCAAACAATCTGCCTTCTTTAGAAGACAATGACACAGGAGCACTCCCAGTAATGGCTAGAAAATAGATACTAGTGTTGATTCCAATTGTCCAGCATCAAGATACAGTCGACTAAACAGACTACCAAGTCAAAGTAAACCAGCATCCAGCAACTCCCTTGTTCAAGTTCATGGATTTCCACCCGGCTTCAAGTTCACAAAAGGAAAAGGAGGAACACCTTCTGTGGCAAACCAGATCTCATACCCCTCGATGCCAGAATACCTGCCTGACCTCTCCAAGGTCACGATTAGCCCGGAGCAGTGTCACAAGATTCTTTCCATCCTACAGCCTCAACTGCAATCCCATGATCCAAGCACTGCTGTGCAAAAGTCATCACAACCATCAGTAAATCAGGTCGGGAATTTACAGATCAAATCTGCAGCAGCTGGTTTCTCAGGTAATTCTACTTGTTCGATGAGCACCTTAGCTCAAAATCAAGCACATATTCCTTGGATCATTGATACCGGTGCCACGAATCATATGGTGTGTTCAACCTCCTTCTTTTCTACCATCGAATCTCAAGTAAGTGCTACTGTTAGACTTCCTACTGGAGAGAGAGTACCTGTAACTCATACAGGATCAGTCAGGATTTCCAAATTCCTCACTTTGAAGGATGTTCTTTGTGTTCCAAGCTTCTCTTTCAATCTCATTTCAGCCAGCAAACTAACATAAATGCATCAATGTTGCCTGATTTTCTTGTCGAATCTCTGTTTTATACAGGGCTTGTTGAGTTGGACGACGATTGGAATGGGGAAACTTGAAGATGGCCTCTACCACCTTCAAGTAGACAACAATCATGCAACGATTCCTTCTTCTGCTGCTGGAACAGCACCGAAATCCTTACCTGTTGCCAACACCTCCATGTATTCCCCATTATCTTCCTATGCAAGTTTGACTGATAGTTCCTATGTTTTTGATCTATGGCATCGTCGGCTAGGACACCTATCTTTTCCTCGCCTTACCATGCTAAATAAATCTGTACCTGAAATACATGTTGGCATGAATAATCACTGTGTCGTTTGCCCTCTTGCTAAACAACAGAGACTAAGCTTTCCACACACAAGCCATGTTTCAAATGTTGCTTTTGAATTGATCCATTGTGACATATGGGGACCTTTTTCCACACCTTCACTTGACGGTTCCAAATACTTCCTCACCATCGTGGATGATTTCAGTCGAGCTACTTGGGTATATCTTATGCAGTCCAAGTACCAAACCCAAAACATCATTCAATCCTTTTGCACTTTAGTTGAAGTACAGTTTTCTGCCAAAGTCAAGGTCATCAGGTCAAACAATGGACAAGAATCTAACATGATAAATTTTTATGCCACAAAAGGAATCACTCATCAACTTAGTTGTGTTGAAACCCCACAACAAAATAGTGTAGTGGAAAGGAAACCTAAGCACATTCTTAATGTTGCTAGAGCATTGAGATTTCAAGCAAATTTACCATTACAATTTTGGGGTGATTGCATCCTCACTACTGTTTATCTCATAAACAGAATTCCCACACCTAAACTCTCCAACCGATCTCCATATGAAGTGTTGTTTTCTTCAAAACCATCTTACACACATTTAAGAGTGTTTGGTTGCTTGTGTTATGTCTCTACTCTACGTAGACATCGATCAAAATTTGATCCTCGAGCCAAACAATGTGTACTCATTGGGTATCCTCATGGTATGAAGGCCTATAAAGTTTATGATATTCAGACCAAAACAATGCTCATTTCCCGGGATGTTGTATTTCATGAGTTTGTGTTTCCCTTTCAGCACAGCCTCATTCCTTCAACACTGCATTCCTCATCTCATGATACTATTTTTTGTCCCCATTTCATTACATCAAATGCAAATATGCCTGCAGCTCTTCAACAATACAACACACAGACCTCTAGTTTCCCTGTTTCAGCACTCGGTACAACTACTGGCACGCCCACTGGCACGCCCAATGGCACATTCCAAATCAACTCTTCTCCTTCAATTCCCTCTTCA
The DNA here is from genome assembly GCF_051530095.1 of Phoenix dactylifera. Taxonomy (NCBI): domain Eukaryota; kingdom Viridiplantae; phylum Streptophyta; class Magnoliopsida; order Arecales; family Arecaceae; genus Phoenix; species Phoenix dactylifera. The sequence continues at coordinate 13,764,956 of NC_143203.1, read as the reverse complement.
CACTCTCCTACAATTACCATACCCACAAATCAACCTTCAATTCCACCTCATGCTCAGCCTCCTACCCAAATACCTAGACAGTCATCTAGACTACACCCTTCATTAGTCCATTCTCTCTTCCATTCTCCAAATCAGCAGGTCAGAAAATCCACTAGACTAAAGCATCCTCCTACCTATCTCAAGGAGTATCATTGCAGCTTGGCATCATCTACTCCTTATTCTCAATCGTCCACTCAACAACAAATGCCCACTGCACAATCAAGAACAGCTCATGACATTTCAGACTTCCTGAGTTATGCAAGGCTTTCTTCACCACATCGGATTTTTGCCTTGTCCATTTCCTCCTCAACTGAACCAAAGGATTATGCTGAAGCCTCCATGTCTCCCGAGTGGCGTGAAGCCATGGATGCTGAAATAAAGGCACTTCTAGTCAATAATACATGGACCATCATTGAATTACCAGCAGGAAAAGCACCAGTTGATTGTAAATGGGTTTACAAACGTAAGTTTAAAGCTGATGGCACTGAAGAGAGGAAGAAGGCACGTTTAGTTGCCAAAGGGTACACCCAACAAGCTGGTATTGACTATCATGACACATTCTCCCCGGTTGCAAAATTAGTGACTGTCAAAACTCTTCTAGCTGTTGCAGCAGTCAAGAATTGGTATTTGTTTCAACTTGATGTTAACAATGCCTTTCTACATGGTGATTTACAAGAGGAGGTATACATGAATCTGCCTCCTGGTTATGAGCAGCAGGGGGAGAAAAGAAAGCGCATGGTTTGTCGACTGAATAAATCCATATACGGATTAAAACAAGCCTCACGCCAATGGTTTGCAAAATTATCATCATTCTTTACTTCCCATGGTTTCACTCAGTCTAAGGCTGATTACTCCTTGTTTACAATGAGAAATGGCTGCTTATATACTGCTATACTTGTGTATGTGGATGACATAATAATTGGAGGTAATGATCTTGTCTACATAAATCATCTTAAGCAGGTTCTTGATGCACAGTTTAAACTCAAAGATCTGGAGACCTTAAAATTCTTTCTTGGACTTGAGATTGCTAGAAGCTCACATGGCATATCAATCTGTCAGCGAAAATATGCATTGGAAGTTCTTGAAGATGCAGGATACCTCGGTTCAAAGCTAGCCAGATATCCAATGATGCAAAACTTGAAATTAAGTCGATTCGAGGGAGAACCGATTAAAGATCCTGCCGTTTATAGAAGATTGATAGGGCGATTGTTGTATCTCACCATAACAAGACCGGATTTGAATTATTCTGTGCAAGTGTTGAGTCAATTCCTAGATTCACCTAAACAACCACATTTAGAAGCTGCTTATCATATACTAAGATATTTGAAAGCCACACCAGGGCAGGGGTTATTCTTACCATCAACATCTGAACTTCATTTGAAGGCTTTTTGTGATGCAGACTGGGCAGCTTGCTCGGATACGCGAAAGTCTGTCACAGGCTTCTGTGTCTTTCTTGGTGAATCACTCATCTCGTGGAAGTCAAAGAAACAACGCACAGTTTCAAGGTCTTTAGCCGAAGCAGAGTATCGCTCCATGGCATCTACCTGCTGTGAAATTACATGGTTATTAAATCTTCTAAAGGATCTGGATGTGGAACATACAAAACCAGCATTACTATTTTGTGACAATCAAGCAGCGATTCATATAGCCGCTAATCCAGTGTTTCACGAGAGGACGAAACACATTGAGATCGACTGCCATATTGTAAGAGAGAAGATTCAATCAAGAACAATTCAAACATTTCATGTATCCAGCACAATTCAGCTTGCTGATCTACTTACGAAACCGCTTGGAGCTGCCAGATTCCATAACCTGATTCGCAAGATGGGCATTCATGATTTGTATGCTCCATCTTGAGGGGGAGTGTTGAGATTCAAAGCTTCAAGATACTGCCGAACTGATCTTCAGCTGATGGTTAACCGGGTTTTCTGCAGTTAGTTAATACTGTTCATCACAGTTAGTTGGTTATCAGTTCCGTTAAACTGTTGTAACAGATCGTCTTATATATATCGTAACTGTAGGCATGTATTTTATTCATTCATTCAAAGGAAGTCAGTAGCATCTGTTCTCCTCTGTCTCCAGACTTCTTCTTGCCTGATATTCTTTACAAACAATACATTTATATAAAAAACTCTACAATAAGAAAGAGAAATTTCTAATCCTTATGAAGTTAAATTATATAGAATACGATACACGTACACCAAACAAATGAACACCTCTAAACCGGCGGGTGTTCTTATTGGTCGACTAAACAGACACCTATTTAACCATATGCCAAACAATCGCTTTGTGGAAGCAATTCACAAGATGAACCATATGTGCTGACACTTGCACTACGCCGTTTGTGGCCTTCTTCACTAGTTGTTATCCACCCAGAACTGAGCCTGGAGATACTTGATCGTATCCTTGCCCACTTGGAAGGCCTTGGCCAAAACCACATCAGAGATGGGTGGGTTTGATCCAAAGACTGCATTGGCTATAGTGATCACTCCAGGGTTCTGGCTGCTTAGGGCTGCAACGGCCACGGCAGGCATTGGACCGTAGTTGAATTGGAAATGGATTAGACCTTCGGGAAACACAAAGACATCACCCTTCTTGAGCATCTTAGTGAAGAGAAGGTTGTTGTTGTTGGTGTTGGATGTGACAAAGCCGACAAAGAGCGTGCCTTCTAACACTGTAAGGATCTCGGTGGCCCGGGGATGGGTGTGTGGTGGGTTGAGACCTTAAGGTGCATAGTCTATTCGAGCCAAGGAGATGCCGAGGGTGTTGAGCCCTGCAATTTGGTTCACATTCACCTGCGTCACCTTGGACCCAAGCTGGTTCGACGTGTTGCCTGGCATATCGAGGCCGGAGAAGAAGAAGTCGTCCGCTGTCACGTGCATTGGTGGCTTGCAAACAAAACCATTCACAAGGACTGCATCCAAAAGAAGAAGCTAAGCAACTAAGGATTACGGTGAAATTAACCAATTAATGATAAGAGTGAAGAGTAATTACCAGGGGACTTGAGGTCAGCAACGCAGAAGTCTTGAAGTTGGCAGGGCAAGGAGAGCAAAGAGGAGGATATGGCAAGCCATCTCTTTCCTATACGAAATTAAATCTTTAGAGGAAATGAGGGTATTTGGCGGCATAAGAAGGCGTGGAGAGGATCGGTATATATAGACCAGGACATGGAACCAGTCATGCTTAATAACGCAGTAGAAGAGTCTATGAGGTTAGGTATGAAGGTTTCACACAAACTACTTGCTCTGCAGGCCGTAGACGCAGTCTATTGTGTGTATCCAATCATAGAGATCAAAAGGTTTGATAGTCTTGGTGTTAGAGCACATGGTCAAAAAAATTTACGATCAACATTGTTTATTTACAATATATATAAATATATACCCACCTCTGGCAGACCCCAGAACAACAAACCGTTCGCTAGAGGCGGAGCCATGTTGGGTCCTCATATACTTCACGATTTTTTATTTTCCGACACAAAGGCCAGAAATTCTGAGTTCTGGAATATCTCCATTAAAAACAAAGACTCATAAATTAAAAAAACTGAAGATTTTTAAAAAATTCTGATGAAAAAGATAGCAAGAATAAAGAATCTAAAATTACGCACTCATGCACATGATATATATATATGTGTGTGTGTGTGTGTGTGTGTGTGTGTGTGTCTATTAAACACTATAAAAGAGTGAATAATCTCTATAGAAATAGATTTCAAAGTATTAGATATTCTTTATCTCCCTAAAACCATTCCATTTTGCCTTTACATCTATCTCATTTCCGACCTTTTTATACCGCACTATCCACCTACATATTAAACCCATGAAATACCGTTCAACAGCACTTAATCGGATTTGTGATGCCTTTTTATTTAGAGTCAAGAGGAAATTTTATTCATTGGCCCTTCTTCTGAATCCAAAGAGTAAGGAGTTTTCTATATATTAGCAATTTAAAAAATTGCTTTGATCTTAAGTTCAGTCGTTAGTAAAGAAATTACTACAAATCTAGCTACTTTATTATAAAGAAAGAAAGGATTCTAAGAAAATTATATTATTTGAAATTGGAAATAGTCGGGAGGTCATTAATCCTTGCTTTATACAAGCCACTTCTTAGGCTTAAAAAGAAATTCTATCAATTGCCCCTCCAAGGCTTCAAAAGATAAATTGCGCATCGGGACCGACTCACATTCCTTAAAGCAGAACAAACCAACACCCGTCGAGAAATACAACTCTTAGAGGAAGAACAAGCAGAGCTGGAATGGAATAACAACACTACAGGAAAAATAGTATATTCCGACTCTTATGCGCTGATGCTAAAGAGAAGCGTAAGCAATTTAATCACCCTGCAAAAATTTGCCAACACTTTTTAGTGGTGTCGGGGCAGGAATTACACTAAGACAACGCTTATTAGCACCGTGCGAAACCAACATGTTAATATTGAATTCTGATGATGCTTAAAAGCGTCTTCGGAAACCAAGTTGAAAGCACGACGCTTTGAAGCGTCGTCCTAAAATTGGCTTCCAACAATGTTTAAAAGCATCGTCGAAAGCCAATCTTAGGATGACACTTCTATGCATCATCGGAAGCTAGTTTTATCCCCAAATAGCCCGATCACCCCTTCCATTAAACCTTCTCAGCCCTAAATTGACCCTTCTCAGCCCAAATAACTCTGCCTTCACCTCCTCCTCGCTGCGTTGGTCCCCATCTCATTTTCCCTCTCTTAGATGGCCTCCTTCTCCTCCACCCCCTCTTCCTGCTCCTTCTCCTCCTTCTGGCCGGTCTCCTTCTCCTCCTCTCCCTCTTCCTCCTCCTTCCGTCTGCCCGTACCCACCGCAAAGCTTCCCTGCAGATGTATCGCCTTCTCCTCATCCCCATCTCCGCTTGCCTTCTCCTCCTCCTCCCCCTCTTCCTCCTCCTTCTCCTCCTTTTGTCGAAGCCATTTACTGATCCGGTCGACCACCCTCCTCCGGCTGACCGCCCTTCTCTGCTACGGATCTCAGCCGGCATACATCCATGCGGGTGATTTTGCTTGATGCTTTAATATTCTGTTTATAGCTTTAATTTGTGCTTAATATTTAAACTTGCTCTATATGCTTAATATTCTGTTTGCCGTCTAATATGTATTTAAATTGTACATGTAATTGCGTCTGTTAACAATGCTTATGCATATGTTTTTTTCTTTACTTAATACATTGTTCCATTCCTTTTTAACTTTATCTGAATAAATTATCTTTTTTACTTTGGGCCTAATTCTGATCATGTTTCCATCCCATGACAGGGCAACCAATAGTATCACGTTTTCAGCCTGTAACGGGGCAACCAATAATATCACATTTTCAGCTTTTGATGGGGTAACCAGTAGTTTCACATTTATAGCCAGTGATGGAACAAACAATAGCTTTACATTTCTAGCATGTCATGGCATAAATAGTAGTATCATATTTTCAGCCTGTGACAGGGCAACCAATGATAACGAGATGAGCTCAAAGTTTTTATTCATTTAATCAAGTTCACATCCATCCATCAATTTTTTTAAACTTTATTTCTGGCTTTAGACTAACCACGGTCATGTTTTTCATCCGTAACAGGGCAATCAATATTACGTGATTAGTCCAAAGCACCATATCCATTAGTCCTATTATTTAAGTATAAATTATATACATATATGCACCCATCATACTATCAATCACAAGTAATATGATCAAATTACAATTAAATACCAAAACGATCATAAAATCATTCTTGCTTCTTACTTATCTAGATCATTAGCATAAAATACATATAGGTACAAAAATATCTATATCATGCAGGTCAGTATACAAGAATTCTTACCACTTTGCTGAGAACCCAGACAGAGTACGACAATCCAAACCGGAGTGCGCAAAATCCTGCTCAATATCTTCTTGCCCAAAAGATTGTTATCCTATAGAACCAAATCAACATCAAAAATTATCCAAGATATCCGACAACCCAGAACTCCCTACTGATCCACTAAAGGTTCCACCATCATGTAGTAATCTAAGACAACCCTTTGAGTCCCTTTAACCAAAATTTCTTCAGATCAAGCTAGAGAGAGAAAATACTAAGAGAAAAAAATAGAAAAAGAGAGAAACTAGAGTTTAAGATCTTGTCGGGCTTCTTTCTGCTTGGATGACTATAGCCTCATACAAAACCAAGGCTGATCATGAAAATAGAATTGTATAAAAAAATATACAAGACCAACTAGATAACAACGCCTAATTATTTGAATCAGTCAGTGCAATAAAATCCAATTCATTTGATCAAAAATCATATATCAAATCAAAAGTTTAAATCAAGGGTTATCAATTAGAGGTCCAACGGTGGTTAACAATTTGGATGAATAGGGTCGACTAGATGCAGCGTCCGACGATCTGGGTCAATCGGCTCTGGCCAGTCCAACTAGTCAAATCATGAAAAGACAATCAAACTATGGTTCATAAAACACAATACGGATTCATGGTAATAGAGTCCAACGGTGCTCAGAAATATTCGGATTAAGGCTAGCATGACGGATGGTCGCAGCGACACTAGTTCAGAGCCCTTAACTAGGGTCAACCCTAGTCTATAATGAAAAGAAATTAAGAGAGAGAGAGGAGAGAGAGAAGAGAGGAGAGAGAAAGAAGAGAGAAGACTCTCTTCTATCTTCTTAAAATAGGGGAGAGTCAATCGCCGCTCTCATCTCGAATCAGAGCATTGCAGGTCACTTAGTCGGCCCAGCCTCGACGATGATAGCCACGGGCAGCCCTTCGATCGCGGCACCGTCGGCGACAGTGGTCGGCCGGCGCGAAGAAGGGTAGAACAAGATCAGAAGAGCAAGGGGTGAACAACTCGGCATAGATCGTGGTGGATTCTTTTTTGACCGACGGCCATGCAAAATCGATGATCCCAAGAAATGGTAAAGTCCGGCTCAAATAAGCAGCCGGTGGTGGTGAACGTGGAAGAAGGATGCCGAAATAGGGCACCCCTATTTTGGATCAAATTTTAGTGATTTTTTCAGTGCAAATCAGCGTGGCAACAACTCTAAAACTTGAAAAAAAAAAGAGAAGAAGGCAAGTGAGGTTTCGATGGCCTTTCTGGTGACAAATCGATGAAGAAAATCTGGAAGAAGAACTTGGAAATCGGCAGTGATATCTCGGATTTTCGTTGATGACAATCAAAGTGGAAGGAAGGAGTCTTAAATAGATTGAATCTCGAGTCTGGCCAGTGTTGGGATTGCCTCGGGATTCTCAGAGTCCGGCGTTATCAGAGGAGAAAGAAGACTCCAATCGGGAGTCTTCTCCTCCTTCATGTGCAACAGGTCTTGTTCGAGCTTGGGCCTGGCCTCTTCGGGCTGTCCCACAAGCTCGAGGGCTGGACTATTACATATATAGCTTGAAAATGACTCTCAGACTAAGTTCACTTCATATGGCCACATAGTCCTAATTGAACAACATCTTAAATCAGGTCCAGCAAAACCACTAACATCGAGTCATAGCATTCTTCATGTCATTTATTGACAAAAGATACTTCTATGGTTACAAATATTAGATATGGATCTCAGTGATGTAGTGCATGTAGTGTGAACTTTGTATCCTTATGTGACTCTCGGAGCTCTTCCTCGGAGGGCAGAGCCTCTTTCTTAGAGTCGAGCTAGGCTGAGTGGCCGAGGTTTTTTCAAAAGCAGACTCAAGAGAAGATAGGTCAGGACTGATGGGCTCCACGACTTGGGTCCGATCATGTATCTAGGATTTGGGAGGAGCATGCCTCAACTTTGTGGACTAGGAGATCTATTTCATTTAGCCTAAACAAGCTAGGGCTAGGGACCGAGGAAAATTGGGCTTGCACCATATGGATGTCCACATGGCGAAGGCCCACAAATATTGTGGGCTCTTCCGATTCCTTCTATGGTCTGACCCAGTAGCAAGCCCAAGCTTGACCTAAATCCGATTCGATCAACACACCCGCCCTTTCACCACTATTAGACCATGCACCAACAATGGAGATTAGATAATCCAGCATCCACTGCCTAAAAAACTTGGCCGATTTTGCTATCCTTCAAAGTCCAAGGGGAACTCTAGGGAGGATGTCTGGGATAGGAAAATACTCGTGCCCTAAGCAAGGCCAGGGTCTACAACTTTTCCCCTTTCCCCTAAATGGAGGGGCCTCAACAATCTAGTTCTAATGCCCACCAACCAAAAGCCAAATAGAGGCTATTAGTCGGAGGACTGAGGATCTAGATTCCCATTCTAAGCTTGCATCGAGGCCTCTTTCTTGGAGTAACTTGTGCCAACATCAATAGACAAGGGAGTGAACACAAATGACTTTTGGGTCTTACCATTTTGTCCATCCATCGCAATGTTCTCCAACCTACAAGATTGCAACCCTCCATCAATCAAGAGCAAGTATAAGTATGGCCATAGTTAAAGGCCCTTGAGTTGAATATGATTTGTTTCGAATCGGATTTATGATTGTGTATATGAATTTTGAAAGAAATGGATCTTAATGGATTTGTTTTTTGAAATGGAATTGCTTGTCTTTACACTGATTTGTGATAATTTTTGTTTTACAATTGTCACATACGTTTTTACATAAATTTTGAAGTTAGGGTATTCATTACTTATCGAGCTGTCTAGCTCATTATAGATTTTTTTATATTTTTAAAGATTTGAACAATTAGCTTGACTCCGAAATTTATCATAGGAGAGCGACTAGAGATAAGATTTTGACAATCTTTATTTACACTAGATTTTATTTTTGATTTGATGTAAAATTTTGGAATATTATTTATTGTAAGACTTTTAATTTTATCATTTAAATTAGAATTTGAATGTTAATTATTTAAATTTATTCTGCTGGTTGTATATGATATCATATTGAGATACATTGCATGCTTGTGGAGAGAGTTTCTTATAATTCTAGTAGTTTTATGGTGCATTCAGACTAAGCTAATAAATAGACTCTCGATGGGTAAGGTTCCAGATATGTTAGAAGGAAGGATTATAGACTTGCAAATTCCCCCCATGCTAGTTTTATTTTCCCCTCAAGATGAGGAAAGCATTTCTAGACAAATCATTCTCATGAAATAGTATCAATAGTCACTTGTTATAATGGACTCAACATATTTGACCGTATAATAGGTATGTTACCCATAGTGTGTAGGCATCTCTTAATTTCCTATGTTAGAGAAAAATTTAGAGCTATGGTTCTAAAGGCTTAATATATCTTTCAACCTTCAATGGATTTATATTTTACTTTCAATTTATCAATCATGCAACCTAAATGATCAGACGACCCGGGATCCGCCACGTGGCGGGCCATAAGACGGCCTCAACAAATCTCTCCAAATCGCCCCCACTAAATGCTGATCATTATGGAGGGCGCTCTGGAGCTCGAAATACTGATGGCTGACCTCTCGCATTTCGCCAGACGAGAAGCTTCAGAGAAAGGAGCATTAATGGCCGGCTTCTCACGTTTCGCCAGACGGAGTGCTTTGTGGGACGAAAAATTATTGATCGAAACCTCCAGAAAGGAACGCCCACGTGGAACACCGAAAAATTTCCACGGCGGATTCTACTCAAGAAAATCTGGTAGCTCGAACCTCCCAAGTCCGACGTCAAGTTCTCGGCCAAGAAATATTCAAAGGCATACCCAGTTTAGTACACACCTCTTCTTGCCTATGTGATTGATGCACTAGACGATTAGAAGTCTGCCTACTTCCATTGTCCGAGCTGCAAGGCAACTCGACCTCGAAAGTGGGGGGCAAACGATAAGGGAAAAATGGATCGTCCAGCGCATAACTAAAAGGCCGTCCAATTTCGGCCCAATAAACGTCAACGCCAACCAGTCGAATCCACACTTCTGCCCCGAGTCAACTTGACTTCGAGACTCCGCCGAAGGCTCCACCAACTTCAGACATTCGCCGACTGCCCCGACCAAGTTCGGGGTGCCTCCAGTATTCGCCGATCCACCCCAACTAAGCTCGGGCCGCCTATCTCAGCAGTACGCTCCGACTTTCAAGCTCGGAGTGCTCCACCGAGCACGCCTCAGAACCCGGGAAGCCGAGCTACTCCCATTACCCGTCAAGCCGACCTCTCATGATGAAGGCTGACAGTGCCTCTGCCATCTGGGCCACTCCACCAACACTATAAATAGCTCGGTCAGGTAACTTGTAAAGGACTTTTGGGCAGGACCAAATCTACTCCACTCTAACTTGATGGGGCCAAAACAGAGGGAGGACATCATGTTATTTGGCATGAGAATGAAGGCAAGGAGGAGAAAAGCTCACCGGCGGTCGACGGAGGTGGTGGGTCTCGGCCAAGGGAAGATTGATCCGGTGTCAAGCGGCGGCGGCGGCGGTGCTTGAAACTGAGAAGATGGATCTCGGAACAGGGGATGGCCGCGAGGGGGATCCGAACGGCGCTCAGTCGGGAGGGCACGCTGGTCACCAAGGAGAGGAGGAGGAGGGAAGAAGAGGGAGGAGAGGGAGCTCGGCGGTGGCCCTAGGGGAAGGAAGATGGGGTTTTTATCGCCCCATCATGATGGCCCTCCGCCGCGAAAATCGCGGCGGTCGAGCGCGATCCGCGGCCGTGATCGACCGCGGTGTGACCGGAGGGGGGGCCGCAGGATACCCGCGGCGCCCTTGCCCCATTTGCCCCTGGAGGAGCCGGAGAGGATCGCAATCGCGATCCTCTGTTTCGGTCCTCCCAAAAATGGGAACGGGGCTGAAGTCGGCTGGGGCTGCTGACCCCAGCCGACTTCAGCCCCATATCTCACAGTGACACTTTTAGCCTTCAGCTAGTGCAGACCAGTTTTCAACCCTTGATCTCTTTACCCTATTCCTTTTATAAGTCAAGATGGTTCTCTTCCTTCAGTTGATGAAAGCTTGTAATACCTACTCTATCTCGATTTTTCTGAAGTTGTATATCTCCACTCTTTGTTACTCCTCCCTCTTAGGTGTAGCAGCAGGAGCATCATCTATTATATCTCCTTTTTCAAATCCTTAATAAAGGTAGGGTGGTTATTACCTCTCTTATCATAAAAAAGAGAAAAAAATAGGGAAAAGAGAGACTTTCTTGTAAACTAGAATCTTTCACTACAAATTAAAACAGAGTTTTTCCTGTCAAATTTGTTGATGGCTGGCCCATAAAAAAAAAATTGGCAAAATACTTTTCTAATAGCTTTATCTAATTTATTCGTATTATAAAATAGATAAAAGGTTAAATTAGATGATGTTATGTGATAACTGGGACATCAAAATAAAGCTTGATCTTGGAGTTCAAATAACTGGGACACCAGATAGTGTCCTGAATTATGGTACATTAATTGATATAGTACTTAATTTGGAGAAAGGCTAGGAAAGAAGCAAACAACCTGCTTCCTTTAGAAGACAATGGCACAGGAGCACTCCAAGTAATGGCTAGAAAATAGATATACTAGTGTTGATTCCAATTGTCCAGCATCAAGATACAGTCGACTAAACAGACTACCAAGTCAAAGTAAACCAGCATCCAGCAACTCCCTTGTTCAATCTTTGATCATTAAGCTATCACCTCAAGCTGGATTAATCACTTCAAGATGCAACCGAGTTGACAACTTTCTAGGACATATTGCAGAAGTTAAAATGGCCCTATGGGGTATGTTGGAAGCAGCTACCATTAAAGGTTGGAGCCAGAACCTAGCAAACTTGCCAGCGAGCAAACAGAGCAAGAGAGAACAATTGATGCATTGCAGAATTGAAAGATGGGTGATCCTTTGAAGATAACGGCTCTGGGCTCTGCACTTTCGATAGGGCCCAATTATTTTTTTATACAAAATTTCAATAGAAACAATACGTTTATATAAAAAACTCTATAATAAGAAAGAGAAATTTCTAATCCTTATGAAGTTAAATTATATAGAATACGATACACGTACACCAAACAAATGAACACCTCTAAACCAGCGGGTGTTCTTATTGGTCGACTAAACAGACACCTATTTAACCATATGCCAAACAATCGCTTTGTGGAAGCAATTCACAAGATGAACCATATGTGCTGACACTTGCACTACGCCGTTTGTGGCCTTCTTCACTAGTTGTTATCCACCCAGAACTGAGCCTGGAGATACTTGATCGTATCCTTGCCCACTTGGAAGGCCTTGGCCAAAACCGCATCAGAGATGGGTGGGTTTGATCCAAAGACTGCATTGGCTATAGTGATCACTCCAGGGTTCTGGCTGCTTAGGGCTGCAACGGCCACGGCAGGCGTTGGACCGTAGTTGAATTGGAAATGGATTAGACCTTCGGGAAACACAAAGACATCACCCTTCTTGAGCATCTTAGTGAAGAGAAGGTTGCCGTTGTTGGTGTTGGATGTGACAAAGCCGACATAGAGCGTGCCTTCTAACACTGTAAGGATCTCGGTGGCCCGGGGATGGGTGTGTGGTGGGTTGAGACCGTAAGGTGCATAGTCTATTCGAGCCAAGGAGATGCCGAGGGTGTTGAGCCCTGCAATTTGGTTCACATTCACCTGCGTCACCTTAGACCCAAGCTGGTTCGACGTGTTGCCAGGCATATCGAGGCCGGAGAAGAAGAAGTCGTCCGCTGTCACGTGCATTGGTGGCTTGCAAACAAAACCATTCACAAGGACTGCATCCAAAGGAAGAAGCTAAACAACAAAGGGTAACTCGTAAACCATTATGTTGAAACTAGTAAAAGATAAGAGTGAAGAGTAATTACTAGGGGACTTGAGGTCAACAACGCAGAAGTCTTGAAGTTGGCTGGGATCGGAGGCCATCACACGAGAGGAAGCCAGGGCAAGGAGAGCAAAGAGGAGGATATGGCAAGCCATCTCTTTCCTATACGAAATTAAATCTTTAGAGGAAATGAGGGTATTTGGCGGCATAAGAAGGCGTGGAGAGGATCGGTATATATAGACCAGGAGATGGAACCAGTCATGCTCTAATAATGCAGTAGAAGAGTCTATGAGGTTAGGTATGAAGGTTTCACACAAACTACTTGCTCTGCAGGCCGTAGACGCAGTCTATTGTGTGTATCCAGTCATAGAGATCAAAAGGTTTGATAGTCTTGGTGTTAGAGCACATGGTCAAAAAAATGTACGATCAACATTGTTTACTTAATAATATATATAAATATATACCCACCTCTGGCAGACCCCAGAACCACAAACCGTTCGCTAGAGGCGGAGCCATGTTGGGTCCTCATATACTTCACAATTTTTTATTTTCCGACACAAAGGCCAGAAATTCTGAGTTCTGGAATATCTCCATTAAAAACAAAGACACATAAATTTAAAAAAAACTAAAGATTTTTAAAAAATTCTGATGAAAAAGATAGCAAGAATAAAGAATCTAAAATTACGCACTCATGCACATGATATATATATATATATGTGTGTGTGTGTGTGTGTGTGTGTGTGTGTGTGTGTCTATTAAACACTATAAAAGAGTGAATAATCTCTATAGAAATAGATTTCAAAGTATTAGATATTCTTTATCTCCCTGAAACCATTCCATTTTGCCTTTACATCTATCTCATTTCCGACCTTTTTATACCGCCCTATCCACCTACATAATAAACCCATGAAATACCGTTCAACAGCACTTAATCGGATTTGTGATGCCTTTTTATTTAGAGTCAAGAGGAAATTTTATTCATTGGCGCTTCTTCTGAATCCAAAGAGTAAGGAGTTTTCTATATATTAGCAATTTAAAAAATTGCTTTGATCTAAAGTTCAGTCGTTAGTAAAGAAATTATTACAAATCTAGCTACTTTATTATAAAGAAAGAAAGGATTTTAAGAAAATTATATTATTTGAAATTGGAAATAGTCGGGAGGTCATTAATCCTTGCTTTATACAAGCCACTTCTTAGGCTTAAAAAGAAATTCTATCAATTACCCCTCCAAGGCTTCAAAAGATAAATTGTGCATCGGGACCGACTCACATTCCTTAAAGCAGAACAAACCAACACCCGTCAAGAAATACAACTCTTGGAGGAAGAACAAGCAGAGCTGGAATGGAATAACAACACTACAGGAAAAATAGTATATTCGACTCTCATGCGCCAATGCTAAAAAGAAGCGTTAGCAATTTAGTCATCCTGCAAAAATTTGCCGACACTTTTTAGTGGCGTCGGGGCAGGAATTACACTAAGACGACGCTTATTAGCACCGTGCGAAACCAACCTGCTAATATTGAACTCTGATGATGCTTAAAAGCGTCTTCGGAAGCCAAGTCGAAACCACGACGCTTTGAAGCGTCGTCCTAATATTGGCTTCCAACAAGGTTTAAAAGCATTGTCGAAAGCCAATCTTAGGACGACACTTCTATGCATCATCGGAAGCTAGTTTTATCCCCAAATAGTCCGATCACCCCTTCCATTGACCCTTCTCAGCCCTAAATTGACCCTTCTCAGCCCAAATAACTCTGCCTTCGCCTCCTCCTCGCTGCGCTGGTCCCCATCTCATTTTCCCTCTCTTAGATGGCCTCCTTCTCCTCCACCCCCTCTTCCTGCTCCTCCTCCTTCTGGCCGGTCTCCTTCTCCTCCTCTCCCTCTTCCTCCTCCTTCCATCTGCCCCTACCCACCGCAAAGCTTCCCTGCAGATGTATCGCCTTCTCCTCCTCCCTCCCTCTTCCTCCTCCTTCTCCTCCTTTTGTCGAAGCCATTTACTGATCCGGCTGACCACCCTCCTCCGGCTGACCGCCCTTCTCTGCTACGGATCTCAGCCGGCATACATCCATGCTGGTGATTTTGCTTGATGCCTTAATATTCTGTTTGCCGTCTAATATGTATTTAAATTGTACATGTAATTGCGTCTGTTAACAATACTTATACATATGTTTTTTTCTTTACTTAATACATTGTTCCATTCCTTTTTAACTTTATGTGAATAAATTATCTTTTTTACTTTGGGCCAAATTCTGATCATGTTTCCATCCCATGACAGGGCAACCAATAGTATCACGTTTTCAGCCTGTAACGGGGCAACCAATAATATCACATTTTCAGCTTTTGATGGGGCAACCAGTAGTTTCACATTTATAGCTTGTGATGGAACAAACAATTGCTTTACATTTCTAGCCTGTCACGGCATAAATAGTAGTATCATATTTTCAGCCTGTGATAGGGCAACCAATGATAAAGAGATGAGCCCAAAGTCTTTATTCATTTAATCAAGTTCACATCCATCCATCAATTTTTTTAAACTTTATTTCTGGCTTTAGACTAACCATGGTCATGTTTTTCATCCGTAACGGGGCAATCAATATTACGTGCTTAGTCCGAAGCACCATATCCATTAGTCCTATTATTTAAGTATAAATTATATACATATATGCACCCATCATACTATCAATCACAAGTAAATATGATCAAATTAAAATTAAATACCAAAACAATCATAAAATCATTCTTGCTTCTTACTTATCTAGATCATTAGCATAAAATAAATATAGGTACAAAAATATCTATATCATGCAGGTCAGTATACAAGAATTCTTACCTCTTTGCTGAGAACCCAGACAGACTACCACAATCTATAAACTGGAGTGCGCAAAATCCTGCTCAATTTCTGCTTGCCCAAAAGATTGTTATCCTATAGAACCAAATCAACATCAAAAATTATCCAAGATATCCGACAGCCCAGAACTCCCTACTGATCCACTAAAGGCTCCTCCATCATGTAGTAATCTAAGACTACCCTTTGAGTCCCTTTAACCAAAATTTCTTCGGATCAAGCTAGAGAGAGAAAATACCAAGAGAAAAAAATAGAAAAACAGAGAAACTAGAGTATAAGATCTTGTCGGGCTTCTTTCTGCTTGGATGACTATACCTCATACAAAACCAAGGCTGACCATGAAAATAGAATTGTATAAAAAGATATACAAAACCAACTAAATAACAACGCCCAATTATTTGAATCGGTTAGTGCAATATAATCCAATTCATTTGATCAAGAATCATATATCAAATCAAGAGTATAAATCAAGGGTTATCAATTAGAGGTCCAATGGTGGTTAACAATTTGGATGAATAGGGTCGACTAGATGCAGCGTCCGACGATCTGGGTCAATCGGCTCTGGCCAGTCCAACTAGTCAAATCATGAAAAGACAATCAAACCATGGTTCATAAAACACTATAGGGATTCATGGTAATAGAGTCCAACGATACTCAGCAATATTCGGGTTAAGGCTAGCATGATGGATGGTCGCAGCGATACTAGTTCAGAGCACTTAACTGGGGTCAACCTTAGTCTATAATGAAAAGAAATTAAGAGAGAGAGGAGAGAGGGAAAAGAGGAGAGAGAAAGAAGAGAGAAGACTCTCTTCTATCTTCTTAAAATAGGGGAGAGTCAGTCCCCCCCTCTCATCTCGAATCAGAGCATTGCAGGCCACTTAGTCGGCCCAGCCTCAACGATGATAGCCACGGGCGGCCATTCGGTCGCAGCACCATCGGCGACAGTGGTCGGCCGGCACGAAGAAGGGTAGAAGAAGATCAAGAAGAGCAAGGGGTGAACAACTCAGCATAGATCGTGGTGGATTCTTTTTTGACCGACGACCATGCAAAATCGATGATCCCAAGAAATGGCGAAGTCTGGCTCAAATAAGCAGCCGGTGGTGGTGAACATGGAAGAAGGATGCCGAAATAGGGCACCCCTATTTCGGATCAAATTTTAGTGATTTTTTCGGTGCAAATCAGCGTGGCAACAACTCTAAAACTTGAAAAAAAAAGAGAAGAAGGCAAGTGAGGTTTCGATGGCCTTTCTGGTGACAAATCGATGAAGAAAATATGGAAGAAGAACTTGGAAATCGGCAGTGATATCTCGGATTTTCGTTGATGACAATCAAAGTGGAAGGAAGGAGTCTTAAATAGATTGAATCTCGAGTCTGGCCAGTGTTGGGATTGCCTCAGGATTCTCAGAGTCCGACGTTATCAGAGGAGAAAGAAGACTCCGATCGGAAGTCTTCTCCTCCTTCATGTGCAACAGGGCATGCCCGAGCTTGGGCCTGGCCTCTTCGGGCTGTCCCACAAGCCTGAGGGTTGGACTATTACATATATAGCTTGAAAATGACTCTCGGACTAAGTTCACTTCATACGGCCACATAGTCCTAATTGAACAACATCTTAAATCAGGTCCAGCAAAACCACTAACATCGAGTCATAGTAGTCTTCATGTCATTTATTGACAAAAGATCCTTCTATGGTTGCAAATATTAGATATGGATCTCGGTGATGTAGTGTGAACTTTGTATCCTTATGTGACTCTCGGAGCTCTTCCTTGGAGGGGCAGAGCCTCTTCCTTAGAGTCGAGCTAGGCTGAGTGGAATTGCTTGTCTTTATACCGATTTGTGATAATTTTTGTTTTACTATTGTCACATACGTTTTTACATAAATTTTCAAGTTAAGGTATTCATTACTTATCGAGCTGTCTAGCTCATTATAGATTTTTTTTATATTTTTAAAGATTTGAACAATTAGCTTGACTCCGGAATTTATCATGGAAGAGCGACTAGAGATAAGATTTTGACAATCTTTATTTACACTAGATTTTATTTTTGATTTGATGCAAAATTTTGAAATATTATTTATTGTAAGACTTTTAATTTTATCATTTAAATTAGAATTTGAATGTTAATTATTTAAATTTATTCTGCTGGTTGTATATGATATCATATTGAGATACCTTGCATGCTTGTGGAGAGAGATTTTTATAAGTATGCGGCAGCTGCTGCGATCCCTGACTCACAATCTTAGGTCGGGGGCGTGACAAGTTTCTTCACAACCATTGCAAAGTTCAAAAGTTCACGATCCTTGAATGAGGTTGAATAGTCAGAGAAGAGCTTCACAACTTTCCTATCCACCTAATTGCTGAACATTGTAGAGGAAGAATCTAGAGCTCCATTCCAACCAATATGACCATAAAATAGCTACTACAAGCATGAGAATAATGCATCGCAGGATGGATGAGAATTTCAACTTGCACCAAGTGGAGCAGATATCCACCAGATTTGGAGGAACAACTAGATTGCTCTATAAATTATGTTGTTCAAGAAAAACAATTAAAAACTATAGTTAGATTGGTAATTCATTCAAACAACTCCAAGTGCCTAATGAGCCGGTTCTTAGTTGATACGAATTTCCTTTAGAAGGAAAATTATGATTTGAGAGATTGAATTGATTGAAGCATCCTCCCAAGCCCTTGATGCCTATCCACCTCCTTCTCCACCTCGATGGCATCTTTCGATGCAGATAAGGATAGGGGATGGCCGGCGGCCAACACTAGCCTACTTTCAAGCACCTTAATTGCATCTCTTTTCTCTCTCTCTTTCTTCACATTGCCCGTCGGAGCATAGTCGACAGCTTGTGGGTGTAGCAGCAATACCCATTCCTTCTCTAACTTCGATCATATCTACTGGTCACCTTCCAGCCACGTGCATACACGGTGGTCCTAGATTTCTAGCCAGATAAGGATGGATGGATCGAAGTAGACATGAAGGTCATGAAGAGGATGGAGAGTCTTTGAGATTGGTGAAGTTGGCGAAGGTGCTGACTTTAGTGCAGCAGAGCAATGGGATTGGGGTTTTGACATAGTTGATCAGGTTGGATCAGGCAACACCAAATAGGAAAAATCTTTGGCGCTTTAACTTTTTTCTTTATTTGCCTTTTATAATTACATATTATTTACTAGATTTATTATTTGATGTTGAAGGTTCCTTGTCTAGAGAATTCAATCCAATTGTCAGATGATTTTTTATAATTACACATGTGACTCAAAGAGCTGATGTCGTATATATTCTGCAATTAGAATTTTTATTTGTTCATTTTTTCCCTAATTTGTTTTATGGTTATCTTAGGGTTGGCTAGTCAGTATAGGATGTTATGGATTACGGAGATACAATGATTATATTATTGGTAATTTGATATTACTATAGAAAAAGATGAAACAAAATTGCAAGGAAAAATATAGTTAATTTTTAAATTTTAAAAATTTTCTATGTATATTCATAAATCTAATTAGTTTGGTGTGTATATATATATATGTATACACTAATAATCTTATACTTATGGGAAACGGGAAAAAAGAACTAAATTGCAAAATAACAAAATCATTTGTTGTTTCCTCTTTCCTTTTATGAAATCTCTTTTGGGGGATGAGGGTTCTTTAATGCACACTCTTTCATTTAAAATATTAAAATGATCACACAAGGGGGAAAAAGGCGAAAAATGAAAATATAGGGAAGGAAAAAACATATGGAAAATGCCCTATCGAGAACTAGAGAGGATCGAAGCCAACCACCAGAAGACACTTGCCCAAGTGAGAGAACATTTGATGTCACGCCCCGAGCCCGAGGCGCGTCAGATGCCGCACGCCCGCACGGCGGGCCGCGCAGGCGTGCAAGGCAGCAGATCACATCAAAGTAAATACGGATGTTCAAAACTTATTTGAGGGTAAATCACAGATGCTTAAAATTGACAAAAATACTTAAAGTCATTCAAAGGCAGTCTTACAAAATTTCAAAATAACATTGGCTAACATAATTCAAATGTCCAAACTAAACTAACTAAAATGCCAATAACTAAAAAATCATCGGAAAATCTAACGCACTCCCCAATCCCGCACGATCAAGCCTCTGGATCTGAAAAATAGAGAAAATAAAATAATGAGCTACACTAGCCCAGTAAGCAACAAAATACCCCAAAGTGGGGTCAGAGCATATCAGATCAAAATGCAGGATAATGTCTGGAATAAATCATAAATAACATCGTTTTACTATTTTAATAAAACTTATTATCATTTTTCTAAAAAATCTGATACCAGAATCTCAACATGATAAGCTACGGCCACGTAACCGAGTGGCATGGGTTGCACAAGGTGCCAAACACCACTATTATTAAGCATCGGTGGTACGGTATCCAAATACCACTATTCTAATTACCGGTGGTACGGTGTCCAAATACCACTATTCTAATCACCGGTGGTATGGTGTCGAAACCAGTTCCTCACAGATACAAGTCGACAGGGCCAACGTATAATCCCCATTGGCAGGGCCAGAACAGAACAGAACAGATCATAGCCATGCTGAGAATGCATATATATATAATATATTTATCTACAAAATTCCATTTATTGGCCAAATGGGTTCGGATTCCGGGTTCGGGTTTGGGTTCGGGTTTCGGGTTCGGGTTCGGGCTCCGGGTTCGTGTTCAGAGTTGAACTGGGTTTCTGGTTTGGACTGAGTTTTAGATTTGGACTGGGCCCACAAAAGGGTACGACCCAAATAGGGCACGGACTAGGCTGAACTGGGCGCGATTTGGGCCCACAAAAGATTATGGCCCATCTGGTCCCAACACTATTGAACTGGGCCCAAGTTGGGCCCACAGTGAACCAGGCCCAAGTTGGCCCAGTTCGGCCCACGATGGGCCTTCATCTTCCCCAAACTCCCCATGGACAGGGGAGATGGGTACCAAGAGAAGGGAGAGGGGAGAGGGGAGAGGGGAGAGGGCTGGCTAGGTGGCCGAAGGCCACCCCTCGGTTGACGGCCAGCCGGCCGCTGCGACGGCTAACGGGGAGGAGGGCAACCGAGATGATCTTGGTTTGTAGGGCCGAAACAGAGGAGAAATCAAAGGTAAATGGCAACGAAATGAAGAGCCAAAGAAGAGGCCTACCGGTGGACGATGGAGGCGGCGGATCCCGGCCGCAGGTGGCTCAGTCCGGCGGTCAAGTGGCGGCGACGGCGGTGGGGCTCTCCGACAGGAAGAAGATTTCAAAATAGGGGAGACTCGCGACGGGGTTTCGGACAGCGCTCGGCCGGGAGGGCACGCCGGTCACCAAGGAGAGGAGGAAGAGGAGGAAAGGAGGGAAGAGGAGGAGGAGGAGATGGAGGAGAGGGAGGAGGGCTCGGGTGATCTCCGAAGGAGGAGGAACGGGGGTTTTATCACCCCATTTCAACGGCTCTCCACTGCAGGAATTGCGGCGTAGGCGAAATCAGCGGCCGTGCGTGCGGCCGCGAGGTGGACGTGGGACGACTGCGGTGCAGCCGCAGGATGCCCGCGGCGTCTCTGCGCCCGAAGAAGAAGGAGGGGATCGCATCTGCGATCCCCTGCTACGCCCCTTCCAAAAGAGGCGTTGGGCTGAAGTCGGCTGGGGCTGCCGGCTTCAGCCCAGTATCTCACAGAATTCTTCATCAAGGTTATCAGCATTGGTTGCGCTTATAATAACAACATTGGGAGTTTACTAAACATGTGTTCGGACGCATTCACTAGAATTCTCATATATGAGATCATAGTTAATGGATCACTTGAAAAATTCATTTATATTAAGCAACAAATTATTCTAGATCTTGAATGGACGTGAAACAATTGGAGATTGAAATTGGTAATGCACGAGGCTTAGACTATCTCTACCATGGCTGCAATATCCAAAAATATCTTATTTTCGGCCAGCTAAAATAGTGTCGCTCGGCTGACAGAATCATATCAAAGGCCAAATCTTGAGGGACTGTAGGGCCATAAGACGACCTCAACAAATCTCTCCAAATCGGGCAATCTAAATGATCCGACGACCCGGGATCCGCCACATGGCGGGCCATAAGACGGCCTCAACAAATCTCTCCAAAGCGCCCCCACTAAATGCTGATCATTATGGAGGGCGCTCCGGAGCTCGAAATACTGATGGCTGACCTCTCGCATTTCGCCAGACGAGACGCTTCGTAGAAGGGAGAATTAATGGCCGGCTTCTCACGTTTCGCCAGTCGGAGTGCTTCGGGGGACGGAAAATTAATGATCGAAACCTCCAGAAAGGAACGCCCACGTGGAACACTGAAAAATTTCCACGGCAGATTCTACTCAAGAAAATATAGCAGCTCGAACCTCCCAAGTCCGACGTCGAGCTTTCGGCCAAGAAATATGCCAAGGCATACCCAGTTTGGTACACACCTCTTCTTGCCTATGTGATTGAAGCACTGGACGATTAGAAGTTTGCCTACTTCCATCGTCCGAGCTGCAAGGCAGCTCGACCTCGGAAGTGGAGGGCAAATAATAGGGGAAAAAATGGATCGTCCAGCCCACAACTAAAAGGCCGCCCAGTTTCGGCCCAATAAACGTCAACGCCAACCAGTCGAATCCACACTTCTGCCCCGAGTCAGCTCGACTTCGAGACTCCACCGAAGGCTCCACCAACTTCAGACATTCGCCGACTCCCCCGACCAAGTGCGGGGTGCCTCTGGTATTCGCCGACCCGCCCCAACTAAGCTCGAGCCGCCTACTTCAGCAGTACGCTCCGACTTTCGAGCTCGGAGCGCTCCACCGAGCACGCCTCAGAACCCGGGAAGCCGAGCTACTCCCATTACCCGTCAAGCCAACCTCTCATGATGAGGGCTGACAGTGCCTCTGCCACCTGGGCCACTCCACCGAGACTATAAATAGCTCGTTCAAGTAACTTGTAAAGCACTTTTGGGCTGGACCAAATCTACTCCACTCTAACTTAATCGTCGAAGGGCCCTCACCGAAAATACTGATGAAACTTTGTGCAGGTCCACGGCCGTCGCACAGGAGGTGGCTCCCGTCTTCTCCTTCCAATCATTGGCGGCTCCCTCGACTCCACCGGCGTGGTCTCCCTCGGGCCAAATTTGAACCACAACAGTCATAACTCCGGGATTAGTTGGATTGACTTGCTTCTAAACTACTGGATTGTCGGTCATCTTTGTTTTCGGACTCTTAGTCATCTATGCCTTCAAATGATGATACTTTCAGCCTTCAGCTAGTGCAGACCAGTTTTCAACCCTTGATCTCTTTACCCTATTCCTTTTATAAGTCAAGATGGTTCTCTTCCTTCAGTTGATGAAAGCTTGTAATACCTACTCTATCTCGGTTTTTCTGAAGTTGTATATCTCCACTCTTTGTTACTCCTCCCTCTTAGGTGTAGCAGCAGGAGCATCATCTATTATATCTCCTTTTTCAAATCCTTAATAAAGGTAGGGTGGTTATTACCTCTCTTATCATAAAAAAAGAGAAAAAAATAGGGAAAAGAGAGACTTTCTTGTAAACTAGAATCTTTCACTACAAATTAAAACAGAGTTTTTCCTGTCAAATTTGTTGATGGCTGGCCCATAAAAAAAAAATTTGGCAAAATACTTTTCCAATAGCTTTATCTAATTTATTCGTATTATAAAATAGATAAAAGGTTAAATTAGATGATGTTATGTGATAACTGGGACATCAAAATCAAGCTTGATCTTGGAGTTGAAATAACTGGGACACCAGATAGTGTCCTGAATTATGGTACATTAATTGATATAGTACTTAATTTGGAGAAAGGCTAGGAAAGAAGCAAACAACCTGCTTCCTTTAGAAGACAATGACACAGGAGCACTCCCAGTAATGGCTAGAAAATAGATACTAGTGTTGATTCCAATTGTCCAGCATCAAGATACAGTCGACTAAACAGACTACCAAGTCAAAGTAAACCAGCATCCAGCAACTCCTTTGTTCAATCTTTGATCATTAAGCTATCACCTCAAGCTGGATTAATCACTTCAAGATGCAACCGAGTTGACAACTTTCTAGGACATATTGCAGAAGTTAAAATGGCCCTATGGGGTATGTTGGAAGCAGCTACCATTAAAGGTTGGAGCCAGAACCTAGCAAACTTGCCAGCGAGCAAACAGAGCAAGAGAGAACAATTGATGCATTGCAGAATTGAAAGATGGGTGATCCTTTGAAGATAACAGCTCTGGGCTTTGCACTTTCGATAGGGCCCAATTATTTTTTTATACAAAATTTCAATAGAAACAATACGTTTATATAAAAAACTCTATAATAAGAAAGAGAAATTTCTAATCCTTATGAAGTTAAATTATATAGAATACGATACACGTACACCAAACAAATGAACACCTCTAAACCAGCGGGTGTTCTTATTGGTCGACTAAACAGACACCTATTTAACCATATGCCAAACAATCGCTGTTAATATTTAGACATTCAACTGTATATGGTTAATTCAGTTTCAGATGCTCAACTGTATCTAGTTAAGTCAACTGAAGTCAACTGTATCTAGTTAAGTCAGTTAGTCATTTAGTTAACTCTTCTGTTATTCAGTTAAGCAGCTACAGTTTTATGTATAAATATGAGTTGAGTTTATCAATGGAGATATACAAGAGAGCTGCTTGCTCATTCTTTCATTCATTTCATTTTCCCCTGTTCCGAATCTTCTTCTTTTCTTTTCATTGTCTGAAACTCTTCATGGTATGAGAGCTCTAAGGCGCTTCCATCATGGTGTCTCCAACCAACGTTGCTGCAAGTTCTGCGAATGCCACAGGTGATTCTGTTTCTTCTCCAATTCAAAACGTGATGGAAGACCCAACAAGCCCCTATTTCCTACATCATAGTGACAACACAGGTTTGCAACTCATTTCATTAATCTTGAATGAAGAAAACTATTCTACCTGGAGTCGATCAATGACAATGGCCTTGAGTGTCAAGAACAAAGAAGGTTTTATCGACGGTAGCATAGTTCAGCCCCCAGAAAATCATCCACAACATGCTGCTTGGAGGCGATGCAATATGCTAGTTTCCACTTGGATCTTGAACTCCATTCCAAAGGAAATGTGCACTAGTGTGATCTACATGGAATCTGCTAGGCAAATCTGGATTGATCTAAAGGAAAGGTTTAGCCAAAGTAATGGTCCCAGGATCTATCAGCTACAGAAAACCATATCATCCATTTCTCAGAATAATGGTTCCGTGATCTCATATTTTACAAGGTTGAAGGGGCTTTGGGAAGAGCTAGGGAACTTCAGACCTCGGCAAAGTGAGTATCAATCCGAGGAGCAAGTCATGCAGTTCTTGATGGGATTGGACGATTCATACTCAAGCATTCGTGGACAGATCCTGCTCATGGATCCTTTACCACTAGTCAATAAAGTGTTTGCACTTGTGCTTCAAGAGGAAAGGCAACGAGAGGTGGCTGCTACAACTCAAAATTCTGAAGTTACAGCTGCTGCTTTCACCAGTAAGTCTACCTTTAATTCAAATCCTCTTGGCAATCAATCTTTCCACAATCCGACTGCATTCAATTATCCTTCAAGACCCATTCAAAAGCAGAGTAATGTAGGCCAAATGCTTAAGAAAAATAGGCCTATATGCAACCACTGTGGTAAACCAGGACATACGAGGGATAAATGTTATCGCCTTCATGGTTTTCCACCTGGTTTTAACTTCACAAAGAACAAAGGAATAATTCCTACAGTCAACCAGATCTCTGGTACGTCTGCACCAGATCTTGTGCAAGACTTTTCTAATCTCACAATCACTTCGGAACAATGCCAAAGGATTCTTTCCATGTTGAAGCCGCAGTTGCAATCTTACACAGCCAATTCTGCTGCAAGCGTGCCACCAACTGTGCCGTCTGCAAATCAAGTTGGAAAATTGAGGATGGAAAGTAATAATCCTCAAATGCCATTAACCTCTGCATTTGCAGGTAACCACATTAGTCTTTTGAGCACTTCTAATCGAAAACGATCTCAGTTTTCATGGATTATAGATACAGGAGCAACGGATCATATGGTATGTTCCATTTCCCAATTTTCTGAAACTCCAACAAAGGTTAATGCCACTGTTAAGTTGCCCAATGGTGATCAAGTCTCTGTGACACATATAGGGACAGTCAAAGTTTCAGAACATCTAACCTTAACCAATGTGCTTTGTGTACCCTGCTTCTCTTTCAACTTAATTTCAGCAAGCAAGCTTGTAAATGCTCATCATTGTTGCCTAATCTTCCTTGCAAATTCTTGCTTCATACAGGACCTGGTTACTTGGATGATGATTGGAGTGGGGAAGCTTGAAGATGGTCTTTATCATCTTCAATTAAACAAAGGTTCAATTGATTACTCATCCTATTCTACTGTCCATTCGAATTCGTTGCACATCCTGTTTCTGTGCATTCAGCTACAGTCTCTGTTTCTGTTTCCGTTTCTGATTTGTGGCATTGTAGACTAGGTCATCCATCTCTTCCTAGGCTTAGTTTACTCAATAAACTTGTACCTGAATTACATGTTGACAAAGAAAGCAAAGATAAGCCTTGTGGTATTTGTTCACTTGCAAAACAACATAGGCTGAATTTTTCCAATTCTGAACATTGCTCTAATTCCATTTTTGAATTGGTTCATTGTGACATTTGGGGGCCTTTCTCTACACTCTCAATTGATGGTTCTAAATATTTTCTTACTATTGTAGATGATTACAGTAGAGCAACTTGGGTTTATTTGATGCATTCTAAATCTCAAACTCAGAAAATTATTCAAATCTTTTATTCCTTTGTTGAAACCCAATTTTCTACCAAAATAAAATCACTTAGATCAGACAATGGATTAGAGTTTGGTATGAGAGAATTTTATGCATCAAAAGGGATATTACATCAGCTTAGTTGTGTTGATACACCTCAGCAAAATGGAGCGGTAGAGAGGAAACATCAATACATCCTTAATGTTGCTAGAGCGTTAAGATTTCAAGCTAACCTTCCTTTGAATTTTTGGGAAGAATGTGTTCTTACTACTGTGTACCTTATCAATAGGATACCTACTCCCAAATTGTCTAACAAATCTCCTTATGAAGTGTTATTCTCTTCAAAACCATCCTACTCTCACTTAAGAGTTTTTGGTTGCCTATGTTATGCTTCTACTTTGAAAAAAAATAGGTCAAAATTTGATCCAAGGGCTAGGCAATGTATCTTCATTGGTTACCCTCATGGTATGAAGGCTTACAAACTCTATGACATTCAGTCTAAATCCACCCTCATTTCTAGGGATGTTGTCTTCTATGAACACAATTTTCCTTTTCAACACACTTCCAACAATTATTCAGTCCCGTATCATGATACACAGCAGTTTAAATTTCAGTATCATGATACTCTTTTCCTTCCATCATCTACTACTTCACATGATGCTAGTTCCTCTCAAAACAATACTAGTTCCATTGATGCAGCTGCTGTGCCACCCAATCCAACTGCTACAGCTGCTGTGCCACAGAATTTTGATGTACCACAGAATTCTGCTGTGCCACAGAATTCTGTTGATACAGCTGCTGAAGCATCTTTTCCTACTTTACCACTTAGAAGATCTTCTCGAGTTAGGCATCCTCCTACTTATCTTCAAGAGTATCATTGTAACCTAGCTTCAAATGCTTCAAACCCTCAATCAATCATTCAACAATCAGATTTCTGTGCAAAGCAAGGTAAGCTCCATGGTATTTCAAACTTTTTGGGTTATGCAAAGCTTTCTCCATCTCACCGAGTCTTTGCCTTATCTATCTCATCTTTCACTAAGCCAAAGACCTATGCTGAAGCATCCAAACTACCTGAATGGTGTGCTGCCATGAATGCTGAAATCAAAGCCCTTGTTGGTAATAACACATGGACCATTACCACACTGCCGAAAGGAAAACAAGCAGTAGACTGTAAGTGGGTTTACAAGCAGAAATTTAAATCAGATGGAACTGAAGAAAGGAAGAAAGCAAGACTTGTTGCTAAGGGGTATACACAACAAGCTGGGTTAGATTATCATGATACTTTTTCCCCAATTGCAAAATTAGTGACAATTAAGACTCTTTTGGCAGTTGCAGCCATTAACAGCTGGTTCTTATATCAACTTGATGTAAATAATGCATTTTTATATGGTGATTTACATGAGGAAGTCTATATGACACAACCACCAGGTTATGAGATACAGGGGGAGAAAATGGAAAGATTAGTATGCCGCTTGAATAAATCCATCTATGGTTTGAAGCAGGCTTCAAGACAATGGTTTGAAAAGTTGTCCTCTTTCATTATTTCTCATGATTTCATTCAATCTAAGGCTGATTACATTCTGTTCACAAGAAAGAATGGTTGCTCCTACACAGCTATATTAGTTTATGTTGATGACATAATCATTGCTGGTAATGACATATCTTACATCAATCAGTTCAAGAAAACTCTAGATCTGCAATTTAAACTTAAGGATCTAGGAGTCCTTAAGTATTTTCTTGGTCTTGAAGTGGCTAGAAGTGTTAGATGTATGCCCTAGAAGCCAATCTGGCTGACACATTATTAATTCTGGGACATAAATTTGTACTTGAATTTATTATTATTGAATAATAAATAGGCATCTTTTCATTCATATTGTTTATGTGTCTATGAATCGTCCAAAAAATTAATAAGATGATGATACATATTCTCAAGAGTTGAGAATATGAGCCATGTATCATTGGTGATTAATTTCTAAATATTCCTAATCAATGGACCATCACGAGGACGGTGATCGATCCGATCAGTGCACAGATCGCTTTCCTTATGGATGGACGAGACACAAGTCCACAGTGTAGGGACACTGAAGTGATAGTGCAGGTGCTTGTTAGAGAACAAGGGTACTGAGCGTGACCAAGACAAGAAGTCACTTGGATATCTATCCACTCGTCAGTGACTTACTTGATGTTGCGGTAGTATGACTGGTCCTTTGACCTGCGGTGCTTCGGCTACTCATAGTGAGGTTATTGTAGTTTGACTGCACATACACATGGTCTCTAGTCATATGGGTCCTTGTAGTGTAGATTGGCTGCAGTAAGTTCACTGTAGGAGTAGGGTACGCACCTACAAGGAATCTATCGACCTTGATAGATGAGGAGTGATCCTATGTGATTTATTAGATTGAGTTCTAAGACCTTAGCCAGGGCAGTAATATACAGTGGAAAAGAGTTTTCTACTCTCGAACTCAAGTCGAATAAATCTAGACATATGACAGACGACGGAGTTTGACGAGTTATCCATGACCTCCGGTCTGTAGGGATCCACGATAGAAGGACTGTATTATACGATAACTGCACCTAGAGGTTCATCATTTTATTCTGCTGGATGGCCACTACATACTGCTAGGTATCACTGGTGGATGGTGAGACTCACAGGGATCATCTTGATGGTCGATGAACCCTGATGAGTTGAGTTGAAATTGTTTCAACCCATTGAAAGAAGTTTTCAATGATATTGTGATAGAGATCGCAATATATCTCACTACCAGTCAGAATAGAACCTATGGACACATTAGAGGTAATGACCGATCCGATGGTTGAATGTGATTAGAAATCACAAATAATCAATTAGATTGATAAATGAAAACCCGCTAAGAGTTAGTGGTTAGAAGAAGGATTAATTGCAATCGGATTGCAATTTAATTTAATTAATTGGATTTAATTAATTGGACTTGATCATGAGTCCTACTTGGAGTGGGATTCATGAAGTCCTAATTGGATTAGGATTTCAAATTAAATTAGAATTCTATTTAGAATAGGATTTCTAAAGTCCTAATTGTCTTAGGGCTGAAAATTGAACAAGTCCTAATTAGATTAGAATTTTCTTAAGTCCTAATTAATTTTAATTTTAATCTAATTAATTAAATGACTCCTAATTGGATTAGGATTGAAGAGTTCAATTGAGTCATGATTTAATTAAATCCTAATTAGATTAGGATTTGGAATGAAAGGAAATGGGTGCACCTAATTCTATTTGGAATAGAATTGAACCCGTGCATTGGACCCAAACCAAATAGCCATTTAATATGATTAAGTGGCTAATTAAAAGGGATAAGAGGGAGGGGCGTATGCCCCTCCCTTGCTGCCGTATGTGGATAGAAAAGGAGGGGCATACGCCCCTCCTAACTAGCCAAAAGAAGAGATAAAGATGGGTTCCTAGAAAATAGGAACTCATCCTTATCTCTTAAGGACTTAAAAGGGAGAAGGGATTTTGGCCCCTTCTCTTATGTTTTCTTTGGCTTTCACGGCAGCAAAACCTCCCCTCCCATTCCTCCTTTCAGCCGCAGGAACAAGGGAAGAAAACAAAGGGTGGCGTGGCCTCCTTCCTCCTCTTCTATTGGTTCTAGCGCAAAGAAAAGAAAAGGCAGCGAAGAGCCTTGTTTTCTTCTTCTTAGATCCCTCCTTCTTCTTCTTCCTCTCAAGGCAATCAAAGGTTGATTCAAAAGAGAGGATATCAGCCATCTAAAGCCATCTCTGCAAGGGAGCTAGCATCCCGGGGAGATTCAAAGGCTTCGATCAACTCATTACTTCGTGTGGATACCCGTAGAGGCCGGACACGTGTGCGGCTTCCACTGAGCCTTGATCAAATACCACGTAAATCAGATTTGCGGAGACCATCTACCCGCACAAGCTGAAGATCTGATCTTCTTAATGATTTTAAAATGATTTAAAATAATTTAATTCTAATCTATCTACAAACGAAAGGTTTTAAAACACGTTCATGCGATGAACGGATCCCGCATATGTTTTT
This sequence comes from Phoenix dactylifera, assembly GCF_051530095.1. NCBI lineage: Eukaryota > Viridiplantae > Streptophyta > Magnoliopsida > Arecales > Arecaceae > Phoenix > Phoenix dactylifera. The sequence continues at coordinate 13,734,616 of NC_143203.1, read as the reverse complement.
CCGCTGCAATCTGAAAATTATTTCGAAATTTTCATGGCATATGAGGGTTGCTAACAGTGGTATCAGAGCAAAGATCCAAGAGTTGTGACCGATCTCCGGGAACTCTCACGCGTGACGAAGCAAAGGAGGCAAAGCAGTTCCTTGAGTTTGTCCATCGAGCCAGTAGCACGCTTGAGATCGTGTGACGAAGCGTGGCTCTCCGTCCGGAGGCGTATAGAGATGCGTGCTCTGATAGGTATACATGGGTGTCACCCTATTTTTAATAGGACCGAACCCATGTAGGAGTGGAGACTCCCCCTAACAGTGGTATCAGAGCCATGGTTATGTAGATTAAGATTAGAATTAAATTTTTCAAGGCATTTTAGATCTGAAATTTAAGGGATTATGCTTGCTGAAATTTATGTATGCAAAATTTTCAGCTTGCTGATTTTTCTGCATACTAATTATTAGATGCTTAGATTAATAATTTTAATGCTTTGATAATGTGATTACTAATATTTAGAATCATATCTTGCATAATCAGCAAGTCATGAGATGAAATAATCAGTTAAATATCAGATCTGAAAATAATTTTTATGCATGTGATGCGTATGGTGATGATTATGGATGGACCCTTGTGAATGTGCTGAAATATTCTGCGATGTTCTGTGATGCATGTAATTTTAATTTTCAGATGCCTGCGTGCATCTTAAATTCTTGTATTAGAGACCTGCGTGTCTCATGAAAAGGGTTGTAATTTATTCTTTTATTTTATTTTAATTTTTAAAGCAATCTGGGATGTAATCTGTGATGTGTGTTGCACGTCGATGGTTGATCGATATGTACATCAACAAGCTCAACATGCGCGGATCGAGATCAAGGGTTGATTGAAGATTGATCAAGGAGTTGATCATAATTGGACCTAAGGGATCGAGTCAAGAGTTGAAGACGATCAAACCAATTGACGTGCATGTGCTTGTAAAATGACCCCATCCTGGATCCATGATCATCACCATTTAATTTTATTTTGATAAATGCCTAGATGTTTAATGCTTATGTTTATGCGGGTAGATATATATTTGCATGAGATGTGAATACGCGATCGAGTGAGACCTAAATCGAAACCTTCCTAATCAGTCGAGGGTGAACCAACATGAGTTAGTCATATTAGATTAATTGATCTAATTGGTGTCTAGGCAAGCCTAAAAGGTGGTTACTTAATTAGGACCTTACTCTCTGAGTAAGGAGAGCCTCCCACCTGCTTACCTGGCCAATTGTTCGATTACCTCTTATGAAGAACTCAAGTTGCAAACACCAAGATATGATTATACAATATTAAGTCCATAGGTCTTCCACCGTAGTAGAGCTGCTAAGGTCTTTTCGGTGTTGATTTGTCTCGGCTGGACACAGTGGGCAAGTTGCATCGGGGGAATGGACCTCTCTATTAGACATGAGATGTTGCGGGATAAAGGTGGGGTTGGGCACCAATAACTGTTAGGTGAGGACCCAATGACGACTTTATTTCTGCGGTTAAACGGTGGGTCTAACTTAACTAAGTAATGGGGCTAATAACTGTTAGGTGAGGTCTTCATGACTTAGAGACCAAGTCCACTGCAATTTGCTTAAGAAGCATTGTACAAGAGTTGTACACTCATCCATTTATATATCACCAATAACTGTTAGGTGAGGCGGCATGTAAATTGGTGAGACCGCAGTACCCACTAGAAATCCTAGTCGCGTAGGATTTTCATTTCTCCATCAGGGGAGTATGAGGGATTCGACAAAATAGTGGGAGCATATTTGTTTTAAAAGATCCTAAAACAAATAAAGTTTAAGTACAAAGTCTAACTAGAATCTTTACTCTCTACAGATCATAATGTCAGCTTCGAACCCTTTGACCCGTATCCTTGAGACTAACCGACTGACCGGAACCAACTACAAAGACTGGCTTAGAAACTTGAAAATTATACTGAATTGTGAGAAAATAGGGTATGTGCTCGAGAATGATATCCCTAGGCTACCAGCACGTCCTACTGATGATCAGCGTAAGACGCATCAAAAGTGGACTGATGACGACATTAGGATCAAGTGCTACATCATGGCATCCATGACTAATGAACTTCAATGCCAGCATGAGAACATGAAGACTGCTAGGGAGCAGAGCCGCACTGTACGCTTTGAAGTGTCCAAGAGGCTCTTCAAGGTAAAGATGCGCGAGGGGCAGTCTGTCCACGATCACTGTTTGACTATGATCAAGAATCTCGAAGAGCTTGAGAAGCTCGGTATGTCCATGCATAAGGAACTGCAGATAGATCTAATCCTGCAATTCCTTCCTGATTCATTTAGGCAGTTTATAGTAAACTACCATATGAATAACATTGAATGCACTAAGACCGAATTGTTGAACATGTTGGTAACTACTGAAGGGGCCTTGAAAGGTTCAAGGGGCTCTGTTCTGGCTGCTGAGCTGACTTTTGGTTCTAAGAGAAAGTCTACTTAGAAGAAAAAGAAGCCTGCTAAGAAGCAGAAGAAAGACAAGAAGCCTAAGAAGGAAGTTCATAAGAAAAAGGCTGATGACAAAGGAAAATATTTCCACTGCAACATCAACGACCACTGGAAAAGGAACTGCCCTTCATACCTCGAGAGCCTGAAGAACAAAATGGATACACCTTCTGAAGGTATGTTAGACTTGCTCGTAATTGAAACTAACCTTACGGTTTCTTCTACTTCTAGTTGGGTTATAGATTCTGGTTCTAGTGCTCATTTGTGCACTACTATGCAGGATCTAAAGGAAAGTAGGAGGCTGGCGGAAGGTGCAGTGACCCTTCGGGTTGGCAACGGGGCAAGAGTTGCTGCTGTAGCTGTGGGTACCTATCCTCTGCGATTACCGTCTGAATTTAGTTTATTACTTAGAGACTGTTATTATGTCCCTGCTGCTAGCAGAAATTTGATTTCTGTTTCATGTTTAGCACAGGATGGTCATGTTATGACATTTGACAAAGATTGCTGTTCTATTTATTTCAGAAATAAATTAGTTGCACGTGGTTTCATGATTGACAGTCTCTATCACTTGCATGTTGATGTGTCTGTGAATGTGTCTGAGTAAGTAGTGAGTGCCATAGGATCTAAAAGATCCAGAGATGAGATAAACCAGAAGTATTTGTGGCACCTCAGGCTTGGCCATATTGGAGAGGATAGAATGAACAAAATGGAGAAAGATGGGCTTCTCGGCCCATTGACTTCCGAGTCATATCCAGTTTGTGAGTCATTAGAGGTAATGACCGATCCGATGGTTGAATGTGATTAGGAATCACAAATAATCAATTAGATTGATAAATGAAAACCCGCTAAGAGTTAGTGGTTAGAAGAAGGATTAATTGCAATCGGATTGCAATTTAATTTAATTAATTGGATTTAATTAATTGGACTTGATCATGAGTCCTACTTGGAGTGGGATTAATGAAGTCCTAATTGGATTAGGATTTCAAATTAAATTAGAATCCTATTTGGAATAGGATTTCTAAAGTCCTAATTGTCTTAGGGCTGAAAATTGAACAAGTCCTAATTAGATTAGGATTTTCTTAAGTCCTAATTAATTTTAATTTTAATCTAATTAATTAAATGATTCCTAATTGGATTAGGATTGAAGAGTTCAATTGAGTCATGGTTTAATTAAATCCTAATTAGATTAGGATTTGGAATGAAAGGAAATGGGTGCACCTAATTCTATTTGGAATAGAATTGAACCCGTGCATTGGACCCAAACCAAATAGCCACTTAAGATTAAGTGGCTAATTAAAAGGGATAAGAGGGAGGGGCGTATGCCCCTCCCTTGCTGCCGTATGTGGATAGAAAAGGAGGGGCGTATTTGCTGCCGTATGTGGATAGAAAAGGAGGGGCATACGCCCCTCCTAACTAGCCAAAAGAAGAGATAAAGATGGGTTCCTAGAAAATAGGAACTCATCCTGATCTCTTAAGGACTTAAAAGGGAGAAGGGATTTCGGCCCCTTCTCTTATGTTTTCTTTGGCTTTCACGGCAGCAAAACCTCCCCTCCCATTCCTCCTTTCAGCCGCAAGAACAAGGGAAGAAAACAAAGGGTGGCGTGGCCTCCTTCCTCCTCTTCTATTGGTTCTAGCGCAAAGAAAGGAAAAGGCTGCGAAGAGCCTTGTTTTCTTCTTCCTAGATCCCTCCTTCTTCTTCTTCCTCTCAAGGCAATCAAAGGTTGATTCAAAGGAGAGGATATCAACCATCTAAAGCCATCTCTGCAAGGGAGCTAGCACCCCGGGGAGATTCAAAGGCTTCGATCAACTCATTACTTCGTGTGGATACCCGTAGAGGCCGGACACGTGTGCGGCTTCCACTGAGCCTTGATCAAATACCATGTAAATCAGATTTGCGGAGACCATCTACCCGCACAAGGTGAAGATCTGATCTTCTTAATGATTTTAAAATAATTTAAAATAATTTAATTCTAATCTATCTACAAACAAAAAGTTTTAAAACACGTTCATGCGATGAACGGATTCCGCATATGTTTTTCCGCTGCAATCTGAAAATTATTTCAAAATTTTCATGGCATATGAGGGTTGCTAACAAGAAGCTCCAAAGGAATCTCTATCTCTCAATGAAAATATGCTTTAGAGGTATTGAATGATGCAGGATATCTTGGTGCAAAAGCTGCAAAATGTCCCATGGCACAAAATTTAAAACTTAGCAAATATGAAGGGGATCCCATTCCTGATCCTTCAATGTACAGAAGGCTTGTAGGGAGATTACTTTATCTTACTATAACAAGGCCTGATCTGACTTATTGTGTACAAGTCTTAAGTCAGTTTCTAGACTCTCCCAAGCAACCACATCTTGATGTAGCTTTTCATGTCTTAAGATATCTAAAGGGAACACCAGGGCAAGGCTTGTTTTTTCCTTCAAATTCTGAGCTACACTTGAAAGCATTTTGTGATGCAGATTGGGGAGCTTGTTCTGACACTCGACGATCTGTCATAGGATTTCTTGGAAATTCACTTATATCATGGAAATCCAAGAAACAACATACTGTATCAAGGTCTTCAACAGAAGCTGAGTATCGGTCCATGGCATCCACTTGTTGTGAGCTCACTTGGCTGATTAGTCTCCTTCATGATCTCAGTGTTTCACACCCAAGAGCAGCTTTGTTATTTTGTGATAATACGGCGGCCTTACATATTGCTGCTAATCCGGTGTTTCATGAAAGGACCAAGCATATCGAAATTAATTTTCACATCGTGCGAGACAAGATACAATCCGGAGTGGTTCGAACTTTGCATGTTCCTGGTGTTATGCAACTTGCTGACTTATTGACTAAAAGCCTTGGAATTGCTAGATTCCATACTTTACTTAGCAAGATGGGTGTTCATAATTTACACACTCCATCTTGAGGGAGAGTGTTAATATTTAGACATTCAACTGTATATGGTTAATTCAGTTTCAGATGCTCAACTGTATCTAGTTACGTCAACTGAAGTCAACTGTATCTAGTTAAGTCAGTTAGTCATTTAGTTAATGCTTCTGTTATTCAGTTAAGCAGCTACAGTTTTATGTATAAATATGAGTTGAGTTTATCAATGGAGATATACAAGAGAGCTGCTTGCTCATTCTTTCATTCATTTCATTTTCCCCTGTTCTGAATCTTCTTCTTTTCTTTTCATTGTCTGAAACTCTTCAATCGCATTGTGGAAGCAATTCACAAGATGAACCATATGTGCTGACACTTGCACTACGCCGTTTGTGGCCTTCTTCACTAGTTGTTATCCACCGAGAACTGAGCCTGGAGATACTTGATCGTATCCTTGCCCACTTGGAAGGCCTTGGCCAAAACCGCATCAAAGATGGGTGGGTTTGATCCAAAGACTGCATTGGCTATAGTGATCACTCCAGGGTTCTGGCTGCTTAGGGCTACAATGGCCACGGCAGGCGTTGGACCGTAGTTGAATTGGAAATGGATTAGACCTTCGGGAAACACAAAGACATCACCCTTCTTGAGCATCTTAGTGAAGAGAAGGTTGCCGTTGTTGGTGTTGGATGTGACAACGCCGACATAGAGCATGCCTTCTAACACTGTAAGGATCTCGGTGGCCCGGGGATGGGTGTGTGGTGGGTTGAGACCGTAAGGTGCATAGTCTATTCAAGCCAAGGAGATGCCGAGGGTGTTGAGCCCTGCAATTTGGTTCACATTCACCTGCGTCACCTTGGACCCAAGCTGGTTCGACGTGTTGCCTGGCATATCGAGGCCGGAGAAGAAGAAGTCGTCCGCTGTCATGTGCATTGGTGGCTTGCAAACAAAACCATTCACAAGGACTGCATCCAAAGGAAGAAGCTAAGCAACAAAGGGTAACTCGTAAACCATTATGTTGAAACTAGTAAAAGATAAGAGTGGAGAGTAATTACTAGGGGACTTGAGGTCAGCAACGCAGAAGTCTTGAAGTTGGCTGGGATCGGAGGCCATCACACGAGAGGAAGCCAGGGCAAGGAGAGCAAAGAGGAGGACATGGCAAGCCATCTCTTTCCTATACGAAATTAAATCTTTATAGGAAATGAGGGTATTTGGCGGCATAAGAAGGCGTGGAGAGGATCGGGATATATAGACCAGGAGATGGAACCAGTCATGCTCTAATAACGCAGTAGAAGAGTCTATGAGGTTAGGTATGAAGGTTTCACACAAACTACTTGCTCTGCAGGCCGTAGATGCAGTCTATTGTGTGTATCCAGTCATAGAGATCAAAAGGTTTGATAGTCTTGGTGTTAGAGCACATGGTCAAAAAAATGTAAATATATATAAATATATACCCACCTCTGGCAGACCCCAGAACCACAAACCGTTCGCTAGAGGCGGAGCCATGTTGGGTCCTCATATACTTCACGGTTTTTTATTTTCCGACACAAAGGCCAGAAATTCTGAGTTCTGGAATATCTCCATTAAAAACAAAGACTCATAAATTAAAAAAAACTGAAGATTTTCAAAAAATTCTGATGAAAAAGATAGCAAGAATAAAGAATCTAAAATTACGCACTCATGCACATGATATATATATATATATATATATGTGTGTGTGTGTGTGTGTGTGTGTGTGTGTCTATTAAACACTATAAAAGAGTGAATAATCTCTATAGAAATAGATTTCAAAGTATTAGATATTCTTTATCTCCCTAAAACCATTCCATTTTGCCTTTACATCTATCTCATTTCCGACCTTTTTATACCGCACTATCCACCTACATATTAAACCCATGAAATACCGTTCAACAGCACTTAATCGGATTTGTGATGCCTTTTTATTTAGAGTCAAGAGGAAATTTTATTCATTGGCCCTTCTTCTGAATCCAAAGAGTAAGGAGTTTTCTATATATTAGCAATTTAAAAAATTGCTTTGATCTAAAGTTCAGTCGTTAGTAAAGAAATTATTACAAATCTAGCTATTTTATTATAAAGAAAGAAAGGATTCTAGGAAAATTATATTATTGGAAGTTGGAAATAGTCGGGAGGTCATCAATCCTCACTTTATACAAGCCACTTCTTAGGCTTAAAAAGAAATTCTATCAATTACCCCTCCAAGGCTTCAAAAGATAAATTGCGCATCGGGATCGACTCACATTCCTTAAAGCAGAACAAACCAACACCCGTCGAGAAATACAACTCTTGGAGGAAGAACAAGCAGAGCTGGAATGGAATAACAACACTACAGGAAAAATAGTACATTCTGACTCCCATGTGCTGATGCTAAAAAGAAGCGTTAGCAATTTAGTCACCCTGCAAAAATTTGCCGACACTTTTTAGTGGCGTCGGGGCAGGAATAACACTAAGACGACGCTTATTAGCACCGTGCGAAACCAACCTGCTAATATTGAATTCTGACGATGCTTAAAAGCGTCTTTGTAGACCTAGTCGAAACCACGACGCTTTGAAGTGTCGCCCTAATATTGGCTTCCAACAATGTTTAAAAGCATCGTCGATAGCCAATCTTAGGATGACACTTCTATGTGTCATCGGAAGCTAGTTTTATTCCCAAATAGCCCGATCACCCCTTCCATTGACCCTTCTCAGCCCTAAATTGACCCTTCTCAGCCCAAATAACTTTGCCTTCGCCTCCTCCTCGCCGCGTTGGTCCCCATCTCATTTTCCCTCCCTTAGATGGCCTCCTTCTCCTCCACCCCCTCTTCCTCCTCCTTCTCCTCCTTCTGGCCGGTCTCCTTCTCCTCCTCTCCCTCTTCCTCCTCCTTCCGTCTGCCCGTACCTACCGTAAAGCTTCCCTGCAGATGTATCGCCTTCTCCTCCTCCCCATCTCCGCTTGCCTTCTCCTCCTCCCCCCCCCTCTTCCTCCTCCTTCTCCTCCTTTTGTCGAAGCCATTTACTGATCCGGTCGACCGCCCTCCTCCGGCTGACCGCCCGTCTCTGCTGCGGATCTCAGCCGGCATACATCCATGCTGGTGATTTTGCTTGATGCCTTAATATTCTGTTTATAGCTCTAATTTGTGCTTAATATTTAAACTTGCTCTATGTGCTTAATATTCTGTTTGCCGTCTAATATGTATTTAAATTGTCATGTAATTGCGTCTGTTAACAATGCTTATACAGATGTTTTTTTCTTTACTTAATACATTGTTCCATTCCTTTTTAACTTTATCCGAATAAATTATCTTTTTTACTTTGGGCTAAATTCTGATCATGTTTCCATCCCATGACTGGGCAACCTATAGTATCACGTTTTCAGCCTGTAACGGGGCAACCAATAATATCACATTTTCAGCTTTTGATGGGACAATCAGTAGTTTCACATTTATAGCCTGTGATGGAACAAACAATTGCTTTAGATTTCTAGCCTGTCACGGCATAAATAGTAGTATCATATTTTCAGCCTGTGACAGGGCAACCAATGATAACGAGATGAGCCCAAAGTCTTTATTCATTTAATCAAGTTTACATCCATCCATCAATTTTTTTAAACTCTATTTCTAGCTTTAGACTAACCACGATCATGTTTTTCATCCGTAACGGGGCAATCAATATTACGTGGTTAGTCCAAAGCACCATATCCATTAGTCCTATTATTTAACTATAAATTATGTACATATATGCACCCATTATACTATCAATCACAAGTAAATATGATCAAAATATAATTTAATACCAAAACGATCATAAAATCATTCTTGCTTCTTACTTATCGGGATCATTAGCATAAAATACATATAGGTACAAAAATATCTATATCATGCAGGTCAGTATACAAAAATTCTTACCTCTTTGCTGAGAACCCAGACAGACTACCACAATCTACAAACCGGAGTGCGCAAAATCCTGCTCAATTTCTTCTTGCCCAAAAGATTGTTATCCTATAGAACCAAATCAACATCAAAAATTACCCAAGATATCTGACAACCCAGAACTCCCTACTGATCCACTAAAGGCTCCTCCATCATGTAGTAATCTAAGACTACCCTTTGAGTCCCTTTAACCAAAATTTCTTCGGATCAAGCTAGAGAGAGAAAATACCAAGAGAAAAAAATAAAAAAAGATAGAAACTAGAGTATAAGATCTTGTCGGGCTTCTTTCTGCTTGGATGACTATAGCCTCATACAAAACCAAGGCTGACCATGAAAATAGAATTGTATAAAAAGATATACAAAACCTACTAGATAATAACGCCCAATTATTTGAATCGGTCAGTGCAATATAATCCAATTCATTTGATCAAGAATCATATATCAAATCAAGAGTATAAATCAAGGGTTATCAATTAGAGGTCCAACGGTGGTTAACAATTTGGATGAATAGGGTCGACTAGATGCAGCGTCCGACGATCTGGGTCAATCGGCTCTAGCCAGTCCAACTAGTCAAATCATGAAAAGACAATCAAACCATGGTTCATAAAATACAATAGGGATTCATGGTAATAGAGTCCAACGATGCTCAGCAATATTCGGATTAAGGCTAGCATGATGGATGGTCGCAGCGACACTAGTTCAGAGCCCTTAACTAGGGTCAACCTTAGTCTATAATGAAAAGAAATTAAGAGAGAGAGGAGAGAGAGAAGAGAGGAGAGAGAAAGAAGAGAGAAGACTCTCTTCTATCTTCTTAAAATAGGGGAGAGTCAATCCCCCCCTCTCATCTCGAATCAGAGCATTGCAGGCCACTTAGTCGGCCCAGCCTCGACGATGATAGCCACGGGCGACCCTTCGGTCGCGTTACCATCGGCGATAGTGGTCGGCCGGCGCGAAGAAGGGTAGAAGAAGATCAAGAAGAGCAAGGGGTGAACAACTCGGCATAGATCATGGTGGATTCTTTTTTGACCGACGGCCATGCAAAATCGATGATCCCAAGAAATGGCGAAGTTTGGCTCAAATAAGCAGCCGGTGGTGGTGAACGTGGAAGAAGGATGCCGAAATAGGGCACCCCTATTTTGGATCAAATTTTAGTAATTTTTTTGATGCAAATCAGCGTGGCAACAACTCTAAAACTTGAAAAAAAAGAGAAGAAGGCAAGTGAGGTTTCGATGGCCTTTCTGGTGACAAATCGATGAAGAAAATCTGGAAGAAGAACTTGGAAATCGGCAGTGATATCTCGGATTTTCGTTGATGACAATCAAAGTGGAAGGAAGGAGTCTTAAATAGATTGAATCTCGAGTCTGGCCAGTGTTGGGATTGCCTCAGGATTCTCAGAGTCCGGTGTTATCAGAGGAGAAAGAAGACTCTGATCGGGAGTCTTCTCCTCCTTCATGTGCAACAAGGCATGCTCGAGCTTGGGCCTAGCCTCTTCGGGCTGTCCCACAAGCCTGAGGGCTGGACTATTACATATATAGCTTGAAAATGACTCTCAGACTAAGTTCACTTCATATGGCCACATAGTCCTAATTGAACAACATCTAAAATCAGGTTCAGCAAAACCACTAACATCGAGTCATAGCAGTCTTCATGTCATTTATTGACAAAAGATCCTTCTATGGTTGCAAATATTAGATATGGATCTCGGTGATGTAGTGTGAACTTTGTATCCTTATGTGACTCTCGGAGCTCTTCCTTGGAGGGGCAGAGCCTCTTCCCTAGAGTCAAGCTAGGCTGAGTGGAATTGCTTGTCTTTATACTGATTTGTGATAATTTTTGTTTTACTATTGTCACATACGTTTTTACATAAATTTTCAAGTTAAGGTATTCATTACTTATCGAGCTGTCTAGCTCATTATAGATTTTTTTTATATTTTTAAAGATTTGAACAATTAGCTTGACTCCGGAATTTATCATGGAAGAGCGACTAGAGATAAAATTTTGACAATCTTTATTTACACTAGATTTTATTTTTGATTTGATGTAAAATTTTGGAATATTATTTATTGTAAGACTTTTAATTTTATCATTTAAATTAGAATTTGAATGTTAATTATTTAAATTTATTATGCTGGTTGTATATGATATCATATTGAGATACCTTACATGCTTGTGGAGAGAGGTTTTTATAAGTATGCGGCGGCTGCTGCGATCCCTGACTCACAATCTTAGGTCAGGGGCGTGACAAGTTTCTTCACAACCATTGCAAAGTTCAAAAGTTCACGATCCTTGAATGAGGTTGAACAGTTAGATAAGAGCTTCACAACTTTCCTATCCACCTAATTGCTGAACATTGTAGAGGAAGAATATAGAGCTCCATTCCAACCAACATGACCATAAAATAGCTACTACAAGCATGAGAATAATGCATCGCAGGATGGATGAGAATTTCAACTTGCACCAAGTGGAGCAGATATCCACCAGATTTGGAGGAACAACTAGATTGCTCTATAAATTATGTTGTTCAAGAAAAACAATTAAAAACTATAGTTAGATTGGTAATTCATTCAAACAACTCCAAGTGCCTAATTAGCCGGTTCTTAGTTGATATGAATTTCCTTTAGAAGGAAAATTATGATTTGAGAGATTGAATTGATTGAAGCATCCTCCCAAGCCCTTGATGCCTATCCACCTCCTTCTCCACCTCGATGGCTTCTTTCGATGCAGATAAGGATAGGGGATGGCCGGCGGCCAACACTAGCCTACTTTCAAACACCTTAATTGCATCTCTTTTCTCTCTCTCTCTTTCTTCACATTGCCCGTCGGAGCATAGTCGACAGCTTGTGGGTGTAGCAGCAATACCCATTCCTTCTCTAACTTCGATCATATCTACTGGTCACCTTCCAGCCATGTGCATACACCGTGGTCCTAGATTTCTAGCCAGATAAGGATGGATGGATCGAAGTAGACATGAAGGTCATGAAGAGGATGGAGAGTCTTTGAGATTGGTGAAGTTGGCGAAGGTGCTGACTTTGGTGCAGCAGAGCAATGGGATTGGGGTTTTGACATAGTTGATCAGGTTGGATCAGGCAACACCAAATAGGAAAAATCTTTGGCGCTTTAACTTTTTTCTTTATTTGCCTTTTATAATTACATATTATTTACTAGATTTATTATTTGATATTGAAGGTTCCTTGTCTAGAGAATTCAATCTAATTGTTAGATGGTTTTTTATAATTACACATGTGACTCATAGAGCTGATGTCGTATATATTCTGCAATTAGAATTTTTATTTGTTCATTTTTTCTCTAATTTGTTTTATGGTTATCTTAGGGTTGGCTAGTCAGTATAGGATGTTATGGATTACGGAGATACAATGATTATATTATTGGTAATTTGATATTACTATAGAAAAAGATGAAACAAAATTGCAAGGAAAAATATAGTTAATTTTTAAATTTTAAAAATTTTCTATGTATATTCATAAATCTAATTAGTTTGGTGTGTTTATATATATATATATATATATATATATATATATGTATACACTAATAATCTTATACTTATGGGAAACGGGAAAAAAGAACTAAATTGCAAAATAACAAAATCATTTGTTGTTTCCTCTTCCTTTTATGAAATCTCTTTTGGGGGATGAGGGTTCTTTAATGCACCCTCTTTCATTTAAAATATTAAAATGATCACACAAGGGGGAAAAAGGCGAAAAATGAAAATATAGGGAAGGAAAAAACATACGGAAAATGCCCTATTAGGAACTGGAGAGGATCAAAGCCAACCACCAGAAGACACTTGCCCAAGTGAGAGAACATTTGATGTCACGCCCCGAGCCTGAGGCGCGTCAGACGCCGCACGCCCGCACGGCGGGCCGCGTAGCCGTGCAAGGCAGCGGATCACATCAAAGCAAATACGGATGTTCAAAACTTATTTGAGGGTAAATCACAGATGCTTAAAATTGACAAAAATACTTAAAGTCATTCAAAGGCAGTCTTACAAAATTTCAAAATAACATTGGCTAACATAATTCAAATGTCCAAACTAAACTAACTAAAATGCTAATAACTGAAAAATCATCGGAAAATCTAACACACTTTCCAATCCTGCGCGATCAAGCCTCTGAATCTGAAAAACAGAGAAAATAAAATAATGAGCTACACTAGCCCAGTAAGCAACAAAATACCCCAAAGTGGGATCAGAGCATATCAGATCAAAATGCAGGATAATGTCTGGAATAAATCATAAATAACATCGTTTTACTGTTTTAATAAAACTTATTATCATTTTTTCAAAAAATCTGATACCAGAATCTCAACATGATAGGCTACGGCCACGTAACCCAGTGGCATGGATTGCACAAGATGCCAAACACCACTATTATTAAGCACCGGTGGTACGGTGTCCAAATACCACTATTCTAATCACCGGTGGTACGGTGTCGAAACCGGTTCCTCACAGATACAAGTCGACAGGGTCAACGTATAATCTCCATTGGCAGGGCTAGAACAGAACAGATCATAGCCATGCTGAGAATGCATATATATATATATAATATATTTCATAAATTGCCCAGTCACAATTTACGGATTTCAGAGCATAATTTTCAAATGAAATTTAACATGCCAGACCCATCTTACTAAATACAAAACATATTTCGAAATTTAAACCACTAATAATTATTTTACCAAATAATTTAGAAAAATGCACTTTGAAGCATTAAGTTACTTACCTCTTCTCGCTTAATCCCTACTTCAGATAGGCGGATCAGGTTCACCTGTTTAAATTTAATTAATTTCTTATTAATTTTAGAGCTAAGCAAAATCCAGAAATAATACTACTGGGCACGACCCAACAGAGCCTAGGGTTGGTCCATAATGGACATGGCCCGATAAGGCCCACATCGGACATGGCCCAATGGGCCTACATAGACTCGGCCCAATAGGGCCCTCCCAAGGTTGGCCTCTAATTTGTTCATTTATGCAATAAAAATTTGTTTCAGGGACCAATGTCTAATTACATAGCACCGTTCCATAATAAAACTTAGGTAAAAGGACCAAATAATTATATTTGAGGATCTTTATGTAATAAATTTTTCTTTTAGGGATCAAACATAAATTACAAAAGATCCTTTTGTGAAATAATATACTGTCAAGGGCTTAACTGCAAAATTTTATTTATTGGCCAAACAACTTTGGGTTTTGGGTTCCGGGTTCCGGGTTTTGGGTATGAACTGGGTTTTGGGTTCGGGTTTCAGATTTTGGATTCAGAACTAGGCCCAAGTTGAGCCCACAGTGAACCGAGCCTAAGTTGGCCCAATTTGGCCCACGATGGGCCTTCATCTTCCCCAAACTCCCCATGGATAGGGGAGATGGAAACCGAGAGAAGGTAGAGGGGAGAGGGGAGAGGGCTGGCTAGGTGGTTGGCATGGGCGGCCGGAGGCCACCCCTCGGTCAACGGCCAGCCGGCCGCTGCGGCGGCTGACGGGGAGGAGAAGCAACCGAAGAGATGATCTCGGTTTGTGGGGCCGAAAAAAGACATGGAATAAAGGTTGAGATCGAAGAGCGGAGAAAGCTTACCGGTGGTGGCAGAGGCAGTGGGAGGAAGATCTTGGCTGTGGGTGCTCGATCCGGTGGTCAAGCGGCGGTGGCGGCGGTTCTTTCTGAAGAAGAAGGAGATCTCGAAATAGAGGAGGCTCGGGTGGTGGTGGTGGTAGCCCGAGGCGGCTCACCAGTGACTTGGGAAGCGGGAGCAGAGGAAGGAGAGGGAGAGGAGAGGGAGGAGAGGAAGAAGAGGGGCTCGGTGGTGATCTGGGAAGGGAAAAGAGGGATTTTTATTATCCCCTCGTAACGGCTCTCCGCCGCGATTTTTGCGGCGGTGGGGCAAAATCAGAGGCTGCTCGTGCGGCCGCGGGGCGGACGCGGGACGACCTCGATGCAGCCGCAGGATGCCCACGGCGTCTTTGCGCCCGGAGAAGATGGAGGGGATCGCATTTGCGATCCCCTGCTCTGGCCCTTTCCAAAAGGGGCGTTATCTCACATTTGACGATGCTGAAAATAGTGAGGAAGTGGGGCCATAGAGCAAATAATATTACAGACAACACAACATTAGGAACAAAGATGCAATAGTGAAATAGAGCAACAAACAAAACAAAGTAGAGGACCGAAATTCCAGCCTCTATACAACAAACAATGTCTAGTGACAGAACTTTAGCAACACTTAGCAAAATCCATCAATATAAATGTTCTCTAGTAATGATTCTAAGAAATATCAAAACAGATACATAATTTCACAAAGTTTCATCGTGAGAGTTATTAAAAGTTATTATATAGCGAGGGTATCTTATAACCACTATAAGAAATTGTATTCTATAGTAATAGTTTCAAATATTATCATAAAAGGTCTATAATATTGTAATGTTTATAAATGAATGTTTCAAAAATTTTATGTTACGATGGTACCTGATAAGTACAACAATTACTAGTGAAATAAAACTTTATTGGTAATATATACAGTTTTATTATAGAATACAGGCTATTTATCGATAAGATAAATTATATCACCTATACATTATTGTATAACCAATAGTTTTCAATATTGATATTTATTTATGATTTATTTGTGTGACAAATTAGTATGGTTGTAAATTAATTTGGATTTTTTGCAACAACAGCATCTCATTAGTAAGTATGTCTTTAAATAATTTTCAAAATAGATATTATATTAATCTAATAAATTTTTGAAGTAATAAGGTTTCAAATCGACTATTATGTATTCTAGTTGTACTTAACAATTTTTGATGAGTTCATCAAGTTATTTTCAACTTTATCTGGCCAGAACTATTTACCGAACAAGTCACATGATCAGCCAATTCAGGTAAATAATTGGAAGTTGTTTGGGTTCGGAAATATTGCAAATAATGCACCATAACCAGCCACTAGTCTAAGATATAATTATTAAAAACTTAAATGGAGATCGATTTAACCAAGATATTGGATCAATAATCCAATTTGATTTGTATTAAAAATATAGGTTTGCTACGCCTGTTGCGTCCCTTCAACTTTGTTCTTCCTCCAGCCAGGGATAGAGGAGAGATAGAGATAGGAATAGCTGTTTTCCTAATAGTCAAAATTAGAAGTAGCCTGAGTCCAGACAGAAGCTTAGAAGTAGGTGCTTCTCAAATCTGTGCGGAGGATGTCATACACCACTATTCTGTTTTTGCCAAACTTTTGAAGCCATGGCTGCTGAAAGACAATCCAGATCCAAATACTTTTCCTTTTTCAGTCCTCCATTCAGTAAAATCCATCTTTTCCTCTATGATGCCTATGGCTTAATTCATCCTATCCGCTCACAAACATAAAGTTGGTGGATAAAGGAATAAGCAATTTGTGATATCAAGTCCAACAAACATCTTGACCTAATGTTACGGCAAAAAGAAAAATAAAAACAGAAGCAAGAAGCACTTTCTCCTACTGGGAAATAAATTGCCTTTATTGCTGTAGAATTGTCAACTCGTTGTTTGCTTATTTGTGCTAAAGAATGCAAATGAATAAGTGTAACAATCAAAATAATACAAATGAATCAGCGGAGAAATCCTTGTAGCAAAGAAAGAGTTATCAGTTGTTGTTGTCCATCCAGAACTGAGCCTGCAGCCAGTCAATAGTCTTCTTGTCCACCTGAAAGGCCTTTGCAAGAACGTCACGAGAGATGGGTGGCTTCGACCCAAACACCGCATTGGCTACAGTGATCACACCAGGGTTTTGGCTGCTCAATGCGGCAATAGCAACAGCATTCTTCGTCCCGTAGTTGAACTGGAAGTGAATTAGACCTTGGGGGAACACGAACACATCACCCTTGTTGATGACTTTGGCAAAGAGACGGTTGTCCGTGTTGGAAGTCACAAAACCCACATAGAGTGAGCCTTCCAACACCGTCAAAATCTCTGTCGCCCGAGGGTGGATGTGAGGTGGGTTCAGGCCATAAGGAGCAAAGTCTATGCGAGCCAATGAGATGCCAAGGGTGTTGAGCCCTGCAATTTTCTCCACATTAACTAAAGTCACATTCGATCCAAGTTTGTTTGCAGTGTCGCCAGGCCTGTCGAGGCCGGAGAAGAAGAAATCATCAGCTCTGACATCGTTTGGGTTCTTGCACACAAGACCGTTAACAAATACTGCACAATAAAAATTAACATAATTCACCAAGGTTGATAGAAAAACTTGAGAAGAACCTCGTTCGAAAGCCTACTTATAAGTTTGTGGATGAGTAAGAAATTTTGCTCAACTTGAAAAAAGGAAGAACATATATAATTACCATGGGACGTTTTGTCAGCAACACAGAAGTCCTGGAGGGGACTAGGATCAGAAGCAATTGCGTGAGAAGAAACCAGCGCAAGGAAAGCAAGGAGGAGGATGCGTGAAGCCATGTCTGTTCGGTTAAGCAGGAGAGAGTGCAGGAGGAATGGAACTCGAGAGTCTAGATCGAAGCTCGATGCGCTGGGATGGCTTGGAGTAGATAGATATATATAGAGAGAGTGGAGGGATGAGGGACCCGGTTTATGCGATGGTTAGACCGTTGAAGTAGTCAGGAAGGGTGGTCGTGATTTGCTCTGTATTGTTTTATAAAGTAGTAATAAAATGGTTTCAGTTGTCCACCAATTCCAGTAGACCGTGGCCAAAGGCAACGTTCCCAAAGACGAAGTATAACTCGATAAAGTATAACTTGATCTATAACCATATTGATGGTAGGTGAGAAACAGCAGATGGAATAGATCAATATTCGCCGCCTTTGACGGTACAACGGTTCGGCCAGCTAAATAGATAATTAGGCTTGTTTCGTAGTCTAATCATGAACTAGTCCAGCCATTTTTGTGAGATATGGGGCTGAAGTCGGCAGCCCCAGCCGACTTCAGCCCCGTCCCCATTCTAGGAAGGCCGGAACAGAGGATCGCGATTGCGATCCTCTCCGGTTCTTCCGGGGACAAACCAGGCAAGGGCGCCGCGGGGATCCCGCGGCGCCCTCCCTCCGACCGATCCGCGGCCAATCCCGGCCGCGGAATCCTCTCGGCCGCCGCGATTCACGCGGCGGAGAGTCGCCGCGAGGGGTGATAAAAAACCCCCAAGCCCTCCTCTCCTCCGCATCCTCCTCCTCCTCCTCCTCCTCTTCCCCCCTTCGCTCCTCCTCCTCTCCTTGGTGACCGGCGTCCTCTTCCCGACCGAGCGCCGCCCGGACTCCCTCGCGGCCACCACCTGTTCCGAGATTCATCCTCTAGATTTCGAGCGCCGCCACTGCCGCTTGACCACCGAATCGAGCACCGGCGGCCGAGATCTTCCTCCCACTCACTACAAGAAATGTTGGTTTTCCCGACTGAATTTTCCCGACGCTAGGGGAAAGCGTCGGTAAAGTTTGGCTCAGCGCCAACCTTTGCCGACGCTTTGTATAAGCGTCGGGAAAATTCAGTCGTCATAGTCCATATTTAAAGAAAGTTGGTACTTTTGCCGACGCTTATGATAAGCGTTGGCAATTTAAAGAATAAACGACGCTTTTAAGCGTCGTCATAGTCCATGTAGCCAACTGACGATGGGAAGCGTGGGAATTGGTTATAGGGCGACGCTATTACGCGTCATTGTTCTTCCAGACCTACAACGACGCTTATAAGCGTCGTCGAATCCCACCACACCACCCTAACCAGCGACCGACCCCGATCGAGCCCTTATTTCTCCTCTCCGGCGCTGCTCGAGCTTCCGTGTTGCTCCTCTCCGGCGCTGCCCTAGGTTCCATCTTGCTCCTCTCCGGCGCTATCATCACTTCCGTCTTGCTCCTCTCCGGTGCCAGCCGTCCGACTCCAACCCCTTCTCCTCCTCCCTCCTCTCCGGCGCCGACCGACCGACCCCAACCGAGGTATTTTTCTCCTCCTCCCTCCGCTCCCTTCTTCTCGCTTTTTCTCCTCCTTCTCCGCCTCCTTCTGCAAAGCTTCCGTGTTGCCGAACGACCGACCCCAACACCCCTTGGGCCTTTGAGAGGAAACAAAGGGGAAGCTGGTGAAGCTAATTTTAGGGTTTTTTAGGCCACGGTAAGGGTATCGTTTGCTTTTACTTCGCTGCTCCCCGCATTCCCATACCCAATCTCACCACCCTTCTTCCTCCCTTCTTTCAATCTTCGCAGGGTTACAGTGGATCGATCCAGAGGCGTCACCAGTGGCTGGATTCCGAAGCTAATTACCACATCGGAGCTGTTGGGGTCAAATATCAGGTGCAAATTTCATAGATTTGATTTTTTACTTTCGCGGGATTATGCCAAATATTACCACATCGGAGCTGTTGTTTTTTATCAATTTTAATGCTTTCTCCTGTGCCAGAAAAAGCTATTAGACTGGTTTAGTGTTGACAATGGATTTTGTTCTAAATTTTCTTATAGAATTGGGTTTTGGTTTGTTGGTATTTCTCGTGCTTTATCCAGTTCATATATTTTTACTTGATATACTAGATTAGTATCACCTGATGGTCTGAGATTAGGGTTGAAACTTCCAGGGAACAACATCTTCATACTTGTGGGGCTCAATATGCTGATAATGCGAGTCAATGCACAAATCCAATAATAACACCTAAAAGGCTAAAACCTTGACACCGGGCCCCTTCCTTGCAGAGCCATATGTAGCCTTCTTTATGCACAAATGTAATCTATAGTGGTTCTTTGCCACATTAAACATGTGTTACTCCTAAGCTTTCACTGGTACCTGTTTCTTTGTCCATCGCCTATTTTACCCAACAGGCAAGCTTTAATTGGTGGAATCGTGAATCCCTTTATCCCAATCTTGCCATGACCACCATGACATTGTCATGTTTGCTACCCCATCTGGCATGTATACGTTGGAGTGGTAACATGGCATTTACAGCTTTTCGCATCTATTGACTGATCTGTTTTAATAATTTATCCATTTTGTGAACATGCAGGTGAAGAGCTACTGGTTGAACTCTGATGGTGCAGATGTGGTCTTCCATATGATTGATAATTTTCTTATCTAGTCTTCTGATAAATTTTGCGGTTCTCAATTGGCAGGCCACAAACTCATTCTGGTGTGTAGAACACTGATGCAAGTACATTTATTCTAAAAATCTCGACCTTGTAGATAAATAATTGTCCTGTGTATTAGTTGCGCAATTTTGATTTGGTTATAATTCTTCATTCATACACCGCCTAGGGAATCTGGTAACAAGAAACTGTAGATTTTCTTAGTAGGTGGAATTATCTTGTAATAGAATTCATCATTTTATATCTTAGGAAGAAATTTCCTACAAGTGACTCCAGCTCCCCTGGCATCATGAATGAAAGCCATTTCATATTTTTTTATTTAATACCGCCATTGTCATGTGGACACTGTATGAGGCTTTAACCTAATTAGCATGGCGCTGGCAACTAAAATGTGGTATTGAAGGTGTGTGCTCTGTATTCATTTTATATCTTAGGAAGAAATTTCCTACAAGTGCCTCCAGCTCCCCTGGCATCATGAATGAAAGCCATTTCATGTTTTTTTATTTAATACCGCCATTGTCATGTGGACACTGTATGAGGCTTTAACCTAATTAGCATGGGGCTGGCAACTAAAATGTGGTATTGAAGGTGTGTGCTCTGTATTCATGTGAGAATGGCAGCCGGATTACGTAGTCTTGCATTCATGCTGTTCGCAGGTTCTCTTTTGCATCCCTTGGTTTTTGGTAATGAAAGACCTTTTGCCTGAAGGGGAACTGGGGAAACAAAATATTTGCATTTTGAAAATCCAAAAAGAAAATGTAATTATTGAAAAGATTAGTATCACCTGATTAGGATGGATGTTGAATGAGAATGTAGTTTCTAATGGTAAGTAAAATTTATCATTTAACCAAGTATTATATTCTCTTTTATTAGCCCTTTATTTAGTATAAATTTATTATTTAACCAAATATTGATTCTTTTTTGTGCATACTAGGTAACAATATGCCCCGAGGGAGACGATTTAGAGATGTGGAGTTCCAGCATTCTCAGGTGGGATCTACTTCTGAGCAGTCCCTGCAGTCCCAGCAGCCATGTGAGCACCAGCAGCACGAGTCAGGATCTCAGCACGAGCCTCCTGCTGATTGTCTGGAGGATGAGCTCCGGATCCAGGGTAATTCGATTTAAAGTTCATATTTTATGTTCATATTTGTCTTCAACTTTTTAAGACTTTTTAATTTTAATAGATGGACAAGGGACGGTGAGGACGAGACGGGGACCCACTCAAGCAAAGGATGTGTGGAAGCTTCCTCCGGGTGAGAAGATCATCATCCGATGCAACGAATTGGGGCAGCCCATCAATAAAGCTGGAAGTCTTCTATCAAGCTTTTTAGGATCGGTTGCACGCAAGGGTCAGCTGTGTCCGCTCAACTATACGAAGTGGAATGACATGCTTCCTTCGTATAAGGTTGAGCTTCTTAGACTTATACAGGTAATGAATTGAATTTATTCTTTTTAATTCGACACCTCCTGTATATTAATTTGCTTAGTATCATAATTTTATTTTAGATGTTTAATATTATTATAACATTCTGAATCTTGTTGTAGGATAAGTTTATACTCCCTCCAGAGAGCCATGATTGGGTGCTAAAGTCCCTCAATCGCAAATGGAAAGAATATAAAGCAAAATTGAAGACGGACTTCAAGCGCGAGGGTATGACAGAGGAGGAGGTTGCTCGTGTGACTCCTCCTGATGTATACCCTCAGCAGTGGAGGGAGCTTGTTCACTACTGGTTTTCTGAAAGAGGACAGGTCACGTATATTGTTTCAATATTTTATATTATATTTATTATTAATATAGATTGTGAATATATACATTGAATCATATTATACTGTGTGCTTTTATTTTGGCAGACATATTCTAATATTGGCAGAGCTGCACGAGCATCTCAAGCAGTTCCTCATACTTCAGGCTCGAAGAGTTATGCGAGACATAGAAATGAATTCGTCAGTTCTTTTGAAACTATTTGATATTTTACTAACATATAGCACGTATCATGATATATAGTTTGCCAATATACTTTCCGTATGTGTAGATGGTAGAGCATGGAAGGGAGCCTGGTGAGGTAGAGTTTTATAAGATGACCCACACTCACCGAGATGGCAGCTTTGTCCGGGACGAGTCGAGAGATATAGTTGTATGTATTCATTTTTTATTTGTTCAGAATTTTCTTATTAATTTTACTTCTTTTAAAATATTAATGTGACTGTTTTTTTTTCTTGAGAGAGATATAGGAAAGAGCTACAACTCTTATTTCAGAGCGCGTCGGGGAGTCATCATCATCCGACACGGCCAGTCGCGTCGAGGCTCAGGTCTATGCTGAATTGATGGGCCCAGAACTCTATGGTCGCGTGAGAGGTTACGGTGTCGGAGTTACCCCCACTCAGCTGTCTGCAGTGAGCCGATATACCCAAGATGCCAGACAAGGTACTAGCACTGCAGAGGTTTGTAGTTTGAAGACAGAGATGGCACAGATAAAGCAGTCATATGAGACAAGGATAGAGGAGATGAGGCAGAGTCATATGACTGATATGGCGGAGTTGAAGCAAAGCCAAGAGTTGAAGATACAATCTTTGCAGGACCAGCTTGACCATATTTCATCCTTTTTGCAGAGATTTGCTCCTCCGGTACATAACTAAATCTATTTGAATATTTTATGTAATTAATGTATTCTTGTATGAGCGTGATGACTTTCGTATTTTTAGTTTCTAAAATATTTTTTTTTCTTGTAGGTTGATGATACTTCATCTACTCGTAGAGATGATGATGCCGACCCTTGATACATATTGTAGATTGTGTACTTAGGTAAATCTTGACTCTCTTTCTCAAGGTTGAGTTTGAGGTGGTGTTTGTTCAGTGAATCTATCCAGTCAAAACCAAAATGTTGCCACATCTGTTTTTCATATTACAAAATGATGATAAAACTTGTCTTTAGATAAAGTCCTACCATGGCATGACAATCAATAATCCCATGAAACCATGTTTTGTGGGTTGAACAATTTAATGCAGTTCTCCTCGGAAGAAAGAACATACCCTTAAAACTTGTCTTCACAACTCCCCTTTGCATCCTGACATTAATTTCCAATATCTTGCCGAAACTTCCTTTTGTAAAGATGTCAGTCATTATAAACTTCCTTGCTTCTCTAGTATGTTGGTAATCTTTGTTTTAGCAATTCTCTTGTTGATTCACTATAGTTTGTTTTATATTCCAAGTCAGAGAGTTGATAATAGTCGGAGTAAGTTGTAGGTTTCGATATAAAGATTCATATTTAAGTTATTGTTAACTGCTTGTGCTCCTGTAACACAACATTCATCTGAAACCATCTGACTTTGTCCTTGCTTTCCCGAAGTCATCACCATGAAGACAAACCTTTTCAAAAGTGAAATGTCTGTCAGATGTCTGTTGGTATGGTGATAGCATAGACATTTTTCACTCGTATTAATCCCTGCTTGTCCTATCTTGGATATGTTCTATTGCTACTTTCAAGGTCAACATTATTTCAATCATATACTTTTGTTATTGTTGCTTAGCATCTACTTTATTTTATGGTTCTGTGAAGTTTACATTGGAGAAGAGGACGGTCACTCTTATGTGGATCTTTTCTAACTAAGATGTTGTGCACGCTAGATGACTTCTTTCCTTGTTTCTTTCACTCTTTAAACATTAAGGGTTCTGCTTCACTACAACTGCACTTGCTCTCAGTTCAGGCTAGTTAGCTTTCAAGGCATTTTGTATTTTGAGCTACAAGTTTATCATGGTTCCAATTGAAGGCTTAATTTTAAAGGGTAGCCATTGGTTGGTCCTTAAATCATGTGTCTTCTTTAAAGTGCGCAACACAAGTTTGTTTCATGTTTGACTGTTTATATATATGAGCTCAGGGGAGATCATGCACCTGGATATCTGATATCTGGTCATTACGCTATTGATTTACTTCAAATCAATTTTTCCTGCAGGTACTAGGGCCTAACATCTTTTGTTGGTTATGCCCTGTATCAAAGTTCAAAGGCTCTGGTCTCCGATTTCCCACTGCATTTGACATTCCAATATCTACAACACTAACTTGACGTATCAGGTGGCAAAGATAAGAGTAATTTGTCTATAGAAGATGGAAACCATGTAAATTTTTGTGGTTGAGCCTCGCTTGGGAGTGGCAATGATCCTAGTAATTTGTCTATAGAAGATGGAAACCATGTAAATATTCAGGTTGGCTGCTCTGCGACGCGATGATCCTAGTACTTTTGTTTTGAGCAACTGCTTCATACCGTCGTGGTGTTAAGAACCAACCAACAATTATATGCTGTCTTGTAACACATCAGTTTTGAGGGTGTCAAAATCAGTTGAACAGGTCGACTGTTTTTAGCCTTTGTACATTGCAAAGACTGCAACGCTGATGAGGGTTATTAATAGGAACTGGCAATTGACAGGTTACTGGTTTGACCGGGGGGAAACACATGGTAGATTGTGTACTTAGGAATTTGACTTGTATGTTTTTAGAATGTTTTTGAAGTACAATGTAATCAAATATGATAATATGAATGTAATCAAAATTCTTGTTTGTGACTCATATTTTGTTATATATGTGATTCAGTGTATTTGTTTCTATTGTTTTGTAAGAATTTAATGTACACAGAGTATTTAAAAATTACTTTTACAAATTTTTTTTTTTAAAAAAAATTTAATGCCGACGCTTATAAGCGTCGGGAAAAGCAACAGGAATTAAACCTAATGGCACGCCTTTAACGACGCTTTTACGCGTCGGCCTAAACCAGTAGTAACCAACCCTTTTTCCCGACGCTTATAAGCGTCGGAGACTGATAGAGGAAACGACGCTTAAAAGCGTCGGGAAAAGCAAGCCTTTAACGACGCTTTTAAGCGTCGGCCTAAACCCGTAGTAACCAACCCTTCTCCCCGGAGTCTGAGAGAAGAAACGACGCTTAAAAGCGTCGGGAAAAGCAACCCCTCTCGCTGACGCTTATAAGCGTCGGAGTATGATAAAAGGAACGACGCTTAAAAGCGTCGGCATAGACCAACGACGCTTTTTTAACGCGTCGGGTTAAACCCGACCCACGCCCACCTGCCCGACGTCGGAGCCACGCTTTTTTGCGAAGCGTGGGTGGGAATTCGCCGACGCTTATAAGCGTCGGTAGAGACAAAAAAAAGCGCCAGGAGTTATTCCTTCTTTTGTAGTGACTACCTCTGCCACCACCGGTAAGCCTTCCTCCTCCTTGCTTTCATGGGTTTTGGTCTCCTCTGTTTCAACCCAAGCAACCGAGATGATCTCAGTTGCTTCTCTTTCCTGTCGGCCACGGCGACAGTCGCCGGCCGCCATGGCGGCCGGCTAGCCATCGACCGAGGGGTGGCCTCCGGCCACCCAGGCCGGCCACCCCGCCGGCCCTCTCCCTCTCTTCCGTCTCTCCTACTCCCCTTGTCCGTGGGGGGGGGGGGGTTGGGGAAGGAAGAGGCCCATCACGGGCCAAGCTGGGCCCGTTGGGCCCTATCCATTGCAGGCCCAACTTGGGCCCAGTCCAGTCCGGATGGGCCCAGTTGGGCTGAACCTCTATAGGCCCGACTTGGGCCCAGTTCACGGCGGGCCCGACTTGAGCCCAGTTCACGGCGGGCCCGACTTGAGCCCAGTTCACGGCAGGCCCAGTTTGGGCCCAGTTAAAAAAAAAGAAGAGAGAGAGAGAAGAAGAAAACCCGAAACCCAACTTGGGCCCTATTCAGATCCGAGTCCGGAACCCGAACCCGGATCCGAAACCCAAACCCATTTGGCCAATAAATAAAATTTTACAGATAAGCCCTTGACATTATGTTATTTTAGGACCTTCTGTAATTTGTATCTGATCCCTATAGAAAAGATTTATTACATAAAGGTCCCCAACTATATTTTATTTAGCCCACTCGAGCTTTATAAAATAGTACCCTGTAAATTAAGTATTAGTCCCTGCAATAAATTTTATTGTATAAATGAACTAATTAGAAGCCAACCTTGGGGGCCCTACTTAGCTGGATTTATGCGGGCCCATTGGGCCGTGCCCAATATGGGCCTATCGGGTCAACTCTGGGCCCTGTTGGGCCGTGTCCAATAGTACTATTTTTGGATTTTTGCTTAATTCTGATATTAACAAAGAATTAATTAAATTTAAATAGGTGAACCTGATCTGCCTATCTGAAGTAGGAATTAAGCGAGAAGAGGTAAGTAACTTAATGCTTCAAAGTGCATTTTCAAAATTATTTGGTAAAATAATTATTAGTGGATTAATTTCGAAATATGTTTTGTATTTAGTAAAATGAGTCTGGCATGTTAAATTTCATTTGAAAATTTTGTTATATGCTCTGAAATCCGCAAAATATGACTGGATAATTTATGAAATCTATTTTTCTGTATATATGCATTCTCAGCATGGCTATGATCTGTTCTGCTCTGTTCTAGCCCTGCCAATGGGGATTATACGTTGGACCTGTCGACTTGTAATCTGTGAGGAACCGGTTTCGACACCGGCTGCCATCGGTGGGTAAATATAATGGATTTGGCACTTTTGTGCAACACCGGCTGCCATCGGTGGATAAAAATAGTGGATTTGGCACTTTTGTGCAGCACCGGCTGCCATCGGTGGATAAAAATAATGGATTTGGCACCTTGTGCAACCCATGCCACTGGGTTACGTGGCCGTAGCCTATTATGTTGAGATTCTGGTATCAGAGTTTTTGGAAAAATGATAATAAGTTTTGAAAATAGTAAAATGATGTTATTTATGATTTATTCCAGCCATTATCCTGTATTTTGACCTGATATGCTCCGACCCCACTTTGGGGTATTTTGTTGCTTACTGGGCTAGTGTAGCTCATTATTTTATTTTCTCTGTTTTTCAGATCCAGAGGCTTGATCGCACGGGAATGGGGAGTGTGTTAGATGTTTCGATGATTCCATCAGTTATTGGTCCTTTAGTTAGATTGATTAGAGTATTTGACTTACGTCAGCATATGTTATTTGAAATTTTGTAAGACTGCTTTTGAATAAATTTAAATAATTATGTCAGTTTTGAACATCTGTATTTGCTTTGATATGATCCGATGCCTAGCACGCCTGTGCGGCTCGCCGTGCGGGCGTGCGGCGTCTGCCACGCCTCGGGCTCGGGGCGTGACAGATTTGGTGGTATCAGAGCTCAGGTTTAAGATCACTAGGGATTGTAACTGAAACAATTATATTGAGCCTAAGTTTTAGGATTCGTAGGATCCGTCAGAAAGGTTGAGAGATGGGTAGGAACCAGATAAGGGGATAATGTTCATTTATTTTATTAACTATTTCGTATTATTCTGTTTGGATGATTTTATAACATCTATATATTTTTACTGAATCAGAATGCCGCCTCGTCGTGTCCGTAGCCTGAATCGGATGGTCAGGGGCTCTCGGGGAAGAGCCCCTACCAACCAAGCTGGCGAGGCATCGCATAGCTCAGGACCCCAGGGTCAATCGACTCCAGAAACTGCCGCCGAAAATCAAACCCGGGTGCTCGAACTGATTGAGGAGGTCGTTGGGTTAGTACGCCAACAGAGGCAACAACCTCAGCAACCAATCCAGCAAGTCGTTGATCCTCCGGAGCAAAGAAGGAGTATAGCTGAATTCAGGAGAATGACT